>NW_028141945.1:10980012-11721262 GCF_025532165.1 Camponotus vicinus
TTTAGCTTTCCTTATATCAATTAAATAGTCCCGAACAGTTAAACATTTCCGGAAATCCGAATGGCAAAATAACGAAAAAAAATTTTACGTTTTTAAGTCGCCCGAAGCAGCTGTTAAACTTGGAGAAAATCCCGACAAGTATTTTTATTTAAAATAAAAGCAATCTATAGGTTTTCCAACACTGACTCTTAATAGATATGTTTATGAGGCGCTTAATTTTGTTCGCAATCATCTGGAATATATCCATCTGTTCCAATTACATGAAGAAATTGAAGTCAAAGTCAAGAAGAGTGAGTTGGTCATCGCAATTTGTTGTGTATTTATATTTGAGATATAAAAAATATTTATTTTTTACAGGATTGACGGAGAGAGAATTGCACTTAAATGTTCATCATAATCAAAAGATTCAGGACATTCACATACTCAGAACATTCACTTCTATTTCACATTGATTCCTTGATGAACTTCCAACGTTTGGGAATTAAAACAAAAAACATAATGATTAACGAAATTTTCATTAACATTACGAAAAATTATTTGATCAATGAAATATATTTTAATGTCCCAACTATATGTTTTAACTATATATTTTCGGCTCTAACAATAATAATTTTATAGTAATATTCCATATTTTAATTAATTCATATATACAACTTTTAATATTTTTCGATAAATTATTTTTATAAGGTGTCATAATATATTGCAATAGATAGTATTACGTAGTATATACCTTGTCTTGTTTTTTTTTCCCAAGTATTTTTTCTGTATATGAAAAATATTATCATTTTACTTCACACGTGATAATTTCTCAGGCAAACAAATCGATGCGTTACTCATAGTACAGATATTCAACTCGCATTTTCGATATGGTATTTATGTATAAGATACTCCGCTTCAGGATAAGGAAGTTCAAACTAGAAGAGATAACTATACAAACACAAAGAATCTCAAAACGTTCATATCTGGTTTGCCAGATAGGCGGGATGAAAATCAACAATGTTATATCGTTTTTGAAAGTTGAACACTTATAAAATTTCAGTCAATTTCTTAGATAATTAGATGATGTTGTAAACATATAAATAAATATTTCAAGGAATAATACTCACATGTGACACGCATTAATAAAGTAACAGAACAAAAAATATATTTTAATAGAAGCACATATTTATAATATGAAAAATAATCTTATGTGCGATTACATTCATTCAAAAATATTAATATTATTTTATTATTATGATTATCATATTGTGCTTTACAATTAATATATTGTTTTACCATTAGATCTTAAATGTTAAATTTTTAATTTTTACACCAACTAAGAAACTTATATTACAATTATTATATACATTATTATTATATACACAATACAATTAATACAAACTTTGCTTACATTTTCAGATGATGTAGCTATACATTATATAGAAGAGGATGATTTCCTGCAAAGCTTCTCTCTTTATTTTCTACATTTCTTTTAAACACTCACACTTTTTCACATTTTGAGAGTAAAAGCTGTCATTCTGTTACATCCAATATTTTCGAAAAGCATTTCTTCTTAAAAAGAACAAAACGACAAAAAAAACTGTGCGATATTTTCACATTGAAGGACAATTAAGATAATCGATATAATACAAAAAAAGACGAGAAAAGATATTTCTCTAATCCGTATCTCAAATATATTGAAAACTGTGCCACCAATGTAATAAATGTGTCAATTAAAATAAAAAATAAAATTTCTAAAAAAAAAATACTTTCAAATTTAAATGTTTCTAGTTACTTTAAATGTTATAATGGTGCGTCGTGTTACCGCGTTTAGAGTAAGATATTGTTATTAATTACGATCATACAAATGATATAACATTTATGTTGAATTAGATGACTTAAAACCAGCTTATTGACTATTGACCACTGTAATATCATTCACATTTCGAAATCATCTGAACGTCCATAGTAATAATTGTCTCAATGTTAGGTGGAGTCATCGGAAAACATTGGCAATTATACTTGTTATATATTATCAAAATGTTATTCCTAACATTTGTTGGAAGTCATATCTATGATACTTGGGATCAACTTATAGTATTATAATAACTAATGGGACAAAACAATTACGATGAGCGGCAGAATACGTCGGAATGGTGTAAACATGGTCTAAAGTCTTAAGTCGCAAGAAATACTTTTGTGTTTCATGTATATATATATATATATATATCGTGAGAAAGATGGAGAGGTGCACGAATGCACCGTGGAATATGTTATATATGTATATAACTTGTCAGAGATCGGGATTGAAATATGATTTAATCTACAAAATGATTTCGTATTTCATCATACCAAAAGTTCTGAAGCGCTTTATGTCAATTACCTTCATTAATTCTTCATCGCAAATTACGATTATTTATCCTCGGGATCCTGTAAAACCCCAATCATTTCATTAGCAATTTGTAAATATTATGTGTGTGTATATATGTATGTATGTATGTATGTATATATGTATATATACATACATACATAATACATGAGCTCTAATTTACAACCAAATTGGTAAAATAAAAATTATAACAAGTATAAAAGTTTTAAATAAGTGATCACAAACAATGATACTTACATAAAGATTTCTTTCTTTAATGATAATCTATATTTTCTCCAAGACTTCATATTGAGACATCTGTTCTGCGCCAACAACTGCTGCAAGTTCTGGAGATAGCATGATGGCGCAATCAAAATCATACTGAGAAATCGACTTGCCTTCATCATTGCCATCATTCTTTGCTGTATTTTCTAAAGCCTTTTTGTCTTTATCACACAGTCCTCATCACTTCCTTTCTTTTCCCCTTTCTTTCCATGCTTACCTACACCTAAAAGACATTTTTTTAATAGAATTTTGATGCAAAATAATTTAAAATAATAATATATAAATAACGAAAATATATTTTACATTTTTTGGGTCTCTCTTTATTCGTTTTTCTAGAAATGTTTAAATTATACGTAAAACTAGTATTATAAAATAAATATTTCATTTCTGACACTGAGAAAAACACGATACCGAGAAAAACGTTAAATGTACATAAATAATGAAATGTAGAAGTAAATCGAATGATGTTGATTTAACACACAAATGCAAGATTATTTTCTTTCTAATATCAATTTCATATCACACACTGCTCATTATCAGTCTATTATCATTACTATTCATTCCAATATAAAAAATCGAACCAGACGAAATGTCGAAATGATATTTAATCAAAACATCAGACCGATTACTGTCATTGTATATCAAAAGTACCATGCATGTAAACATGACAAGCAACGATCATAAATATCATCGTGGAAAACAAAAGCTAATGACATTCGCGTACATAATAGGACACGTGGTATGCGTGATGAGAAATTCATGACGCGACTCACCTTGATTGTTGATGTACGCAACAGGACGATGATCATGAGGAACAACATCAAAGAAATCATCACTGAGGTGTACCTTACTGTTGTACCATTTCCACTGCCACCGTCATCGTCAACGACGGTGTTGACGATGGTATCGATGATCGCAGAAAATTCCGCAACATGTTCTTGAAACTCGAAGCTGCTAAACGTTAGCTCATCCTCTGCTGTCAATGTCGACGAAACGTCACAGAAACGGCCGAGCACGTGTCTAACCTAACCTAACCGACTTAACCATCTGTCATTCGTAGTTTGTTCTTAATGCGTCGTCTACAATGAGATTTTAAGGAGACTTAAGGCGTAAGATTTAAGAAATTGACCAATCACAGTCGAGTATTCTCTTAATACTTGACTGTGATTGGTCAATTTCTTAAGTCTTACGCCTTAAGTCTCCTTAAAATCTCATTGTAGACGACGCTTTAAAGTCCGTCTTAAGGAGATCCCTCATTGAACGGCGAACTTTTACACGATTACAGCGCCCTCATCTAATCCTCATTCCGTATCTCTCTCTATCACGTTATTGGCTGCGTTCAGCAGAAAAAGCTCACATTCCGCAGAAAAAGCTGCTTTGCAACTGTTGTAAAATTCGTGAGCCTGATTGGTGTATGCTCTTAATTTTTACTGAATCTAAGAACATACACCAATCAGATTCACGAATTTTACAACAGTTGCAAAGCAGCTTTTTTTGCTAAACGCAGCCATTTATAAAGAAGATGCACTGCCTTTTCCACTCTACTTTATCGATATTTCAGGTATATACGGACTAAAATTTTCAGAAGAATGCCATTTATTAATTAGGCAATTAAATTCAGTTTTTATAGTTCGACAATGTTCTACGGTGCAGTACACAATCGTGAAAGCTGCTGTTTTATGCATAAAAGCTATAAAACTTTTATAAGAAGCTAATATTTGTACAAATTGACAGCTCTGACGCCATGTTGATTTAAGAAGTCGATAAATAAAAATGTAATTTTATATTTATTTTCTTTCTCAATATAAAATCTCATAGTTTACAGAGTTTTCACGTGTCCGTTTGCGTGTATACTTCAATTCTAGAGAAGGATTTTTAATTCTATACAGGCAATAAAAAGTGGCACACTTCCGAAAATTACGGTGTTTTTGTCGGTAAAAAAGTATGCTTGAGGGATCCCCTTAAGGTCATATTTCAATTATGCGGCGTCTACAATGAGATTTTAAAGCGTAAGACTTAAGAAATTGACCAATCACAGTCAAGTATGAAGAGAATACTCGACTGTGATTGGTCAATTTCTTAAGTCTTACGCCTTAAAATCTCATTGTAGACGCCCATAGATAGACGCCGCATTATGAACTCGGTACACTTGACACAGAGAGAAGACTGAGAGATGTCATGGCCTGCTTTTAGGTGATCTCTGAAAGCGATACTCCCTCTATGGACATTGAAAACGTGGACGTGGACTACAAAGCCAATGTCCATGAATGTTCTCAGAGGGTAATATATAATGTGCACAATTTCTGGTTTTGTTCCGTGCTATGTGCACGAAATGCCGGTAGCACCAGTGCTGTATAACAAGATACTTATGTATGTAAATTAATAGTAAATAAATTATTCAATCGCGAAAGATACTGTAATATTCAAAGATGAAATAAATATTTTTCTATATTCATTGTCATATTTATATCTTTTTATTTACAAAACACAAAATGCCTGCTGTGGGATAAAAACATTTTTAATCGTATTTCTATAAATCTTCTTAATTAGCAGTAAACTGATCTTTGATATTTATCAATCATTATTTTAATTATTTAAAAAATTAATTATTAATAAATGTATAGAATTTGTCAAATTAATCATGATTCTTCTGAAGTTTTTATAATTAAGACTCGAAAAATATAGATGTTGCAAAATATTTTAAGTCTCTTCCTTTATATAAAATATAAAGAATTCATATGTTCCATTCTAATATAGCTAACACTATTTAATAATTTATATTTATATTGGAATTTTCATAACAGCATAATACTTTTGCGCTTAATACTTTATATAATACAATGTACTAAATTAAAAAATTTAATATAATTACAAAATAGTATTACTATTAATAAATAGGTTGTATGCATACTGTCTTTTAGTTTCTAATCATTTCCAATCACTATGCATTTCTATCCAATATATTCTCTTCTTCGAGTTCTTGGATTATTATGGTTTATTGTATTCCTTTGTGTTAACATCATAAAAATTACCATCACTTGTCATGTTTATTCCTTCCTATGGAGTCCATCTGAATACTTTCTATGGACATTTGTTCTCAGGTATAAATATTCAAATCACTGTAGTTGCCTTTTTCTATTTTCTCGACTATTGTCCCTTTTTCTTTCATTTTATTTAAAAATATTAATATAATTAATATAACAAATACACTCGTCAACAAAATTATCGCATAGGTAATTTCATGTCAAATTTTCGCATAACTTCAAATAAGTATAACTCCGTCAAAAATGGTCGTATTTGAAAAATTTTTTTTTCATTCTCAAGCTTAAAGCCTCTATTTTGAAAATCATTTGTCAGATTTAGAATTTATCCTCCCCCCCCTCTCGTCATCTCCTCAAAAGTAAGGACGTGTTACGTCTCCAAAAAATTGCATACTTTGACGCATTCCACGGGGTGGAATAAATTGTTTTCGCAAATTTCATGATAATCATTGTAAAATATGGACTTTTGTGTGAATTTAAAAAAAAATTTTTTTTGTACGATTTTTTTCGCGGAGTTACGACATATCAAAGTTACCTATACATTTTTGTTCATTTACCGCCAGCATTGGCATTACCCGATGCGCACCACGAGGAGGTTCCTGGTCGGATTTGGCGCATCGTGCGCGTGCGCGTGTGCGTGCACGTGTGTGTGTTTCATTCCATATTTGATTTAGGGCTGCTTCCAGTTGCAACAATTGCAATGAAATTCCTCAGGAAATAATTAGAGGCTGCATCAATATGCATGACCGTCTCCAAGAGATTATCCGAAGACGAGGCGACAATACACATTTTTAAATGTGAACATTTCCACATTTCCGTCCTTTAACACACACACACACACACACACACACACACACAGACACACAGCAGAGAGGGTATGGAGTAAAAAAATGCTACGGGAGTGACGAACCGTAGGGTCCTTATTTCTGCTGTCACACACACACACACACACACGATGCGCCAAATCCGACCAGCAACCTCCTCGTGGTGCGCATCGGGTAATGATAATGCTGGCGGTAAATGAACAAAAATGTATAGGTAACTTTGATATGTCGTAACTCCGCGAAAAAAAATCGTACAAAAAAAATTTCTTTTTAAATTCACACATAAAAATCCATATTTTACAATGACTATGATGAAATTTGCGAAAAAAATTTATTCTACCCCGTGGAATGCGTCAAAGTATGCAATTTTTTGGAGACGTAACATGTCCTTACTTTTGAGGAGATGACGAGAGGGGGGGAGGATAAATTCTAAATCTGACAAATAATTTTCAAAATAGAGGCTTTAAGCTTGAGAATGAAAAAAAATTTTTCAAATACGACCATTTTTGACGGAGTTATACTTATTTGAAGTTATGCGAAAATTTGACATGAAATTACCTATGCGATAATTTTGTTGACGAGTGTATTTATATAATCTTGGTATATCTCTTAGTCTTCCTCTTCAACCTGTCCAACATGGGTAACCCTATCAGTAACTACGGTCGGTATTCATATTTTATAATATAAAATTTACTAAAAATTTTTACATAGTCCAGACAAGATTAGCGATGATTAATCCCTAAGATTATTGGAATTGTAATATATTTTCCTTAGCATTAAAGGAATACTAAAAAAATTTTAATGATCACCTAATAACCCTAACAATACTTTTTTTTTTTGACGTGGGGAAAATGCTCCTTATGCACACCCCGGCAGAACCTATTTAACGGTCCCGCCGGGGTAGTGTTGGGCTCTCACATACATAAAATTTCGTATTATATAAAAGTATACATAAATTTCGTATTACATAAGTACATAAAATTTCGCAAAAAAATTCGTATTACTATAAAAATTATCGAGTGTTAACAATTTAATTTTCATCCTTATATAAATAAAATACCTATAAAAAAAAACACTCAAAAAATATTGATATATTAACCCCTTAAAAATTCTTAATATTAATAATATAATTATTGAAATATTTATTAATCTGTTTTCCCTAATATTATTTAAACCTACATTTCCTGAATCTTTAAAAGATATGTACATAATATATTAATCACCTAAATTAATCACATAATAGCCCTAACAATCCTCTACTTCTAGAAAGGAAAATTAAAAAATCTTAATGATCACCTAATAGCCCTAACAATCCTATTTCTCGATTAAGTGAAATTATTCGAGGAAAGCCTATCTCTAATCACGTATAATTTAATTACGTGCCCTAATTACATTCTCTAATCGCGTGCCCTAACCGCGTGAATAAATGTCCGACATTACGTACTATTGTACGTAAAGCATTTCTTCAGGCCAGTTGAACTTACTTTTCGTTGATCCTGGCCACTTTCTCGCTCGATCTCTAATCAGAGATCGAAAAAGGAGATAAACACTCCTTCTTTTGCCGATTAATTATCGACAAATAAGCGTAAATATTTCACGCTCATCGTAACGATCGCTCGATTTTACGATCGTTCGTTAAATATTTGAATATAATTTTATTTTAACTCAAATAAAGCCAAATTACTACAAATTTCTGTATATTATATTTTCTAATAAAATATAAAATTCATGTGTGTGTATAACTTTTATCATATTACAAATTATTTAATTAATTAATCATTTGGCTTTATATTAAGTTAAAGTAAAGTTTAAAAACAATATCTACAAACAAATTCTACGATGGATGAGCTATAAGAAATTAGAATAAAATAAGTGTGCGTTATAAAAATAAAGTAGCATCAAAAATTGATACAATTGATAAAATTATTAATGCGTGCTCTTTATTTAATAAATTAGACAAAATCTTTACAAAAAAATTTTCTTTTCTTGATTCTCTTTTTTTAATTAATACTTCAATATATTTTCGCAATAGATGCAAAGCATTTCGAAAGAATTTATTAAAAGTTATTTAATTTAATCTATCCTAGCTCATCCATTTTAAGGCAACGGATTTACTACAATTTATAATCTACAATCTACAATGTACAATGTACAATCTACAATCTACAATCTACATCTACATCTACAATCTCTACGAATTCGTTACCTTAAAGATAAATAAAAGTTTTTCTCACTCACCGGCACTGATGCGCAACAGCGGAGTTATCGAAGCTACGTTGTCTGTAACATACAAATATAAAATTCATTTATAATAATGTTCACAAAATCAATATTTCAAAAAATTTTTATCGTTCGGAATTTTATATCCGATGTGTAAAATAATAAGTAGAGATAAACACGTGTGGAAAAATTTTATAAATTTTTGAAACTGTTTTTTAAATAGAAAGTTTTATATGACTTTTATAAAAATCTTTTTCTCTAATTTTCTCTTTAATTCATTTAAATAATAAGACCGAATTATTATGCGTACAATTTATACCAATTGATATACAAATAATAAATATTCACCATCAGGTTGCTCCGCCGATGCAAGATGCCTCTCCCAGGCCTCCTCCTCCTCTCATGTTGTTGACGCGCGATACTTTTAACGGCACTCCCGCACTCACGAGCGATATTTTTATATCGCTATTTCCGCTATTTTACGCGCGATACTAAACGGCACTCCCGCACTAATTCGGTACGATTAAAAATTTGGTCGCGCGATGTATATATTTAATATATATATACTTTGTATGACACTCCCGGTTTCGGTACGAGCGAAAATCCCATTTCATTTCACGAGAATCAACTTCGAGCCAACAGGTCGGGAATGCAACGATACAACGAGCAAAGACTAAGCCCGAACCGGAAAGAAGACGAAACGATTGACGGAAATAGAGGAAAATGAAGTTCACCAACTCTTTTTCGCGCATAATTATCCTATCTCGTATCGAACCTGGACCCGCTAAGCACGATTTCAGGTGCTCCGCCCGGACATATTATGCCTCCCGCGGTTGCTATATGCTACACCAGGTTGGTAGACGGCAAAAGAAGAGGATACCCACATTTTTTAAATGCTAACATTCAGCAATTTAGAAAATGGGGAGGCGACCCCTTTTACCGAGCGAAAATCGTGCCTAGGGGAATCCACTCGACGGAGTCTCGACAGGGTTAACACACGCAGTGCGTGTGGCTGTAGACGAGCAAAGAGAAGGGACCCATTAACGACCATTCCGAGCAATCGATCGAGTTCTAACTAATTCGGGCCGAATCACTTGACGAAGCACGAAGCACGAGTGTACGTTGCATAACAACGTGTGCAAACTCGAAATCCTAGTTAGTTGGCATCGGAAGTAGAGACTCGTGACAATAATAAAATTGGGATTTTTATACGAAAAGTCCAATGCGGGAGCGCGAAAACGCGACGACGCGAGAATACTACAACGCGAAAACGCGGTAACGAAACGCCGCCGTCCGCGACACGTTGATAGCACCGACGAAAGGGTACTTAGCTTCCCCTTCAGGCTCCTTAAGATTTATCCTAAATAGAAAAAATTTAAGATAAACCTCAAGGCACCATCCAAGTACTAAGCCCTCCCACCCCGACAAGGTGTACCCAATGGGAGGGTTATATTATATATAATTTTATATATAATATATTTTGTGGAATTTATTTTGTAATATACTATATAAATTTAAATTCGCAAATATAAACGATAAATAAAAATATAAAGGATAAGAGAAAATATATTACATAAAGCAATGTTCAAAATAATTGATTTTAAAACTAATTATTGCGCGCAATTAATTTTTACATTTTTAAATAGATATATTTTAATATTATAAATTGCGTAATTACAAAATAATTTATATTTTTTAGATATAAACTTTTAGTAATACGATAAATAAAAAAATTTCTATTTTCTTATATGTGAAATATTTAAATAAATATATTAGTATGAAATATTTTATAAAACATAAGAAGTATCTGAAAATATTAATAAAAAATTTTATAAATGTTTTAATCATTTTAAAATAAAATGGGATATTTTTTATAAGAACATGAATTATATATGTTACAATTTAAAATCACTATTAAATCACTATCAAAGAAATAAAACGAAACGTGAAATATGTATATTTTGAATATATACTAATGATAAATAATTTATATATTGTTGCGTTCGCGGAACGATACACAGGGTGATTCAGAACAAACGTTTGTCTTTAAAAAAATAAATTGTCGAGTTTATTCTAAGACGATTTTCCCTTTACCAAAATTGTCTACGAGGCTTAGTTTTTAAATTATTAAATAAAATAGTTTGCGAATTACGGAACGAGTACAAGAGGTAGACAGGGACGGCGCAACTCACCGTCCGATACAGGCGATCATGTGGGGCGCTCGACGCGATCAGCTGATTGCTGCACACGATGAGTGTAACAATCAGAGTGTGTGTGTGTGTGTGTGTGTGTGTGTGTGTGTGTGTGTGTGTGGTGTATTTATGCACGCGTATCCACACATGCACCGTACTCTCTCTCTTTCTCTCTCTCCCTCTTTCTCTCTCCCTCGCTCACTCACTCACTCACTCACTTATTCTTACCTTAATAATGAGATTCTTCATACTGCTGATAAATAGCAGTGCCCAGTGTGTTGCACGATAATAATCGTCGTCGACGAGACGTCGTTTCTTCAACACGTAGTCTGACACATCATCAAATAAGCGAAGTTTTTTCTTTCATCACTTTCGACACAAATTTACTCGCGAACTTAATCACTCACGATTGATAAAAGGAGGAATTTACCAACGGTTACGGTACGAATTTAATAAACGGTTAACGCATTTAATTATTAATTACACACTCGATTAAAGAAACGCGTTAACAGAACGCGATACTCGATGCAAAGCGCGCGACGCGACGACCGACGACAAACAGGTCAGGTTAGTACTAGCGCCTCTAGCGCTGCCAAACATAAACGTGTAGCATTACGCGCTAGTACTAACCTAACCTGCTTGTCGTCGGTCGTCGCGTCGCGCGCTTTGTATCGCGTTCTGTTAACGCGTTTCTTTAATCGAGTGTGTAATTAATAATTAAATGCGTTAACCGTTTATTAAATTCGTACCGTAACCGTTGGTAAATTCTTCCTTTTATCAATCGTGAGTGATTAAGTGCGCGAGTAAATTTGTAAAAGTGTCGAAAGTGATGAAAGAAAAAACTTCGCTTATTTGACGATGTGTCAGACTGCGTGTTGAAGAAACGACGTCTCGTCGACGACGATTATTATCGTGCAACACACTGGGCACTGCTATTTATCAGCAGTATGAAGAATCTCATTATTAAGGTAAGAATAAGTGAGTGAGTGAGTGAGTGAGCGAGTGAGAGAGAAAGAGGGAGAGAGAGAGAGAGAGAAAGAGAGAGAGTACGGTGCATGTGTGGATACGCGTGCATAAATGCACCCCACACACACACACACACACACACACACACACACAGATTGTTACACTCATCGTGTGCAGCAATCAGCTGATCGCGTCGAGCGCCCCACATGATCGCCTGTATCGGACGGTGGGTTGCGCCGTCCCTGTCTACCTCTTGTACTCGTTCCGTAATTCGCAAACTATTTTATTTAATAATTTAAAAACTAAACCTCGTAGACAATTTTGGTAAAGGGAAAATCGTCTTAGAATAGACTCGACAATTTATTTTTTTAAAGACAAACGTTTGTTCTGAATCACCCTGTATATCGAACGCGCGCGACACAATCGGCATACGCTGACGCTCGTGCACTCGTAACTAATAACGCGATTTAAGGTGCACAAGAATTTTAATAATCCGCGAGTAACATACAAGAATTCAGAATAATCGTCAAACGGATCACAAATAGACGCGCGTCCGCACAGCTTGACAGCTGGGCTCAGACTCTCTCACAGTCGTTGTTTATAACAACATCTTGACAACGCGCGCGGAAACGATCTTTTTCGAAAGAATTCAACGGGTGACGAATACATTCAGCGGGACGGGACGTGGGGACGCAACAATATAATAAATAATGAATGTGATAAATAATTTATATTAATGACTTACATCATATCTTATTGGTCCATCCATTTCCAAAACCTCCTTCTTTCTTTTGCTTTCTTCGCTTTTTCCTCGTGGCACTTCAATCCTCCTTGCACTCATTTGAATTCCTCGTTGCACTTGCAATTGTGTTCAGAGAAAGAATTTGATAATATATGAAACGTCTCACATCACTACTTCACTGCTCAAGAGCCACTGAGCGAATGATCGTAAGTCAGAAACATTATCGCGGTACTGTTTATATCGCCAAGGTTGACTATGTAAAGAAAGAATTTGATAATATGTGAAACGTCTCTCACGTCACTACTCAAGGTCACTGTGCGAATGATAATAAAGTCATGTAACGTATTAACAATAGCGCGATACTGTTTATCAAGGTCGAACACGGTGTTATTGATAATTCTCTCGTTGCCGAAATATTTTCTGTAATATAAAATATTTGCGCGAGGAATATTAAATTATAGAAGTATTTTAATTTATTGATTAAGATTAATTGTTTATTTATTAAATTATTCATCACTCATGAAGTCCGTTATGCTAATTATTTCCATCTATAATTCGATTGTTTTACTTCGTGTTCTCTCACAATCTCCCCCCCAAATTATATTTAGATTGTCAAGTAGAAACATCGAAGTGATAGAAATCTAAGATAATAAATAGTCATTTCGTTGCGAGCTTTACGGACAATAATTATTTCTTTAATGATACTTAAAATAAAACGTATTTTACGCGTGTTCCTTTGATAATCAAAATTTATTTGGATTATGAAAGAACGCGCAATAAAACAATTGAATTATATACGTAAATAATTAGCATAAAGGCTCTGTGATACTTAATAAATAATCAATTTAATCAATAAATTAAAACACTTATATAATTTAATATTCCGCGTTAGTGCATATTTTATAATATATAAAATATTTTGGCAACGACTTATCAATAACATTATGTTCGATTTTGGCGACGTAAACAATAGGATGCTATTGTTTGTATGTTATGGTTTTGCTATCATTTCTTCGGTGACACTCGAGCAATGGCTGCGTTCAGCAGAGAAAGCAGCTTTGCAACTGTTGCAAGATTTTCGATTGAACGCCACCTATCGCTTTACGCTTTTCCAACATGTTTGCTCGGCGGTCACCATTTTTTCCAGCATAATAAAAGTACGCTGATTAAGCGCAACACGTTGGAAAGCATACAACCTTAACCTAATATTAAGAACAACAATATGTAATAAAATAATGAAATATATTATTTATATATAATACAGATCATAATATAAAAAATTTCGCATGGACAAGTTAAGTTAAACTACTAAATTACTTCTACAAAAATATTATGAAAGAAAAAGTAAATTTCGCGATCCTAAACTTAAGAAAAAGTTATTGTAGGCAGAAATAGTAAAAGACATGTATATTTTTTTTAATAATTTCACATTCGTACCAACTTGTTTTTTCACACTTGCATCAACAAAATTTTATATACATAACCTGTATTAAGTATATATACGCATACATAGTTCAAAAAAGTGCGTTCAGCAGAAGACATATGCTGCTAGCAGCGCCGCGCAAAGCGCTTCCTAAACTGCTTTCTCTGCTGAACGTAGCCAATAAAGTAGTGATGCAAAATGCTTCGTATGTTAATTAACTGTTTAATAAATAATCGATTAATTAATCTATAAATTAAAATACTTCTGTTATTTAATATTTAGGGTTAATGTATATTTTATAATGTATAAAATATTTCGACAACGAATTATCTGTAACACGGTGTTCGACTTTGGCAATATAAAATATAATTGGCAATATAAACAGTAGCGCGCTATATTACGGCTTTGTCATCATTCGCACGGTGACTCTCGAGTAATAAAGTAGTGATGAGAAACGCTTCGTATATTGTAATTTTTGTACTAAACACGATTACGATTAGTATCAAAACATAATTTGCTATAAATATTAATAATTAAAAATTAATTAACTTTTGATAAACGACATGAAACTGTATCGCAACGATAAATATTTATTGAACCATAATCATTCATTACTGCGAATAAAAATTGAAACAGGGGATACATGAAAGGGGACAAGAGAATTAAATATATTATGATCTATTGATCATCGATGCTTATTATAATATTTCTTTAACAATATTAGAATTAAATATTTTCGACCAATGCTTTAAATTTTCTCAATCCTGGTTAATTGAACAATATACAATTTAATCGAGAATCGATTTAATGTGATAGGAATCCAACATATTAAATAATCACATCGATGTTTGCAATCTTTACGGACAATAATTATTATTTTAATACTTAGTCACAAATATATTCCATCCGTGTTACTTTATCATTCTACTTGACAATCTAAATATAATTTGGGGGGGGAGATTGTGAGAGAACACGAAGTAAAACAATCGAATTATAGATGGAAATAATTAGCATAACGGACTTCATGAGTGATGAATAATTTAATAAATAATCAATTAATCTTAATCAATAAATTAAAATACTTCTATAATTTAATATTCCTCGCGCAAATATTTTATATTACAGAAAATATTTCGGCAACGAGAGAATTATCAATAACACCGTGTTCGACCTTGATAAACAGTATCGCGCTATTGTTAATACGTTACATGACTTTATTATCATTCGCACAGTGACCTTGAGTAGTGACGTGAGAGACGTTTCACATATTATCAAATTCTTTCTTTACATAGTCAACCTTGGCGATATAAACAGTACCGCGATAATGTTTCTGACTTACGATCATTCGCTCAGTGGCTCTTGAGCAGTGAAGTAGTGATGTGAGACGTTTCATATATTATCAAATTCTTTCTCTGAACACAATTGCAAGTGCAACGAGGAATTCAAATGAGTGCAAGGAGGATTGAAGTGCCACGAGGAAAAAGCGAAGAAAGCAAAAGAAAGAAGGAGGTTTTGGAAATGGATGGACCAATAAGATATGATGTAAGTCATTAATATAAATTATTTATCACATTCATTATTTATTATATTGTTGCGTCCCCACGTCCCGTCCCGCTGAATGTATTCGTCACCCGTTGAATTCTTTCGAAAAAGATCGTTTCCGCGCGCGTTGTCAAGATGTTGTTATAAACAACGACTGTGAGAGAGTCTGAGCCCAGCTGTCAAGCTGTGCGGACGCGCGTCTATTTGTGATCCGTTTGACGATTATTCTGAATTCTTGTATGTTACTCGCGGATTATTAAAATTCTTGTGCACCTTAAATCGCGTTATTAGTTACGAGTGCACGAGCGTCAGCGTATGCCGATTGTGTCGCGCGCGTTCGATATACAGGGTGATTCAGAACAAACGTTTGTCTTTAAAAAAATAAATTGTCGAGTCTATTCTAAGACGATTTTCCCTTTACCAAAATTGTCTACGAGGTTTAGTTTTTAAATTATTAAATAAAATAGTTTGCGAATTACGGAACGAGTACAAGAGGTAGACAGGGACGGCGCAACCCACCGTCCGATACAGGCGATCATGTGGGGCGCTCGACGCGATCAGCTGATTGCTGCACACGATGAGTGTAACAATCTGTGTGTGTGTGTGTGTGTGTGTGTGTGTGTGTGTGGGGTGCATTTATGCACGCGTATCCACACATGCACCGTACTCTCTCTCTTTCTCTCTCTCTCTCTCCCCCTCTTTCTCTCTCACTCGCTCACTCACTCACTCACTCACTTATTCTTACCTTAATAATGAGATTCTTCATACTGCTGATAAATAGCAGTGCCCAGTGTGTTGCACGATAATAATCGTCGTCGACGAGACGTCGTTTCTTCAACACGCAGTCTGACACATCGTCAAATAAGCGAAGTTTTTTCTTTCATCACTTTCGACACTTTTACAAATTTACTCGCGCACTTAATCACTCACGATTGATAAAAGGAAGAATTTACCAACGGTTACGGTACGAATTTAATAAACGGTTAACGCATTTAATTATTAATTACACACTCGATTAAAGAAACGCGTTAACAGAACGCGATACAAAGCGCGCGACGCGACGACCGACGACAAGCAGGTTAGGTTAGTACTAGCGCGTAATGCTACACGTTTATGTTTGGCAGCGCTAGAGGCGCTAGTACTAACCTGACCTGTTTGTCGTCGGTCGTCGCGTCGCGCGCTTTGCATCGAGTATCGCGTTCTGTTAACGCGTTTCTTTAATCGAGTGTGTAATTAATAATTAAATGCGTTAACCGTTTATTAAATTCGTACCGTAACCGTTGGTAAATTCCTCCTTTTATCAATCGTGAGTGATTAAGTTCGCGAGTAAATTTGTGTCGAAAGTGATGAAAGAAAAAACTTCGCTTATTTGATGATGTGTCAGACTACGTGTTGAAGAAACGACGTCTCGTCGACGACGATTATTATCGTGCAACACACTGGGCACTGCTATTTATCAGCAGTATGAAGAATCTCATTATTAAGGTAAGAATAAGTGAGTGAGTGAGTGAGTGAGCGAGGGAGAGAGAAAGAGGGAGAGAGAGAAAGAGAGAGAGTACGGTGCATGTGTGGATACGCGTGCATAAATACACCACACACACACACACACACACACACACACACACACACACACACACACACACACTCTGATTGTTACACTCATCGTGTGCAGCAATCAGCTGATCGCGTCGAGCGCCCCACATGATCGCCTGTATCGGACGGTGAGTTGCGCCGTCCCTGTCTACCTCTTGTACTCGTTCCGTAATTCGCAAACTATTTTATTTAATAATTTAAAAACTAAGCCTCGTAGACAATTTTGGTAAAGGGAAAATCGTCTTAGAATAAACTCGACAATTTATTTTTTTAAAGACAAACGTTTGTTCTGAATCACCCTGTGTATCGTTCCGCGAACGCAACAATATATAAATTATTTATCATTAGTATATATTCAAAATATACATATTTCACGTTTCGTTTTATTTCTTTGATAGTGATTTAATAGTGATTTTAAATTGTAACATATATAATTCATGTTCTTATAAAAAATATCCCATTTTATTTTAAAATGATTAAAACATTTATAAAATTTTTTATTAATATTTTCAGATACTTCTTATGTTTTATAAAATATTTCATACTAATATATTTATTTAAATATTTCACATATAAGAAAATAGAAATTTTTTTATTTATCGTATTACTAAAAGTTTATATCTAAAAAATATAAATTATTTTGTAATTACGCAATTTATAATATTAAAATATATCTATTTAAAAATGTAAAAATTAATTGCGCGCAATAATTAGTTTTAAAATCAATTATTTTGAACATTGCTTTATGTAATATATTTTCTCTTATCCTTTATATTTTTATTTATCGTTTATATTTGCGAATTTAAATTTATATAGTATATTACAAAATAAATTCCACAAAATATATTATATATAAAATTATATATAATATAACCCTCCCATTGGGTACACCTTGTCGGGGTGGGAGGGCTTAGTACTTGGATGGTGCCTTGAGG
This sequence comes from Camponotus vicinus, assembly GCF_025532165.1. NCBI lineage: Eukaryota > Metazoa > Arthropoda > Insecta > Hymenoptera > Formicidae > Camponotus > Camponotus vicinus. The sequence goes on from NW_028141945.1 coordinate 10,998,123, forward strand.
TTTATCTTAAATTTTTTCTATTTAGGATAAATCTTAAGGAGCCTGAAGGGGAAGCTAAGTACCCTTTCGTCGGTGCTATCAACGTGTCGCGGACGGCGGCGTTTCGTTACCGCGTTTTCGCGTTGTAGTATTCTCGCGTCGTCGCGTTTTCGCGCTCCCGCATTGGACTTTTCGTATAAAAATCCCAATTTTATTATTGTCACGAGTCTCTACTTCCGATGCCAACTAACTAGGATTTCGAGTTTGCACACGTTGTTATGCAACGTACACTCGTGCTTCGTGCTTCGTCAAGTGATTCGGCCCGAATTAGTTAGAACTCGATCGATTGCTCGGAATGGTCGTTAATGGGTCCCTTCTCTTTGCTCGTCTACAGCCACACGCACTGCGTGTGTTAACCCTGTCGAGACTCCGTCGAGTGGATTCCCCTAGGCACGATTTTCGCTCGGTAAAAGGGGTCGCCTCCCCATTTTCTAAATTGCTGAATGTTAGCATTTAAAAAATGTGGGTATCCTCTTCTTTTGCCGTCTACCAACCTGGTGTAGCATATAGCAACCGCGGGAGGCATAATATGTCCGGGCGGAGCACCTGAAATCGTGCTTAGCGGGTCCAGGTTCGATACGAGATAGGATAATTATGCGCGAAAAAGAGTTGGTGAACTTCATTTTCCTCTATTTCCGTCAATCGTTTCGTCTTCTTTCCGGTTCGGGCTTAGTCTTTGCTCGTTGTATCGTTGCATTCCCGACCTGTTGGCTCGAAGTTGATTCTCGTGAAATGAAATGGGATTTTCGCTCGTACCGAAACCGGGAGTGTCGTACAAAGTATATATATATTAAATATATACATCGCGCGACCAAATTTTTAATCGTACCGAATTAGTGCGGGAGTGCCGTTTAGTATCGCGCGTAAAATAGCGGAAATAGCGATATAAAAATATCGCTCGTGAGTGCGGGAGTGCCGTTAAAAGTATCGCGCGTCAACAACATGAGAGGAGGAGGAGGCCTGGGAGAGGCATCTTGCATCGGCGGAGCAACCTGATGGTGAATATTTATTATTTGTATATCAATTGGTATAAATTGTACGCATAATAATTCGGTCTTATTATTTAAATGAATTAAAGAGAAAATTAGAGAAAAAGATTTTTATAAAAGTCATATAAAACTTTCTATTTAAAAAACAGTTTCAAAAATTTATAAAATTTTTCCACACGTGTTTATCTCTACTTATTATTTTACACATCGGATATAAAATTCCGAACGATAAAAATTTTTTGAAATATTGATTTTGTGAACATTATTATAAATGAATTTTATATTTGTATGTTACAGACAACGTAGCTTCGATAACTCCGCTGTTGCGCATCAGTGCCGGTGAGTGAGAAAAACTTTTATTTATCTTTAAGGTAACGAATTCGTAGAGATTGTAGATGTAGATGTAGATTGTAGATTGTAGATTGTACATTGTACATTGTAGATTGTAGATTATAAATTGTAGTAAATCCGTTGCCTTAAAATGGATGAGCTAGGATAGATTAAATTAAATAACTTTTAATAAATTCTTTCGAAATGCTTTGCATCTATTGCGAAAATATATTGAAGTATTAATTAAAAAAAGAGAATCAAGAAAAGAAAATTTTTTTGTAAAGATTTTGTCTAATTTATTAAATAAAGAGCACGCATTAATAATTTTATCAATTGTATCAATTTTTGATGCTACTTTATTTTTATAACGCACACTTATTTTATTCTAATTTCTTATAGCTCATCCATCGTAGAATTTGTTTGTAGATATTGTTTTTAAACTTTACTTTAACTTAATATAAAGCCAAATGATTAATTAATTAAATAATTTGTAATATGATAAAAGTTATACACACACATGAATTTTATATTTTATTAGAAAATATAATATACAGAAATTTGTAGTAATTTGGCTTTATTTGAGTTAAAATAAAATTATATTCAAATATTTAACGAACGATCGTAAAATCGAGCGATCGTTACGATGAGCGTGAAATATTTACGCTTATTTGTCGATAATTAATCGGCAAAAGAAGGAGTGTTTATCTCCTTTTTCGATCTCTGATTAGAGATCGAGCGAGAAAGTGGCCAGGATCAACGAAAAGTAAGTTCAACTGGCCTGAAGAAATGCTTTACGTACAATAGTACGTAATGTCGGACATTTATTCACGCGGTTAGGGCACGCGATTAGAAAATGTAATTAGGGCACGTAATTAAATTATACGTGATTAGAGATAGGCTTTCCTCGAATAATTTCACTTAATCGAGAAATAGGATTGTTAGGGCTATTAGGTGATCATTAAGATTTTTTAATTTTCCTTTCTAGAAGTAGAGGATTGTTAGGGCTATTATGTGATTAATTTAGGTGATTAATATATTATGTACATATCTTTTAAAGATTCAGGAAATGTAGGTTTAAATAATATTAGGGAAAACAGATTAATAAATATTTCAATAATTATATTATTAATATTAAGAATTTTTAAGGGGTTAATATATCAATATTTTTTGAGTGTTTTTTTTTATAGGTATTTTATTTATATAAGGATGAAAATTAAATTGTTAACACTCGATAATTTTTATAGTAATACGAATTTTTTTGCGAAATTTTATGTACTTATGTAATACGAAATTTATGTATACTTTTATATAATACGAAATTTTATGTATGTGAGAGCCCAACACTACCTCGGCGGGACCGTTAAATAGGTTCTGCCGGGGTGTGCATAAGGAGCATTTTCCCCACGTCAAAAAAAAAAAGTATTGTTAGGGTTATTAGGTGATCATTAAAATTTTTTTAGTATTCCTTTAATGCTAAGGAAAATATATTACAATTCCAATAATCTTAGGGATTAATCATCGCTAATCTTGTCTGGACTATGTAAAAATTTTTAGTAAATTTTATATTATAAAATATGAATACCGACCGTAGTTACTGATAGGGTCACCCATGTCGGACAGGTTGAAGAGGAAGACTAAGAGAGATACCAAGATTATATAAATATTTGTTATATTAATTATATTAATATTTTTAAATAAAATGAAAGAAAAGGGGACAATAATCGAGAAAATAGAAAAAGGTAACTACAGTGATTTGAATATCTATACCTGAGAATAAATATCTATAGAAAGTATTCCGATGGACTCCATAGGAAGGAATAAGCATGACAATCCACACAGCACATTATACTAAAAGATAACGAAAAGATGTCTTTTTTAAGTTATCTTAATCAGACATTTTTTCGTTTTGTCGAAAAAGATGACATAAAATAGACATAATAGTATGTGGCACGTGTTTGTTCGCTTGCCGCTACGCGGCGAGCCATTCTTAACTTATCTCGTATTTAATATTTATCACGAAATGTATATAAAGAATTAGTAATTAATATAAGATCTGAAGCATATTTTTACCTTTTACGAGCAGTAATGCCAGAAAGTGGATACTGCTCGCACGCATCAATCAGAGAGAGCCACATACATGTGCTACGCAGAATGATTGTGTGCGTGTGAGCCGCATCTTTTTCCTGACATTACTGTTTATTAGTTTAATTTCTGACAAATTGAATTTAAAATAATTTATTTAATAATCTGGATTCCTTGTTGGGATTCAGAATATTAAACAGATTATTAAAAATTAGGCGGATAAATGGGAGAAATAGCCCATTTATTGCGTGTTTGAAGTATTCCTACTACCGAATGTCGATAATCTATATAGAATGAATCGTCATCTTTTAGTCATCAATCATATGGACAAGACTAAAAAGTCACTGAATTCGAATCATGAGACCCGACTTTTAGTCATCTTTCCGTCGACTTAACGATGTCAGTAAAAGATGTCTGTAACAAAAAATGTCCAGTTTTAGTAGTACTTTTAGACGACTTGGTGCTGTGTGGGAAGTGATGGTAATTTTTATGATGTTAACACAAAGGAATACAATAAACCATAATAATCCAAGAACTCGAAGAAGAGAATATATTGGTTAGAAATGCATAGTGATTGGAAATGATTAGAAACTAAAAGACAGTATGCATACAACCTATTTATTAATAGTAATACTGTTTTGTAATTATATTAAATTTAGTATATTGTATTATATAAAGTATTAAGCGCAAAAGTATTATACTGGTATGAAAATTATAATAAAAATATAAATTATTAAATAGTGTTAGCTATATTAGAATGGAACATATGAATTCTTTATATTTTATATAAAGGAAGAGACTTAAAATATTTTGCAACATCTATATTTTTCGAGTCTTAATTATAAAAACTTCAGAAGAATCAGTGATTAATTTGACAAATTCTATACATGTATTAATAATTAAATTTTTAAATAATTAAAAAAATGATTGATAAATATCAAAGATCAGTTTACTGCTAATTAAGAAGATTTATAGAAATACGATTAAAAATGTTTTTATCCCTCAGCAAACATTTTGTGTTTTGTAAATAAAAAGATATAAATATGACAATGAATATAGAAAAATATTTATTTCATCTTTAAATATTACAGTATCTTTCGCGATTGAATAATTTATTTACTATCAATTTACATACATAAGTATCTTGTTATACAGCACTGGTGCTACCGGCATTTCATGCACACAGCACGAAACAAAACCAGAAATTGTGCACATTATATATTACCCTCTGAGAACATTCATGGACATTGGCTATGTAGGTCACGTCCACGTTTTCAGTGTCCATAGAGGGAGTATCGCTTTCAGAGATCACCTAAAAGCAGTCCATGACATCTCTCAAGGGCAGTCTACAATGGCAGTAGCAGTAGGTCGTAGCAGTCGTAAGCGAAATGAACCAAATCCATTTCCTACGGCTATAATGTATATGTTCTACGGCGGACGCGCAATCAGAATTAAGAACGCAGAATTCTTCCGTGACTGCGTATGCGCGACCGCCGTAGAACGCACGAAATCCGTAGGAAATGGATTTGGTTCATTTCGCTTACGACTGCTACGACCTACTGCTACTGCCATTGTAGACTGCCCTTCAGTCTTCTCTCTGCTTGACATTTGCGGATAGTTAGTAAGCTGCTTTGCTCTGATTGGTCAATTCATAATTATAAATCAGAACCAAGTCTACAACCTGTTGTGTAAAACGGGCTTTAAGTAACGTCTTAAGATACCAATACGGCTCTGTGATTGGTTTATAACCTCTAGGATTGTATTTAAAATGTTTTAAATATAAGAACGGACTGTTAATAATGAACGCATTCAAATTCAAATATGCGTGCAATAATTTGATGGTTGACAAAGCGTGATTTTTATGATTTATAATTTAAAAAAAGATTTTTTCAAAGCACTGACGCATCGAAAGTAAGATTTTGAGAAGTTCGATTCTTAGCCTACTACTAGTTTTTTCATTATCTAAAAAAATATTGCATTTTTATTTCTGAAATAAATCTACATAGTATTAAATATGTAATTGTAGTTTAATAAAGCTAAATGTAGTTAAACAAAACTATATAGTCATTAAAAATATAAATGTATATTTTTAAAAATTGGGCTTGTGAATAAAGTTTATGTTCGGTATATACATATTTTGATATGTGAAATAAGTTATAAATACATTAATCATAAATATATTATCCATGCTTGATATAGTTTTTGTTTATATATATATATATGTGTGTGGACGAGCGCGCGCGCGTAAATTATATTTTTTTTATGCATTAAAATATATTAATAAATTAATTAATTAAAAAAATATATATATATATACCTTAATACGTGAAATAAGGAATGACTATATTAATATTAGAAACATATTAATTGATATATTAATCGAAGATTATTTCTTTTTGGAGTGCGGTCCTTAACAACACACATGTCCAAAAGACGTCCAATGAATATCTAGAGGGCAGTCAAAGGATATTTTATGTCCTTTGGATGTCCTCTCGATGACCTCTGGACATCTTTTGGACATGTGTGTTGTTAGGGGTATATTTTTCATATCAATGTTTATTGCATGAAGTTATTTATGAGCAGTAAAATTTCTTCAGTTCTATAATAATATTTAAGGAAGCTGAAAGAAATTTTCAGATAGAAGCTGAAAGAGATTTTCAGACAGCGACAATAAATGGTTCCGATGCAAGTATTGATCAAACTTTATAGATGGATGATTTTGTTTGAATCCACAACTCTGTAACAAGTGAGACTTCCAAAATCAGCTGAAGAAGGAGTGTTATTTGTTTCCTACGATGGAGAATGTGCGAAAAGAATTGACAAAAAGAATCGTAAACGAATGTAAAGAGAAAGAAACACCAGTAACCAAGGACTTGGCCTCGTTTTTGGTAATAATCAATAAATAAAAAAAATGTTACTCTGAAGTATACTTTGTTAAAACAGCACATAAACAATAATTACAATTATTGCTCTTGAAAATAATTTTAGCTTTCTCTGTATCAATTAAATCCATTATATCGAATAAAAGAAAACGATGAGGAGAGCAATGCGAGAGTAACCCAAGCGATAGTGAAGAGGCTGTGTGACCAAAGCAAACCCAGTCTGATAACTTTGAAAAATCAATTGTACTTTGCCAAGCATTATCATGATAGAGGTAAGAAGATTTATGATTCGTCATTTTCATGTTTTTATTTTATAAATTACTATGTATTATGTAGATTTATACTTTCTCCAGACGAAACTGTCAAAAAGCATCGATTGCGACTGCATCAAAAGACTAGACCTCTGGTTACCGAAATTTGCGAGACTACTAAATTGGATACCGGAAAGGACACGGAAAGATTTTATCAAAAAATACTAGCAGTAATAACGCTGCTAAGCGGTCTCGGAAGTCCTACGATCCCTTCGATTTTAAGGTATATCATATAATAATAATATACATATTCATGTTAAGATTTATAAAAATTTTAAGTTTAATAAAAATTTTAAGATTTATAAAAATTTTAAGTTTAATAATAGCAGATAAAATCGATGGTGTATTTAGTTTTTCATCTTTTGGATTATGGAAAATTTCTACAAATACAAGTATTAATTATAACATTATTATTGCCACGAATAAAAATAAAGTTAATTCTTATCTGTAAGCTGGAATTTTTATAAAAAATTGTGGCAATTGTTATATTTAAGAATAATTAATCATTACTATTATGTTCATAAAATTATTATTATTATGCTTATAAAATCCTTAATAAAAAAAGATTAATTAAAAGTATGCCTAATAATATTACAAAATATTATTATTTGACATTTTACATATTAGCATTTTACATTTTAGGGAGGTTTCGGTGGCGTTGCAGAGCGTGTTCCAGGCTTCCGAATTAGCTCATTATGTGACTTTGCCAAAACGAGAGAAAGAAGAACAGTTGATGGAGTTGATGTGCATAGTCGCTGGAATCCGTTTATTTAACAGAGATTGTCAACGTGGCGGCGAGGGGATCGATGATCGTGAGAGCACTAATTATTAAATTTTAAATTTTCAAACGATATCGAGCGAAAGAGACAAAATATACACACGCTTTAAACGTTTATTATTTTATAATGATAAATTGCTTTCAGTGCCCAGCATCCTACAAGAGGCTTTAACGAAGACGCGTAACTCTGTCCTCGAGCTATTAGAGCCACTAATGGCCAAGGTGTACAAATTTACAGCTGTTGTGGAAAACGCGATTACGCGCACATCGATCGACGTTGCGGATGCTGACAGTTCGAAAGGAGCTACATCTGACCTGGAAGAACAGATCGAGTGGGCTATCGAGATGTTAACGGCTACTCGTCAGCAAGAGATTTACATTCGGTGCCTTTCGAAAGAAATCACATAATATTTAATATGCGATTGACATAATTTGGAACATGGTTTTGGTTCTAGAAAGCTGTTGAGCGACGTGGAGCGCAGCGAGAGCGAAGTAAAAACTCTAATGGATCGTCTTCAGACACGACTCTTTAAACTGCACGATACTGTTCGATATAGAACAGCTGTTCCTACCGCTCAAGTCTATGTAAATATGACTTATTGTTACCTAAAAAAATAGATTATAATTGATGCACATAGTATAATTGCTTTGTTAACATTCCGACATTATTATGTTATTCCCAGGAATTGAAACTTATAGAATCTTTCCAATTTCAGTTTTGATTTCTTTTGACAGTTTCAATAAAATTTGTTTTCGTATAAACTATCTCATGATCGTTTCCGCAAAGAAATTTTCTCATTCGCAGAAGTTTTTTTTTTTAGCAGAATTTTTATGATGAAATATAACGTTTCTTTGAAATTCACAAAAGACTAAAATAGTAAAATCTGTCTTCATCGGAATAAAAGGCTTGCTGACTCAATCATGTAATCATATTATGATTAATAATGTATATCTAATCTGCCTATTCTATCTTAGCCACAATTTATTGATCTAGCGGATATATGGATGGGTTTGCAAGATGAGGTGATTATTTTGAGCAGCATTAATAATTTCCTCTGGGAATTACAGAATTTGAGTAATAAGGTATCAATATATATTCATCTCTGATATTAATTTAAATATATTTTTCAAATATGTATTCAGAATGATATATTTATGTCATAGATTGTTTACGATCAAACCAAGCTAGATGACATAGCTCAAAATGTGGATATTTTGACTGATGCTGAAAGATTGGAACGTTCTATGGGCAATTTAATAAGTAAAAATTATACTTATCTATGGAATGCTTTACATTTATTAAAAATTATGATAGATATTATATTTGAAAATAATTAAATTACTAATATATTATCAAAATTCTTTAAATTAGGATAAATCTTAAATTAAGACGGCTATATTTATCCTTATTTTGACAGTACATTTACTGACAGTACTTTTTTTACAGCGGAATGTGGAGAATGTTTAATATATTATCCAAATGTCATGAAGGACTTTGAGAAGATTAATTTAGAGGTAACCACGATAAAATATTTTAAATTTATTTAGAATTAATTTATCACATTTATGTTTGTATGATTTTATAAGACACTTTCAATTAGAAAAATCAATTATTTCTATATATCAAAAGATTTATGCAATTGTACTCCAAATAAATTTTTAAATAATTAATCAAAGAATATATCAGTTTTTAGGATTTTGTGCATGGACATTCGCCACAACTAAAGGTGCTTTAATACCGGGAAATCCGAACAACGGTGTGGCAAAATGGCGAGGAAAATATTACGCTTTTAAATCGCCCGAAGCAGCTGTTAAATTTGGAGAAAATCCCGACAGGTATTTTTATTTATAAATAAAAGCAATAAGTTTTTTCAGCACCGACTTTTAATAGGTATGTTTACGAGGCGCTCAATTTTGTTCGCAATCATCCGGAATATATCCATCTGTTCCAATTACACGAAGAAATTGAAGCCATGCAAAGTCAAGAAGAGTGAGTTGGTGATCGCATAATCGCAATTTGCTGTGTATTTACATTTGAGATATAAAAAAATATTTATTTTTCACAAGATTGACGGAGAAAGGATTGCAATTAAAAGTTCGTCATAATCAAAAAGTTCAAACAGACGTTCACATACTTCCACCTTACATTGATAAAGATTATACTTCTAACGTATGGGAATTAAAACGAAGAGCATTACGCTTGGTGAGTCGAATTTTTATTAGCATTAGAGAAAATATTCGATCAGTGAAATATTTTGATGTGTTCAAACATGTATTTTCGACTCTAACGATAATAATTTTATAATATCCCGTATTTTAATTAATTCATATATATAATTTTTAATATTTCTCAATAAATTATTTTTCTTAGTGTCGTAATATATTGCAATATATTATAACACTTAAAAAAAAATAACTTGTTAAGAAATATTAAAAATTATACACATTTGCTTTATTTTTTCCCTGTGTCTTTTTACTGTAGATGAAAAATATTTTATTTCACACGTGATAATTTCTCAGGCAAACATAAGTCGATGCGTTACTCGTAGTACGCAGACATTCAACTCGCACTTTCGATACGGTGTTTACGTACAAGCGTCCCCGCCTCAGGATAAGGAAGTTCAAACTAGAAGAGATAACTATACAAACACAAAGAATCTCAAAACGTTCATATTTGGTCTGCGAGGTAGACGGGATGACAATCAACATGTTGTATCGTTTTTGGAAAAGGAGCTTGAACACTTATAAAATTTAAATCAATTTTTTAGATAATTAAGCGAGTCGAATTTTTATATACATATAAATAAATGTTTCATCAATAAATAACACTCACATAATGCGTATTAATCATAGAACAAAAAATATAAATATCATTAAAAAATATATTTTAATAGAATCACATATTTACAGCATCGTAAATAATCAGTTATACATGCAATTAATACATTTATTTAGAAATATTAATATAATAATAATAATAATATACATATATATATTATTATTATGATATATATACAGGGTGAATTTTAATGGTTGTGTCAATCTTTTTATCATGCGGGAGATTACCGACCGCAATTGTAATAAATTGATCGGTACATAGATGTCAGATAATTAGATCGGCCGTATGGAAGGCCGGGATATAATGTGTACAATTAAAGCAAGTTAAAAGCTGAAATTATGTGTGTAGTATGGATTTATTTTTATTATTAAAGCTACGTATTTATTATTATTATTATTATTATTAAAGCTACATATACATATTCGATATATTAAAGCAGTAAGAATACATATTTAATTTAGTTCAAATTTAACACTTTAATGTTTCATGTAAAACTTTATTTCAAATTCCGCATTTATTTTTATGATAAATTTTTATTATTGTTTTATACGCTAAAGATATGTAGCATTTCTTCCTTCTTGAAATAAAATTACGCAACTGTTCCATGAGAAATACATTCTTATGAAACAATTGCGTAATTTTAATTTAAGAAAGAAAATTTTTTGCTGCGTATTTTTAGCATATAAACAATAATAAAAATTTACCATAAAAATAATTGCGGAATTTGAAATAAAGTTTTACATGAAACATTAGTGTTAAATTTGAACTAAATTTTTAAATATGTATTCTTACTGCTTTAATATATCAAATATGTATACGTAGCTTTAATAATAATAATAATAATAACAATAATAATAATAATAACAATAATAACAACAACAACAACAACAACAATAATAATAATAATAATAATAATAATAATAATAAATACGTAGCTTTAATAATAAAAATAAATCCATACTACACACATAATTTCAGCTTTTAACTTGCTTTAATTGTACACATTATATCCCGGCCTTCGATACGGCCGATCCAATTATCTGACATCTATGTACCGATCAATTTATTACAATTGCGGTCGATAATCTTCCGCATGATAAAAAGATTGACACAACCATTAAAATTCACCCTGTATATATACAGGGTGACCTAGACCACCCGTACACCCCTTTTCTTTCAAAAACTAAGCATTTTAGAGAAAAATGTTTCAGACAAAAGTTGTTTGGTTTCGAGGGGGACAGAAGATGGTACCATTGGTTTGACCTTGAAGAGTCATTTGAAGGTCACGTGAATGTCACTACAATTTTTTTTAATGGAATACCCTATATATTTTTGCACATTCTTGTAGCTCATCTCGAGAGCTTTCCAAAACACTATAATTAAGTTAGTTTTCATTAAGTACTTTCCGAGTTATGAGGCTTGAAATAATTTCTTAATTTTACGTAAATCATAAAATATCTTGTAAAATATTCATTTTTCAATTATCTTACCTTAATACTTTTATGTACAAAATAATAAGAGGAATCAATTGGTGTAAAGAAAACACATAGTTGTTTCGAAGAAAAAATATGTAATTTGTAACTAACAATTACATATTTTTTCTTAAAAATAACTGTGTTTTCTTTACACCAATTGATTCCTCTCATTATATTGTATAAAAGTATTGAGGTAAGATAATCGAAAAATGAATATTTTACAAGATATTTTATGATTTACGTAAAATTAAGAAATTATTTCAAGCCTCATAACTCGGAAAGTACTTAATGAAAACTAACTTAATTATAGTGTTTTGGAAAGCTCTCGACATGAGCTACAAGAATGTGCAAAAATATATAGGGTATTCCATTTAAAAAAATTGAAGTGTCCTTCAAATGACTCTTCAAGGTCAAACCAATGGTACCATCTTATGGCCCCCTCGAAACCAAACAACTTTTGTCTGAAACATTTTTCTCTAAAATGCTTAGTTTTTGAAAGAAAAGGGGTGTACGGGTGGTCTAGGACACCCTGTATATATATATATATAACATTATTATATTATATAATACTATATATTATTATTATTACATTTCCATATATCCTTCATTTGTTATTTAATTCAGAACATTAAAGGATATATATCGGACCATATTCACACAGAGGAGTGCTAGGAAATAATTGAAATAAATTATACGCAAGACGCAATTTAAAAAAAAAATGAAAGCAATACTCTTTTTAATGACACTTCCAAATACATTTCACGGAACATTACAGCTTAAACCATTTTTTTTTCTTTTTAGGAAACACAATATTAGCATTATAATTTATCATTCCGTGCGCACAAATCATTTTCCTCGCGTATGCTTTCGTTATCGCAAACTGCAGGATCTTATTCGTGTGGCATTCCTCATGACTTAGGCCAGCATCTCTTTAATTTATATTCAAAATACACGAATTTTACACATGTCGAAGCTCGAACAGACGTATGCGGTTAAGATTCCGCACCTCGCTCCGTGAGCCTATTTTACTTCCTACTCTTCAACATTGCGCTGTGACCGCTGCGCGCACTTTGACTTTAATGTGCTTATATCGTACTTTTTAATGAATATATTGTTTTACCATTAGATCTTAAATGTTAGATTTTCAATTTTTACACCAAGAAACCTATATTACGACAATAATTAGTAATTACACGATAATACAATTAAACTTTGCTTACATTTTCATGTGTATAATGTAGCTATTATACAGAAGAGGTACAGGATGATTTTCCGCATAGCTTCTCTCTTTATTTTTCCGCATTTCTTTCGAACATCCACACTTTTTCCCATTTTGGAAGTGAAATCTGTCATTCTGTTACATCCAATATTTTCAAGAAGCATTTCTTCTTAAAAGGGTAAAACAAAACGACAAAAAAAACTGTGCGATATTTTCACATTGAAGGACAATTAAGATAATCGATATAATACAAAAAAAGACGAGAAAAGATATTTCTCTAATCCATATCTCAAATATATTGAAAAATGTGCCACCAATGTGATAAATGTGTCAATTAAAATAAAAAATAAAATTTCTCAAAAAAATTACTTTCAAATTTAAATGTTTCTAGTTACTTTAAACGTTATAATGGTGCGTCGTGTTACCGCATTTGGAGTAAGATATTGTTATTAATCACGATCATACAAATGATATAACATTTATTTTGAATTAGATGACTTAAAACCAGCTTATTGACTATTGGCCACTGTAATGTCATTCACATTTCGAAATCATCTGAACGTCCATGGTAATAATTGTCCCAATGTTAGGTGGAGTCATCGGAAAACACTGGCAATTATACTTGTTATACATTATCAAAACGTTATTCCTAACATTTGTTGGAAGTCATATCTATGATACTTGGGATTAACGTATAGTATTGTAATAATCAATGGGAAAACAATTACGATGGGCGGCAGAATACGTCGGAATGGTGTAAACATGGTCTAAAGTCTTAAGTCGCAAGAAATACGTTTGTGTTTCATGTATATATATATGTATATATATATGTATCGTGAGAAAGATGGAGAGGTGCACGAACGCACCTTGGAATATGTTATATATGTATATAACTTGTCAGAGATCGGGACTGAAATATGATTTAATCTACAAAGTGATTTTTGAGGTATTTCATCATACCAAAAGTTCTGAAGCGCTTTACGCCGATTACCTTCATTAATTCTTCATCGCAAATTGCGAATTGTTTATTCTTAGGATCCTGTAAAACACCAATCATTTTATTAGCAATTTGTAAATATTGTGTATATATATATATACACACACACACACACATACATGCATATATATATGAGCTCTAATTTATAACCAAATTGGTAAAATAACAATTGTCGCAAGTGTAAAAGTTTTAAATAAGTGATCACACAAACAATGATACTTACATAAAGATTTCTTTCTTTAATGATACTCCATACTTTCTTCACGACTTCATGTCGAGCCATTTGTTCTGCGCCGACAACTGCAGCGAGTTCTGGAGATAGCGTGATGGCGCGTGTATAACCACCCCCCTTGCCTTTACCACCGCCACCCTTCTTTGCCGTACTTCCTGGAGCCTTTTTGTTTTTACCCCAGTCTTCATCACTATCACTATCGCTTCCCTTCTTTTTTCCCTTCTTTCCAGGCTTATCTAAAGAAAAATTGATTTTTTAAATAAAATCTTGATGTAAAATAATAATAAAAAATAATAATACATATATTTAATAAAAATTATATATTTTACTTTTTTTGGGTGTAACTTTAGGTTTCTTTGGGCTGTATTCTTCGTCACTAGCATCATCATCACTAGCGCTTTCTTCATCATCGGAGGAACCCTTCTTACGTTTATTAGGAGCCTTTTTAGCAGGATTTCGTTTGGCTGGTTTCTTTTCTTCTTCTTCCTCTTCTTCTTCGGATCCTTCCTCTTCCTCCTCTTCACCATCTTCAGATTCTTCGCTAGCAGCTTTTTTCTTTTTCTTTCCTCCATCTTGTTTTTCTTGAAGACATTCCATAACTAAATCGTCCACCTCTTTCTTCCTATAAAGAAGAAAACAATTTATAAATATATGTCATCAATCAATATTTAAAATAGAAACGATATTGTATATAAACTAAAATGTCAGAGGAGGAACGAGGTGGTAACTTATATCTATTTATTATTTCAGCTCCACTCAGAAATCCTCTTTTTTTTCTTGGACACTGAGAGACTCTCTTCTGCACTATTTTACAGTGCACAAGTGCCTATTGTATGTCCGTTTTCAGTTTTTATTCATTCCAATAATAATGCGTACGTTCAGTTACATGCTTACTATCTTAAAAGATAAATTATCATAATAATATAATCTCACTAAAATACGTCATGCATATTTATCTATTCTTTATATCAGTATATTTTATTAATATACAATTTACAATTAAAATTGATTTATGCTGACAATACAACAAAGTATATGATATAAGATATATTATAGGATATAATATATAATAAAAAATATTCTCTTTTTTATATATTATATAAATGTATTCACACAAATATAATTACATTAATCCTGTCCATATGAAGATAAAAACAAGGAAAAGTAATTTAGGTTGATAAAAAATAATAGCCTTTATGTGTAATTAACAAATTAATAATAAACCTACCGTGACTAAATATATTTTATATGGGATCTTTGATCTTATATTACACGATGTAATAAATCAATTGAAAATTAAAATTGCTGCCACTGCCACACATACATTTGTCATTTGCATATATACAAATGCACGTTAATTTTCTACATTACATACTGTAAATTGACTTTTAATAGTTTTAACATAAGAAAAATATTTACATTTGTAATCACATTTTCTATTTATTGCTTACCTCTCTATAAGATCAACATCAAGTTTCTCTTCAATTTGTTGCCTCACTTTTTTAGCAGACATTGTAGTGAGATCAGCATCCTTGAGGATAGCTAAACAAAATTAATAAACATATATTAATACATGCGTGTCAAAGATATTTTACTTCTCTCGAAACGTTTATCGAGAAAAACTGAAAAATCCGCCAAGTTTCCAACACCAACTCAAACATACATTGCATAATCTTTATTCAAATTATCAACATTAATTATGAAATACGATTCGCGGAGAGTGTTTATTTATGAACTTTATTCAGGATTTCCATCGAGAGACGCATACGTAAGTTTATTTTCTGCTCCAATTTCCACGTTCAAAAAAAAAAAAAACGAGGAAAAAAAACCCTACGAAGGAAGGATGAATGCATCGGGGGAGTACGTCGCCATTCATCGCACACGTACACGGCGCGTCTCGCGCGTGTGCGTGATCTGGGGTATAGTACGTTTTCCCGCGTCGGAGGATCTAGTAAATATCGAGCGCAAATGGCCGCCTGGCGCGCGCGGTGCCGGTCACCGCCGATCGGCGGCTAGGTCGGAAGGAAGGATATCTGGAAGTACGCCACGAAGCGACGAGGCGACGCGTGGAACGGGACGCGGAGGGATTTTTCTCCGCGACGTGACGCGGTCGATCGCGGATGTCGGCGCATTGATTCCGGAAAAGATCGAAAACCGCGAGAAGAAGACGGGAAGAAGGGAAGAAAGAGAAAAAGAGAGAGAGAGAGAGAGAGAGATAAGGCAGCGAAGCGCGCGGAGGGAGCGCAGGTCGCGCGCGCTCGGTCGATTCACGCGGCGCTCGCCGAAAATCTCTAACGAAAAAATACGCGCGCGCGCGCGCGCGCACTTCCACCGTTGCAATCGTTAATCGCCGCTGCGCTGTAAATTGCAACGGGCGAGTCGTAACGCTTGTAATGGCGCGGGGCGGTGGGAAAAGATAGCGAACCGACAAATATCTCGGGGCAGAGGAGCACGGCAACGACGACGACGTGTATGTACATACACGTATGTATGTATGTATGTGTGCGTAGTGGCGGTTATAACCAATGACTATCCAATCGGCGATACGCGAGAGGCGCGCAAAGGAGGGAAAAGGGCAACGCGCGCGCGCTCGGTTCCGATCGACGAAGAGTATCTCTCTCGAAGGAGATTCGCACATTCGCAGGAACGCGCGTTCTTTTTTCCCTTTTTTTTTCTTATCAACTACGACGCAAAGATTCATCGTGACGCGGACGAGTCGAGAAATGTACACCGAGGAGGAGATACGAGAAAGAGAACGAGAGCGAAAGCAAGAGCGAGAGAGAGAGAGAGAGGCAACGAGACACGAATGCGAGAGCGAGGCTGATAGGCGCGCGCCACCACACACTCGAGACGCGTCATACGGGGACGGGGCGAGAAAGCTATCTTTTTATAGCGAACGGCGAAAAATCCGGCCTTTCGCCTGGGCAGCGAAGTGGCTGGTCCGAAAATGCCGAGCGGATTGCACGGGCCGTCGAGGCGGGCGAGTCCGCCTGTGGCCCGATACGTAGGTGGCGAAATACGGCGAACCGCGGTTGTAATGGCCGGCGTGGGGCACGCCACTCGGGCACATACGTGCGCGCTAAAGACGTCACGTCGCAAGAGCAAAGAGCCCGATTTCGCCCCGATTCCCGATGCCGCGGCCCCGCGTAACGAACGCGGCCGTCCGCGCGAAGGGCGATTACGCCCACATACGGCCCCGAAATCCCCTACATCGCGCGATATCGCCACTTACCGGTGATCTCCTTGCGTAGCTCGTCCTTCGAGATATCAGCCATGGTTGATGCTACTCGCTGTGCGTGCTGCTGCCAACTGAGCCTATGCCGGCTGCGGACTCCCGTAGCGTCCGTTGGGACAGTCCCCGCCAAGAGCGCTCCGATACGCGCGCGCGGAACGCGCCCTGGATCGCGAATAACTCGAAAACGCTCGCGCGAAAACGAATACTATATACACCAAATCGTGTTAGTTTTTTACGCCCGACAAGTTTCTCATGACGCCCCACGCGTAATTCGGCGATCCGAGTGTGCCGATTCGTACGTCGTCTACGGCTCACGCCGCGTACTTTTCCGCCTGACTGTACGTCAAGCGGCCGCTCGTGGCTGCCGGTGGCGTCCACGGTACAGTCCGCGCGCGCCGCCTCGCGCTACCGCTTCCCGAAAAATCGCCTTCGCCGCGCGATAACTTTGCCCAGAGGCCGCGAATACGGATACTATATACACCGAATCGGGTCAACTTTTTTTTCTCTACAAGTTTCTCATGACGCCCCTGGCGCAATATTGCGATTTAAGGGTCCCGATACGCGCTTTCGCGAAGCGAGCCGCGCCAGCCTCTTGCCATTGACTGTACGAGCGGTAAGCGTACTCTGAGTTTCGTAGCCGTCGAGCGCCTAGTCGCGTCATATGACAATCAGTATCTCTGTATGTTCCAGGGATATCGGAGAAAGAAAAAAAAAATGAGAAAAATGTACCCGAAGGCGATGATGACGTCGACGTGAAAACGGAAGACGTTTACTTGACTGTCGAGTTGGCGTTCGTTTCCGGATGCTTCGCATGGTTTGTTCGATTTTAAATTGTTAATGTTTTTATCCAGCTATCGGTATCTCTCGCAATGTTTGATGCGTACCTTTAAAAGAGAATACATATACATAGACGTATAGGTTTGCGATGTACGAAGCAGCAGATTTCGCGATGCGTCGTTTTCGTCGTGCGACATCTACTCGCATTCCCTGTATTTCGAACTAGAAAGTAAATATTAGAAAGGCCATCCTATCCTCGAATCCTATAAATCATCGCGCATGGTCACCTTTAACAAGTCAGTAAAAACGACTCTGGACTTTGATTAATTTTATTATCGAGCTGTGATGTATATTCCAAGGTTATATTGTAGATTTCTCCAAATTATGTTTGTATAAATTGTATTATGTACGTGATATTTACGAATTTTTTTCAAGTAAATATACAAATTAAAATTTGTGTACAATTTTATAAATTAAATATCAGAATTTAAAAAGATATATAGTAATTAACGTTATAAAACATATATTAATATAATATAATATTAATATACTATAATAATATGTTTAATAATGTATATAATATTTATTTTGTTTTTTTACTTTTATTATTATAAAATCCAGTTTGTTGAATCCTTTGTTGATTTTTCGAAAATTTCTCGTAAAATATTAAAATTGTATCGTTATGTTGAAATCATGTATGTACAACATCAGCATTCTCGATAAAATATATTTCATAAATTACTCATTGTTGACATAAATGAGGTGTTATAAACATTGTTGACATACATTGTTTACGCGTAATTATATTTTATCGATAAATGTCTAACAAGTAATTATATCCTCCACATGAAATGATATCATACATATATATTGTTTGATAGAATATTTAATGACATAAATGACGCAACGAAAGATTTTATAAAATATATACATTGAATCATAATCTTTCTTAACTTTGATAGAGATAATTTCCCATGAATGATAAGGTTCTTTTCTCTTTTACAATTTTCCTCGTGTGATAAAATTGTAAACTGTATCAGGAAAAATATTATCAGCTGGTATTAGTCATTGTAACTTTATATGTAATTAATTAGCTAACGAGTTAATTGTTCATCTCCAATCTTTTCGCACTATCAATTTTTTATTCAAAGTAGCGTGCAAATGTTGTTAACATTCGTCGATATTCTAGAAATTTATAGTCTTGTCGCATTCTCTGTTTTACCGCCAGATGACGCTAGTGTGCGTTTACACAGTTCAAAATGTCCGGAGCACTAAAGACGCGGGGGACTTATAGTTCTTACATCACATTATTGTTATTTAAACGTACATCTCGATTTCTTTTCACACGGTTACCATGTAACCCTAATCGGCCGTGAAAACATCGACTCGACGATTTCTTCGCAAGTGATGCGCATTTGAGTTTAATCTTTTCGATAGGCTTTTCGAGCACGTTTGTTTTGACTCATGCTTAGCTGCAGTAACGTTACGCGACTCATTTCACTAAAAAAATAATACTATCTTTCTGATAATGTTATATAAAGAAAAAAGAAGAGAGTGAGAGAGGGAGGGAGAGAGAGAGAGGGAGAAATTCCATACAGCACATAACATTGCCCTGTCCACACATGTCCAAAAGATGTCCAGAGGTCATCGAGAGGACATCCAGAGGACATAAAATATCCTTTGGCTGTCCTCTAGATATTCTACCTAGTCGACACAATTACGTGTTCACTATATAACAGCTATACATTTCAATATCACATTTTATATAACGTGAAAGTTGCTGCAATGTTGTAGTTATATTATAATTTCGCCCCTTTTCAAAAGTAACGGTGATGATACATTTATGTTACAAATACATAATCGAAAAACATAGTTGCTATATATATATATGTTACATACTTACTTGAAAATACTGCAGTAATGAAAATCTACAATATACGTAACGTAAACTATAGATTTACAATACTGGCAGTGAATTTCGGAACGCAGCCATAATATAACATCTATGTAGTTTCAACGTTTAAATTCTATATAAAAATAATATTATCATATAACTGATTAATGATATTGATTTTACGTTGCTGCAATATCATACTGCAATATTGGTTATATATTGAAGCACCACATGCTTGTTATGTAAATAATATGTTGCATTCGTACATTTATATTACATAACAGGAAGCGATAAATAGAAGTAACTGTGATATAAATATCACAAAACATTTGTTATATAAAGTATTACTCCCAAGTTATATAGCAGTAACAAATTGTGTCGACTGGGTATGAACGTCTTTTGAACATGTGTGTTGTTAGGGTGTTTAGTGTGTTGTAACATTGCAGCAATATTGCGGCAATATTACAATGTTGCTGCAATATTACTGTTACAACAATGTTCTGTGCTCTATGGGATATTGCGTTTTTGTATTGGTATTTATTATTGTTAATTTCTTCTCTCTCTCTCTCTCTCTCTCTCTCTCTCTCTCTCTCTTTCTATCTACTTGTTGACATGACAAGATTGTAATGAAATCAGTAAAAACATTTTTCGTAAATAAAATCAGCTTTGAAAGTAATTAATTAGCAAACATTTATATCAATTTTTGATTTTTCTCTCTTTTTTTTCTCTCTCTTTTGAATCTATAGCATCGTTACCGATACTATATCGTAGACTTTTACAGATTGAATTTCCCGTTTCACCGCCAGATGTCGTCAGCATGCAAACGTGCTCGCACCACCATCTGCGTTTGAATTTCAAGTTTTAAAGTGTCGGATGTGCGCGGCGTGTGGTGCGGTGTGTGGGACTCATAGTTCTTGTATTATTATTGCTATTTGGTTGTACCATGACCTCCTTTTACGCGGCGCATGCAACCGTATACTAACCGGCTGTGAAAACATCGACCCGAAATGCAAGCGTCAACGACTTCTTCGTAAGTGATGCGCATTTGAGTTTAACCTTTTCGGTTTCTGCGCCGGCATCTTCTATCTCTTGTATTTGTCGCGGATTTAAAACAAACATGCTCCACCATCGAATACACGTAACTTAATACTCGCCTTATCGAGAAAATTATATGTTCGGCTTAAGAAACGACACTGTCTTTCTGAGAATATTATTTAAAAAGAAAAGAGACAAATAGAGCGATATGAAGACAGTGAGAAAGAGAGAAAGGCAGAGAGAGAGAGAGGGAAGAAACAGTTGCGCTTTTGCACCGATATTAATGTTGACATTAGACATTATAATGAGTATATTATATTATCATTATATATGTATGAGACTTAAAACTCGCGAGATTGTAAACTTAATATTAATTTCCAAATGTCTTTTCCAGAACGATGCGTCTATTTGTTCAACAGTTACCATCCCAAAGTGTCTGTAAACTTGATCATCTTGTAAATCGTGTCGAATGTAACGAGATTGAAAACTCACGAATCCTTTCTCCCGATATATTATCGGTGTAATGCCGCTTCCATTTACAGTTGTATACAGTTATGTACAACATATATACACATGTATATACACATGGCAAGTGGCAGCTCGAGAGCTCGCGAGATGGATCAACGTGCGTAGGTGCGTGTGTGAGTGGCTAAATTCGACGTGCATTGGTTCTCGAGCTGCCGAATGCATACATAGACTATACCGTAGGACTCGCGTATGTATTATGTATAATATATGCACACATGTATGTACGTACGTGCACATCACGCGCGTTACACATGCACGCATTTGCAGCGCGCCAGTGTCCGACGCCTCGTCACGTGTTCCGTGTCAAAATCAATATTTGGCGTCACTAGGTTATGATAACGCCGCGCTGTGTCGCGTATGCGTATATGTATATGCATGTATATATGTGCGTGAGCGTGTGTATCATCGAGCGCTGCCGGATTTCGCGGAATTTGCGCGTCGCCCTTGCAACGGACGGTGTAAACAATGCAAAACTTTTCCCATTTCGCACGCGGGCGCATTTATTAAACATTTTTGAATCGCGAAAAAAAGAAGTTGTAGGCGATGTCCCGTTGCAGGAGCAAGGAAGTGCCTTCTGACATCTGTCATCGATGCTTTCGGAACCTTTTGAATCTCTCGATCGTTTCTGTCGCAATCTCGGAACCGCCAATTCCAATTCCGATAAATTGATCGGACAATTAAATGCGTCATGTGCGTAGTAGTTGAAGGGAAGATAGAGGTTGCGAAGAATAAATAATGATTAATTTTTTGATTGAAAAATTACGAAAAAATTATAGAATTCCACACGAAGGCTCTTATTAATTTTATTAAACGTTTCGATGGTGTTAAAAACAGCATCGGACACAATAAAATTTCAACCAAAAGATACACATGTTTACGTGAAAAAAGATACATCCGAAAATACATTTAATTTCACGATTTATTTGTTAACCCACTGCTCGTAATGTAATCTTGAATGAATATTATATTTGTTACAGTTGGGTCTCTTAAAATCGCAATTTTCGTTGGAGCGCACGTAGCGGATATCTCTTCATTCAAGCGAGCCGGGCAAGTTCACGGTCGCTATTTTCGGCAGAGAGCAGAGCAGGATCGAAGCGGAGGCGAAAGTAGAGGAGCCAGTCGGGAGGAGTCAGCCGCAGTGAAGTAAAGGTAAAATATAGAACTGCCACCTGTTCGACTGTACCGCTAGCGCATTGTGCCAGCGGGCTTTTTCTACTGCGAATCGAAAGATTATCATTGCAAACCGAGTTTCACGTCTACGTCCCGACTCCCCTGAAACTTAATTGCTGCATGAAATTGTATGGCAACGTTTTAACAACATTAATTACGCGTCCATATCGAATTCAACGTCTTGCTGCCTCGATTTTGATTTTAACTATGTAGACGATAGTTGCTAGTTTTGATAAGACTATAAGAATCTCTTATTGGCGATTTTTATTTATTTATTGCCTATTCAAAGATTCAATATATTTTGATACACATGCTATATTGTTAATTATTTAAATAGTTGAAACGTTTTCATCTCTATTAAATGATACTAAACTTTTTTTCCAACTCTGTCTGCGTGATTTATATGGAATATTTTAATGCATCTTTTGCAAAATGTGTTGTTACGTATGTTCAAGATGGAATGTGCATACTACGTACCGCGGATGTAATCAAGAGAACGTCTGTTATCGCCTTTAATTAATCGCGCTCGCTTGTCGATTTGCTTCTTGAGCGAGGACACACGTCTCGGATTATGCATCGTACTACTTTCGTTTCTCTCACTTCCTCTTCCCTCTCTTTTTCCCCTCTACGTTTCTATCATTCCCAGCACTCCGACAATTCTCCACGCATGGCCTGCTACGTTTTTCGTGCTGTTCATGCCTATTTTCCGGCGAGCGATTCGGTCGACGACGCGATTTTCCTGCACGCGGCATATTTCCCTCGCCGGATATATCCGCAGACACTGCATTGATTCACATATATATCCCCATATATGTCTCTGATGACATGTAAACCAGGGTCTTATATATACAGTTTTACAACGTACAAAATAATTCGGAGAAAATTGTCCGAATAAAATTCGATTAAACGAATAACAATAGTAAATACAAAGTATATCATCATTGAATTTGTTGCAATAATTATTTTATCGTTTATCCAATTTTGTTATGTAATGATTAAAAATTTAAGACAGGTGTAAGAAAGGAATCCTTCGTTAATAGGCAATTAATTTTAAAAATATTTGTACACAATTAAACGTTATTAATAATTAATAATTAAAAAAAAACTAGTCGCAGTGTCCTGTACAGAAGGACCTTAGGAGAAATTATTTAATTTCTTATCAAAGAATTTTTTCAAGAGAAGAGTCGATTAGACAAGTTCTCTTTCATTCTTTTCATACGAGGACCATACTTTTTTCCGCGAAATTCGCGCTCGCTCGTGTTTCCACTGTACATATATGCGTCTTCCGGAATAGTACGTGCGTTCGATACGCATACTGCCTCCGTACGTGCATACACGCACGACGATCGTGTTCCCTGCGAATGTAGAGAGACGTTCCAGCAGGCGCGGTTGATTCTCTCCTCTCGGAGATGTGCGTACGCGCGCACGTGGATGTCGATGGCGTTATGCGTCGCACACGCACACAGGAAACGGCAGACGCGAGGAGACGTAGGGTATCTATCGGGTCTTCTCTATCGCAACAGATGCCTGTTGCTACGCGGCCCGGGCGACGCGCTATCACGTTTTCGGCTCCGCTTCTCGAACTTCCGCCTGTCTTTGCCTCCGCCCCCGCCGTCCCCTCGCGACGGGTCGTCCCGCCGTTACTCACGAAGAAACGTTTTTCGCCCTTTTTGCCACGTGATCGGGCATTGACCCTATCCCCGACGTAGCTCGGGGGTGGAAAGCACGAGGCGCAGCAGCAGCGACGACGAGGCGACCGCTTCCTTCCCCTCTCATTTTTTTCTCTCTCTTTCTTTTTCTCTTTCTCTCTCCTTTTTTCCCTTTTTTTTCTCTACGGAAGACAATACTTTCGAACCAACGAAGCGATAACAATCGTGATCTCGGGATAAATGGTACTAATCGGTGATTAATTGATTGTGTAGTTTACGCTCGAACGGCCTTTGCTGCTTTATGCGAGCGATTCGAGCGTCGTTAATTATGCGAAGTGGACTTTAGAAATGACGAAAAAGCCGGCGAAAATATAATCCTTTCTTTTGTATATCGAAACTATCAACGGTTTCGCTCGAAAGATCGAATTATATATCGTATTATATATATCATCAAATTTTACTAATTAGCAGATGCTAATTATGTTGGATAATACCTAAGGAATATATCGATGGAGAGGATGCGAAACGTACATTATTTCATAGCCAGTTACGTAACTAATTACTCTAATGCGTCGATATTGTCGAGCAAGCGTCTGCAAAATTTTATCCGTCGAAAATTACTTCTTCATAATCGTGTACGTCGCACTAATATATTTAGAATTTCCGGATGGTGATCTCCTCCCCTTACGTAATATCGCGGAAATACACTCGCCTTTGGAAGTAAAACAGAATCCAGCATTCGGTTGGAAGATACCTATACACACTTTTACGTAATAATGTTTCATTGTATTATTATCGATTACGTATAATTTTGACAATGCGCAATTTCTATCGTATTCTTCACAAGTTTTCCTTCCAATAATAATAATGTTCTCGCGTAAAAATAACAGTTTAAATTATTTTAAACCGATAATCGCGTGCAAGATTATAAATGTGATAGTTAAGCGAACTCCCATACAATATGCATTATAAAAGAAATCTATACATCTAACAGAGATATCAATAATATATGCGCGTGGAATACAATAATCTGCTATTTCGGTGTAAATTTCACTTCTATAAAGGGACTGTTATTACACTCGTTATATATCGCTTACATTCTTTATGATGTATTTTGTCATACGTTTGCGATATATTGATAAATAGGTTTGTCTGTACTCGTATATAATTAATTGTGCTTTTAAAAATGTGAAGATGGAATTCTTGAAGAGATATAATCCTTTTTTTTTCGTGCGTTTTATGTACAGAGTGTTTTTTAATAAGTGCGAAAAATTTTAGGAGATGATTCTTTGTCGAAAATTAAGGGGGGTTTTTCATATAAACATGTACTCCCACGTCCCTTCCCTGTGGAGTTACCCTCCTCCAAAAATGGAGATAAAAATTAGGTTTTTATTTTTTTCTCAAATTTGGAACAAATTAAAGAAATGAAATTAGGTGGATATTTTCTACTAGTAAAAAAGTTATTTATTAATATTTTTTTCAGCCTCCTCTATTGTTATAAGAGGATGAAACTAGCAACCCCTATTCAATTTTTTATTAGAACTTTTTAATGTTTATATGAAAATCGCTCCCCAATTTCCGACAAAGAATCATCTAAAATTTTTCGCACTTATTAAGAAACACCCTGTATATAGATTATTAATTCAGTTATTATAATTTAATAGAAGACAAATATTTTATATTCAACCACAACAAAAATATAAAAAAGATCGTTTTTGTATGTGTTAAATCACATAATATTCTTTATAATTATTTACACATACTTTTATTTATTACAAATTATTGATAACATTTTTATACTTTTTTCTTTTTTTGACAACATTATAATAATTGAAGGTAGTTCTACTCGAGGATTTTTGTATCTGATAAATAATCCAAGCGTAAAAGGATTAATAGGCAAGTACACTTGAACATGAGATCAGAGAAAAAGATCGCTTGCATTAGATGAAATCGAACGTGTCGTTCAGCGGCGTCTTGGCGGAATACGGCCTGCGCCGAGGGATCAAGCCGGATCATCCTTAGCCGGGCGATGCAATCTAAGGATCGGGCTCGCATTTCGAGATCGAGCGCGTCTGCAAAAGAAAGAGACAAAGAGGGAGAAAAAGAGAGAGGTCCGTTCGGTTCCGCTGCTGAAGCTGCCGTGCCGCGCCAAGAGAAAGAAAAGAGTGTAGCGTCCCGCGCGCGTAATTAAGGACCAAAGGGATGGGTATGGGGCGGAAAAGCCGGAGGAAGAGAGAAGACGAAGGGGCGGTATTTGAGGAGAGGGTGTATGGGGTGTAGACATCGATCGGACCAGGCGTGTGTAAGCGTGCACGTGCACGCGCATCGTACGTGTACACACAACCACCATACGCCGCCACCTGGCCAGTCCCGCGTAGGCAAGATAGTGCGAGTCGCCGGAACAAGGGCGGCGAGGGCGAAGCGAGGGGTTGCGGAGGAAGTGTAGCGGCCAGAACCGCGCGAGGTGGAGAGACCGAGGGTGGTTCGGTTGGCCCCGAACCTACCCTAAATCGAAGAAGCATGGGACACACCCTGGAAGAAAATGGGAAGTGGGGTAGTTCGCGTGGGTGGCCGGGCAAGGATGGGATACCTCCGTACGCTTTCTCTCTCTCTTTCTCTCGGTCTCGGTTTCGGTCTCGCTCTCGCCCTCGTTCTCTTTCTCGCCTTCGTTTCATCTCCCCCCTTGTACTCGATGCTCTCCTGCTGCCTCATCCTTCCTCTTCCACCTGCCGGCCCTGCTGCTCATCCTCCTTCACCATCCCCCTCCTTCCTCCGATATCTTATTTCGTTCTCTCACCCTTCTCTCACCACGAGCGTTGCCTCACCCCACCGAACTGACTGAAGGCGCCCTCGTCCCCCTGTCCTCCGTTCTCAATCCCGCACCCTCCGCCGTCGACACGCCAATGAGGGCTACCCCGCGACAGGGCAGGTGTGCGAGCCATAATGGAAGACGCTATAGAGATAGCCGCGTGAAGAGAGAGGATCGATGGACCCGCGAGTAGCCGCGAGCGAGAGCGCGGCCGATGCTTTTCTCGCGCGACGGAGAAAGAAAAGATCGCACGGAAGAGTTTGCGAACGGAAGCGAGAGGGCAGAAGAGAGAGAGCGAAGACGGACAAAAATGGGAAGAAACAGGAACGGAAAGAAAGCTCGAGAGGGAGCAACACCGCGAGAAAAAAGCGTAGAGCGAGAATGAGAGAGGAAGAAGGACAGATAGAGAAAAAAGCGAAAGAGTAAGAGACAGAGAGAGAGAGAGAAGAGGAGGATAGGAAGGAGGAAGGGAGCAAGACGAAAGGAACGAGATGATGTGCACGAGAGCGCCAGAGAAAGAGGCAGAACAGGACAGTGAGCGGTGGCAACGCCCATTTTTTGATAAGCTAGTTACCCGCCGCCACCTTGCCGCGAAAGGGGCAGAGGGTAGCTCTCCGGCACAAGGCGGCAAGAGGCGCGGTGGCAGGAGGTCGAGTTGGCCGAAGGGCGCTCGAGGGAGGACGGGGGAGGGCGAGTAGGAGCGAAGAGGGCGACGCGGGGAGAGGAAGGCTGGGTACGCGGCGGGTGTCGGGTTCTACGGAGATCAATAACTGCATAAAAATAAAGTGAGGCTCTGGCCCGCTACCTTTAACCCACCGCCCCCCACCGAGTTCTCCACCTTCACCTTTTCCTCCACCTCCGCGGCGACGGCGGCGGCAACGGCGGCTGCCTCGTTCTCCTTCGTTCGAACACCCCCTCCGCGCCCCGTTGTCTCTCGCTACGCAGCAACGTCTTTCCAGCACTATGCTATCCCTCCGTCGTCGCGCTCACCCTGCCCCATGCCATCACAGCCTCCCGGCCTCCTGCCTCCGATGAGGATCCGGAGGTTATTGCCTGTATTTTCTTAGGGGATGAATTCTCCGCGAGGACCGCTACCGCCACCTTCGCCAATTTCTTCGCCGCGAGGGGGGCAAGTGGCTGGAAGTTGGGGGAGATTGGGTAAGAAGGTGTTAGTGGTTGGTGTAGTCCGCTTCCGGTGTATACGTATCTCGTTAAGGTTCCGGGAGATTCGTAACGGAAGGGATTGATCAATTTTCTGATGGAGATGTGATGCCGCATGGATCGCATTGTCCGCGGACGTGACGTTTCAAGCGCATCGTGATCCACGAGGATGGAGAGTTTGAGGATGGGCGCGCAGGGATGGAAAAATAGAGAAAGTTTGTATTCGAATATTTATCGAAGGAAATACGCCCGCGTTTCACAGGGATTGATTAAACACACGCGGGTAGCGCGTAAGACGACGGACAATTGAGCGGAAATCGAAATG
Organism: Camponotus vicinus; assembly: GCF_025532165.1. Lineage (NCBI taxonomy): Eukaryota > Metazoa > Arthropoda > Insecta > Hymenoptera > Formicidae > Camponotus > Camponotus vicinus. Next base: position 11,026,879 of record NW_028141945.1, read on the forward strand.
TTTGCGAAATTTCTGATCGGGCGATATGCGAGTCCACGATGCCTCCAAGCATGATGGCGATATTTTTTTAACGTCCGTACGTGTACGGGCATACAGTATACACAATTCTATATACATATAGAGAGTCTGCAGATACTCTCTTTATGGAAACCGTAGCCTTGTTGCGTATGTCAACTTTACACATTATTTATACGCGAAATCAAAGATAAATTTCCAGATGATTTAGGAAAAAGAGATCGAATAGAATTTCTAAATAAATCTTTAAATTTCGATTTCTTTTCTTGGCGATTATTTTGAAAAATTTCTTCAAAATTAAACAATACATTTTTCTATCCTTATAATGAACTACGTTTTACATTTATCCGTCACGTATTTTACGTAGCGAATATAACGTATACAGCCGAGAGAATCACGATTCTGTACGCTTGGAAAGCAACAAGTACTTAGATACGAGACCCTCTGTAGGAAACCTAAAGAGCTCCCCGCGAGGAAAGTTAAAAACAAAGTTGCGACGATTCTCTAGCACTGCGATTACATGCTCAATAATAAATTACTGTTGTCAAAGAGTTTGGCTCCGACAGGCTTAATCATTTCTTGCGTGTATTACAAATAAGAGCGTTGCACCGATACTGCGAGGGCTGACTCACGTATAACCCTCTTCATGCGATCGCAATTTCTAAAAAGTGGGAATATCTTGACATATAGATTATTTCGTTCAATATTAAAATAGAAATATTTCCTTAAATATTGAAATATAAAATTTTCGAGCAAGAGCTTTTGTGAATTAAATCTTGAATGTGCAACTAGATAATGGTATCTTATTCTTCAGTTAATTTCAGGTAGACTCTACTCTTGCAAACTTTTAATTTGATACTGAGATATTTAATGTTGAAATTTCAAAATTTATATAATAGAAAATACATTAAAGCATATTTTAGCATGGTAAAAGTTACTTCAATTTCTAAATAAAAACATTTAGTGTCATAAATAAATTAATATTATAAATATTAGTATCATAAATAAAGACAATTATTTTATATCAAGGATTTTATACACATGATATATTCTCTATTGTAATAATATGATTTAGATTTGCATATACATACACATACAATAGTGGTATGACAAATAAAAAAAAATATTGGCTTTTTTTCGAGAAATCCAATAGTGTTTCAAGGTAATTGTGGGCAAGATAGTTTTGAGGAAAGAGCTGATGCTATTTACGTTTTTCTCAAGTTACGGTTTTAAACTTGTTGTCCAGGAAAGTCGTTCATCTATCGAACGGCACCTTCCGCGAAAAAGAAATTGAAGGAGCGCAGTGGTTTTTTTACCAGCAAGCGGACCTCGTTCGCGGAAGCTACGGCAAGGTTTTTTTTTCTTCTCTTTTCGCAAACTGTTATCGTTTACAAAGCCGATTCCCTGCACGCACACACGCCGACGCACACATCTCTCATGCAGCACCCTCTCGCGAGTTGTATCGACCGCGAGGAGCGGCGGGCAACAGTTTTCTTTTACGTACGAAAAGCAATTTTGCAGACCGCTCGTAATTTAGTGGCGCGAATAAAAGCGCGCGAGGGATTGGTCGACAAAGGGGCAAATGTGAAGGAAGCAGGGGATGGGAGGTATCCACGTCGCGCAGGTATTTTTGACGAATCAATACGATTCTGATATCATACTAAGGCAAAGGTCCGTATCAGGACACGTGCGTGTACACATCTTTTCGGATTTCGATCGAAGCACAAAGTAGTCATTACGATAAACTGAAAAAAATTATGCGGTGCACTGTCGAAAGAGAGAAAGAAAGAAAAGAAAGGGAGAGAGAGATAGAGAAATTGCGGTGTATTCCCGGATTTTAATTCAAGCTTTGTCGTAGGCTATGCGATTAACGCGTTTGTGGTTTGAATTAATTAGAGAACAATCCCGAGTTTTCATCTTGGCTTTGAATAAAATTTTGCAAGTAGAAGCGGCTAAAATATAAAATATATTTTTATTTAGAATATATTTTTAATTCTCTCTCTTTCTTTCCAATTTGTTTTTCTATTTCCTTCACAAAAATTAGTTAATATTTATAAGTAATTATAATAATTATTTATGCATCTTAATAAGAAGATTTGTGTGTATTATCGATAAGAAACAGAGTATAATATCAAGGTATGATGATAGCATTATCATAATTAGAAAATTAATTTTATTTCATGTATATTTGCTTCTCTCTTATATTAAAAAAAAAAACAAACGTTTTCTCGTATCATTAAAATATGTGAGGAAGGCACGATCGCGGGAGAAATTTTTCAGCCCTTCCTTCGAGACAACTTTACTCGTGCACCCGACGTGTCTCGAAAAGGCTAAGGAGGAAAGAGGGGTCTCGTCGCCCTTGAGTCTACGCACGATGCTCGTACATAAATCACGTAGTAGGGGTAGGTCAGTACGGGCTATTCTCGGAGGGTTGAAACTTTTAGGAAGGGAGCAGTCTGCGAACCGCTCGAACACGCAAATTTAGGGTGGGTTGTCTCCCTTCGTGAGACACACAAGTTTGCCCTCGTCGTCGTGTACTCGAAAACTAGCGGGAATAAAAAAAAGGATTTCATCTGGGAAACATATGTCAAATTTCTCTCGTTGCATCGTATTTGCATATTATGCATGCTTTGCTATTAACAAAGAGATAACTTATCAAAGAGCCAAAACGGAATTAATATCTTTTGTTTAATATATATATTTTTATAATCGGAGATTATATTTGTGGGTACAATTATTGATTAAGAAGTCAGTTTTAATTTATTTCTGAAATAAATAATTTGTAGAGATAAATTTTTTCCTTAATTAAATTTATAATCTCTAAGAAAAGAGCATAGTATATGTTTATTTTTTAGTATAAAAAGGTGTAAAAAAGCTCTCGAAAGAGGTAATGTTTTGAGGTAAAAGAGTTAATATTTCTATAAACTGAATAATATTTATAAATGTACAGCTTCAGAAAAAGAAATCTTCTATCTTCTTTGAAAACAGCATTCATACATATCTGATTTAAATTTAAATAAAATTGTGTGTATCTTTATATAAAATTGTGTCTTTTTATGTGAAAAACGAATAAACTGTCCAGTTTATATAATAGAAAACATCAAACAGGAGTTAGTGACAAGAGCAGAGTGATAATTTTCAATTTTACGCCGTGAACCTATTCCTTTTTAATCAATCTTGTAACGTACCTTGTTTTATTTTTGTTGTTGCATTTTTACGAGAAATAACATCATTCGGCAAATAAAAATATATTGTGCGCTTCCGCGTCGCGGATTTAATAAAACATTTATTTACAGTTTATCACGAGTAGAAAAATTGCCGCGCTGGTATTTGAGAGATGGAAAGAGATTTTAGCAGCCCGGTCTGTTCGCCCGAAAATAATGTAACTCTTTCATCTGTTCTGGATTATACACTGTCGGGTCTCGTCCGAAAAAAGGCACGCACTCGTGACAGGATGTGCTATGATGTGTGGAAAAAAATAAACAATACCACAATGTTTTTATGATCCATTCAACGATTCTTTTTCTCTTTGTTTCGTAGATTAAAAATCACATTTTATCGTTTTGCAATTTATGCGATAAAAATCGCGACGCTAAATTTTTTAAAATAAACTTGATAAAACGCCATTGTGCGTATATTTAAGGATAAATCACATGATACGTTACAACGTTGATGTATAAAAAAATTACATTATCGCGTAATATTAAAATATATATCGTTGAAACAAATTTTTAACGGTTGGAAATAATTTTTTATTTTGTACAAAAATGCATATCACGCGAAACAAAATCTCAAAACAGATGATGCAATTTGAACTGTTTAGTTTTCGAAGAAGATTGTGAAAAAAACCGCATACGCAGTGCTTATCCGTTGTAAAAAATATATCATAATTGCGAGGAGCGTCGCTATTCGACATTAGCCAAACGAAGCGACGCCACCACAATGATCGTTGTTAACGAATCATTACTGGAAAAGTGCTCTCCTCGTTTGCACTTGCTTTGTGCGGCATCATACCGATGCGTTATCGTAAAACAAACTACACTTTGGCGACATTTACATTGCGCGATGGCAAAATAACAATTACGTTCCCGCTGGTCGGTGAGGCGATCCCCGAAACTACAGCGAAATGTGATTAGAGTACGTAGATGGGTCGCGCTGTAAACCTACCTACGTGTTATTTCAACGAATTTGCGCGGAAGTTGTTGAAATTTCGAACAACTGATGGCCGCCGTTATGTGCTGGATTATTGACGAAATCGTAAATTAGTAAAGTTTATTACACTTTCTACATGGCATTACCTGTCACGGCGGTACTTTGGTAGAATAGCTGATTAATTATTCGAACGTAATAACGCGGACTTTTTACGATACATGAAAAAGATATGGTACGGAAAAAATGCAACGCTTTTTTTTTTCAGGAGCTTGCTACGAGCTCTTAAAAAAAGTTCACGCATTACTCTAATTATTTTACTAGACGTGCAGAAATTAAACGTTATTAGAGATTTATATATCACGCATTATAAAATGGAATAAAAAAAATGGAGGAAAGCACACGCTAAGGGTGTTTTTTTATAAAGACTGTGCTTTTAAAGAGAGCTAAATTTAACTTATTCCTTCGTTCGCAATTAATTATAGTTGACTAGAAAAAATATGTTTATATATTTTTTTTTGATTCGTCGAATGACGTACGCATAACGGGGCGACGAGATCCCCGCTGTGGATAGGTTCTTGATTGTCGACGAAGAAAAAGAACGTCTCTCTCTCGTTGGCGCTCGATGCCGACGAGAAAAAAAGGTGTGCCGATACAGGTCGTTGAGCAACATCCTATAGGACCCTAACCCGGAAGTAAAGGCATGCATACGCATCCGCGCGGCTGGATAACAAATCGGCCATGGCGCTAAGAGAGAGACAGTAAAAGTTTTCCTCAGAATTTTCCCGACGCATTATTGCCGATCGGTTTTGTGTGATTTTTCGCAAAGATGAGCGGCTTAATGCGTGTGAAATCTGTACTTCGCGATACTCTGAGCCTCTTGCATTTTTCGCAGCGGAAAGTATATAGCATAACACTTTTTACGATACGATAGTTTTGAATAACGATAAAGTGTCCCACGTTATCTTATGCTAGATCGATATCTATATACGTCGCTCGGCATAATATTAATCGTCTACCACAAACGTTATATATAACAAGATGTCTCTAAAATGCAGTAGAATAATTATAAAAATTAATTATTGAAATAATCAATATCTCACTTATCTGTTATCTCATGTGAGATTTCTCTTTTTATTTCTATTTTGGTCAAACTTTTTAGGCTCTTGGTTATATCAGTACACAAATTGTCAGCACATGACAGTCCCTCGAGAGGGTATCGCGGAATCCCAGAAAACGCATGAGAGAAGGAAATGGGAAGGACCGTGGGGGGCAGAGGGTGCGAGGGAGGGAGAGCGCCTATTGAAAAGGGTTGCAACGAGTACAATACTTTTACGTGATGTCAATCTTTGTCTATTCGTCCGCGCATTACGTAGATCCGTGCGTCGAGATACAAAAGTACGAAAATTACTCGCGAACAAATAAATCGTCGCTTTCAATTGCTGCCAGGATGAGACGTTTCAATATATCAAATGTTGTTTGATAATTTATTTCTCGTTTGATCAAGCACACAAAAGCATATCTTATCATTAAACGGACAACTTTGGAAATGTTAAGACGATAAATATTACGTATATTTTTTTTCCAAATGAATTATATAAAAAAGTATAAGTTATTTGCAATTATATTTATTTTAAAATTTTGGAGAAATAAATTTTATTTCATATTAATACTATCTTTTTTTAACGTCACCAATTGACATTTGACCGGTCGCGGATTCTTCAAGACGAAAATCGGCGGTCAATTACTTGCACAAGAATGCTCGTTTCCCCTAACTACTGGCTTCCGAGAAATATTGCAAACAAGTCGACAAATCGCCCGCGGCAATAAAGGGCGAGTAACAAAATGAACTCCGCTCGGCGACACCTAAAATTTTTTTCCCCGCTTAGTCGTTACCGTGGAATATCTCGAAGGCCCGGGGTGTCCCGGTGGAAAGACGAAGAGAGAGAGAGGGAGAGAGAATGTACGCGCGTGGCGATGTAAGGTGGCGAGGGTAGAAAGGGCGAGAGGCGGGAGAAGGAGAGAGAGGGAAAGGGAGGAAGGCGCGGGCGGACGGGAGGATATGAGTGCGGGAAGGGACGGGGAACGAAAGGTTTCGAGGGCGAGAAAGGGATGGAAAAAGAGAGAGGGAAGTTCTGAAAGGGTGTTGCGCGATGCGAGTGCAATACTTTTCCGTGAGACGGCACCAGTGTCGTCGGCCCTGAGGGGTGGGTTCGGGCCGGACTGGGAGTGTGCGTGGGGTCAACGACCGCAGTTGGGGTGGCTTCCCCCTACCTGATGCCCTCCCCCTCTCCCCGCGCGTGCCCATCCCCGCGTCCTGCACCCCTCCGCCCGCTCCCCTTACCCTTCCCTTTCTGCTCTCCCCTTCGCTCTACACCAGGGCACGTTGCGGTAGGCGGGAGGTTGAGGCAGGTTAGGCTTAGCTTAAGGTTCAATATCGGGGAAAACACAGGCTTTTATTTGATCGCTCGCTACCCCGCTCTAAGGGAAGAAGAGGTTCGGGGATATTTAAGAGTACGAGGAAAACAGAAAGAGGGAACTTGGATATGTGTACACATTGGTTTCCGTAGTTCTATGAACCTTTGAATACGAAATAGGGGTGGCATTGATACTGATTGTGAAAGCTCGACATATAATTCGTCGGCAGAGCTTGAATCTGTTTTCGTTTCCCGATCGACACATCGAGTTTGTTCTGGAAATAAAAGTTGCATCTGGAAGAATGTTAGTCTTATTGTTAGAGTAGACGTTAATATATCTTTATTCGTCTCTTCGTTGATTTTAAAGGAAAGAAAATGTTATCTACGAATGAAAAAAAAATTTCTAACATCAAATGTGTGCAAATCAAATCAATTTATATTGATTTTAAACAGACATTATATTATCTTTTTATAATTGATAATATTTATTATTTTAACAATAATTAGCATTACTATTCTTTTTGTCTTGATACAATAACTTTGAGCTTACATGATGGTTAATTTAATGGTAAAAAGTTACATTTCTAAATTAAATGAATACAATGCTTAGTAGAAATCACTTACGACGACTGATTTTGTTGCAGCTTGCAATTAGGAATGATCGATCGATCAGTGTCAATCAAGACAAACATCGATTAAGTGACGAACATTTCATCCGAACAATTTGAAATCGTCGAACATCAGGATATCCATCGCATATTCTCTCTCTCTCTCTTTCTCTCTCTCTCTCTCTCTCTCTCTTTCTCTCTCTCTCTCTCTTCTCTTTCTCTATCCATTTTTCTCTCGCGTCGCCTACCTCGGAAACACACGTGTTACACAAACTTTAAATCTGGTTATACCGGTATAATAATTTCTCGCGCACGATATTTTTCACAGTCGGAATGCAGCGCGTGTTATCGATCTGTGTGTTGGACGTCTTCATCCATAGATATTTTTCTTAACTGCTTCGCACAAAAGTATCCCATCTTTTTTATTCTCCGCTTGTGTTAGGAATCTAGCATTTTTCAAACTTGGTGTATAAGCTTGGGAATATTTTTTTTATTTTTTTACTGAAATGTGTTGATCTTAACGCGATCCTGTTTTACAGACACAAGGCTACTTCCAACGCATGAAAGAATCAGCGCGACAACTCTCCATCTATAAAAACTAAACCAGTTTTTCGTTAGCGACGTGTAATGCTTATAGATTGACGTGATATGTCTGCAAAAACGATATATAGTGCAATAAATTCGCTTATCGGAAACATGTCTCATAATCGATTCAACTTATCTCGAGAATTATACATATATTTGCGACATAGTAATCATTTTGTAGAACGGCAAACTGTCGATCAAACTTAAATCACAATCCGCGATACAAAGATGATAATTTTACTTTAAATATATTTAAATTCCGATGACGTGATAAGTGGTAAATTTGACAGAGTATTTTTCTGATTGTCACGTCAAGTAAATCAGAACGTATATGTAGCTTATAAAAAGAGATATTACGATATCATTTCAACATGAATTTTTCTAATGCACAATGAATGATTAAATTTATTAAAAATCAACTCACTAGAATTTTTCTACATTTTTGCGAATTAAAATAAAATGGGATAAAAATGTTCATTTAAATGACAAACATTGACTATTTCATATTTAAAATATGATAGATTTTTCACGACTATCTTTTTGATTTATCCGCTTTATGATTCTTAAACGGCAAATACTTTTAGTATTCCATATAATATCAAATATTAATCGATGTTCCAAATGAAGCAAATCGCTTGAATGCATATCAGTGAGAAATGAATGCTAATAGAAAACCACAAGATTGGGAAAGCAATGTAAAGATAAAGACTTCCGCTAATTATACTTTAATTAGAAATTTGAGAAAAAAATATACATGTTTCTCTTCGAAATTTTTCGTGTGATTTATGAAATTTTGTTTGATGTACAATGCATTCGGAGTATAATACACCGTTTTTGTATGATTTTTATAATGATCAGAATATTGACCGAAAGTCCTTTTAATTATTAATTAAAAAGAATATGTTGATATTAATAATGCCGCGTCGCTTAGCCAGTCGTTATTTATTCAGCATTTCATTTCTCAGTTAACGGCCTTTCTGATGAGTTTCTTTCAGCACGTTGCATAATTTATATCGTGCTTCGTAATTTATGTATAACGTAGACTGGCTGCTGTAAATTCGTAGAATCGAAAGAGAGATGGCTTGTTGAAACGAATAAATAAATGTGAAGATTAATTATCGTTTTTCGGATACCTTTCGAATCATTTATTTCGCAAAACACGAATCTCTTTTTCTTTCAAGAGAACTCCCTTCCATGTATATAATGTAGTCGTTTAATTTAGTTTTACGAATCATTTTACTTATCATCTTTTGTTTTTGATATTTTTTTTCTCATTATAATTGAATATTGATCGAAAGAAGGAGAGGAATGGCGATATGATGAGCAAATTCAATATCACTGCTGAATGTAGCAATAGTTTTATTTCTCCTCTCTCTCTCCCTCTTTCTCTCTATCTTTCCATCTCCTTCGCACTCTATTTGACTATCGAGAGCTTCAAGATCCTCAGAAACAGCGTATAATCTGCATTCGCGGGTTGATCGACGTGACCATTGTCGTATCGCATCTCTTCTCTCGGTGTCTTCCACTGGATATAAGCGAAACGCGTTTGCTTTCACAACATTTTGCGTGCGCGCGAGCGGAACCATGCTTTGGAAAGCTCTGCGCCGGTGATAGTAGTAGTGGGACGACAGTTATAAGCCGCTTCCATTTCCGTAATTAAATTCTGACGCCTCAGACGTCCGCTTTTCGTGGCTGCAGCAGCCAACGTATCCGCAATTTTCGTCACCGCTCTAAGGAACTATCGATTTAATGTAAACGCGCTCCTATAACGCATAACGACGTCGAAATGACGTTCCCCATCGAATAAAAAAGTAAAGAGGAGGGGAAAAAATGGAGCTATCGAGAATACCAATGTTTCCTCGAAAGTCGTAATGAAATATTCATTGTTACTTGTCGTAGCGCCTAATTGCTTCGTAATTATTGCCAAGTACGATTGAAGAAGGCGGAAGAAGACCTACAACAATTTTTCTTCCAGGAAAAATTTATTACGCAATAGAAGCCGCGTTTCGACGAATTCTTGCGATCCGACAGCTTGCGGAATTACCCTAAGGGAAATAAATAAAGGAACGATAATAGACTGGTGTTTACTTTCATGTTTTCTTCGATATCATGTGGTAAAGGTTCTCGCTATTTTTTCCCTACGTTAATTATTTTATGTGTCTTTCTTTTGATGCATGTTGGGCAATATTCGAGGGCGAAGAATTCTTCAACAATGTCTTTCTCTTGCGATTACGCTGCATGAAAATGATCTGCATTGTTCTTCCAATATTGCTCGAAACAATAAATTATTTATGATTACATAGATTATACATTAGAATTAAAAAAAATTCATATGTATAATTATATACAAATATACGAAAATTATGTAAAATATGATAATGTAATTTACATTAGTCGGACAATTTTGAAAAGAGAAACATTAAATTCATATAAATAACATCATGAAAATAAGAAACTGCAAAAGTATAAATAGCTACGAGCATTAGGTATTCACTAAAGTTCGCCAAGTTGAAATCTTCTCGTAGGTAGAGCTCTTTTAAGATAATTGCTATCCAATTGTGCAATCTTTTAATTATAATCACAATTTTATTCTTCAAATGCTGGTTTTATAATTATCGAAATATGTCATCGAAAATTGGAAAATGTCTCTGGATATTTTTCTTTCAATTGAGAGAGAATTGGTAATGTTGATTGATATTCACTACTGATGAAGCCGTTTAAAGATTTAGATTTCCCAGAATAGCTCTAGCAATTAACGTTATTGGTATCGAGAGAGGGAGAGAACTGGAAAGAAACTCGCTGTGCAGAAAATTCGCAGAAAACGTAGCAAGTATTTTATTTTAAAACCAGTACGTGCATACCCTCCGCAAAATTGGACTAATTGCGCGGTTTTACTGATGAGGGTAAAAAGAAAGATTAAACGCTACAAACAGAGAGGCTAAAATAACATTTTTGCGTAACTTGTCGCAGAGAATAATCGCAATGTTTGGGAAAATTATGCGGTTGGAATTGCGTGTAATGTGTGCGGCAATAATAATTACATATTATTCCTCGCTTATACAGCAAGATCATCGGTCACAGCCAATTCTCCCGAATATAATGTGTTTTCTATTATTTTGTTGACGTCCCGATGTTGTTAATATCGTAATTTATTATTTTTGTTTGATGAATGACCTGTAATTTATGAACGCACGACGATCGATTTATCTCCTAAATTTACGTTGATTGCATTAATATATTACAAAATTCTGATAGAAATATCATCTATATATTAGTGATGTGTATATATTTATTTATTTGTAAAATCTACTATTGCCTCATAATAGTAGATTTTAAGTATTTCGATTAATTAAATGCCAGGATTTGTTTTCGATTTAATAGTAATCAAACAATCAAATTGCTGCCATCGAATTTTTGACGATCTTATATTATTGTTGCGGAGAAAAACGAAAAGAGCTACTTTGTAATCGTCCTCGTAATCGAGCAACGTATGCCTTGCGATCGTAATTTCATACTCCTCGAATTACAATGGCGACTACAAAGTTGGATAATTTGTATATCGCGTTATATCGCGGCTCAACCATGTGTGTGTCATGTTGTTTCTGTAATTTGTCACGACGGTAATCACAAAGTGGTCCCATGAGAGATGACCTAGGTTAAATTTTCCTTTTTTCGAAAAGCGTTTCCCCCGCGTTTCGAGCAACTCTTAGGTACTATAAAAGAATTATCTGTCATAATAGCGCCACTCCACTAGTATCATTTTAGATACTATTCATTTTCTCGTTGCTCGCGTACTTTTAGAAATCTCGCGGGAATCTATTATCGAGATAGAAGCTGACGATTTATACATTGTATAGAGTGTTATTACAAAGATTGCGAATTACTTACCGCGAATATAATGATTATTTATGTTCGATTTTTAGAATATCCGCGCGTTTCAAAATTTAAATTTTAAATATAACAGTCGTTTATAATTATAATAGTGATATAGTCGTTTTGCATAAAAAGGAAAGCTTTGAAGGAAATGAGAAAAATAGATTTCTTTAAAGAGAAATCCATTTTTTTTTAATTTACGGTATTTTATTTGCAGATGAAATGAACTATTGCTGCCGAATCTTCCTCCCACGCTTGCCATCTTTGGTCGATATACGCGTGCCATGCGATCAGGGATCGCGTGCCGCGTACACGTGACCACCGTCGAATCAGAGCGCGACATGCGGTCGACACAATTCGTACCCGGCAATTTAACGCAACCTGAATTTCTAAAAATGTACAAGAATCGGCAAAACAATCGTCGAGGTCGATGAGGAGAAGGAGCTGCAAATGATCTCGAGGAAGAGAACTTATCGATGCTTGAGGTAATAGAAAAAATTTGGTTCCTCCTTTTAAACTCACGCATTTTTATTAAAGAATAATTAAGAATAATTGGAGAATAATGGTATAAATCATGGATAATAATGGGAATAAAAATACAGTATGCAGTGTTTGCACATAATTATTTTGATAACATTTAGAACATTTTTTTTAAAGATTTGTTGGAGCTAGAGTAGTTTCTCTCTCTGTTTGTTTTTTTTTTTTTTTCATATTTTTTCCGTTTCGCCAAAAGTAATGAATGTTATTTAGCAAAGCTACCTGTTGCACATTTTGATATTTGTTTCCTACCGTTATGCGCGTACGTCTAATTATATCACGATGATCGTAATTTTGACTACATCTAAAGTGATAACGAAGCTCATTGTACACTGAGAAAAATAAATTGTTAACTTGACCAAATTGTTTAACTAAATTATTATTTTTTTAATTGAAATATTTAAATATTTAAGTTAAATAAATGTCATGTTAAATTTAATATATATTATTTAATTTATAAATAGTTAAATATTTCAATTAAAAAAATAATAATTTAGTTGAATGGTTTAGTCAAGTTATAGACTTAGAGATTTAAAGAGCATTGAGGCACAAATTCTTGGACATTTTTCTAGTGCAATTTATTTGATTCTTTCGTTGTCTATCAACTCTTTATCGGTTGTTTTATCAGGATTATTCTTTATCAATTGTGTCTTATAAAAGTCACTTTACTTGTTTCCTTTTAGTCGCGTTTGCCGATTCATCGCTAAAAGAAGTTATTACAGGTGACTAGAGCTTTATCAAGGCTTTTCGCGCAACGTTACTTGGCTAGAATCAAAGTTGCCACTTTGGAATCTAGAAAGTGATTACGATGATTATTGTCACGTTGGCAAGTAAAATGTGAATGTGTCGTTGCGTGAAAAATCATGTAATCATGTCAAATGGAAGCAACAAGGCAGATAGTAAAAAAAAGTTCAATAAATTCCATCGTTTTATCTCATCCTGATTCGATGAATGAAATATTAATCGTATATTACACATATATATTTTTTTAATTCGACTCATTAATAAGTTGGCTTAAAAATTGTGCCAAAAATTTGACAGAATTACCGCATCCATAGAGACGAGTTTAAAAATATTATAACATCTGCTCTAAAAATAACATAGGTGTTCGTGGAAATTCACGAGTCTTTCGCAAGAGGGGTTAAAGTTTCAAGCGCTTGGCAAATGATCGATAATGGCGAGCAAATAAGCATAACGCGCCTGGCGAATGGCGGAGATGCGAAAACAAATCGATTGCGTGATAGAAAATATACGTATGCTGTTGTCGGTTATATTATGTAGATTCATAGCAGGATTATGTGCGCGCGTGTACGTATGTTTGCGAACTAACGGGACGTCCCATAATTTGACAGGTTTTCTATAAAATTACGAGATGTATAAAAAGCGCCACGCAACCTATGACGGAGATGCAAGTCATGCGTTTCTATTCGGCCTCTCGTACTCGGCTTAGTGGACTCTCTTGTGGACTGCGTGTGTCAGATTTTTGATAATGGCTCTTTGAATGACAATGGGCGGAAGGCGGAGACGCAAAGCGGCATTTATGCGTACGTGTCGATGACGGGGGAGAGGGAGAGGAGGGGAGGGGAGGGACCGAGTCGCGATTAAAATTTGCATCGAGCAATGTACATTGTACTTGATCCCTCCGATCGCAGATCCCTCGAATTTCCGATGTTGATAGACGTCGCTTTTTCCGGCCACGTTTAGATCAATCGAGACAACAGTGTTTTCAATGTCGAAATAATCGGCCCGAGCGGTAGATATTAATTTCGCAGGGAATAATGGGCTATATATATAAACCGCGCCGCCGAATTATTGAATTTTCGAAGTACTCGCGTATCTACTGCTGCGCATTCAGTGACAAATAATTAATCAGGATTTATAAACCGGCCGCGCGGAAATTACGCATCGTTCGATTCAACGCAACGGTACCGGTCCGCCGGCGTTCATTAAATCATCGTCGATCGATCAATCGGCGAATTACGTGCGTTACAATAAAACGCCGACGACATCTCGGCGCTGTCACATATCATGATCATTTGCGGCAAATTGAATTATGATTTATAATAAACGATAAGGTCTCTCTCTCTCTTGCCGGACGTGGTACAAGCTAATAACATTTTCATTTAAAATCGGAAATTTCAAGATTCTAACGAAGGATCAATTAGTACGCGACATGCAGTCCCATATAATGATGACGTTTCGTGCGATTGACGTCGCACATCTGCCTTTGAAAACGGCGCGATTGAAGTTCTATACCTTTTTATTCCCCATTTATAGTCTCGATGAATAAAATTTCTCGCTGCTGAAAATCATTAATCACTTATAACACATAATTACGCGCTTCTTGGTTACCTATTATTACACAGTAAAAAATAAAATGTTAATTATAATATTTTTCACATGTCCCAGAAAGTCCAGTCTAAGTTTTAAGTTGAAATAACTTATTCGTCGTATGTTACTTATTGACAAAAAGTGTTAAATAATTGACACAATACTTTACATTTATTTTTGTTATTGTGACATTAAGTATAATGTAAAAATAACATACAAATTAATTAAAAATTACGTGAAAAAATAGTTACAATAACTCGTAAGAATTGTTGTAGGACATTAACATATAATAGTAATTATTTTAACTTAAATTATTTGTAATAGAAACATTTGATTTCAGTAAATTTGATTATTTTGTATGTCAAAGTTCAAGATTATTTGAAGATTCACTTTAACTTTTCTTAAAATGTTAAACTGACGTTGAGACATGTTGATTGTTTAAAATGATTATGTTGAAAATACTCAAAATAATATTCCATTTCTAAGAGACATATACAAAGTGTTAAGTTATGAAGTTGACATAAATGCAACACATGAAAACGTTATAAAAATAATAACATACGAGTTGTATGTTAATTTTACATTGAAGTACTAATCAAAACGTGGTAACACAAGAAAATTTTAATATATGGACGCACAATTTTTTACTGTGTATTAGAAGAAAGTCATTCTATTCCACGATTGACGCGCGTAGGGAGAGCTAATAAAACGCGGCCTGTCGCAAAAAGTTTCCGCGAATCTCTCTTTGCGACGCCATCATTATTCTATTCTCGGTTTGAAATCGTCCCCGCGCTCGAGGGAGGGCACTTCTTCTTTCACGGCGCGCTCTCTCTTGCGGGAGCAGCCTGCTGTGAAATTGAAAAATTTTCGCGCGTTCCGCGACGGGTTACCCGCTGTATTTACATACATACGCGTGCACGTTCGTGTGCGTAGCCTCTGCCGGGTTACCGGTTAGGCTTTGAGACCCACCAAACAGACCGGAAAATATGCAGGCTGCATAATTCAGCATAGGCGTGCACGTATGTGTGTGTGCGTGTAAGTGTGCGTGTGCACGAAACGGTTCACGGTTATCAGCTCCGCGAGTGATACCTCCTACATTCGTCTCTTCCTGTTTCGCGTAAGAGACTCGGCACGCGCGCGTTTCTCTCGTCACCGGCCGTTGCGTTTTGCGTGGCCATTGCCAAATTATAAGTTTTCCACGAACGGAGACACGAGGGACATCGAGGTCGGCCGCTTTCTCGCTGGCCGTTAATCACGAATCCGATCGGAATCGTGTGATGTACGCGAAACAGCAGGTGCAGGCCGTTCCTCTAACCGGTGCACTCGATTAATTCACATCGCGATACTTCACGCGATGCGTCTGACGCGTCGTAACGAAATTTTATCGCGATCTCTCGCCCGAAAAAAATGGCCGAGTTAGTCCAATTGAGAAGAATTGGCGGGAAATTTTTTTTGGATTTATATTTCGCGTATATTAATTGGCAGATTTCTCGATTTTCAAACAGGGAGTCTTGTGGCGACTGTGTTATTTTTGTTCTTTTTTTTTTACTTTATGCAACTTGATCAAAATTATTAATATTATTTATATATTTATGTATCTCATATTTAATAAAATGGCTATTATATATTGTGTGGAATTTTTATACAAAACATTACTGTCATCGAGCTATGTAGAAATGTTCGACCTACATTAGTTGTAGATACGTCACAATTTTCCATATGAAGACTCTCATGTGGCAAGACCGAGATAAACTGCGTATTCAGAGAAGCTTATTTACGTGATGCTTTTTACGGATCGATGCAATCATGCAAACTACAATACATTATCGAATGAAACTGAACGCCGAAGGCTATCGTTATAATTCACCGCATCGAATTAGTATCTTAAATTTAGTGGCGATTGTGTATTCCTTCTCGCGAAAATAAGTTTCATAAAGAATTCATCAAACTTAAATTCCTTGGAAAATTTTCCGCTGAATTTTTCTCAACAAAACATAAAAGATATCAGCAATTGCAATTTTTTAATGTTTTAATATTTTATTTTTTTATTTTTTGATATTTTTTAATGTTTTTTAATATATAAAAACTTGCATAGAAATATGCTATAAAATTGATACTATTAAATTATCTGAAGAATGGGACTGTGTTATGTATGTATATGAAATTTTAATTGGTCAAAATTCCTTCATTTTTAAAAACAATTTTTGAAGTTAAGCCTGCCATGCGATTTTTCTGAAACAAAATAAAAATTTGTCAGGCCATCCATCCATATGTCATTACACAGGATCATAATTTTGTGCGGTAGACATATAGTTAAGAAAGTACATGGTAAAAGTTTAACGCGAAAACTCAACGTGGACATCGAACATTGTCGTTGAGGAGGGTCAGGGTTCCTTGTATGCACTTGGGAGACGATATTTTCAGGCTGGGCAGTAGGCATATAAATGTTTGGTGCTGCTGGTCGTCGAGACCAGCGGTTGCAGGTCACTCACCGAATATAAGTGAACATCGTCGCTACTCGAGAACGGGCATCGCGATTGGCCAGCCCATTTTGCACCGATAGCATCTCGATCATCGCTATGCGATCGATTCAAAAACGAACAAAGGTAGCATCGATGGCGAGCATCTGGCGATGCTACGAGTCTCCAGAAATGCGCTTTGTTCGATCAATTTCTTTCTTATGTACGATGCATAATACACATGTGCGATTTTCTCCTCCCATTTTAAATATTTTTTTATGAAATTCAGACTTTTTTGAATAAAAATAGTTTTGAGAGCTTCGAGCTAATAAATTACTCTGTTATTGCTCTATCAAGATTTTCTCCATCTTAGCTGCATTAAATTTTAATGAGAGATTTTTCGATGAATTGTGCAATTAATTTTGAGCCTTGCATTGATTATCATGTCATGCAATTTATTCAACAGCTAAATCATCCAATAAAATATTTAAATAATAAATGCAATCTTAACTCTTATGTTTAGTGATAAATAATTAACAAAAATGCGATTAATCTTTGCAAAACTGCTTGAAATG
Organism: Camponotus vicinus; assembly: GCF_025532165.1. Lineage (NCBI taxonomy): Eukaryota > Metazoa > Arthropoda > Insecta > Hymenoptera > Formicidae > Camponotus > Camponotus vicinus. The sequence goes on from NW_028141945.1 coordinate 11,044,428, forward strand.
TTTAAGAAAATGTTCTATATAATCGTAATAATAATTATATAATAATTATAATACTCATTTACATATTTTACTGCGACATTCGAAATTCAAGACATATATTAAGATCTCGAATAATCCCAAGATGCAACGTGAATGGTGTGGAGTTATTCCGGTTATAGTTCGTTTCAATTCCAACATAGGATATACGTGCAAAAAGGAGAAAAAAGAAAATACAACAACGAGAGATCCAACTGCGTGCAAACCACTCATCGCCGACCATACTTAACGATAAAAGTGTACCACGTCAATGACCTTGCGTTACATGCGTGCGGGCTAAAAATGCACGCTGCGAATGAAACTTTCCGTGTCTGAAAATGTCCGATTTCGCCGAGCAATACTGATCGATTTATCTCCAATATTTAATGACGCCCCGATTTTCTCCAAGAACAAACACTTTGCATTATTGGAGGTTAGCTTTTCGCATCAGATATTTTTACCAAAAATAAATGCTAAGATAGCTTTGATAAACTAAATTTTTAGCAGCAAGATGTACCTAGGTTGCAGATAAAACAAATTTCTTATGGATATAATTGATTTTTTTATGAAAAATCATGATATATTTTATTTTATTTATATATTATGTATTTATATATTATATATTTATATATTTATATATTTGTATATTTATATATTTGTATATTTATATGTTTGTATATTTATATATTTATATATTTATATATTTATATATTTGTATATTTATATATTTATTTTATTTATATATTTTATTTTATCTATATAAAAAATTGTATAAAATTACTTTATTTATATAAGAATTTTGTGATGTTTTGTCGCGATCTAAGAATCGAAATCTTTGAAAAGTGAATTTATCGGAAAATATGAAAAATTCGCAAATATTATGCAAACATCGTGTAAACATCGATGTATGATTTAAACAGTGTTACATAACGAAATAACGAACCAGCTTTCTTTCTTTCTCTTTCTCCTCTTCGGAGCGCATATTACGAGTGCGAGTATGTATAAAATAACGTTAATGATGATTATCAGTAGCGTAAACGTGATACCGTAACGAATTACTGTATCGCGTCGTAAAAATGTTACGATAACATCGGCATGAAATCGCCGCGTATTATCTAACGATCCCACGCACGAACGCACATACTGCGTCTCTCGATTCTCGATTACTCACGAGCTCCGCACGCGATGATTCTGCTCGAGAATGTAAACTGAAACATTCACGGTTATTCATTAACAAGCAGTGACGGATTTACCGATAAGGATTGTTCTCACCAGCGTCAGTTAACGTTAACGGTGGTTTAACTGATTCCCGGAGAATCACTTAAGTCTCAATTAACTTTAACTTATGGAAAGAGACTTACGCAAGTAGTCCCTACACAATGCTCTTAGGACTTGCTAAAGATCTAAACTTGTGCTCTGAATTTATAACCATTTGTTTCTCCCAAATTTACGCATCTTCATCCTCGATATTATATTTATATATTTTTTTTAATTTGAAATATTTTCAAAGCATATATTTTCAATAGTCCTGGATGAGAAAATCTGAAATCTCGTTTCTTTTTTAAAGATAGAAATTGGAAATTAAAATGTTAATTACAATTTATTAATTACAAATATGTTGACATTCGTCTGATTGCGAGAATTGCCGAGATCCGAAAAATTTTCAGATATATTTGCGCGCGAGCCGTTGATTTTCCACGGTTAGTCATGGTGATTTTTATTTCCATTCGCTGCGAATTAATATGTGCAAATCACCATATCGCGCGAAACGGACGGGGATTTAAATAAATATTAAACTCAAGTACGTTTAAAATATTTCCCATATCTGTTTGTGTAACGGAGAGCTTACGCGCGATTCTTCCATCGATACCATCGACATTTTTTTCACGGCGAAGTGATAAAGCCAATCTGCAGGATAGTAAATATATAATACATATGGAAGAAAAGCAAATACTAACTGTTACGCAGTCTAGGTTTTGCATTAAGCCAAATTATGTCAATATTAACTTACAAGAAGTTTTACCAATATCAAGTGAATCGGGCTCATATCCTTTTATGTCAATATATTGAAACATGGACTTATATTTACGTTACGCCACTCTATAATTAAAAGCATCGATGTATAAAATATTCTAAATTCCGCTAGTAAAAAATGACTGTTTTCCACATTATATATTTTTTTCCATATCATCAATTTTGCTGTAATATTGAAAATTGAACATATTGATAATATATTTACATTTTGCATTTTACATTTAATTAAAATAATTTAGTATCTATATTACTATAAATATGAAAGCGCGAAAAACAAATAAGAATAAAAAGGAATGGATATGTAAATTTTAGAAAAAAATTCTACGCATTTATTAATTTTTTTAACAAATTAAATTATTAGAGAAGTATAAAAGTAAAGCACGAAAAATAATATATATTTTATAGCATGCTTTGATATAATAATTTCACATTTATTTTAGTTTATTTATTTATAAAAATCTCATTTTGTACATTTCTTTATAATCGTAACTTTTTCTCTTTTTCATGCTTTTTGATGAAAAATATATATTATTAGCTTTTACTAGCTAATATTATTAGTTTTTGCAATTTAATGTCCTTGATTTATGACAATTTTTACTGGTCCAAGGCCAATTTTCACGAGGTTCCACGAGTTATTTTTTCTTGTTTAATTAGAAATATATCTGATATATTGCAAAGAATACAATTGTTAACTGTTAAACATACGTAATTTAGATTTTCATTTTTACATTTAACATTTGAGTTTCAAATTATTGTTAGTTTTATAAGACACACAAGTAGTTATTTAAGACACTTATACGAACGCAGGTAGATTTCAGTATTTCATGATAAAATTTAGTTTAATTATCTCAGAAATGTAAAATAGATCAATTTATTTTATCTCAGAAATCATGTAAATTCGACACGTTGTAAAACTCCAGTCATTTAAAGTTTAAGGCTCTCTTGAGAGTTCGATTTTCGCCGAGAGCCCCGGCATGACTGTCGGGACTGTACCGTATTACGCGTCGGACAATTATTATGCCAGGGGCGGCCCCACGCAACATCGTACCTCGTAAGGAAGGTTCGGGCCGGATGTGGTACAGCGAAAGTTTCGTCCGAAATTGCGCGCGTGGCGCGTCGTGAGGGCCTAACGGGCGATTTTGGGGTAGGTCGCATCAGGCTATCGAACATTCACACCGGCCCCTCTCGAAAGGGGATCGCGACGGGGCAAGTGAAGCGAGCGAACGAGAGAAAGAGAGAGAGAGAGAGAAAGAGAGAAATGCGAGATTTCGCGGCGAAAGTTTTGTCGAGGCATGTGCGTGCGGGATGATGATGTTATGCGAGTCGTTTCGCATGCCACACTCTCCTTGTATAACGTCGCTTTATTCTGCTCTCCGAGTTAATATCAAAAGATCGGTTTGTGTGTTATTATTGCAGCATTACACAAAAATCATTCTTTCTAATTGCGCAATTAATATGGCAAATTTCACGTTATGAGTATATCTGCGTGATGAATTTAATATGGCGATGTAGTATATTATTAGATTGATTCACAGATATGCTCAAATAAGAGACTTCGTTTAACGCAAGATATATGTATATTCGCTCGTTCATACTTAAATATCGTCTTCAAAATTTCTGACAATTTTTCTAACACGCGTTAGAAAATATTTTATTTGTTTGAATTGATTTTATTCATCAAAAAGCGAGAGTTCACTTAGCAAAGTGTGTATATATATATTCTTGCACTTATTTTTAATTTTGTACAATAATATTTACCATTATACTATTTTTCACATGATATATTACATTATATATAATTTTATTTGTTGCATAAAAAAATTAAAACAGACTGGACTTTTAATATATGGTTTGCTTGAATTTATTATAATATGTATAGCATTTATTTATGCATATATTCAATTAAGAGAGTCCTCTCGCTTCTTATAAATGTTGAATAAAATTTTTTGACAAATGTTTTTATATGAAACGCAAACAAGAATCTTCCATTAACAGGTGATACGGTTACCTTGGAGTATTCTGTATAATATTACAATAATTTAAATAATTATAAATTTTTGTGAAATATATATATTATATATATATATATATATATATATATATATATATATATATTTATTTATTTATTTAGATACAAAAATATATTAATTATGTTTATATTTAATTATATTTAGCAATCTAATTAATAGATAGCGGGATTAGTAACGATTATGCTGACTAATTAAGGTGTATCGCGAAGCAGCTCGACTGAAATTGATCATGTACTCGAGATATTCCGTCAAGGATTGAAATTTGAGAATGATATTCAAGCATTATTATAGAAATAATTATATATCACTCATAAAGATCGCAATAAAATGATAAGAATTATTTTTCTTATCGCTATTTTCAATTTCAATAAAGTGTATAAATTGCATGAAATAATTACTATGATAAATATGAGCTGCCTTGATCGATACTTACGAATCGTTAATCACGCGCACTGATAATCTCTAATTCTGTTCGTAAGGAATTTGATAACATTATTACATATACATAACAGCAATTAATGATTAATATATTTGAATATATCTCATGTTTCTTTGCTAATTTACATGTAATTTTGTCGAATTTAATCATCACATCGATCATGTTTCGACGATTTATTAATAATGATTAATTTAAGATGCGTTAAATAAAATATTCGGCACTTTTATTACATAATTTATACACATATATATTTATATATAACATATTAAAAAATATTTTGTAAAACTAATTTTGTACGTCATATTGGTTTTTATGAAGCATATTTCTATTACATTTCTTTTCTAGAGAAAACGGGATATTCGTTTATGTTTGATCACAATGTTAAATCATTTTTATATTGTATAGAATGTATCAGGGGATAATTTTATATCTCCTGTTAATGGAAGATTCTTGCTTGCGTTTCATAGAAACAGTTGTCAAAAATTTTATTTAATTTTATTTAATATTTATAAAAAGCAGAAATTTTCTTAGTTAAATACACACACACACACACACATATATACATAAACAAAAATTTAATTGAATATATTACTTTCTGTTGAAGGTGAAACGGAACAAAGGTTTGTCGCGCATTCGAGTCCGGGAGTGCCAAAGGTCGCCATTCGTTTTTATTATGTCGCGAATGATTCGCCGCATTTTGTTTAATTTTCGGGAGTGCCGTGCAAAGTGTCACGCGTCCGTATTCAGTGTTTCGCGCGCGATCGTAATTAATTGCGAGCAAGTGCAACATATGAGAACCTGACAACCTTGCGACTCTGATAAGAAGGGTGAGGCCAAGGAGGCATCAGGCAACTGCGGAGCAATCGTTGAGGTAAATAATTTATTATATATTTATTATTTATTATTTTATTTACATGAAATTAATCGTTTAGCTCTGCAATGATTGCACGATAATTCTCGTATAATTCTTTTATGTGATATATATAAATTTTTTCTTTTATTTAATATATTTTCAGACACATATGTATATATGTATATAATGTTTTTACAATATTAAGATGTTTAGATTATTTGTGTGTATATAATAAGAATTATATATTTACTTATTAAAAAAATTATATAAAAGTTTATTTAATAAGTTTTTTTCTAAAATTATTTAATTTTTCCATTAAAGATGTATTTAAATGAATGAAAAATTTTTAATTGCACGCGTTAGATATTTTTGAAAAATTAATGATTTTATAAACTGCAGTACATATTTATAATTTAGATATATTTGCATTTTGCAGAGAGAAATGCTGAAAACTGCAACTCCGCTGTTGCGGATCTATCGGTGAGTTTTATATTACTTTTTACATATAGAGAGACACAACACACACACATATCTATATTTTTTATATATAAATTAAATATTGTCATGTATTAATTTGCAATTCAGACAAAAGCATTAAGATAGATAAGCATTAAGATAATGTCAGATATTAAATTAGTCAAATAATTAAATCTTTATGAAAGTAGAATAAATTAAATAATCTTTTCAAAAATCAAAATTTATATTATCAAAATATTTAAAATTCTCGTTCGTGTATGCAATAACAATAAGTTTTACGTATAGAAAAATTTCTGTTAAAAAGTCACTGCTAAATTAATTAAGAACTAAATACTCAATTATATTAAGTGTACGTTACGGAATTTTACGCGTATAAATAAAAATGAGCCTCGACACTTATAATATAAACAATATAAGAAAATAAGAATCTAACAAAAACTGCATCGCTTTTTTACATTATTGTTTACTCTTTATATATACAATTTTCACATTTCGATATTTTTTTGCGATTTATATTTTAAATATTTGCGCATGTATATCACGGGCGCGTGAGTGGCGTTTGTCGGTTGATTAACCATTGAAACATTGCATAAAAATTGACAAGTGAAGTCCGGTCGATTGCAACGAAAAGAGAATCGAGCCGAACAACGCGTCGCGAGGCCTCGTTCGCTCGTAGCCTAAAATAGGACGCATCGCAACGGTCTTTTTTTCCGCCGCCGATCGATAATCCATCGTGCAACAGCTTAACCTTCCACGGCGCGAGTGACACAACGAGCGAGAAGAGAATTTCTTAGTATGAAACTAGGCACTAACTTATGGCGCGCATAGTTAGCCGTTACCTTACTCCGCGCGGTTTCGTACTTGTCGGAGATCGATTATCGTACACATATCGCGATACTATATCGCATTATATGAAGGAAATGCAAATTAATCGTTGTCGGATTAAATGAAGGGAGATTTGTATCGAACGAAATCCTAAACACGAAGATAATCCAGTCAGTTTGGGCCCTTTAAACGGCATTTTAACAAGACCGACTGGATTTATATTCTGTGTCTTTGTCTAAAAAATATAGATATTTTCATTGATAAAATATTTGGCACTTGGAAACTTGCAGTTTCAAATTTAAAATATTTAACATTCATATATTTTATTCTTTATATTATTTTTTAATATTATATTTATATTATTTTTTAATATTATATTTAGTATTATATTTATATATTATTTTATTTTTATTATTACATGTTTTTTATTGATATTTAAAATACATTTGATGCCGTCTTTTAACATTTCTAAATTCTGACGTTCTTAAATTCCTGGAACGTAGAAACTGCAAGAGTTAGAATTGCTGTTACGCAAGCTGCGTATAGACTCGAGCTGCATCAATTATGCAGCTAGAAAAACCTCCGTTTACTCCTTCAATATCACGTTGACAATAACAATGTAAAGAATTCAATGTCGATGCATCTAGAGATGCATCGCGCTCCGAAATATGATTTTATTCGTTGAATTATTTTTTCGACATGGACTCTCGTAATTGAATTTCGCGATATGTTAAGGCGTTATCCGGAAACGATCTCACCCTCTTTTTCTTCAAAGAAGTTTCCACTTTCCATCTTGGTGAACGCGACGGGCTATAAGATAATGAAAGAAGGATGCAAAAGTTATACGTGCGCAGGAATTATGCATCATCTTTTGGTCGCGCGACGAGGAAGGTATTTTTTAACCTTGTTCGCGTTGTTTACTGTTTTTATCGGCTACATCGCATCTGTTCTTTCATGATCGAGACTCTTTTTCTGGCACCAAAGGTCGCGATTCAGACATGCTTTGACGGACAATGTCAAACTCGTTGTGCATAAATCAGACATTGTATATAGCCTGTGCAAAAGCTATTCATCCTCCGTAAATCAAGGAGATTGCAAGAAGAATAAATTTCTATCTCGCGAATAATACGAAGTAACTATGCTCGCTGAAATTTTTAATTCAACAAGCATTATTAAAAGATATTGGATAATTAGTAGGTTATACTTTGCCTGGTTATTAGTAGCATTATAGGTGCTTAAGCGAAAAAAGGTGTAAATAAACTCGCTGTAAATATTAAGCGCGTTGCGGGGGATAAATGAATATTATTTATACAGCGACCTGATAGCGCAGGCTATAAAAGCGATTTATAAAAAAAAAATCTTCACGCCGCGTCATCCAACACTTGCACGCGCGATGGTGCAAAGACAAAGTACCTTCCCACCTCGAAACCTCGTGTTCTCCGAAGAAATACTCTGAAAGAAACCTCTTCCGCCCGCCTAAGCGCGCTCTTTATCACGAAGAAGAATGTTTATTACGTAAACAACGGCTGGCGGCGTGATGCAAAGTGCCGGCAAGAGGTAAATAGTATATCGCATTTAAAGTTCGACGGCGAAATGTTTCGTAATGCAAATTAATCTCGATGTAAATACACGACGCGATTGCATTTCCAATGCGCGGCCGACGATTGAGAAGTATACATTTTTAATGTCTAATTCAAATAGTAAGAGATAGGGGGAGGGGGGTAAAATATCTGTGAATTTATTTATTTTTTTTAGACAAAATTCATACCAGCAAAATTTTCTTTCCACTTTAGAGAGATATTTAAATTCGATTTCTGGGGGAATTAATTTCCGACAGTTCGGGGAAGTTGCCTCCTGTCAACCCACCCTGCTCTTTTAAGGGTCCTCTTCGCCGAAAGCGAAGAATCGCTTCGCGAAATTTGGTCGCGTGCTCGCGCTCCATATAAGATTTTACATCACATGTGACACGTACACACATGCACACGTACACACGTACACGCGACGGATGGACGCAATGCACAGCACGCTATCGATCCGCGTTTTTGCGCGGTATGTCAACTCGTTACCGGACGTTGATCGAAGAGCGCAAGGTACACAATTACGCAGCGAGAGAAGAAGGATCGTCCAAGAGCTTCGCCCTTTTCGACGCGCAATAAAACTGCACTCGCGGATCATAATTGGGCGACGTACACCGTTCTGCAATCAAACGACAGACGGGAAAATTCTCCTCAATCTGGGACAAGTTACTCCAGAAAATATCGGGGAGCTGTTTTACTAACGTCGAATTCCTCCGCAAAAAAATCACGGAAAAAGGAGACTCCCGAATGGAGCGATATGATAATCCTTGGTCCTAATTTCTCTCCTATTTCATGTGATATCGAGGTGGAACGAGATCCGGAGCGAGTCTCGCGAAGAGGGCAGGGTCGTCCGTGGAAAGTTCATCGCGCTGCGGCCTTTTTTCCGCATCAAACGGCTCGTCGGGGATGGTAATATTAGCCCGACGTTTTCCTGCTGATTTGACTTTAATATCGGCAACGAGACGATATTCATTTCCGTGGCCGCGGGCAAAGAGCGCAATGAAAATATTGCGTTACATCCGCCGGGACGGTATTACCGGGCGAAAAGAAAAAGCGGGAAAGGCTCCTTAGAACATTGTATGATGGCACACGTACTTTAGACGACGAAGGGAGAAAAAAATATGTCAACCGCGCGGCGCGCAGGCAAGGTAAAGCGGATTACATTACGCCGTGGAAATATCTGAACCAACTTGGGGGTGAGGAGAGCAGAGGGGTAGGGGGATGCGGGAGGAATAAGAGAAGGATTCGCAGTAGAAACGTTGCTAAGAGTATAAATGAGGGAAAAGAAAATACATCGGAACTCTGCGGGCAAACGTCCGTTGAATTTTCCAGCTGAATTATACATTTAATGTCGCACTATGTGTATGTGTGTCGCCAAAAAAAGAGCGTTACTCGATCCGCTGTATAAAGTCGCTATGCAAATTAGGCGTCTCTCGCTCTAATCGCCAACATTATCCTACATTCGGTCATTCGGTCAGGACGTAATTGACGTGACGAGGGGTAATGTTTAAACCACGATGATTGCATTAAAATTCTATTTAAGTTTGACCTTAATTAATTTAACTTGACGTGGAATTTGCATTTTACGGAAAAAATGTGGGTAGATGTACTTGACTGAGATTAATACGTAAATGCCATCGATTAAATCGAACGCATCAATCCAATCAATTTACGCATTTAAATAACAATTTTTTTATTAAATGCGTTTCTGTTTCATGTACACGTAAACATGAATTTTTAAGCGGTATTAATCTTGTAGTAATTTTTTCGAGTAGAACCTGACAAGGCGAGTCAATTGTTATCACTGTTTATTTCAATATTGGATAAAAATAATAATAATAATAATATTATTATTATTATTGACAACAGACACATTTTAACAAAATTCCTATAAATTGCACTTCTCGAGTATCTGGGAAATTTCGGCTGTTTGGTTATTATAGGGATGGAAACGAAACGGATACCACGTTACTGGGTCGCTCACGCGTAGCACGCGCGCTATCGATTTGGTTTCCTTGCGGCAGGATGACAACCTAGGGTAACCCAGCACGTTAATCGTGTATATGTATATATGTATAGAGGCAGGTTCTCGTAGGCTAGGTTACGGTGAATCGGCATGCAGGATTAGTCACGAGCAAGCTTGCCTCTGGGTAATGACAGCTGCTACCAGTATGCGCTATTCTAGTCATCAACTGCAACTATCAACGCCTTCAACCACCAACATCGGGTAATAGTTGTTGTTGTCGAGACGCAACTTCGCGGGTAATGACGGGAATCCGTTGAACAATGTCGAAAATTCGTTTCTAGTCTTGCTTTTAAGCGTACTCGAGATCGATTTTGTTCACAAGTGGCTAATGTAGGGAATTTGACGTTGAGAATTTTTCTTGATAAATTCTTAATTAATAATCTGATTTGATTTCCGCGTGCAACTTTGACATTTGATTTAAAAATCCCTCGTTTATTGCGAAACTCCTTTGTTTTATCTCGACGCATTTTATCCTGAAGAATATAACGACTCCAATTTTCAACTAGAGAGTCTCTAACCGACCACATCATCGATGATGGACGCTCGGGTTCCGGAGCACCTACCTTCGCCAACGGCGCGAAGGAGCTCTTTAAATTTTTCCTTTTTCCCTCCCCTTCGCTTCGATCGTTCGCTCGGTGGTACAGCTCTTTGGTTTCGAGGCTGTAATTTAGTGCAGCTTCGACGTCGTGTAATGGAAGCGAGATTCACGTCGGTGAGCAATTCGTCGTGGACCAATGGAACCGAATCGGGCCCGGAGAGTTGCAACCGTTAAAAGATGAAGAAAAGAAAACGGCTGTTAATATTGTGTCACCCCGAATCGTTCCATCATCGATCATGAGGCTCGAGTAATCAAGAAAGATAACCGCTAGTTGCAACTAGGATAAATGGCTCATATTTCTTGTCCGCGAAATTTACGACTAACTACTCCTCGATGCAATAACTAGATAAATCTGTCTCTGTATTGCTTTCTTTATTTATATTAATTCTACTTATTAATTCTAATTTATTGTGTAATAAATTGTAATCAATTATAATTAATAAAAATTATATTTCTCTTTAATTATATTACGTTGGGGCTATTTTCATACACATATATATATGCGCATTAAAATATAATAAATCTATATACCTTATTTGTACATTATGATTTCATTGACACAATGTTGCATTGCGGTAAAGAATGTTAGCATCAAGGTTTATTATCCCGTCATAAGAAATGTAGAATACAAAATCAATAGCAGCGCGTTCCGTTTCATGAGAGGTGCAAGATTTATGACTGTTGCAACTTACTCTAGTTTCAAGTAGCCCTATCAAACTCGAGACGGCTCGTCTGACGTGGATTTGATTATTTAAATATCACGGATCGTGAAGACGAGACGACACGTGAAGAAACGATGGAAAGAAAACTCGGATAGTGAAATTTTGTTGGTTCGTTGATTTTATTCTCGCGATTTTATTCGTTGCGTGACAAGGGGAGGAAGGATAATGGTTACTATTTTACATGTTCCGATGACTGATGCAACGCGCCGAGATTTTATTAAGCTTGAAGAGCGATATATTTTCCTCTAGGTTCTTTTTTTTTACCAGGAGAGAAAAATATTTCCCAGTTTTTAATTTCGTACTTTGGTTAACCGCAGAAATGCAAATTTCTGCATGAAGGATAGCCTCCACTGGAAACTGCTACGGTCTCCGATGCCCGCATATTTCCTCTAAACGACCTCGCAGAAAATGCACTTATGACAAAGTAGTAGCGAGGCGACATTGTATTTGGCACATAATCAATAATTTACTGTTCTCGTAAATCAGAGAGAGAGGGAAAGAGAGAAAGCGAGGGAGAGAGAGAGAAAGAAATGATAGTAAAAAAAAAAAAAAAATTTTGTGTAAAGGACGATAATACTCTTATTTGTTGTTATACGTTACATTCCAAAATCCCGTCGCATTAACGCGGATTAATATCGCCGTTTATCTCGCGTGGCGTTCATATATGTTTAATCGCGCTCGGACTTTTCTAGGAATGTAATCCTCGCAAAACGGCTTTGCTTTGCGTGGCCAGCGACGAAGCGATCGTATAACCAAATGTAAATTCTAGGCACGTATAATCCCGAGGTCTGCGAAATCCCCGAGGGAACTATATCCTTCGCTATATGGGATCCTATAAAGAAATAGAGTCGACTATTATAAAAGTATCTATCAATATTTTCACCCATTCAAGCATCATATCACCCGTATCATGGCGCAAGTGGCATAAATGTGTATCACTTGGAAATATTTCTATAAAAAATGATGTCAAAATGGAGACGTTATCGTAGATGCAAATGAAATTAGAAACGAAGGTTAAAAATAACGATTAAACGATATCTAAAAAAATCAGATCTTTCTCAACCATCTTTATGAAACTGATGGGAAATTTGTCTACTCTCTGGTGTCTAATATCTAGTGTCTATTGCAAATTGTCGCATCGGACGCGTGAAATTTCAACGAACAAGAGAGAGATCAAAAGCATGTCTGGACAATACGCAGCTTATCTCCTCGTTATTCGCGTTATCCCTCAGCTCTCTGGCGAATTACTCGAGCCCAATCGGGCGTGCGATCGGCGACACAGGGAAGGAGAGAAGGGCGCGACGCAGGACGAAGGGACCCGAGGACGTAGGGAGCAGAGGATGCCTTGTCGCTTGTCTAGCTCCTCGAGGGACGCTCGAGGGACAAGAGAGGGCGCCAGGTGGATGATCCTCCGAGGACGGTTCGACGGAGTCTGGAACAGGTCAAAAGTGGACCGGAGAAAGGGCAAGCGCGGCGAGAGGGAGAGGAGACGGATTCGACGGAGACCAGACCAGAGCGAGGCAAGAGAGAGTAGCAAGAGGTAGGCAGAAGGGGCAGGTTGGCCCAAAAAGTCATGCAAGAGTCAAGGAACTCTGCGGGACACGGACCAAGGACCGACGGCGGTTTTCTTATCCCTCCTAAACCGCTCGTTAGACGCTGTCTCTCTTTTCCTCTCCTTTCTCTTTCTTCTTCGTACTTTCCCTCTGCCTTAGCCCTTTCTTCCTACCCATCTACCGTCCTTTCCCCCGTTTCCTCCTGGGTGCACCAACGGAGCAGGATTCGAGAGAAGGAGAGGGGAAGGACGGCGTCAGCCAGGAGACGGCACTGACCTAAAGCAACACGGCCGACAGTTGGATCCCAAAGCGTGGAGGAGAGAAAGAATGCCGGGGCTGAAAAGGAAGCAACGGAGAGAACGGGGCCAGGGGCCGGGGAAAATTAATGGCGACGTGCGCTCGACATTTTTGCGGGCCAACGTCCGGGAGTTTTCATCTTCCGCGCGCCGGAAGAGATCGTCTTCGGGGGCGGGATTGTCGCGCGTAGAGCCAACCCCGGCGCGAAATTTTCGCTTGTTAAGTGGGGGCATTTGTTTTACCTGGCGGAGTCGGGTGAAACATGGCCGCGGCTGGATTCGACCGATATTCCGGCACTTTTGTCGACGATGAATCGACCCCAAGTCCGTGGACGTAATTTGTAAATGAGCAGAAAAAGTTACTAATTAACGCGGGGAAACTGAGATATTCAGATGTTTATTTGCAAACTGTACAAGTAGGGAGAGACGGGCGACTCTTAACTTTCCGTTTCACATGAAGACTAAAATACATCATATTTCAATCCTTTATATAAGTGGAGGAAGCAAGTCGCAACGAACTGATGGATTAAACTCGCGCTCAGGAAGATCGATGTCGATCATAATGTCGCGTCCCAACGAGAACCTCGGCAGTTCTCGATTCGTTATCGTGATATTTACGTCGTGGCGTTCCTTCTTTACTTTGCTCTTCTGTCCGGTGCGATCGCGTATATTACCGTGATAAGACTCGACGAGAGAGCGTACCGTACCGTTGGGATTCCAATTTCATCGACCGGATCGTGAACCTGTTTTTCTGTGAGACCTTAATATCCGCTCCTAGTTGCTTCCACTCGCAAGGTCCCGTCCAATCGGGAGAGGGGTCTTCGATTTTCCTACTTTTATGACACTTCATCCTCGGTCGTTCTGATACCCGCCATCGTTTCTTCTCATCCGGAACGAGGCAGGAAGAATGAGGGTTTCGTTCATGCTTTTACGGAATACGCATCGCAGCGCGTAATTGTTTGTAATTGCAGCGGTTTGTTGTCGAGCGGGAGAGATAATGAAAAGGAAGAGATTTCGTACCGGAAGATTTGTTTTATTTTTTCACGATGAAAAAGTTTAACTAGAACGAGGCAATTTTCCTAAAATACGATGATATAAAGATTCACTGAAATTCGTGCAATGAATCCGTAATCTTGATTAAATCTGATAAAACAAACACTTCCGCGAAGGCACGTGTTTGTTTCCAACGTGTTATCGACCTATTTGCTCATGTAGTCAGATGCATGATATGAATTGAATAATATTCCAATTTTATGAAATATGATACTGATCAGTTCTATAAAAATTTATCGTAACGGTTGCTGCTTGATTACAGAGTTTGATGAAATTATAAATATATAATTAAATATGAAAATAAGAGCAAAATTAAGCTACAACTAAAAATTCAATTCTCTCTTATTTTCTCTCTCTCTCTCTCGCTTATTTTTTTTTCGATATGTACATCTAATATACTTAACACATTCCTTTCACAAAACGCGTTACATTCTATGATGCGCAATATGACACATACACAGTAAAAAATAAAATGTTAATTTTAACATTTTTCACATGTCCTAGAAAGTCCACTCTAAATAAGTTAAAATAACTTATTCGTCGTATGTTATTTATTGACAAACTTTCTCTTACAAAAATCTTAAATAATTGACACAATATCTTACATTTATTTTTGTTATTGTGACTTTAAATGTAATGTAAAAATAACATACAAATTAATTAAAAATTACATGAAAAAATAGTTACAATAACTCATAAGAATTGTTGTAGGACATTAACATATAATAGTAATTATTTTAATTTAAATTATTTATAATAGAAACATTTGATTTTAGTAAATTTGAATATTTTGTATGTCAAAGTTCAAGATTATTTGAAGATTTACTTTAACTTTTCTTAAAATGTTGTAAACTGACGTTGAGACATGTTGATTGTTTAAAATGATTATGTTAAAAATACTCAAAATAATATTCCATTTCTAAGAGACATATACAAAGTGTTAAGTTATGAAATTGACATAAATGTAACACATGAAAATGTTATAAAAATAATAACATATCAGTTGTATGTTAATTTTACATTAAAGTACTAATCAAAACGTGGTAACACAAAAAAACTTTAACATATGGACGCACAATTTTTTACTGTGTATGCTACATATAATTTGACATTTAAACGTACCTTTCGAGTATTATTCAAAAATCTATCCCGAAATAATTACTTTTTTACATTGATAAAAAATCAGTGTGTTGGTAGATGTTTATAAAAAATAGCGAATACGCACATAACATGTTTAAAAAATTGTATCAAATATTCGGGGCAAAATACTTTTCATGAAGATATAATCAAGTTATTTTTCACTATTTGTATAAAAAAAAATATTAAATAATTTATCTGCATCTAATTTTTCATGAAGAAAAGCGAGGATGCTTTAACAAAGAAGCAACATTTTATATCTGTTAATTTGACAATTTGCATTTGCGTTTCTAGCATCAATCTATTAGAATAACAAGCCTATGCCGACGATACTGCATTTTTCGTACATCATGTATATCTGTTACATAGTTCGACGCCAAACTCTGTAGTTGACTAAAAACAAGTCAATTTGAATCAATTAGCGAACGCATGTGTAAAACACGGTGACGATGAGTTACTGATAAAAGCGCGCGTGAAACGCATGCATAGCTGCAAAAATTGTTCGGATGCGTTTTGACGAGCGCGTGTGTGACACGCACATACGCACACCGCTTTGCGCGTGGTGCCACGCGCATTATTCGTATATTTCACCGTAAATTTTTCCATCTCGCCGTGTGTCCGCACGTGGCGTGCATTTTTCACCATTTTTTTTGGTAATTCAATACGTCGCCCATATACATAATACAGTTAGCGGTGTGAAAAAGCTGACGATAATTGATCGCGTCGCAGAAACAACGTTTGACCGCGCTGTAATAATTTTTATCACCGGTACACTTTTTATCGGCCGGACAGCGGAATTATTTGGCACCTTTGAAAAAAAAAATCTGATCGGGTTTGCGACAAATATTTATTCGCCAATGCATATTTCGAGAGGGAAAAAAATGCACTCTTCATTATCCTCGCGCCTGCACAATTTCGAAACATTCCTTCGGGAATTCTTGATCCCTCAAGTTGCGTAAAACAAAGAGCTTTCAGTCTAATTAACGTTAAAGCGCGATGCGACATGGTTGCAAAGGGACTTTAAAATTTCGCTAGAATTTCGAAGAGGAATTCCATTGGTTATACGTGCGACTTGAGGGAATCTTAAAGCCCTCGAATGTAATTTAAAAAATCCATTTTTGGACTTACTTTAGATAAAACAAAAATATTTCTACAGTCCAGTTTAAAAAAAAATTGACGCATATCACTTAGAATGACAGGTGCTTCAGAAGTCATTCTGAAGGCATCCTTGCATAGAGATGACTATCCTTGAGGATCCAAGTAGCAGGCGATTCTTCGAGAACCTCATTTTCTCGTCGAAGGAGGAACCGAACCCATTGTTTTTCAGGGAGTGGGAAAAAGTTGGAAGAAGAGGGCAAGGAAGGACGAGCGAATCGCCGCTGAGGTGCATTGTTTCGATATGCCACACCTGCACGAACTTTGTACGCAAAAGTCGGCGCGAAGATGGCTTTGCCGGTGCAAATAGAATTTCAAGAGTCGCACATTAAACGCTTTATATCGCCGGCGCACAACCTTTTACGACCTTACGACCCGGTCTCCACGGTGACATTGCGAGGACCTTTTGTACGACGGTAATGCCCTCGGTCCCCGACGAAACTTGCGCGCGAGATGAACAACGAAGCTTCGCTTATTTATTCAGCGGAATTCTCCATAGATACTCGCGATAAGTACTGTCAAACTTTTTTATTCATCCCTCATTTTGAGCGATATATTTTTGAAGCAACGTTGCCAGAAAATTTTAATCCCAATAAACAATTAAATACTGAATAATGCAGACGAAAAAATTGAAAATTCGAACTATTGTGTGCTTTAAATCATTTACTTACATAATAAATGTAATTTTTTTTCGATCAATCAATTTATTCATCTTATGTCTGAATCCAACGAGGGCAACTGCGCTTATAGCAAATGTCTTATTGGGAATGAATCGACTCGGCGCGATTAAGTTTCTCATAAATATGCACATAAATGCACGCTTCTCGCGAAACGAATTCGCAGCGGGATGCCGCCAGCTGATTTCCTCTGATGAGTCGCGTCGACCCGATTTGCGGGCAAAAATAAGCGCGTGTCCGTCGAGTGTTAAATCCATAGATCACTTTGTCGCCGATTAAGGCCTCGGTCAACGAGCCGCGGCTTCCGAGCTACGCGCGAAGCGATCCTGCTTCGCGAGATGACCCACTTGTACGCGAGATCGCCGTTCATCGCGTAAAAGCCGGAGACGCCGCATCGCGATTTCCTGAATGTATCAACGAGACGCGCTGACGATGAGCGTTTAAAAATATCACCGGCGACAGAGTTGATTGTCGGAATGCCACGTGAATGCGACGTGAAGCGATGCGTAAGACGTGCGTAAGCATGGAAACGTGCGTGTCGTGGGACCGTCAGGTGGCCGCGTCGCTTTTGATAAACGAGTCGTTAAGGTACTTTCGGATGAGGGTAACATTCTCTTTTTCTTTTTCTCTCCTTCACCGAGGTCGGCATCGTACATACATGACACAAATGTTTTTAGAAAACGGCGGTCCTTGCCATTATTAAAATAATAATTATATCTGAGAGAGAGAGAGAGAGAGAGAAATATTTCTTTAAAAAAATCTTAATGTGGGCTTTGCAATATTTAATATTTATAGTTTAAGAGATTTTTGTTGTAATTTCCAAGTTTTCTTATATATGATATCATTTTCGCAAAATAATTTATACAGGGTGAGCCATTTTAAGTTACCCACCCCAATACTTTTTTATTTTTGAATGTACAACAAAATGTTTCAAATAAAAGTTGCTTGACTTCGAGGGGGACAGAAGATGGTGGTAAAAATTTGACCTTGGATAGTCATTTGAAGGTCACATAAAGGTCACCTTCAATTTCTTAAATGGAACCTACTATTTTTCATTACATATTCTTGTAGCTTATCTCGAGAGCTTTCCAAAACACTATAATTAAGTACCTTTTCGTTAAGTACTTTTTGAGTTATGAGGCTTAAAATAATTTCTTAATTTTACATAAACCGTAAAATATCTTGTAAAATATTCATTTTTCGATTATCTTACCTTAATACTTTTACGTACAAAATAATGAGAGGAATCAATTGGTCTAAAGAAAACACATAATTGTTTCGAAAAAAAAATGTAATTGTTAATTGCAAATTACATTTTTTTTTTCGAAACAATTATGTGTTTTCTTTAGACCAATTGATTCCTCTCATTATTTTGTACGTAAAAGTATTAAGGTAAGATAATCGAAAAATGAATATTTTACAAGCTATTTTACGGTTTATGTAAAATTAAGAAATTATTTCAAGCCTCATAACTCAAAAAGTATTTAACGAAAAGATACTTAATTATAGTGTTTTGGAAAGCTCTCGAGATAAGCTACAAGAATAGGCAATGAAAAATAGTAGGTTCCATTTAAGAAATTGAGGGTGACCTTTATGTGACCTTCAAATGACTATCCAAGGTCAAATTTTTGCCACCATCTTCTGTCCCCCTCGAAGTCAAGCAACTTTTATTTGAAACATTTTGTTGTACATTCAAAAATAAAAAAGTTATTGGGGTGGGTAACTTAAAATGGCTCACCCTGTATATATGTATGTGAAAATAAACATATACATGAACATAAATACATATTATGACATATACATGAAAATAAATTATATATATGTAATTTACTTCCATATAAATTATTCTACAAAAATTATATATACAGGGTGTTTCTTAATAAGTTCGAAAAATTTTAGAAGATGATTCTTTGTCGAAAATTAAGGTGGGTTTTTTGTATGAACATATACTCCTATCCCTCTTTGTAGAGTTAAACTGCTTCAAAAATAGGGATAAAAATTAAATTTTTATTTTTTTCTCAAATTTGGAACAAGTTAAAGAAATGAAATTAGGTGGATATTTTCTACTAGTAAAAAGGTTATTTATTAATATTTTTTTTCAGCCTCCCGTATTGTTGTAAGAGAATGAAACTAGTAACCCCTATTCAATTTTGTACTAGAACTTTAGAATTTTATATGAAAAACCCCCCTTAATTTTCGATAAAGAATCATCTCCTAAAATTTTTCGCACTTATTAAGAAACAGCCTGTATATGTACATATAAAAAAACTTGAGATAACGAAGCTTGAAATACAAGAAAAATCTCTCAAATATATATACATAAATTAAATCAGTTATAATATAATTGATATATTTTAATAATCAAATTAGTTTCATAATTAATGCTATTATGCACGAGAGATATTTGAGAAAAAGCGTATGAAAAATTTGAACCGTTAATCGCATAATAATCAATTATAATTAATTATAATTAATTGAAATTAATGATATTATAAATAATTCTCTCATCATCTTCCATATTTTTTAATTTAATTCTCGAAGAGTCATGTTTTACAAGTGATCCTTAGAAAAAATGCATATCTGTCAAACTTGTAAACCAGTCTTTCTCAATATTAACTACTACTCAATATTATACTCCTGGAATCTAGATGCATATCGCATATCATATATAACTAAGCGATAATATTCACTGTTAAGGGAACAGCTAATAGCTTAAAGACGGAGACGCGCATCTGTCGTGAGTAGCTAATCGTCGCCGATCAATATATCCTACGCGCACATACGCAATATAACTGCGCGTAATTAACACCCATTACTAACCACTCGATGCGCGGCCGCGCGCGTTTATGGCTTCTCAGGAGGAGTCTCTGACTCTCGGAATTAGCTCGCGATCGAAGAAATAACCAAAACGATCGAAATGGAGAGATCGAGAGAGAGAGAGAGAGAGAGAGAGAGAGAGAAAGAGAGAAAGAAGGAGAGAAATAGCGCGATATAGACAATGTATCTCCGAGCCTGATATAATTTCGTATATGGCTCCCAGGGCTAGAGTATGGCACATTCCTCTCGCGGAGGAATGTTGAAGGAGGCAACCGCAGGACGACGGTAAAAGAGGAGAGTACGGATAGAACGAGGAGATGGAGAATAAGAAGAACGAGAATATGAGGAACGAACGAACGAGCGAGGAGGGAATCGCGGTGCGTGTACGAACGTCGAACTACTTTTTGCCAGACTTCTCTCCTGCCCTGCCGGTCCATCCTTCGGTGTCCCCTGCACCTCCCCGTGCATCTCTCCCCCAGCGCTTCCTCGTCGTCTTCCCTCATCCGAACGTGCTCGCCCGGCTTTGGCCTCGGCGCTTCTTTTATTTCTCTAGATTTCAAAGCACTCAAACAGGTTTCAAAATCCCGCCCGCGGAAAAATCGGAGTGCCATCCTCTCTCTCTCTCTTTCTCTTTCATTCCCATCCAGCTTCCCGCCTCTCTCTCTCTATCGCTTTCCCCCCGTCGTCCTCTCCTTTTTTTTCTCTTCTACTCTTCCTTCTTCTTCTTCTTTCTCTTCTTCTGCCAGACTGCACTGTGTTGAGCGCTGTAAATCCTCGCTCGTCGCATCGGCCAGCTTTTCGTCGCAGTCCATCATTTGTCCTCTCTGTGTTATCCTGCCCTCTCTTCTTGCAAGTATTCGACATTGTTTCGCAAGGTATGAACGAGGAATGTCGGGTACCATTATGTATTTTCGTCTGTGCAATACTGGAATTTTGCAGCAAACTAAAAGAATTATCCTCGCGCGCGTCTAAAAAAATTGCATTATCTCCATCACGGAAATAGTTACATTATATAATTCGATTTGTCGATATTTATTGCTCCATATTAATACGTACAATCTTGCAAACACGGTTCACAATGATAAATATTTCATTTTAATATATTATCTCATTTTTTTTTCATAGTAATATACAGGATGTTTCTTAATAAGTGCGAAAAATTTTAAGAGATGATTCTTTGTCGAAAATTAAAGGGGGTTTCTCATATAAACATATACTCCTACATCTCTCCCTGTGGAGTTACACTCCTCCAAAAATGGGGGTAAAAATTAGGTTTTTATTTGTTTCTCAAATTTGGAACAAGTTAAAGAAATGAAATTAGATGGATATTTTCTACTAGTAAAAAGGTTATTTATTGATATTTTTTTCAGCCTCCCGTATTGTTATAAGGGGATGAAACTAGCAACCTCTATTCAATTTTTTATTAGAATTTTTTAATAGACCGAAATGTGATCATCTAAAAATATGCATTAAAAAATTTGATTTATTCAGAAACTTTTTTATTTCTTCTATCTTTTTCATAAAATCAGTAGTTTTCAAGAAAAAAAATAAAATACGTTATCGTGCACAGCACGATGCTAAATAGCATACGTTTCGAATTACGACAAGTTAAATTTTAAAATAAAAAGAAAATTAAAGTAAATGTTGGAAAAATTGGAACAAAAACAAAATTATAATAAAAGCCTAAAAACCTAAAAAATAAAAACCTAATTTTTATCCCCATTTTTGAAGGAGTGTAACTTCACAGGGAGGGATGTAGGAGTATATGTTTATATGAAAACCTCTCCTTAATTTTCGACAAAGAATCATCTAAAATTTTTCGCATTTATTAAGAAACACCGTATATATAAAGATTTTTCTTCTTACTCATTCTTGATAAGACTCGCTTCTTTTTTTCCGGTTTTATTCAGCTCTTTGCGAGCTCGTCTAAAGGCTTCTAGTGATCCCGACGAGCAATCTGTCCGTCCAGTCCAGTTCTTCCGCGTTGCCGAAGCGTGAGGTTGCAATATGTTCGATGAGCCGAAGAGATTTTATATTGTTCGTCCGGCGTCAGATTAGATTTCGATTAGAGGGAACCCGAGAATGATGCCGTACGTGTGGTACGCGGAGCTTTTTCTTCTCGCTTTTAAACCACTCGCGATCGCGAACACGATAAATCAACGCGCTCTCGCAAAAGTTGTTTTTTATCGAGGCTCGTTTCCAACGTATCTTACAGCTCATCTTCTCTCGTCACGTTATTTGCATCTCGTATGCAATCAAATCGCGACAAAATTGTAGATTATCGTTTATCAACCATTAAACATTCGCGATTTTTCAATCTCTTTATTTTTTATTGCGCTTTTTTCCCGCACAATTAATAAACGTTCATCTAGTTGATATTAAAGGAAGAAATTTCGTCAAAAATTAAAAATTACACTGGTATACGAAAAAAAAAAATTTGTCTCATCCTTTACAAAATTAGTCAATTTTCACGAAAAATGAGAAAAAAGGTATTATACCATAATATTTTTAATATCTCTAGCTTTCGAGAAAAAATATTTAATCCTTTTAACAAAGCGAAATATTTAATTTAGTAAGTTTTTGCGAGAGAATTTAATTGAACACAAAATCCTCGTTTATTGTATTAATATATTGCAAAAAAACACAAGTAAAATATTATAAATAGAGTAAGTTATAAAATTGCGTTTTTTGACAGCCAGATAATTTTGGACAAAGCCACATATAAATGTTTCGACCTATTTACTTGAGCGTTTCTGTTTTTTTTTCCATTCTACTTTTGGAGCATCATCTCTTGTCACACTTCAATAGTGATGTGAAATTGAATATTTCTCTAAATTTTAAAAGAATCTGTATCAAATAAATGAAAATGAAAGCTAACTAAAAAAGTTTTAAGTGACATGTATTTTTTCTTATATCAAAATTAATAACAATTTACTATTTTATAAGTGAGAAAATATTTTTCATATATTTATTACTGTTATTAAACGTTATCAGTCGTAGCTCCCAATAGTTTGCATCCCTCTGAGCAATTATTAGCATAAGATCTAACAACGATAGGCGTGAAAAAAAAAAGGATTAACTGTTTCATGTAGCCTTGAATTTTCGGTACATCATCAAAACGAAACGCGCTCACCAGCGGGATTTTTTTCGATAAAAGCCGCCCTCAAGCAACATATATTTCGCGGCAAGCGCGAATTCGGTTATTTTGCTCGCTACTCTTTCATTTAGCTTCCTTTCTCGTTTTTTTTTCAACCACCGCGTAAAGTAATTAGCCGCATATGGTTGGTCGTATACGATCCGCGGGCGCGCGTATCGAGAAATCTCGTGTTGTTCCTGAAAACCCTGTGTACGTGCGTATATATTTCATGAAGGTGCGCAGGTATACGCGAATACGAAATGCGATAATGGATGATCGATGGATGAAGAACCAAGAAGAAAAGAGAAAAAGAGTGGTTATTAGTATATTGAGATGGATATTCCGGGATATAAAAAAGTTTGCGCGCGTGTAAAAATATCAACAGAATTTAATAATATTGATGGCGCGGAGAATTAAGGATTAAAGCTCTGATACCGATATCATGGCGAAACGTCCATTTTGGCACATTAAGTTCCATTAATTATATCATATTACATTAGTGATCGGGATATATATAGGTAAGGGCAGGATTTTGCGACGGAATAAAAAAATCTTTCGTGAAAAATTCATTGCTTATTAATTTGTGTCGCTTTAGACTCTCTTTCTCTCTCGAGGCTATATTTAACAAAACCCCGACTCGTTTCTTGCTTCATGACACTTTACATTTGCAAATCCGAGCGCGTTATACATTACTCGCGAAATACGCCTGTCCGGAACAACTTAATACCGCCGACAGGCCCTCTTCTTCTCCGTCCGAAGGAAAACCCGCGGGCTGGCTAACGGAAAATGTACGAGTAACAAATGTTTCGACATTAGCGTTAAGGTGCGAGCGCTGGAAAAAATGCGCTCGAATCTTTCCATCGAGGCGTGTAACACTAATACGCCGGAGGGAGGCGGAGGGGGAGGGAAAAAGTCCGGGAGCGAGAGCTTAAGGAGACGAAGAAACAACATCAATTTGAGCCACATGCATCGCTCTGGCTTCGTATTTAGGTGGATAATCGGCTTACCGTGGCAGCCCACTTGCAGCGAGTGCATCTGCAACGGACGGCGGTTGCATGCGAGCCACCATCGCCGTTGGCAGTCAGCGCGCATGCACAGCCTCTGACTGTCATTAGCGAGGAGTGTTAATGCCGAAGGTTCTCGCGTTAATGACGAAGTGCTGTCCCCGTCGCACAGGACTCCGCGAATGAAAAACGTTTCGAAGGTATGGCCGCGGAATTTTCTTGGCTCCTCCGTGCGCCACTTTTTGCCCGTCCTGCAAATTGCACGTCCCGAGTTTTCTGAAAGTTGCGACAACGACGGCAGAATCATCGGATCATAGGGAATAGCGTAGATTGGTTGAGTTGTACATCGATATTCAATATATACACAGTAAAAAATAAAATGTCAATTGTAACATTTTTCACATGTCCCAGAAAGTCCACTAAATTTTAAGTTAAAATAACTCATTCGTTGTATGTTACTTATTGACAAACTAAAAATGTTAAATAATTGACACGATGCTTTACATTTATTTTTGTTATTGTGTAATGTAAAAATAACATATAAATTAATTAAAAATTACATGAAGAAATGGTTACAATAACTCGTAAGAAATGTTGAGGACATTAACATATAATAGTAATTGTAATTTAAATTATTTATAATAGAAACATTTGATTTTAGTAAATTTGAATATTTTATATGTCAAAGTTCAAGATTATTTGAAGATATACTTTAACTTTTCTTAGAATGTTAAACTGACTTTGAGACATGTTGATTGTTTAAATTGATTATGTTAAAAATACTCAAAATAATATTCCATTTCTAAGAGACATATATAACAAAGTGTCAAGTTATGACGTTGACATAAATGTAACACATGAAAACGTTATAAAAACATGGAGGTTATTATTAATTTTATATTGAAGTACTAATCAAAACGTGGCAACACAAGAAAATTTTAACATATGGACACAAATTTTTTACTGTGTACGCAATTTTTTCGTGGCCGATCCTTCAAGAATGTAAAAGTCAAAATAAAAATCTTTGGAAATCTCGTTACGTCACAAGAATGGAAATGATTTACATCTCTGTTATATGACTATATCGTTTGACACTTATCTTTTTCGACACACAATAAACGCGAATTGTCATAAATAACTCGAGAGCTCGAGACGATGATCGATGCGACGACAAAGAGACGCATCGTCGCATAAGGTATCGTCGCATTCGCGTTAATTAAATTCGTTATCGTCAAAATCATTATCGACGTAACTATTATTAGTACCGTTACCGTTACCGCTACTAGGACTACCACTATTACGCGGATAATTAAGCGGCTTATGATTACGCGGTAATGGCAACGATAAATAGATCACGTGTGCCGACCCGCTCGCGTCTATTAAATTATTTTATACCTGTGATTCCGAATTATTATATCCGGTGTTTCTGATTGCCGTGTATCGTGTAAATGCGTTTATACGCGCACATGTGAACGCGCCCATCGTACGGCTCTTTCAGAGCGTAGTTACAATTAAAAGGGATTATAGAAAGGGTGTTAAAATGTGACTGCGGTATGCTTTCAACGCGCATTTCTCACAATTAAAGAAATTAGCTTTGTTTGAGGAAGGGACGCGCAGTAAAATGTAAAAAATATTTTCGCGCACAACGCATTACGCGATAATGATATTGCTTCAAACATAAAGAGGACTCCCAAAAATATCAAGCTTGTTGCTTTGAAAACTCCTCGTTTCCACGATAAATAAACTGAACCTCGTTACTTTAATTATCAATGCAAAACTCATACATCAACAATAGTTCTTCTCTAATTTACCGATAATTTTGAAACACTCGGTATACGCGTGAAGCATAAAATAATGTATACATTACCATTTGCCTCTCGTAAGCATGGCATACGGAATGAGAGGAAGAAAGCGCGGAGAAGGTGAACGTGGAGAATTCTATTTTTTTTTTTACGTAACTTACAGAGAGACTAACACGCGAAACCGTGTACCGTGTTTCGCCGCTGCATTTGCATTCCTTCCCTTCTTCGTGGATTCCACATGCTGTTCTTCGGTGATATTCTCGGCTAAGGGGGCGGATGCCGGCGACGTCGATGTTCAGCCGCTGTTTCGCGTAAGTGAAACTGGTTGGCCCACCGGGTGTCGTAAGCTGTCCTAGGTATTACGCGCTCCCCGATTTACATGCGTGTTTCTCTATGGAACACGGTGAAATTTCGCGAGGCTCGAATTACGAATCACCGCGGATTATTCGTAGGAGAAACGACCCTCGGTGGATGAAACATTTCGGACCGCGTACAAGCGCAATTAACTCTTCGCGCTCCAATTTCGCCCGAGCGTATGTTTTAAATTATTTCGGAGCATTCTTTGCGGAGGCAGATAATATCCGACGATAAAGATATATCAATAATTTCGGTGAAAATATGACAAATAATTCGACGTAGATTTTCCGCAAGAATAAAAATTGCAGCTCGTGTAAATTCAATATCGATTCGCAAGATTTCTGTCAATTATTTCATAAACATTTTTTACGAAATGTAAAAGTCACGAAAGATTGCGCGAGTTACGGCACTTTCCTCTCTAGTTTCGAGTTCACGACTTATCATCAGCGGCGAAACTTAACGCTGGAAGTCGAAAAAGATCGACGTTACTTGCGATTCCTTTGAAAATTTCCGCAGGCGATCCGCGAAAGTTTAATACGCGACGGACATGGATAGAAATTTTCAGAGATCCTCTCGACTTTCGCGTTATTATGTTTGAAAGTAACTATCGGGGGCTTCTATCGAAGACGGGGAAGGTGGGGGCGAGCATATGGGAGGAGAGGGATATCGAGAACGATTCTTAAATGCAAATATCCATGTGCATTTTTATGCACCTCGCCGAGGCGTCGAGCGTCGTAAGCCTTTGAGCACAACCTTTGACTTGCAGATGGCGAGCGAAATTTAGAATGGTAAAGTGGCTGTTTTATGCGCGGAGCTTACTTATATCTACAAATATTTGATGGCACGCGAATTATGGTAATCGAAATATCGTGAATATAATTTCACGAGCGAACAAGCCGTGTGTGGGCAATCTTAACCACGTTTAGGAAGTGTCTAGACGTGTCTTGTGGCGTATGTTAACTTCGCAGATGCGTACGTCGGAATCTAACGGGATCCTCGGTCTTTTGATACGTCGTTATTTATCTCTCTTCTCTACTTTCGATGATCGAGCGTGTCATAAAATTACTGCGAGCATTAAATTATACTCTTTGGCACATTCATATTTTTTTACAAATAAAAAACTATCGATACAATATTAGATGCAATTTTAGATTAATGGGGGAAATATGCAAGGTGTTTCTTAATAAGTGCGAAAAATTTTAGGAGATGATTCTTTGTCGAAAATTAAGGGGGGTTTTTCATATAATAAACATATACTCCTACATCTTTCCCTGTGGAGTTACACACCTCCAAAAATGGGGGTAAAAATTAGGTTTTTATTTTTTTCTCAAATTTGGAACAAGTTAAAAAAATGAAATTAAGTGTGGATATTTTCTACTAGTAAAAAGGTTATTTATTAATATTTTTTTCAGCCTCCCGTATTGTTATAAGGGGATGAAACTAGCAACCCCTATTCAATTTTTTATTAGAACTTTTTAATGGACCGGAATGTGATCATCTAAAAATATGCATTAAAAAGTTTGATTTATTCAGAAACTTTTTTATTTCTTTTATCTTTTTCATAAAGTCAGTAGTTTTCAAGAAAAAAAATAAATTACGTTATCGTGCACAGCACGATGCTAAATAGCATACGTTTTGAATTACAAGTTAAATTTTAAAATAAAAATAAAATTAGAGTAAATGTTGAAAAAATTAGAACAAAAACAAAATTATAATAAAAACCTAAAAACCTAAAAAATAAAAATCTAATTTTTACCCCCATTTTTGGAAGAGTATAACTTCACAGGGAGGGATGTAGGAGTATATGTTATATGAAAACCTCTCCTTAATTTTCGACAAAGAATCGTCTCCTAAAATTTTTCGCACTTATTAAGAAATACCCTGTATATATATACGTGATATATATTTTTTAAAACATTGATAATACGTAATTTGAGATTCAAGGAGAACGAATTGCGCAGCAAATTCGCGAGCTTCTGAGAAATTCACGTCTTCCAACGCGTCAGAATAAATCTATTATACGGCTCGGCGGACCGTAGGTGCAACGGGGTTCCGGCGTGACACGCTGTGAAATTATTTTGCGTACGCGATACGTGATAATCGGCGATCGGCGACCGATCGCTCCAATTAACGCGAGAATATTTGCGCTAAAATTACTGGCTGGCCGTCGCCGGGGCGAAACCTCGCCCAACCGATGGGTAATCGATACAAAAGTCTACAAGGGTTGGTATACAAACAAGGGTGTATACAAACAGTTGCAGCCGGCCGGCGGTCGAGTGCGGGTTGCGACACCACGGGCTCTTCACTCTACGTGAAATCTACTCGCGAGATTGACGAAAAAGGGAGAAAAAGCGTGGGAGGGAGAGAGAAAACTCTCTTTCAATTTCCTCGACTAGAGAATCCTTTCCTCCTTATCGAGCGACAATTACTCTCCTTCCGCGAGTTCTCCCGCTATTTAACAAAGGAGAGGTCAGGAGTTTAAGGTCCTCCCTTGATCCACGTGAAAATTAGATCAAAGCGAAATGCGCGAGCGATAAATCATCGTAGATTACATCCGTCACGTGGCGCTCATTGTCGGGTTACGGCGACGATTAGCTACGATAGCTACGCGATCTGCTACCTTTTCGCGCTCACAAAGGAGAGGATTTGACAACCGGTTCAGAGGGGTTAATACCCTGCTCTCTCGTACCCGGCAGCGGCGCGCGTTTCCGCTCGGGAATTCTCTCGAGCCGGCAATTGGGTGCCCGAGCGATGATACAAACGTCCTCCAGTGACGTAGCGATCCACGCCGGTGCCCTCCTCCTCCTCCTCGCTCCCGCTTTCGAGAGGCACGTTGACACGAGGGGGGTATATCTCGCCCCCCCGAGCTCGTAATCCGCTCGGCGGACAATGCACGCGACACTCGGGAGCGCGCCGGCTAATAGCGATATATAATTAACGCATTGTGCGGCCGGTTACGACGTAACGACGGCATTCAGAAAACGACTGGGCGCGGCGCGGAAAAAAGCGATACGCGAGGCTCGTCGCGGGGTTAATGGAGATAAACGAGTTAACAGATTCACCGAGCTCTCTTCGGATCTTTTTAATTATTACGACGCGATAAAGATAAGCGTTAATTGTACACGTACGATACGTCGACTTGCGATACAATCTTGAAGGGAGGGATGACTTTCCCACTTTTTTGATGATTATTGAGATGTATGCAATTTCTTTCTAACGCAGTCATTAGTAGCGATAGAAGAACGCTTAGAATCGGTATCCCTCATATAGCACAGATCATTGTTGTTACATTGCAGCAATATTGCAGCAATATTGCAATGTTGCTGCAATGTAACAACAATGGTATGTGTTATATGGGTGGTATGAATGATAAGTATCTTGCTGAGATTGCGATGACATTTCCCATAGCACAGAATATTGTTGTAACATTACAGCAATATTGCAGCAACATTGTAACATTACAGCAATATTGTAGCAATGTTACAGCAATGTTCTGTGCTGTATGGGTTACATTACATTCCCATACAGCACAGACCATTGTTGTTACATTGTAGCAATATTGCAGCAACATTGCAATATTGCTGCAATGTAATAACAATGGTCTGTGCTGTAGGAGCGCTGTTAAGATGATTGAGATGGAATCTAATCTAATTTAAATGATAAGCCAGCTTGGAAACTGTAATAAAACCGAAATGCCGTATATTATTACAATTTTATAAAAAATGCTCAGTTTATACAGAATATACGGGATGTCAGCGACGTCGATAATTCCCGTATAATGAGTAATGAATTACGTTCGGGGGCGTTCGCGGGTCGCGTGGGACCGTCGAGTCTATTCCAGGGAATGGAAGAGTGGCGAAATAAAGGCGTCCTTTTTAATGGGCAATACTAATCAATGAAATACGAAGCCACGGGGGCGCGCAGTGGATATGTAGAGGCCAGGCACGAACGTGCCGTACAAACAAAGGGCTATGCGCCCGCGTGTCTCTCTCTCTCTCTCTCTCTCTCTCTCCTCTCGCTTCGTCTTCGACTTTCCCCTCTCCTCCGTCCATTCTCCAGCCCCGCGCCCTTCCTCCCCCGCTCGCACTCTCGTTCGCTCCTTCTTTTTCTCGCGTCCGCTCCTTTTTTTCCTTCTCGCGCACACACGCGTAAAAATACACATATACACACACATGCATACATGTACAATTAAACCCGACGTATAGGCGCTCACGCGGCGCCGTCGTCGTCTTTCTCCGCTCGCACAAAAGCTGAGGGCAAAGAGAGAGAGGGCACGATATTTTTCAGGATGGGATATTTAACGCATTGGCCAGGTCAGTAACCCCGGGGCCCCGCGATTGGCCGGCCTCGTCGGCGCTCTGCCACGAATTCCTGGCCCCTCATTGGCCGAGTCGGGCCCTAGACCTACACCAATGCGCCCTGCGTAAAGCCGCACACGCACCGCGCGTTCTGTGTCCTACCGGCACGCAATGCTGCCCGAGAGCGTGTGCTGTTGCTGTTGCGTGAGGGCACGTGTGTGCGTAGCTCCGTAGGGCACGCGATACGTCATTGCGCGGCGAGCGGCGAGCCCGAGTTGCAGTTGCAGCGCGATGCAACCGTGGAATCGTCGTCGGGCGAGCTCTCGATAAAGCCGGCTCTCGAAAGCCGACGCAGCCGGAGATTGTTTTAATTGAAGGGAGTCTAGCTGCGATAAGCAGATAAGTCCGAAAGTCGTTGGGAGTAAGCTTCTTTCTTATTGTGTTTATAAAAAAAAGGAGGAGATAATTCTTGTATGCGAAGACTAGAAAATTGAGAAGCGTTATACCATGTATTTTCTACCGACAGTTATTTCTCGTTATCATTTTTAATATTTTTTAAATTATTAATTATTACAGGGTGTCTATTCCCTGAAAAAAAACATGGAATTTTGTTGAGATTCAGAATTTCTTTAAAAAATAATTTCCTTGATAATTTTGCTCTTATATCGTAAAGAGTCGGCAAGTCAAGTGTGAAATATGTGTTTAAAATATATTATAAATATATATTTATATTTATTTATGTATATTCGGTACTCTTAACAAAATATTGAATATAAGGTACATATTCTTTATCGTAATTTTTAGCGATGGAAAATTAAAAATTTATGCGAGTAAAAAATGCTTATTTTAAAGTTATTTAATTTTTTTAATTTTATAAATCTAGCACTTGAAAGTTAAGAGGCTCTGTGTTTTTCCTTTGTACCAGGGAAAAACATTAGAAAACACGTCTAATAAAAAAAACTTATTTTAGAAACTTATAAAAAAATCTTTAAAATATTTTTTTGCTATTTGGAATTTTTTTTACAAGATTTGAGTAGATATCCGGTAATTAGATGTCAATATTAAGCAACATCTTCAAGATTAAATTATTTTAAATAAATAAATATATAATTTATGATTAAATAAGACGGGGCATCTCTTTATGTATAAGAAGACGCTGGACTCGCGATCGTGTAAAGTATTGAAAAAAACTTGGAAAGCGAATCAGAGAATCGTGCATAAAAGGATCGCGTCAGTTTGCGCGCACGGCATACTAATCGAAGCACGTGGGACACGTTTCTGCTCACTTCTCACGCTGTCGGGACAGATTTTTCGATCGTTTTTGACTGCAAAGGTAGCCGCGGCTGGAAGGAATTGAATTTCAGTGACATCGCAGGTTAACCGTGGAAAATGTAGGTCGTGGGAAGAGCATGTGCGTGCTACTTTATGCGCGTGTATGCACATGTTTATACATGCCGCATTGCGTAAAATCGATCACATAAATGTCAAAAAATATATTTTCACCTTTTATTCACGTGGACGGCGTTTTTGACGCGGCGCGTCGGCGAGCCGGGAAAAATACACCGAGAGAGAGATACATATATTAAATTCTCCGCTTTGTGCCACTTGTAGATTAAAAAATTTATAAACCTCACTTTTCCAGAGAAGGGCCATAGCATTATGCACATTATCGCGGGATAATACGATCGCGGGTACTTTCCAGTCCCGCGCGGCGGATTTTTGTTTACTCTACCAATAAATCTCATATTCGCGATATGAAACCAAAAACCGACATCGCGCACCGTATATCGTATACGCGCATTTTCATTTGCATGCCGTGCACGTATCATTATATAAGCCATCGCGAGCGCGTACGAATTAAAACATAATAAGATAACGGATTTAATTAAAAATGTTTGCGAGCGGCAAAAACCCATTCCGATAACTTCGATAATTCGATACCGAGGCCGATTTTTCGACGATCCATCTCGCGCGCGGCTCGCCCGATTAAAAGTTAACCCGGCGTATTTCCATCGCTGTTAATGTCGAACTCGCATCGGATAATATTCCAATAAATGCGTCGTTACTGATATAACTGTCGCTGCGCGACCGATAATTGAATGATGTTGCGCTTGCACGATTCGCGATTCTCCGGCGTTTGCGCCTCTGATTCGAAAAAAAAAAATAAAATAAAAAAGATTCGAGTTAATTTTTCTTTCTGCCAGAGTCATTAATTCCTGCAAAAATTATTAGCGTTCACGTCACGCGAGTCTATCGACAATTAAATACGCGATAAAAATAAACAAGTAACTTTAACGCATAATGAATATTATTTTCGCGATACGCAAGCTGCAGGCAATTTGCGTTCACTCGTGTTCCTTTTTTGCCCTAATCATTCAAAGTTTAACAAGATGCGAGGCGCGTTAAGAAAAAAGATACACACACTTGACATTTAATTGAAGGCGAGTAAAAAACTCGCTCCGCGTGACTCGAAGAAAATTTTGAGGCATTCCAAAGTCAAAGGATGACGGGCGAGAGCTATTTGCACTTTAAATTGCGCGTAATAATGATTATTTATCATTTATTTCTTTCCGCGAAAATGACGCAGCGGAACAAAGTGCACAACCGACAATATTAACATAAAAGAGGAAAATATCACGTCGCCAATTTTTCATCGTATCGACATGATTTCATTCCGCGCTCTTGGCGCGATTTTCAGAGGCGCGTACGTCGCTAACGTAAAGGCTAAGGGAACGTGGCGTACGTCTGAGAGCCGTTAACGTCTCGACATGACCGAGCGTAGTGTCTGCGTGTAAGGCAGAGTAAAGATAGAGGCAAGGAGAAAGAGAGAGAGAGAGAGAAAGAGAGAAAGAAGGAGATAACTGCGTTCGGATGTAGGCTACTAGAGTCACGACCCTCTTCCTCTTCCTTGCAGTCTTCTTCATCATCTGCCTCTTCTTGTTCTCCCTTTCCCGCTCAGTCGCCTCCTCGGAGAGGTCAAACGCTGGTCGAAGGTGATCCGGTCGATGTAAGGCGCTTAAAACATAACTTGTAAACGTTCATTTCCGACTTAATCAGTGCCGGACTCATGACCATACCGGGTGACCGGCTCGACGATATGTTTACGGTATCGCGTGCCTTATAACGGAGAAATGATATTCGACTTGCATGTCCTGAGGCTGCAAAAATCGTAAAGAAATAATAGTGTGCGTGGATGTGATATTCATTATTAATTGTAATATTTCACGAGCACGAGTGATTTTTATAGCTTCCACATATATATTCGCGATTACATATATTGTTAGCAAAATACTAAATATGGAATAAATTTGAAATAATTAGAAATAATTAGCTAAATTATATATTGTTTATTCAACAAGCGATTAATCAAATAGTAAATTCCATTTGTCATAGAATAATTATTTTAAAAGGTCAATAATAATTATAACGCGATAATTCTTTGGCGAATAAATATATTCATTATGATCGTGTAATCTCGTAATATAACGTATGTAACGTGCACTTAACGTATAATGTGTTTTAGGATTCTGTGAGTATCCGAAATCTCCGGTACTCGATAACCGGATCGAAATGGGTTTTATCGATTTGGGTTTGCGCTGGAAACCAGCATGTCCCTAATACTATAGATATATCTCGGAAATTCTCGATATTCCGTGGTCTGATTACAACTTGGATCTTAGGTCATCGGAAGTTTCAAATACTCGCGCACATTTTCTCATATACAGAGCATTTAGTTACACAAAACTATTTGAAAAATTTTTAAAAATCAAAATTGCACTTGTCAAAATTTTTTCATTACTGATCTCAAGTATTCAATTTTCATTCAAAAATAAAAATCTTTTTATTATTCGATGTCTAATTATCTTAATGTCAATTTTATAATAATTATTCCGAAATTCAAATTCTTGCTAAAAAAAAGAGATTATACAACGCTAATTTCGTCAAAGAAATTGTATAATCGTGAGAAAGCACGTTTGTGAGATATTCGATACATCCCACACACAAATATTGCATGCACAGTGAAATCTTAACTTTCGTTTCCCTTTTTATTGCCTCGCCATAAGCTATCTACGAGAGCTTATGCACACAGTCCTTTCCCCGTATAAGTCCTCGCAAGATTATTGCCCCCTCCCCCTCTTCCCGTTATCTTCGGGCAACGAGCAAACGAGCAAGCTTAACAACAAATTGCGGCGGATTTCAACGATGGTTGAACGTTCGTTCGCTTTCGAACGAGTGGTATCATATCTGGTTCTTTTCCCGCATTCATAGAATTCAATTTCGATATATATGTCCCTCTTTTTTTTCTCTCTAGTTTATATAAATATTATATAATATTATATTATATAATATTTATATAATATTATATAATATTTATGTAATATTTATATAATATTTATATAATATTTATATAATATTTATATAACTATTACATTAATATATATTTCATTACATTTATATATAAAAAAAATCGTCATTTTCTTTGCGATACACTTTTAAGTTTTTGCATATGTACTCTCTTTTATATTAAAAAAAATTTTTTTCAAAAGAATCTTGAGCTTCTGTAGCTTCTTTTCCCGTATGGTTGGCGATCGTCGACCCGCTCTCAGGCCGATACTCGGTTCGCGAAGCGACTCGACGGTCGCGCGTGGAACACACAACCGTGAAACTTTAAGTAGGCCATCGCACGCTTGACATTACGCCTCGTTCTCGCGAATGAATGCGAGAACGGGTTGCGGCTCGGCTGTGATAACTCGTATCGACGAGGCTCTCGAATGAAGCCGCGGCTCCGACGATCGAGAGTAAAAGACGCTCGTCGTGTACGGGGCTTGCGTGTTATAATGGCGCGGCCAGCAGGCTGCAAGGCTAAGGTACCGCCTTCAACCGGTAATAGATTAGCCGGTAGGTACGTTACGCGGAGAAAAAGAGAGCGAGAAAGAGAAAGAGAAAGAGAGAAGAATACAACGATTGCTGCACTTGGACTATGAGTTCGCGCTTGGCAGCGAGCGGGGTCGAGGGGGTTGGGGGGAGAGCGAAAGAGTGATAGAAGAGGGGGACAGGTAGTGATTGCGGTAACAGAGAGAGATGGAATAATAGCTATCAAGTCTAGTCGCGAGACAAAATGATTAAGGCCTGTGTGTAAATTGGTCGGATTTGAAAATTGCATGGAACGTAAAATTAGGAGGGAGGAAACGGGGGACTGTGAGTTTTTTTCGCATTATTCTGATTCTGAGAGAACGAACAGAGGATAACAATAGCGTCAAAATCGTATAACAATGTTGCGAAAATTTTCTTTGGAATAAATAAATTTTCTATCGCAGAATATAAGTCAAATTAAAAATTCGTCCCTAAAGATGCATAATTACTTTTTTTTAATATTTTTAAATATTTTTAAATATTTCTTTAGTAAACTAGCTTTGTTATGTTGCACACTATTATGCGTTATACAAGTGGGATCTTGAAGAGAGCGCGATTATCCGACAATGTTCCTTTTTACATCGAAAGCGATTATCTCTTATGTTAACACAAAGCGCGAACGAGAAGCGCGATAATTCCTATTATAGGTAAATGTTAACCCGCGATATCCAACTATGAATATTATGATCGTATAATAGTTGCGCGATAATAACATATATATATTGGAAAGTGTGATGACACTTAATGATAATTACTCCAATAAAGTATGCGCTTAAGTGCATAGGGAATTTTTTTTACCTTTTCAATGGCGTTTAACGCGGTCTTTCAGTGTTAAAAGTCTTGTAAAGTTCTTCGGCGGCAGAGCATCCGTTTGCGCCTTTTCTTTCTCGTTTATTTTTTCTCTGCAAATAAAATTCTATTCTGCCCGAAATTCAGTATATTAAGCATCTTTGCTTTAAGTGTAATTATACGTGATTTTGCGTACATTTTTTTGCATCTTATCTTTTTAGTGATACAATTAAAATTTTAGAATTTTTGTTAATATAATATTATTAATATTAAAATGACGATGAATA
This sequence comes from Camponotus vicinus, assembly GCF_025532165.1. NCBI lineage: Eukaryota > Metazoa > Arthropoda > Insecta > Hymenoptera > Formicidae > Camponotus > Camponotus vicinus. The sequence goes on from NW_028141945.1 coordinate 11,081,299, forward strand.
TTTCAATTTTAAAATCGAACAGGATAAATAAAATAAATGTAAAAAATGTTCTAAATTCCTGCGAAGTTCCTTTTTTTATCTGCGTATTATTTAAATATAAAAATTAATCTGAAAATTTAAATTTAAAATTAATTTCTATTTAACCAGATTTTTTTTTATACAATTTTCAAATTATATCAATTGATTATATGACAGTATTTTTTCCTTGTTTTTAAAACTCTTAAAGGGAAGATGCAAAACGCTGATACACTGATGTACTTCGTACATTTTGATACGTAATACAATTTACATATTACATTTGAAACACGCGTATCGTCGCGTTGATCGTGTTAGAGAAAGGCTTTTTTTATCCGGGGTTTCCAACCTTTAACTCTTGAGACTAATTGCTACTCGAGAAACGTTTTCAGTTTCTTCGAAATTCTCTTACGGTTTCGTGAACTAGAAACTAGTTCACTGTACTTTATAAGCAATGAAGGAACATTTTCAACTAATTATCTTTGCAAATCACACAATGGAATAACGAACGTTTCAATTATTCATATTCTCGTTTATCACTGTTGAAATATTATTTGCGTCCGATGTCATTAAGCAGTAGGTATATTCCACTAATTAACTACTTTTATTTGTTTAATCGTTTTTCCGTTTTAATAGATATCTTTCAAATTGTACATCTTGTTATCTCGTAAAATTTATAAATTAACTTTAAAACTACTTTTATATATTATTTTTGCACAAAATTGCATTTACATTTTTCCGTCGCGGGTTTCTTGCGCGACTAAACTTTGTTAGCCCGGCATCTTGAAAATGACTCTGGTTCTGTCATGTTCTTATTTGCATTTTATCGATGTAAAATCACGCGGAAGACTATGATCCCGCAATCTTAAAATCCTAGCGAAGCAGACGATAACGAAACTTTTTATCTCAAACCGTGAAACTTGCCTGAAGCTGCCAAATTTTTCCACGCTTTCTGTAGAACGAAAACGTTAAGATAAGTTCTTCTTTGGTAGCTCGCAACGCTCAGTTGCGGATTGTTGTAGCAAGTTTGTGGAGCGAAGATAAGCGATGTGAAAAAGAGGGTGGCGCGAAATCGCATCTTCTTTCGAGAGATAAGAGGAGCGGCTGAAAGTGTAGAATAGAGGGGTCGAGAGGAGATCATACGATATTATATTATAGCGCTGCTTTCTTTCTACAATCAAAGTCAATAAGATGATATGTACATTCGATCTATATCTCGATCGATCGATAAGCATATGGATCGTTATATAAATATCTCTCTTTGTATCCTACATATGCATAAATATTTATTATATACATAAATTGCTGTAAATTATAATTTTTTTTAATCTAAAAATTGATACATTTTTTTGTACTAATTTTACTCCTATTTCATGAGAAAATATATATCAGATTTTGTAAGAAAAGGAATAACACTTGTGAGAAAAACTTGGTTGCAAATTGTATTAATCAGTCGTATCTCTCATTCGTACATGGTACACTGTTGTATTCGTGTTTACATAACCGCATACACCGTTTTATCAAAGCGATAGCCGTCTTGAGACGAAATGTTACGATAATCATTCCGGTATTAATTAGAAACACGGAGCAGCGCATTTTTGTAGACTTTATGGATGAAATCGTCGAGATGTGCACGGAAGGAATGCTTAAATGAGGGAGAAACCGGTTGGCGTACATCCCTAATTTTCAAAGCGCCATTAACAGATAAAACGACGACGGGGGAAAAGAATCGCTCATCGCGCTGGACGAGCAGGTTTCGTCGACGAGATCGTTACACGATTACGCTCTTAATAAGCTCAATTCCTCTAATCGTTTAAGCGTAATTCCAGCTACACTTAGTTGTACCAAGCGATGCAGATGCTTTTTACGTTAAAGTCGAGGAATCTGCCCACGCTCATTACTTTCGTACCTTAGTCGGATTGATTAAAAATCGATTCGTATAAAAGTAATTTAACTCGTTATTAATTTATCTCATTATCATACATCTATCTTCATTTGTTGTGTAAATTTTTTAGATAAACTATTTTATTTATTTAGCGCTTTGAAATTATTAAGGGCCAGCGCACAAACATTGCCGTAGCGCCTTACGCCACCTTACGTAAGAACCTTATGTTACGCTACACGTAAAGCGTCGTCTACAATGGGAGTAATATCGGTGGAGTAAAGCGTAAGATTAGGAGTAAGCGAATGGTTTTTTTCCATTTCGCCTTACTACACTGATAAAACTGTCTTACTTCCTACTCTGACATCTTATTATATACATTTCGTAAGAAGTAAGACAGTTTTATCGGTGTAGTAAGACGAAATGGAAAAAAACCATTCGCTTACTCCTAATCTTACGCCTTACTTCACCGATATTACTCCCATTGTAGACGACGCTTAACATAAAGTTCTTACGTAAGGTGGCGTAAGGCGCTACGGCAATGTTTGTGCGCTGGCCCTAATTCAGCTAATTTAAATGAAAAATGAAGATAGATGAGTAATAACGAAATCATTTTGCACGCTGACATTTGACAAGCGCTCGGCTCTTAATTAACAATACCAGCGATTACGTCAAGAAACCGATTCAACGCCTACTATTTCGTTCTTTGGCAACCGCGAATCAAAATCATCGCGGTGACAGGCGAAGCGTTAATCGCGGCGGATATACGCGACGTTTCCGCAGTGTGCGAAAAGTGGTGGCGCACACGGCAGCTTTTAATTTCCTTGAGGGTTGTAGTCGAGCACCTCGTAACTTTTGTAATTAAATCTAACGCTCGACTCGAAACGACCTGTGTGAACTTGGCACCCGACTTTTAAAAAACATAAATTTAATAAAAGCATTCGATTAAGCATCGTTTGTACCCCTTTGTACCGCTTTTCATTTCGTTTGTACCTCAAAGGGGTGAGAGTTACAAGGGGGTGAAAAAATTGCCAGCACTCCACTTTGAGATACAGCGATTTTCAAAATGCCATTCGATTAAGCATCCTTTGTACCCGTTTGTACCGCTTTTCATTTCGTTTGTACCCTCACGGGGGTGGAAATATGGAAAATCAAAAAATCGCGTATGGGGTAACTTTGTCATTTTTAAAGATATTCGAAATCTGAAAGCGGGTGCTGTTTCCTAATCGTTTGTACCCGTTTGTACCGCCTTTCGTTTCGGTTGTACCCTCACGGGAGTGGAAATATGGAAAATCAAAAAATCGCGTAAGGGGTAACTTTGTCATTTTTAAAGATATTCGAAATCTGAAAGCGGGTGCTGTTTCCTAATCATTTGTACCCATTTGTACCGCCTTTCGTTTCGTTTGTACCCTCACGGGGGTGAAAATGTGGAAAATCAAAAAATTGCGTAAGAGGTAATTTTGTCATTTTTAAAGATATTCGAAATCTGAAAGCGGGTGCTGTTTCCTAATCGGTTGTACCCGTTTATACCGTCTTTCGTTTCATTTGTACACTCACGGGGGTGGAAATATGGAAAATCAAAATATTGCGTAAGAGGTAACTTTGTCATTTTTAAAGATATTCGAAATCTGAAAGCGGGTGCTGTTTCCTGATCGTTTGTACCCGTTTGTACCGCCTTTCGTTTCGTTTGTACCTCAAAGGAACCGGAAGTACAGCATTTACAAAATATGCTCATGAGGTAATTTCATCATTTTTTGAGATATCGCAAAATGGCCGACGGGGTTCAATAGGGAATCGTTTGTACCCGTTTGTATCTCTTTTCATTTTGTTTATACCTAAAAAAATCGAATTATTCGATAATATTAAACATATTATATATTTTACTCTTTTAAACTCTCTTAACAGTTTATATATATATATATATATATATATATATATATATATATATATATATCGATATATATATATATATATATATATATATATATATATATATATATATATATATATATCTTAAAATCGATTCAAACAATTCTTTTAGTATTCCCAATCGTCAATAATTCGTTTATACTTTTTAATGTGAAGATAAAAATAAAAATCATTGTAATATAACGAGTTCAAACAAATGTGAGATCTTTGCAAATTTCGAATATTTCGGAAAAATTGCCGACATATGACTTTTAGTAATTTTGAATAAACTATTGTATTTATATTCTTTAAGATATAAACAAATATTTCAATTATGTAAAAAAATATAAATAATTCTCTATCAAATCCCGTTGGATGTTTGCGATGTCTTGAAATATAGATTTATCTTTACCTAAAAATAGATTTACTATTTTAGTATTAAATACAAACATTAAAAATACTACATTTTCGAATCCTTTGAGGTACAAACGAAATGAAAAGAGGTACAAACAGGTACAAACAATTCCCTATCGAACCCCGTCGGCCGTTTTGCGATATCTCAAAAAATGATGAAATTACCTCATGAGCATATTTTGAAAATGCTGTACTTCCGGTTTCTTTGAGGTACAAACGAAACGAAAGGCGGTACAAACGGGTACAAACGATTAGGAAACAGCACCCGCTTTCAGATTTCGAATATCTTTAAAAATGACAAAGTTACCTCTTACGCAATTTTTTGATTTTCCATATTTCCACCCCCGTGAGTGTACAAACGAAACGAAAGGCGGTACAAACGGGTACAAACGATTAGGAAACAGCACTCGCTTTCAGATTTCGAATATCTTTAAAAATGACAAAGTTACCCCTTACGCGATTTTTTGATTTTCCATATTTCCACCCCCGTGAGGATATAAACGAAACAAAAGGCGGTACAAATAGGTACAAACGATTAGGAAATAGCACCCGCTTTCAGATTTCGAATATCTTTAAAAATGACCAAAGTATCCCTTACGCGATTATTTGATTTTTGATATTTCCACCCCCGTGAGGGTACAAACGAAACGAAAGGCGGTACAAACGGGTACAAACGATTAAGAAACAGCACCCGCTTTCAGATTTCGAATATCTTTAAAAATGACAAAGTTACCCCTTACGCGATTTTTTGATTTTCCATATTTCCACTCCCGTGAGGGTACAAACGAAATGAAAAGCGGTACAAACGGGTACAAACAATGCTTAATCGAATGCTTTTATTAAATTTATGTTTTTTAAAAGTCAGGTGCCAAGTTCACACAGGTAAACGCGCGGGCAACGTGGTAGTGGTGAGTCGTCGTCGTCGTCGTTCTCGTGTATTTCTCTCCTTTGGCCCGAAGATCTTTCGCTTCCTCCTTCGCATCCCTCTCTTTCCCCTCGTGACCATTTTCCGCCTTCCGCTTTCTTCTTCCGTCGCACGGAAAGACGGCACGTTAGTTCGGTTCGATTCTCTGTTCGCGCGACCACCACCACGGAAAATTGTTGACAGACTCGAGTGCACGTGGAGTACGTCGAGCACGTGGCGTGCGCGTCGTCGAGAAGCTGGAAGAAGCTGGGAAGAAACGATGCGTGCGTCGCGTTACGTTTAATCCTGCTTGGAATCGCCGCTAAAATTCTTTCTCAGGGCTACCATGCGTATGCGCGCTTTTATTCTCTTCTATTTATATTAGAGCCCTTTTTAATCGTTGTGTTTTTCATTTACATTGACATCTATGATCGTTCTAATCTTGAAAAAATATATTCTTGTATGTATTTTTCTATTTGTAGATCCATGTAAGATGCACACCGAAGCATGTTAGACCTAAATAGAACAATTTTACAGATGTTTCATTTTATTATTATACAGGCTGTTCCTTAATAAGTGCGAAAAATGTTAGGAGAGGATTCTTTGTCGAAAATTAAGGGGAGTTTTTCATATAAAGATATATAAAGATATAAAGCTATACTCCTACATCCCTTCCGGTGAAGTTACACTTCTCCAAAAATGGGGGTAAAAATTAGGGTTTTATTTTTTTCTCAAATTTGGAACAAGTTGAAGAAATGAAATTAGGTGGATATTTTTTACTAAACTTTTCTAGTAAAAAGGTTATTTATTAATATTTTTCAGCCTCCCGTATTGTTATAAGGGGATGAAACTATCAACCTCTATTCAGTTTTTTATTAGAACTTTTTAATGAGCCAGAATATGATCATCTAAAAATATGCATTAAAAAGTTTGATTTATTTAGAAACTTTTTTATTTCAATAAAAATTAGTTAAAAGGCTACAAGGACCAACGCAATGGTGGAAATATGCAAAAAATAATAAAACGGTTATTACAATAAAATAACCATATGAAAATGTTTATTTAATTTGAACATGACAAACGCCGCGTTTCAATCCAATTCGGATCCTTTTCAATGTCGACTAACAAAGTGAATAATAAACATTAAGATAAAATTAAAATTAACGGTCATAGGAGAAATGTAAATAAGTTTCGGAGCAACGCAAAGTCAAAAAATCGGAAGTAAATATATGTACAATAACGGAAAATTTAAACCGTCAATCACAAAAAAGGAAAGAACGCCTCGCATTAACGTATCGCCACAGAAAACCCGAAAGCTCGTACCGCATACCGCCAGTATACCGTTAAAAACGAGATGATCCTCTCCAAAAAAACCGGAAGGAAAACCCACATACAGGTCCATGACCATTCCCAAAAGAAAAAACAGTCAAAGATGCATAAATCGATGACCAGTTGGAAACTTGATGGTCCAAATATGTGCGAGTAAAAGCTTAAAAATCTGACACTCTAAAAAAGAAAAACAAGACAGAGCAATAATTTAACAAACAATCCGGAAACTACTTAAGAGAATCCTTCATATAAAGCAAGAGTAAAGTTAATATAATAAAATCACATACCGGTCTCTAAATTTGAAAGTGATCTCAAATCAAAAAATCGAACACAAAGGGAGAGCAAGTTAAGCACAACTTAACGTTCCAATCAACAGAGCCGAACTGAGGCACATGGGGATCACATATAACACAGAACGCGAAACATCAAAAAGAGGGGGGGGGGAAGAGAGAGAGAAGGGAAAGGAAGGAGAGGAACAAAACGTCACAGAACGAAGGAAAAATTACAAATAATCACTGCGAACATTTTTTTATAATGGGCAAATACATCTTGTCCAAGAATTCGGTATCGCTCTGAATGTTAAGGCCATGGTTCTGACCAGAGATATGTAACATCTCAGCAATTAGCCTCTTTTTATATCTAGGTTCCTCCTCCAAAATGGAAACATTCTCCCAATCAAACTCATGTCCGTTCAATCTATGAAGAGACACAACTGAGAGAGAACCAGAAGATTTATTAATATCAGAACGATGTTCTTTAATTCTGGTCAATAACTTCCTTTTAGTTTGCCCCACATATGAAGCATCACAGTCTAAACAACTAATTTTATAAATGACATTCACGTGGTGGGATTTTGATACCGGATCCTTATACAGTTTAATAAGGGATTTTAATTTGTTATTGACTGTATATGCCAATCTTCTGTTCGCATAACTCTTGATGTTGGAAACAAAACCTCTTGGAAAACTTGAGGAAAAAGGAATGGTGAAGAAAGGAATAAGAGAGGAGGAGGATTGAGTGAGAGCAGTTTCGTTATTGTTCACGTCGGAGATTAAAAACTTTAATCTTTGAGAAATAGTGTGAAAAATAAATTTAATAGGATAACCATTGCCTAATAAAGTCGAAATAATAAAAGAAAAATTCTCATTATGAAACCGTGGATGTGACAGTCCTCTCTCCCCGATCTTAGCGAATATTATTATGTCTGATTTGGAAGACAGAGCAATTTCGTCTCTTCCTGTTTCCCTTCCCTTTTATGTTCGTTACGTTGATGATATTGTTCTTGCTGCTCCTAAACAATACATCCAACATATTTTCCAGGTTTTTAATTCGCTTCACAATAGACTACGGTTTACCATTGAATATTCAAACAACAACAGTATAAATTTCCTGGACACAACTATCATAATCAACAATAATTATATTGAATTTAATTGGTATAGGAAACCGACTTTTTCAGGAAGATTTCTATCATTTTTCTCACACCATCCTCTGTCACATAAAAAAGGAGTTATCATTGGATTGACTGATAGAATTTTTAAACTGTCACATCCACGGTTTCATAATGAGAATTTTTCTTTTATTATTTCGACTTTATTAGGCAATGGTTATCCTATTAAATTTATTTTTCACACTATTTCTCAAAGATTAAAGTTTTTAATCTCCGACGTGAACAATAACGAAACTGCTCTCACTCAATCCTCCTCCTCTCTTATTCCTTTCTTCACCATTCCTTTTTCCTCAAGTTTTCCAAGAGGTTTTGTTTCCAACATCAAGAGTTATGCGAACAGAAGATTGGCATATACAGTCAATAACAAATTAAAATCCCTTATTAAACTGTATAAGGATCCGGTATCAAAATCCCACCACGTGAATGTCATTTATAAAATTAGTTGTTTAGACTGTGATGCTTCATATGTGGGGCAAACTAAAAGGAAGTTATTGACCAGAATTAAAGAACATCGTTCTGATATTAATAAATCTTCTGGTTCTCTCTCAGTTGTGTCTCTTCATAGATTGAACGGACATGAGTTTGATTGGGAGAATGTTTCCATTTTGGAGGAGGAACCTAGATATAAAAAGAGGCTAATTGCTGAGATGTTACATATCTCTGGTCAGAACCATGGCCTTAACATTCAGAGCGATACCGAATTCTTGGACAAGATGTATTTGCCCATTATAAAAAAATGTTCGCAGTGATTATTTGTAATTTTTCCTTCGTTCTGTGACGTTTTGTTCCTCTCCTTCCTTTCCCTTCTCTCTCTCTTCCCCCCCCCCTCTTTTTGATGTTTCGCGTTCTGTGTTATATGTGATCCCCATGTGCCTCAGTTCGGCTCTGTTGATTGGAACGTTAAGTTGTGCTTAACTTGCTCTCCCTTTGTGTTCGATTTTTTGATTTGAGATCACTTTCAAATTTAGAGACCGGTATGTGATTTTATTATATTAACTTTACTCTTGCTTTATATGAAGGATTCTCTTAAGTAGTTTCCGGATTGTTTGTTAAATTATTGCTCTGTCTTGTTTTTCTTTTTTAGAGTGTCAGATTTTTAAGCTTTTACTCGCACATATTTGGACCATCAAGTTTCCAACTGGTCATCGATTTATGCATCTTTGACTGTTTTTTCTTTTGGGAATGGTCATGGACCTGTATGTGGGTTTTCCTTCCGGTTTTTTTGGAGAGGATCATCTCGTTTTTAACGGTATACTGGCGGTATGCGGTACGAGCTTTCGGGTTTTCTGTGGCGATACGTTAATGCGAGGCGTTCTTTCCTTTTTTGTGATTGACGGTTTAAATTTTCCGTTATTGTACATATATTTACTTCCGATTTTTTGACTTTGCGTTGCTCCGAAACTTATTTACATTTCTCCTATGACCGTTAATTTTAATTTTATCTTAATGTTTATTATTCACTTTGTTAGTCGACATTGAAAAGGATCCGAATTGGATTGAAACGCGGCGTTTGTCATGTTCAAATTAAATAAACATTTTCATATGGTTATTTTATTGTAATAACCGTTTTATTATTTTTTGCATATTTCCACCATTGCGTTGGTCCTTGTAGCCTTTTAACTAATTTTTATTGATTTTATCTAACGGACCTTTATTTCATTATAATACTTTTTTATTTGTTTTACTTTTTTCATAAAATCAGTAGTTTTCAAGAAAAAACGATGCTAAATAGCATAGGTTTCGAATTACGAGAAGTTAAATTTTAAAATAAAAATAAAATTAGAGTAAATGTTGGAAAAATTGGAACAAAAACAAATTTATAATAAAAACCTAAAAACTTAAAAAATAATTTTTACCCTCATTTTTGGAGGAGTGTAACTCCATAAGAAGAAATGTAGAGGTATATGTTTATATGAAAAACCCCCCTTAATTTTCGACAAAGAATCATTTCCTAAAATTTTTCGCACGTATTAAGAAACACTCTATATAATGTTTAATTATTATCAAACATTAATCTTTAATATTAATTTGACACATGTCAACCTTAAATGTAACAGAGTATTTTTCATACATACTTCATTAATTCAAATATCAAACATTAATCTTTAGTGTTGATTTGACCAAATGTTTGCAAAGTGATTTTTGCATCATTACTTTTCATTATTTTCTACAGCATTCGGCAATTTTGTGTTTCAATCCAAGTATAAAAAAAAGAACACGACGCGGCATCTCGTCTCTAGTCGCTTTATAAGCAGCGAATTTTTCGAGACATTATGAATGTGTCGCATGCATTGGTATCGATACCTCAATTATCGATAAGAATCGACGCTGGAATTCTTCTCATCTGAACCTCGCGATCCAATCTACAGTCACCATCGATCGTTCCCATGACTCGCCAATTCGAAAACAATTGGTAGGACAAGGAGCGAAGAAAAGCTCGTACAAAGATCGAATAGAAGGCAGGAGGATAAAGGCAGAGGAGGGTGAGGAAAAAGGCAGAAAAGGGAGAGGAGTAATAAGAATGAACGAAGAAATGGAGAGCGAGAGAGACGATCGCTGCGCGAGTCCGGAGTCTGCTTTTACGATGCGAAACTTGAAGCCTCCATTGCCGTCTCTCTCTCTCGGGGAATTGAAAGGCGCGGGTCGACCACGATAACTTGGCATAACTCTTGGCTTTTTTGCGATCGGGTGCAGTGCGTGTTTGCGACTCTAAACAAACCTCTCGAAACGTGTCGCGCGTTCATTCCGAGGAAGCATTTCATTAAGCGGAAAGCAACGTTGATTCGCGGATTTATTTCTTCCTTGAATTCGAGGATTCGTAGGATTCTTTACTCATTTGCCAAAGTTTTTATTTTAAAAATCACGATTCGATAAATTTTAATTTCTGCCGTTGCTCAGATTGATTTAGTGTGAATAAGAAAAACGCATTGAAAATATTTTATATAAAGATTATATAATTTATATTTATAAGTATATATATTTGTGTTCCATAAACTAAGAAAAATATCCTTTGGAGATTTGCTTCATTTTGGAGAAATTAAAACAAAAAAGTTTTCATTTTTTCAAACTTAAAAATTAATAATAATTAATAATTATTTTAATATCGTTTTATATTTTTTAATGAAAATTTTTTCGTTTGTTTTTTTTTGCGATTTTTCCCAAGACGAACAAATGTCTAAAGGACATTTTTTTTTTAATTTATCGATTCCCCACATGTTCCTGAATTTTGACATTTAAGTTTGGAACACTCCGTACATCTAATAAAACAAATATTTTATTAATTTATTCGCATTTAACGTTTTCCAAGCGTGGTGGGGAGGCGCTTGGAAATTTTGTGCCTGATTCAGAATTTCATACCGCATCCCGTATGCAATATGTAACCCGCAATGATACGTAATTATGCGTACAACGCGTATTACCATATCTGTATCGTGCGCCTAATTACATTCCTACATGCGAATCAGCCAAACAACGTGATCAGCTACGCACTCTCCGGATCTGCTTCGAGTCCGGGGTTTCGCGGTTCGTAAACGCCGGTCGCGTTCGTTCCGTTCTCTCCGTCTCGTTGCCGTCGAGACGTGGACGCATCCGCGACGCATACGGAATCGATCCTGAGAATCGGACTTCCGGCGGTGACTCCTTCCGGCATATATTTATATTTATTTTTATTACATGTATGGGGGGAAATTAGATAGATATTACGCGAGGAATATCGTGTAAAGTTAAGTGGAGCTATTCGCAAAATTAAATCCGGAAATCCTAACTTATTGCTCATTCGCTCACTTATATTGACATGTGTATAGTTCCGATTTTAATATATGCACATGCGACTATAATGCGTCTGTATTCACGATCTCTGTTCATGCTATCGCGGCATAAATAGCGCGAGTGACTCGGGAAGAGAACGGATTTAATAACGACAAACGGATGGAATATATAATCTTTGTACGTAATCGTCGAGTATAACATAGTGGTAGTCGTCGCTCCTCGCTTCGCCTTCTCTTTATCTTTGTCCCCTCTTTTTCCGAGCGTGTGCTTCCTCGAGTACCCTTTATCGCGGCTAATTTTCCTCCCCACGTTCTCTATTCCCGCTCCTTCGCCGAAATAACAGCCGAGGGTATCAATGGCTGCTAATTCATCGTCACCGTTCGCTTGATGGCGACGTCCGGTTTTGCGCCGCGTGTCGACTACCCAAAGTTGTTTCGTGCGATTAAATTATTAAAACTGTATTGTATACAGTAAAAAATAAAATGTTAATTATAACATTTTTCACATGTCCCAGAAAGTTCACTCTAAATAAGTTAAAATAACTCATTCGTCGTATGTTACTTATTGACAAACTAAAAATGTTAAATAATTGACACGATACTTTACATTTATTTTTATTATTGTGACTTTGTGTAATGTAAAAATAACATACGAATTAATTAAAAATTACATGAGAAAATAGTTACAATAACTTGTAAGAAATGTTGAAGACATTAACATATAATGGTAATTATTTTAACTTAAATTATTTATAATAGAAACATTTGATTTTAGTAAATTTGATTATTTTGTATGTCAAAGATCAAGATTATTTTTTTGAAGATTCACTTTAACTTTTCTTAGAATGTTAAACTGACTTTGAGACATGTTGATTGTTTAAAATGATTGTGTTAAAAATACTCAAAATAATATTTCATTTCTAAGAGACATGTACAAAATGTTAAGTTATGAAGTTGACATCAATGTAACACATGAAAAGTTATAAAAATAATAACATATAGGTTGTATGTTAATTTTACATTGAAGTACTAATTAAAACGTGGTAACACAAGAAAATTTTAACATATGGACGCACAATTTTTTACTGTGTATAATCCTCATCTTTTCTTTCTACTGTTCCATAAGACACGGAGAGAAATTTGCTTATAAATTATTTAGAATGTATTTTTGCGTGGACCCAGCCCAAGTTTCAATATTTATTACATCATAAATATTTGATGTGATATAATAGCTTTAATCTTTTATACTAGCTTAATTATGATGACAAATACTCTCAAAATTCATCTCATATAAAATATAGAATTTGGAGTTCTCAGAAAGAAAGGCACCGATCTTTTTAAATATTTTATCAAAATATCATCACTTTGAAAAATTTGCTCTAGTCAATTACACTGGAAATCACTCGGTTCGGATAATCTCACTCGCCAATTTCTTCTCTTTCACGGATGTAAATTCTCGTTCCCCATCGATGCTTGCCATCTTTGTACATCATCTTCCAGATGATTCGAACCTTTTTTCTGGACGTTTCAAAGTATTCAGTTATTGATGAAATTCGATCGCGAACGTACGAGAAGTAGCGAAAGAGGATGAAAGAAGACAGAGAGGCCGCATCGCGCCTAATCGAGTCCAGGAGATTGGACGAGGTGAAAGAAAGTGGAATAGAGAGAGAATAGAGAGCTGCTATGTGGAACGGAACAGGCGAGGAAGATTGAGAGAGCTCGAGGAACGAGAAGGAAAGGACGGAGGATAGAAGAATGTGGAGAACACGGGTCTGGGATGAAGAGGAGCGGCTGCTCGCGCGGTCGCGGACGAGGAGGGTGAAGGGAAGGGAATCCCCCCGCGTCTTCGGTCCGTGCCTTCCTTCATCCTTCGTGCCCGAGCTTCGGCTGTTTTCATGGCCGTCATTTAGTAGGTTCGTTCACCCCTGGGCGCAGGGCCGCGCGCGAGAAAGAGCGAAGGAGAAAGGAGGGAGGGAGCGAGAGAAAGAGGAAGAAAGAGAGAGAAAGAGTGACTACGAGGGAACCAGGCGGGAAGGAGAACGATGTACGACGGAGGAGGAAGAGGAGGGCTAGAAATGTGATAGAGAGAAGGAAGAAGAGGAGGCGAAAGAGCGGGGAAGAGGGGCCAGACGGCACGTACGGCTCGCCGTGCAACCGACGACTGAGGTGACGAGCGCGGGCGAGGGGATTCCGGAGGTCCCTGTGCGTGAGAGGGGTGCCGGACGAGGGGGGGACCCCCGCGAGAACGAAGGGTCGAGAAGGTGGACGAGGAGAGAGAAAGAGAGGAAAAAGGTGGCGGCGTGTACCGATGACGACAATGGTGTTGGTGATGGTGTCGGTTGGTGCTGGTGGTAGCGAGCGAGCGAGCGAGCGATCAGGCGGACAGGCCGGCTGGATGACGCGAGAGAGAGAGAGAGAGAGGGGTGGGGTGAGGTGGAGAGGGGGGCCAAGAGGGAGGATCGTGAAGGGACTAAGGGAAAAAGAGTTCAGGCAGGTCTGGGATCGGACAGGAGGGTGAATGCGTGACGGTGTGTATCGTAGACTCTCTTCAGCACTGGGGAAGGCTGCCTTCTATCTGCCCGGCTTTGCTTTGCCTTTACCTTCCTTGTAAACCTGCCAGCCGGCCGGACGGCCGGTCGGCCGCGTGTAGGTACACACTCCTCGTTGCTCCTCCTTCCCCTCTCCCCCTCTCTTCCTCCCTTTCCTGCACGTACGTAAAGAACGGGGAGAGGGAGGAGGAGAGGAAGAGAAAGAGGGCGAGAGTTAAGCGAGCGAGAACGTCGGGTTAGTTTGCCTGACTGCAGCCTATACGAGGCTGAGTATCTAACGCGGGGCCGCGCGAGGCCTAAATTTAGGCGTCCGCCGGAAGTACGTGTACAGGAGGAGGTTCCGTGCACCGGGCTCGATCGCGCGGTAAGATAAGCCGCGAACGGGGGACAGGCTGTAGGAGTGAGATACTGAGAGAGCAATTGGCGACGATGTTATGCGTTCAGCTACGCTTGACAATCGCTTCGCGATCGAAGCGATCTCTCGTAAAATCAAGGGATATTTTTTTTTCATCTCTGTAGATAATCATCGATCTTGAAAAAATCAATCTATGGACGTAACTTAACTATTGTATGGATTTTTAAATCAATCTACTTTAAATGAGGTCTTTAAATAAAATTCTTATTATTAAGAGCAGTAATATATTGTAATTAAATAAAAGAAGCTGTATAAGAGAGATTTGAAATAAACTTCAACGACCATGAAATACAATTTTTTGTATAATGATGTTGCTCGCATTTTTAATTATTTCACTTTTTATCAATTAAAAATTGAAGACTCTATCGATGAACTATATTCATTCTTGATTTCTCTAATAATAATTAAAAATTATAATAATAATTAAAAATAATAATAATAATAATTAAAAATAATGAATAATAATTATTAAAATATATAATAATTAAAAATTATTTATTATAATAATAATTAAAAATTATTTATTCAAATTATTTTTTAATACTATTATACGTAATAGAATGTGATTATTTTATTAAACATCGCATGATAAATCAGTAGATCAATCAAAGAATATTTTATTGCATGTAATAATAATAATCCCAGTCATGTATATCCGAAATCTTTATAAAATGTTTCCCATATTTGAAGATTGTACAACACGAATTTTTTTTTCGCTGCCACGACGTGGAGCCGTTTGCGGTCGACGGGTTTAATACGCATCATAAATTTTCAAGACTGTTTCGGAGGCCGCAGGTTGTTATTAACGCAGAAACTCCTTCCATCACAGGTGTTAAATCCATTGTTACCAGAAACTTCTGTCTGGGTTTGTTCGCGTTGCCCAGGATCGCAGCAACCAGTCGCTTTGTCAATAGAAAACGAGTCGAGAAGAACTTGAAACTTGACGTGCAAACGTGACGAACAATGCTTCTTGGAAATTTGCATTTCATTCAATATAGAGATATCAAGAGGCGACGTAACTGCTGTTGATAATTACGATATCGTTTTGATTTCTCACGCTGTTATTATCAGAAATTTTTTCCACCTTACATCCTCGACGACGAGGATCGAGTCCAACGTGATTAGAGGGATTCGGAGTCCGCAAAAATTTTCCAATTAAACATCCGCAAAGATTTTCGAGTCCCGCGCGCCAGATTAATTCACATGATTTAATTAACCGCGAAACTCGCGAGAGCCGCCGGGCAATGCTTCTCGGGTTCTTTTAAACATTCCATAAAAACTATTTTAATTCCGCGGAACCCTTTCTCGCCTTGGAGGGCCGTCGCGAAATATTACCGCGACCCGCGCGTACATAACGAGCGAACGTTCGCCTTTGCTTGCGCGCATCCCCGTCCTCCCACCCTCTCGCGGCCGGAGAGAGAGAGAGAGAGAGAGAGAGAGAGAGAGAGAAAGACGCGTAACAAAAGTTTCCCCTTTTAAGAGAGCGGCCGCGCGTAATAAGATATTTAATATCCCCCGGGTATAATTCGCCATAAAACAACGCGCGCCTTATCTCTCTCTCCCGTCGCTATTTTTATTCGCGACGCGAATGCGATTCGTGTAACTATAAAAACGCCGTGCTTTTTCGCCCGACATACGACGAGGGGGAGATACGTCCGTGGATGCACGGAAAAATCCGGCGGGAGGACGGAAGGGCACACGAGAGAGGACGCGAAAGAGGACCGTGTCTGTCTCGAGGCAGGATTTACTACTGTTACACGGCTACAAGCTCGCTCCTTGTTATGGGGAACTTTTGTAAGAGCCCCGATGGAGGCGGTGTCGCGTTTCGACAGCCGCACCGACGACGTGAGATGAGACGCCGCGCCAAAAGGCGCTGCCCGCTCGCTTTATTAGTTTCTCGTTGCAGTTGTTCTCTCATGGGAGGATTTATATATATATATATATATATATATATATATATATATATATATATATATATATATATATATACACACACATACACACAGATAGAGTGAGTGAGTTTGATAAAAAGTTTCATCACATTTTTCCCGGTTAGAGGCGGAGAAATCCATTATCAAAATTGTAGGACAAGTAGAGGGACATATCATGGCGATCTTAAGTAATCTTGAGCGTTCTTGGCTTAAAATTTCCCTTTTTTAAATAGAAATAGGTGTTTTTGAGAATTACTCCTTGAACTTAATAACTTTTGCATCAAATTATTATTTTTCCAAAAAGTCGTCATTGTCGAGATATTTACAAAATTAAAAATCGAAATAAAAATATGGAACAGATTTTTTTACTATTACAATAAATGTTCAACATGTAAATAATTAAAATACATATCAAAAGCTTTTTCATTAAAATGTAATATTTTTAAAAATCATTAAATTTAGGTCAACCCCTTTACACAGTAAAAAATTGTGCGTCCATATGTTAAAATTTTCTTGTGTTATCACGTTTCGATTAGTACTTCAATATAAAATTAATAATAACTTCTACGTTATTATTTTTATAACGTTTTCATGTGTTACATTTATGTCAACTTTATAACTTAACACTTTGTATATGTCTCTTAGAAATGGAATATTATTTTGAGTATTTTTAACATAATCATTTTAAACAATCAACATGTCTCAAAGTCAGTTTAACATTCTAAGAAAAGTTAAAGTGAATCTTCAAATAATCTTGAACATTGACATACAAAATAATCAAATTTACTAAAATCAAATGTTTCTATTATAAATAATTTAAGTTAAAATAATTACTATTATATGTTAATGTCCTACAACAATTCTTATGAGTTATTGTAACTATTTTTTCATGTAATTTTTAATTAATTTGTATATTATTTTTACATTACACTTAAAGTCACAATAACAAAAATAAATGTAAAGTATCGTGTCAATTATTTAACATTTTTAGTTTGTCAATAAGTAACATACGGCGAATGAGTTATTTTAACTTAAAATTTGGAGTGGACTTTTTGGGACGTGTGAAAATTGTTATAATTAATATTTTATTTTTTACTGTGTAGTTTTCGAAGAAAATGTAAACTTTCAGACTTACCTTATAGATACTTAAATTTATAATAAATATCTCATCAATCGCGAGTACCGCAAAGATTTTCGGGATACATTTAATTTCGATTGTCCCTTGAATGAAAATCATTGCGGGATGTTTTGTCGCACACTTTATTGGAAAAATCGACTCCATTAGAAATTGGTTTCGTGCTCCGCAGAGAGTCCCCGCGTGCCATTCCTGATCTCATTTGCTCACTCGTTCGATTCGGCCACTACACGACGACGTGTGTGCAGGAAACACAAAGTTTTCATAGTATTACACCGTCGTTTCGTTAGTTTCGAAACATCCGATAATAATGTTGCCCTAATTCGTGTTCGCTGTCAAACAGCGGCCGGTATAGGGACCGGTTGCAACAAGGTGGGTTAGCGCTCTCTAACCCTGGTTAACTACATAAATTTACCTTCTCTCCTATACATAATATAGGTACAGCTACAATCCGGAAAGGGACAACGAATTGCTAACCCGGAGTTGGTTAACCTCGCTTGTCGGTGTGTTCCCGCCGTAGACATGCCACATGCGTTTACAGAGGTTTACACGTTACCATGGTTCTGTCTATTAACATGCAGCAAATAATTTTGATCCGGGGATCAATTTTAAGCTCTTGAGACTCAAATCGTGCTAAGTTTCACCGCGCTCCGGAAATTCTACGTGTGTTCTCGAATGGCCGAATGGTTTTTTCCTTAATCTTATTCGTGTTTTTATATTCTTAATATATTATCAGGAGAAGTCGATTCTTTTTAATCAATTTTGTACGCGATTATGATACATTTTCGATCAAATATTTGCCGTTTTATATCGACTAGTTGAAAGAGAAAAGTGATAAATGTCTAAATCAAGTAAATATGATTATACCAGCGACTTTGTAATTAAATCAAGCCGTCGTGGTTAAACATAGTTAATTTTATTGGCTCGGTTAAAATTTTAGGACGCACGGATTTAATTTGGCGACACTCTAGAGCGATGAATTTGACATTAATTGCCTTATCGTGATTGTTCTGATTTAATCTGTCACCGCCAAACGAACAATTTCTTTCTTGCTTCTTGGCTTCTTTACATTGCAATGCGAATCTATTCATATCTCATCATTGCAGCGTACTTTTGTTCACGTACAACAGTAGATTAGAAAGGACTGTAACATAGCAATAAAACATAGATACGGTATTGTTATTATGACATAATTATTATGACATCTGTCGTCTGATATCTAATCTATTTCGCCTTAAATGACTTGAATTGCAATGGAAAATTATTCGAACAAATGACACTATTGAAGAGAATTCTCGCTTAATCAATGTTGAACAATCATCTCAGAAATATTATTTTAAGCTTACAATTAGTTGTACTTGGATTTAAGCATCGTCTGCAATACACATTCATTCCTTGTATGAGTGATGCACGTGACGTATACTAGTCGCATTGTTGTCGCCATTAGTGCAATTCTTCTACCGCATAAACGAAATACTTATGGTTTAACGTGCATGTAATCCGAGCACTTGGCAGTAGCTATTTTATACAACGTATATCGAAGAGAAAATAAAAAGATGCACGGTATTATATTTTAATTTTCTTTTAATATATATACATTTATTATAATACGTATATATAACTTTCACACACATTGACACATTCTAGAAATTACTATGCACTTATAGCTAGATTTTGAATTAAGCTCTGCTTAAAAAATGTCGAGAATCGTTTTATTGGCAAAATGTCCTTTTTAAAACGACCGAATTCTGAAAGTTATAATCGAGGGGTAAACCGCTGAGGGCATTGCGGTGTACAGATTTGAGGCATTACTGGGCATTGCTTGGGCATTACTTGGGCATTATTAGGTTTTATTGAAGTATCAATGCGTATTATGGACGTTATTAAAGTATTATTAAGTCTTTTCTTCCAAATAATAATTTTAAATTTATTAAAATTTAAATTATTAAATTTTAAAAATTTAGCAATAATGCCCAGGAATTGGGCATTAGTAGTAGGCATTAGTGTACATAATTTTGATCAGCGGTTTACCCCTCCCCGGTTATAATTTAATTTTTTAATTTTTTTTTGCATCAAGCTGTAGCTCAAACTATATTAATAATCGTGAAATATTTAACGACTGCGTTTATGACTTACTAACATGACGAGAAATTGATTTCAAGGCAGTAACATGCTTCTACTTTTTTGTGCTCGTAAAAAAAAAATACTTGTTGAAAATGATTTTCATGTTACTAAATATCGATTAATTCAACACAGAAGCGCCTATTGAGTTGCAAAGTGCGAGTTTCCCGAGGAGGAACCCTTCACACACACACACACACATACACACACATGCCGGATGTATTTTCTTCCGGGCGCTTTTACGTCGCTAAAAGCAGCATCATAAGGGATGTAAAACTGCTCTGTGTTGCGGGAATTCAATTTTACGTTCAACTTTAAGAAACGCGGCTCGTAAAACGTCGTCGCCAATTATGCGTATCGCGGTTAAAACGCTCGGAATCGATATTAAAAGACAATCGCACGGAAATCGTTCGCGTCCCCCCTCTCCCTTCTCCTCGGGGCATCGAGAATCAGTATCGATTATCGATTTACGAGAAACGAACGCGCACGAGATTCGGGTGCGTGTCGTAAGAAAGCGCATCGCGCACGGATGTAGAGACGTAAGAAAATGCACGTGCGCGGCTATGCATGCCGTATAAGGGGCAATGCGGAAACGTCAACGACGGGGCGTGCGTCGGGCATAAAATCCGATAGCGCGGTTTTTGCGCGGCAGCTGGTTACCAAAACGCACCGGTTCTTTGGTTTTACAGTCGCGCAAACGTGCCTCGCTTAGGTATTTATCGGAAGGGAAACGGCGTTTGAATATTTAAACGCGGGGTGCCTTGGTACCTCGAGATTATCGGCCGCGATATTTCGCAAATTGAGTTAATTAACCGGGTCCGTTCAAAGATTCGCGTTAACAAGGGAGTCTTCGTCTTTGAAATCATGTATATCGCGGATTAATAAAGGTAACTAGAGCTTTTATTTTCCATCCTTCAGTTTAATAAGTGACAATTTTCTTTCTCGTATAAATTCGAAATTTCGATGTAGACGAGAAATATCTTACGACTCTCCGATATGCCCGAATTGATTTGGACTCGAGCCTTTACAACGGCCATTTAGATACATTTACAATTCACGGGGAGATGAAGCGAGGCAGAAATCGCGCAACGTTGTTAGTGGCAGTCGTTGAACGTGAAGAGGGTCGTGAAGAGGGGAAGCGCGACGATAGGATCGGGGATTCGTAAAACGGCATAGTCGAGCACCGGAACGCCGTAAATGCACGACGAACCCATAATCTTAAAAACGTAGGGGAAGATATGAAGGAGGGAAAGAAGGAAAGAAAGAGAACCGAATGAGAGAAGGGCGGGAAAAACTGAAGGAGACATCCCGCGTTTACCTCGGTCAATTCGCGAGACAAGTGTACCGAGAGAAAACCATCCCGCTTCGCCCTCTACCTCGGGATACCAGGGGTGGGACGGGGGTGGTTCTGCCGGCCGGCCGGCTCGGACGAGGCAAGACGGATGCGCGAGCGAAGTGAAGCGATGTCGCCGTCGACGACGACATTTGGAACAGATAATGGCGCGAATATGCCGCGGGGGTGAACGAACCGCGGGTCGGACTGGGTTCAGTTGGGTCGGCTTGGGTTGGGTTGGTATCACATCAGCTATCGATCTTATAACACCGTGCGGCCCCCGTTGTCTCCTCGTTCCATCCCCTCTCTCTCTCTCTCTTTCTTTCTCTCTCGCTCGCTAGCTGGCTCTGTCTTTCTCCGTTCTCACCCTATCGCTTTCCCTCCGTGTTCGTCGTCACCCTCTCTCTGTCTATTTCTCTCGGCTCTCGCTTCTTCCTCCGCCTGCTTCCGCCAACCTGCGTCTCTTCGCGCGCTTCCTGTCTCCATTTCGCTCTTACTTTCTCGCCACCTCCCCCGGGGTCTTCTTCTCGCGCTACCCTTCTCCCTCTCTCTCCCTCGATTGCGTCGTCGCGTTGCACCCTCGAACGTTCCTTTTTCTCTTCTACCGCTCGCTCTTTTTATTATTATCAAGCGCGAGGCGTACGCGTTGCGTTACGGCCGCGTGCTCGGCGACGTTAATTTTCCGGAAAATTATTTCGCCGAGGGAGAAAACTTGAGCGACATCGCGGTTCCTATGACGATTCCTCGTGGGAGGGCGAAGATTACGACGAGGAAGAGGAGGACGAGATTGCCACGGAGGGCCCATGACCTACATGCGTGAGATATCATCACGTCCGCGGTCCTGAATTTTCCTTGCGCTCCCTTCCCGTGAGGGTGATGCACGCATATTTCAGTGTCGTTGTAGCCCTCCACGTGTTCCTTCGAATTCATGTAAAATTTATCCACTTGTTGGGATTGCGAGATAAAAACGAATCGCTCTCGCGCGACGAGATAATTGAAGTCAATTCTACAAGACAGGCGCGTAAAAGAGAAATTTAAAATTTCATTTATTTGTACTTTTGTGTGTGTTCTTATCGGATCAAACGGATTTGTATATTAATAAATTAAATATGTATACCCACATCGCATCCGCGCCATTAAGTCTTGCCGTGAAATTTTCTGGACTCATTAGCCGGGCTAGAAAATTATATTGATTATATTAATGTATGCGTATATATTTCAATTGCGCAACAATATCCGGAAGATCGATACGAAAAGGCGTAATGCTATCGGGGCAAACTTGTAACAATAAATAATAAATTACCGGTAGCAAATTGTCATTAAATATTAATTATTGGAAATATGTTATTGCAATTTAGGATGCAGAATCTATATCGAATGATTACAAACTCGTCGGGTAATTAACTGCCTACCTAATTTTGCTCGCAACAAAATATCGTTTTATCTTCAAATATTTGCTTTTCGAAATTGCCTCAATTATTCGTCTTGCTCATCTTTCGAAGTATCGTATATCGAATATTGGAATTTGCTATTTTTTTTTTTTTAAGAAGCTGCGTTATTTTGCTCGTTCGGTGGCATCATTTAAAATCGAGATCGAGGAGAGTTCCATTTCACGCTCGACGCGCTTCTTTCTCGTATCCATGCGTCGTCGCGATCGGCTGAGATATCGCCAATCGTTATCCGCGACTGTGACAAAGGTCCCTCGAACTCTAGTTATTTCTGGAGGAGACGAACGATTCTCGAGATCGAAATATCGCGATGATATATGCCGCCTATACTCGCTCGCAAACAGCTATACATTTCACTTTAGTCATAAACAAAAAAATATTCTCGAATCGCGAGTTAATTAATAAATCTCATGAAGGCGCAAGAAAAAATCTTTCTGATGCGAACGATTCGAGATAATTAATAATCGTATATATTAGCCATATATTATGCGTGTAATGAGAGATATTGTTTCGAGTAATTTGATTTGAGTAACGAGAAGAATACCGCGAGTTTATCGAGAATTGTTGAAATTGTTAATCGCATTTGCGTAGCTAACGCGCAGATTCTCCTTCCGCCGGCTTTGCACTTTGCGTTCACTCTGGTATTCTGAGCGCCACTTGAAAATTAATTTGCGTCGCACACGAAAGTCCGAGAGCGCGGCACCCTCTCGCAATTTCATGACGCTCCACCGCCGAGGCGTGGACCGGAACTTAAACGCGGACGTTAGAATTTTTAAGTACGATTAATACCATATTTAATGCGCGGACGCATATTTCACCCGGCGTCGCGTTAATTTTCACCGAGCCATACTTTTCTCATTAAAGGAGATAATGTAAAAAAATGTAGGACAAAATGTGAAATCTTCTCCCCCGCTAAGAAGATATTCTACATCGACGAGAGATAAAACGAGGAGCCTTTATTATTATTACAAATCTTCATTCGCTTCTTATCTTCGTATCTTTGGTATTTAATTTCTAAGCATTTTTAACGTCTTATAAGTTAGCGGAACAAAATGGGCGGAATCAATTATAATTGATATTTTTATTTGTTGCTCATTTGTTGCTAAAAAGTTGCCAAAGAAAAAAATTTGTTGCTCTGTAATTTAAAAAAAAAATCATGTTCCGCTAAAGGAAGATTAAGTTAGCGGAACAATATATATAACAACAAAATTATACGTAATAATAATATAAAAATTTGTTGCTAATTTGTTGCTCTTAAAATATTCAATTTGTTGCTTGCAAAATAAATTTAAACAATAGCGGAAAACTTTTCACAGCGAGCAAAGTTACAAGAGTAAACTACTAGAAAAAAATTTGTTGCTCGCTTAAATTTGGTATTGAGATATTATTTAAATTTGTTGCTCTTGAAATATCCAAGTTTCCAATTTGTTACTCGCGCCATAAGTTTAAATAATGATGAGAAACCTTTCACAGCGTGCAAAGCTACAAGAGTAAACTACTAGAAAAAAATGTGTTGCTCGCTTAAATTTGGTATTGAGATATAGTTTGAATTTGTTGCTTTCGAAATATCCAAGTTCCGAATTTGTTGCTTGCAAAATAAATTTAAATAATGATGAAAAACCTTTCACAGCGTGCAGAGCTACAAGAGTGAACTACTAGAAAAAAATTTGTTGCTCGCTTAAATTTGGTATTGAGACATAGTTTGAATTTGTTGCTTTCAAAATATCCAAGTTCCGAATTTGTTGCTTGCAAAATAAATTTAAATAATGATGAAAAACCTTTCACAGCGTGCAGAGCTACAAGAGTAAACTATCAAAAATAAATTTGTTGCTCCCTTAAATTTGGTATTGGAATATAGGTTGAATTTGTTGCTCTCGAAATATCCAAGTTTCGAATTTGTTGCAATAAGTTTAAATAATAAACAAATTAAATTACAAGAATATGTATATGACGATACAATAACAATTAATAAGATTTATATGGCCTTGAATACTTGTGCCAAATATATTAAGTAAAAATTCAGTCAATATGTTTTCGATGTAATTTAGACTTTGCACGCTGTGAAAGGTTTTTCGTTATTGTTTAAATTTATTTTGCAACCAACAAATTCGGAACTTGGATATTTCGAAAGCAACAAATTCAACCTATATTCCAATACCAAATTTAAGCGAGCAACAAATTTTTTTCTGATAGTTTACTCTTGTAACTTTGCACGCTGTGAAAGGTTTTCAGCTATTGTTTAAATTTATTTTGCAAGCAACAAATTCGAAACTTGGATATTTCGAAAGCAACAAATTCAACCTATATTCCAATATCAAATTTAAGTGAGCAACAAATTTTTTTTTGATAGTTTACTCTTGTAGCTCTGCACGCTGTGAAAGGTTTTTCATCATTATTTAAATTTATTTTGCAAGCAACAAATTCGGAACTTACATATTTCGAAAGCAACAAATTCAACCTATATTCCAATATAAAATTTAAGTGAGCAACAAATTTATTTTTGACAGTTTACTCTTGTAGCTCTGCACGCTGTGAAAGGTTTCTCATCATTATTTAAACTTATGGCGCGAGTAACAAATTGGAAACTTGGATATTTCAAGAGCAACAAATTTAAATAATATCTCAATACCAAATTTAAGCGAGCAACAAATTTTTTTCTAGTAGTTTACTCTTGTAACTTTGCTCGCTGTGAAAAGTTTTCCGCTATTGTTTAAATTTATTTTGCAAGCAACAAATTGAATATTTTAAGAGCAACAAATTAGCAACAAATTTTTATATTATTATTACGTATAATTTTGTTGTTATATATATTGTTCCGCTAACTTAATCTTCCTTTAGCGGAACATGATTTTTTTTTTTAAATTACAGAGCAACAAATTTTTTTCTTTGGCAACTTTTTAGCAACAAATGAGCAACAAATAAAAATATCAATTATAATTGATTCCGCCCATTTTGTTCCGCTAACTTATAAGACGTGCATTTTTATCTCTGTTTAATATATCAATATTTAAAAATGTGTGATGAACAAATGATTAAATAAATGGACTATATCGTGGCTGCTTATTTCTATGTTTAGTGAGCTGTCAAAAATCAGCTGTGAAATCTTCTCCCCCGCTAAGAAGATATTCTACATCGTCGAGAGATAAAGAAACGAAGAGTTTTATTATTATTACAAATCTTATCTCGCTTCGTATCTTTGGTATTTAATTTCTAAGCATTTATATCTCTGTTTAATATATCAGTATTTAAAAATGTGTGATAAACAAATGATTAAATAAATAGACTATATCGTGGCTGCTTATTTCTATGTTTAGTGAGCTGTCAAAAATCAGCTGTGAAATCTTCTCCCCCGCTAAGAAGATATTCTACATCGTCGAGAGATAAAGAAACGAAGAGTTTTATTATTATTACAAATTTTCTCTCGCTTTGTATCTTTGGTATTTAATTTCTAAGCATTTATATCTCTGTTTAATATATCAATATTTAAAAATGTGTGATGAACAAATGATTAAATAAATGGACTATATCGTGGCTGCTTATTTCTATGTTTAGTGAGCTGTCAAAAATCAGCTGTGAAATCTTCTCCCCCGCTAAGAAGATATTCTACATCGTCGAGAGATAAAGAAACGAAGAGTTTTATTATTATTACAAATTTTCTCTCGCTTTGTATCTTTGGTATTTAATTTCTAAGCATTTATATCTCTGTTTAATATATCAATATTTAAAAATGTGTGATGAACAAATGATTAAATAAATGGACTATATCGTGGCTGCTTATTTCTATGTTTAGTGAGCTGTCAAAAATCAGCTGTGAAATCTTCTCCCCCGCTAAGAAGATATTCTACATCGTCGAGAGATAAAGAAACGAAGAGTTTTATTATTATTACAAATTTTCTCTCGCTTTGTATCTTTGGTATTTAATTTCTAAGCATTTATATCTCTGTTTAATATATCAATATTTAAAAATGTGTGATGAACAAATGATTAAATAAATGGACTATATCGTGGCTGCTTATTTCTATGTTTAGTGAGCTGTCAAAAATCAGCTGTGAAATCTTCTCCCCCGCTAAGAAGATATTCTACATCGTCGAGAGATAAAGAAACGAAGAGTTTTATTATTATTACAAATTTTCTCTCGCTTTGTATCTTTGGTATTTAATTTCTAAGCATTTATATCTCTGTTTAATATATCAATATTTAAAAAATGATTAAATGAATCGACTATATCGTGGCTGCTTATTTCTACATTTGGTGAGCTGTCAAAAATCAGCTGTGAAAAAGATTGAGAGAGAAATGACGAAATTCCGTAAAGAGAGCAGCCGAATTCTCCGAAGGAAGGACTTGTCGTCTAATCAGTCGCAACCCCTGCAAACAGAAACGTCAAACCTATTATTCATCGCGAATACGATGCAGTCGATAACAGCATGTTCTTTATATCGTCATCGAAACGGAGAGGACAGTTGTAGCGGCCTCGAGCAAATTTGCAATGTTTGTCCTCAAAGGGTTAATTGGTTCGTTTCCTCCGTTAAAAGGTTTACGCTCACTCGAAATCGCTGACCTGGTTCGCGGTCGGCCGTGGAACAAAACCGGTCGACAAACGTACGAGGCGTTGAGCGACACGCTCGAAACTAAACTAAACGTTTCGCTTCTCTCTCCGTCCCGATCGCTTTCTCTTTCTCTCTCTCTCTCCCTCCCGCGCCCCGATCTCTTAATCCGGCCGCGCGGGAGAGTCGATGGCGGTCGGGGGCCGGAAGTCAGTTTCTCGGTAGACAGCGGCAGCCTCCGCTCTTCCATTATAGAGACGCGGAGAGCAGCTGCCGCGCGAAGCCGGGAGAGCCGGGAAGCTGGAGATGTGCCGATCAGACCTGTCAGGTTATTGTCTCGGGTTTTAATGGAACATCACTACGCGAGCCGCCACCGCGCGAAATACCGCGGCGCTGAACTGAACTGAATTAAATGTCGGCGCGCTTTGCATTGAGGTCCCTCTCGTCGTCGTCGTCGTAGTCGTAGTCGTCCTCGTCGTGGTCGTGGCCGTCGTTGTCGAGGCCGATGCATAATGGAGGTAGGCCGTCGTGGGTGTAGGTGGTACACTTCAATTCCGGGAGAACGAGGGAAATAAACGGGAGGAGGAGAAAAGGAGAAGGAGGATGAGGAGGATGAGGACGAGCTGGGTGATTGAGAACGAGGGGGAGGGGGGAGGGATGCTGACGGAAACCGTGTCGGTAGTGTGAAAAGTGTCGGCGAGCGAGCGCGGATCAAGAGGACGGCTGACGAGGGGGATGAAGAGGGACGATGAATAATTGAGAAACGAGCAATTTGGGCGAAACGCCCCGTTGCCGGCTCTCTTTCTCCTCTCCTCTCTTTTCAATTGGGAGGAAGGACGTCGCCGAAAATTCGCACCGAGACGGCGCGCGAATAATTAAAAGCCGTTACATCGGTAATCGCGTTAAGACGAGATTCCGCGCTTAATTAACTCATTGGCAGCGGCTTGTCGAGAGATGTTGCAGCGTGAATGTCACGTCTCGAAATAATCCGTCGAGTGGTTCTTTAGCGAGACGGTTCTTTAGAGACTTTGGTGAACGATGACGTAAAAGAAGTCCCGACAACAAAGTGTTAAAAAGAAATACTTCGAAAAGAGATGCACCTTTCCTTTTTTTTCCTTAAATATGTAGCAAGCACAGATGCTATTTACGTTTGTATTATCTTATTATTACTAACAATTGTTTTTTGTATCGGGAGGTTTTTGCAAATTTAATATTCGAATATTCGAAAATTAATGTTTACATAATTGAAAATTTCATGTAATTATTTTTCCATCGATATCCCTTTACACACGCCCACACGTATAATATCTAACGCAGTTTAAATTAAAAATGTTAGATTAACGCTGCACAATTTCAAACTATAAATTAAATATAAGCAGCGAGAATACAACAAACAACAGTGCGGAATCAACTGTACCGGGAGTAACGTTTTATTTTTATGTCACTGTACGGTATAGTATACGATTGGGTTTTTTTTTCGTTTACAAACTTCGTGGCCTGTGTTTAACGCGTCGATGCAGTTTTAATCCGGCGGAAAGCTGGCCCGTTTTTTTCTCTCTTTTTTTTTTTACGCATCCGCTTCATTGGCAGTATCGAAATCCAGCCGCCGCACGTGCGGGATTAATTGGCCATTTCCGATATGTATATACATTTCCATTTCGGCAGCGATGGGGTTTCATCGATCGTCGAGCGCGTAGCGCAAAATAAACGCTTGTCGATCAAGGGTCATGGAGAGCGAGAGAGAGAGAAGATGAGCTGCCGGGTAGCGTGGGAGGTCCTGCGATGCAACGGCGAGAGTGGAAGAGAGAGAAAGAGAACAGAGAGGTGAAACGAGAGGAAGAGCGAGACCGGAATTGCCGGGAAACAACTGCGGACACGTGCCATGTACGATTCAACTCTCGCGGATTACGCACACCGTGGCGTGGAACGTTTTGATAAAACGCGGCTCTCGCGGCAGGAACGGGGTTTCATGGTCTCATTAATATATCTCACGCATCGGGAGATTCGCAATAAGATTCGTATTTATGGCTGTCTTTCAAAAGACAAATGGGTATTAATTATTTTGCCACCGTATAAGATGGCAGGATCGTAGGCAAAATTCCATCCTGAGCAAAGGTTCAATGAAAAAGATGTAACGTTAATTAATAGTAAATGCCTGAAACAATGCGAGGAATAGGTATAATTATGAATTGAAAATTTTGCTTTCTTTTTGAAGTCTGCTCGTTCACTTAAAGAGTACTAAATCTCATGATAATTTAAATCTTTACAATTCTCAGAATTTGAGTACCTTCGTTAAAGAGAATGAAGGCACTTACATTTACATGGCAACTTACGCACTTCATCTTTCAAGCATTCCAGGCACATTAAATATTTTACTTGCAAAGTAAATCTATCTCACCCCCCTCATTATCTTTCTAGCGAGATGTACCTGGTTCTCGCATCATCGATGGAAAAAATCGAAATGATTTTTGTCTCAAAAATTTTTTCGAGTTTACAACTACACAGTAAAAAATAAAATGTTTATTATAACATTTTTCGCATGTCCTAGAAAGTCCACTCTAAATTTTAAGTTAAAATAACTCATTCGTATGTTACTTATTGACAAACTAAAAATGTTAAATAATTGATACGATACTTCACATTTATTTTTGTTATTGTGACTTTAAGTGTAATGTAAAAGTAACATACGAATTAATTAAAAATTACATGAAAAAATAGTTGCAATAACTCGTAAGAATTGTTGTAGGACATTAACATATAACAGTAATTATTTTAACTTAAATTATTTGTAATAGAAACATTTGATTTTAGTAAATTTGATTATTTTTGTATGTCAAAGTTCAAGATTATTTCAAGATTCATTTTAACTTTTCTTAGAATGTTAAAACTGACTTTGAGACTTGTTGATTGTTTAAAATGATTATGTTAAAAATACTCAAAATAATATTTCATTTCTAAGAGACATATACAAAGTGTTCAGTTATAAAGTTGACATAAATGTAACCCATGAAAACGTTATAAAAATAATAAAACATATAGGTTGTATATTAATTTTACATTAAAGTACTAATCAAAACGTGATAACACAAGAAAATTTTAACATATGGACGCGCAATTTTGTACTGTGTAGATTAGAGAATCGAATATTATCGTTGCGATCATTCATCCTCGCTCCGAGTGGTCCGCGAGCATCCCCCAAATTGACGATTGAGCAGCCAGCGGCGCGGTGATTCGAATTTACCCACGCCCTGCTTATCGCGCGGAGTTCATCTAACCACTCGCTCATTGCCTATAAAAAGACTGCAAAAAGCCGCGGAAAAAGAGCAACGTGCCCTCCCTGTGTGCGCGTGCGTGCGAGCGCATCGCAAAAAGGAGATGGTGCGCGCAGCGATCGGGAGCGAGAGAGCGAGAGAAGAGAAAAAAAGAGAGAGAGAGAGGCGGTCCGCGATTCACACTGTGTTCACACGCGTGTGTACGTGTGCGTGTGTTTACGTATCGGCGTGTCTCTGTGCATGTGTCGAGAGGGATATTTTTTCGAGAAGCCACTCGACGAGAGAGAGACGCATCTCGATCGTGGAAGCGTGCTGCCCGGCCACCGGAAGTTGTCGCGCGCTGCCCATCTCGCGAGGGAAAGAGAGAGAGAGAGATTACGTATGTACATGCACATGTGTGTGTGTGTGTGTATGTGTTGGAAGGGGGAAAGAGTTAAAGAGTGCAGAAGCGAAGGGCCGGAGCGGAGGCAGGCGGCCAGTGAGAGGACGCGGATGCGCAGGGGGAGGCGAGGGCGAGAAGGGCAGCGGCAACGGGTGCTCTCTCGGGCGCTTTTAAATATAGTCGCGTACACCGAGCTACCGGACCGGCGTGCACACACACACACACAAACACACACACACACACATATGCATGAATGTGTGCGCGCGAGCGCGCGCAAACAGCGTGTTATCAAAGGATTGGAAGGCAGGCGAAGCGCCTCTGCATGAAATTTTGCGTGCATTATAAATGCGCGCGGAGCCCTTGCTTGAGGGGAGAGGGAGGGAGAGGAGCGTGCGCGGCGTGCTTTGAAAAGAGAGAGGGAGAGAAAGGGGATGACGGGGCGCGAGAGAGAGAGGGAGAGGCAAAGGGAGACGACGAAGGGGCAGCAGAGACAGATAGATAGTCCCGACTAACCCGGGTTAGGTTGGGCATGGTACGTCGGTTGGTCGGACGCGGCTTTAACCTACCGTAACGCTATAAAAATAACGGCTCGCTCCATCCTCGTCGCGTGCACACCTCTCGCATCTTTGTCTACCGACCGGTGCATCGCTCTGCGTCCTCGTTGCACGCGCGATTGTCACATGGATGACAACGACGACGACGAGGACGACGAAGATGACGTTCCTCTTGGCGCGTTCGCGAAGTAACGGCGGGGGGGAGGGTGGGCGAGAAGGATGGGCGAAAAGGATGGGCGAGAGGGATGGGTGCGAGAAGAGGAGGGCGACGCGTATGCGTGCGGAGCATGTGTTACGTGAGAGGCCCGCGTGAAAATTGCACACCGTGCCAACCTTCCTCCTCGGCGCGGGCCGCTCTCGAGGAACCATCATCGTCGCGAAGCTAGCGCAGGTAAACCCGTGCGAAACATTCCGTGCACCGCACTCGGCGACAGTCCGTACATCGGGAATTTCTCTCCTCTCCAGAATTTTTTCTCGAATTTTTCGATATTATTCCGTAATTCGATCGTTTTATAATTATTCCGAATTTAAATGCCGAAACTTCGGGACCGATAAATTAAGGAAAAATGTCCTTTAGAATTTTTTTCGTTTCTGCTTCGTTTGGAAAAAATCACCAAAAAGAATTTTTATTTTTTCACTCATTTATTTGTTGATTTACATTTATCGTGTCATTTTCTTAATGGAGTTGCATTGTTCAAAATATATGTATAAATGTATAAATATACAAACATAAGTAAACTAAAGTAAATAGGGTATAATAATTCCGCGTTGTCTCATATTTATTTACCCCCGAATCCCTCGAATTTTATATTTTAGCAAGATTTTAATTCAATTTTTTTCTTAATTTCATGCTCTATATGTTTATTTCATTTTCCATAAATCTAATTTAGTATCGTTTTACGTATTTTGGAGAAAACTTCTTTTTTTTGTGATTTTCTCCAAAATGAGAGAAGTAAATTTCTAAAAGATTTTTTTTATTGTTAAGTTATCTTCTACACTTTCCCGAAATTTTGACATTTAAATTTGGGATATATTAAATCATTTATTAAATTGTTTAGTGTCAAAAGATAATTTTAGTTTATTGCTTTCATACACCATTACTTTGATTTATAATTTAGTTATAAGTTTGATATTTTATTACTCTATTAATTATTTGTTATATATTTTCTTTCAATAAATTTTTTATAATATAATAAACGAAAACATAACTCGCATCATATACTACGATTGATACAAATCCATGTTGCATCCTTCATAAAATTATTCCCTTTCATTTCTTTCTACTTTGGACGAGAGGTTCCTGCAGTCTCGAAAGCGTGTAATCTGACACGTCTTATAAATATTTTAACGTAGGCGTATCGACGTCGACCGCCTGCGTGATAGGGGAAAAAGATAACCCTATATATGCCCTTTTGCGAATCCATTTTCAAGTGACTGAGTTTCTTTCGCGCACAGGACATTTTAAAAGAATTTAAATCCACTGGAATCCAAAATGTATTCGAAAAAACGTCACATCACCTTACAACTTTTTCATTAATTAATTAATACATGTAAATGTGTAAATTAAAACACTTTATAAATGTACATATTAAACATTTATATTGCACATTGCATTTAATTGAAAAAATATATAGCGTAGAAATGATTAGAACTAATATGTGTGCGCTTGTAATATTTAATACACAATGCATTTCGTCACGATCGTTAATTAACGAACGCTATTTCATGTTATATTGACGTATACAACAACAATACATAATTGTTTAGAACTTTTAATATGACTTGATTGATTTCGAGCCTATTATGTTTGGAATTGTTTAAGAATACATGGTTAACATGACGATTACACGATTTCGGTACTCGATGATTTGGTCGGGTATCATTGTGACGAATAATTATTCTCTCCGACGATCGATAACGCGTTGGTCCCCAACGAGAGTATCAGATACCTACAAATGCGCGGCGCGTCGCGTTTGGCAAGTAATTAGTTTTTAATTCAATTACGAACGCAATTGGTACACACAATTTTGATTTTCGTTCGTTCCGGGATGCGCCAAGTTTTCACTGGCAATCATTTTTGGATGATACGAGTCATCGTCGAGTGCGTGTGTATCGGAGGGAACATGTAACGGGACATATAACAAATGTAAATCGAATTATGGGGAATCCCGCTTATATGGTTTTGATATTCGATCGTTATTTACAAATATGCTCAATACTTAACGAGGCTCATTACCGACGACGATAAAACGTTTCGCGAACATTATCGCGTAAGTAAGCATTTTCACGTTAATTACATAAGCTCGCGCGTAAATACATAAACAAGAGTACATCGTTCGCTTGCAGTCACTGCTCGCTAAGCGACAAACTTTATTTATTTCAATAATAATAAGAATTTATAATACTGTTCATCATTCTGTGATTACGAGTGGCAGTAACAGTTTTCTCTCTTTTATAACTAGATGCTACAACTGTATATATTTTATGCGAGATTATGATAAATGGGAAATGTGTTATATACAGGGTGTTTTAAAAAATTAAACCGATAAACTTTGAGAAATTAAACATTGAAAATAAATTTTTTTGTTCATGATATTTCTTTCTGCGACGCATTTCATTTTATATCATATTCAAACTTTTAATAAAATAGAGAATAAATCTTCAGTGTGTCTTGACAAGTTGCATATGACTTATTTATCATTATAGTGCGATATACTTAGATAGAATTGACGCCATCATCTTTGTATTGAAGTTAATGGATAAATTTTTGAGCATTTACTGTAGAATAAATCATTTTTGTATTTATTCCGGTTTTTTGTTCAAGTTTAAAATATAATTCAATTTTTACATTCATATATTTATTTAATGTTGAAGTCATGAAAGTCTCCCATTTTATCATTAAAGCTCTGATTTTATATCATTACACAGTAAAAAATAAACTGTTAATTATAAGATTTTTCACATGTCCCAGAAAGTCCACTCTAAATTTTAAGTTAAAATAACTCATTCGTATATTACTTATTGACAAACTAAAAATGTTAAATAATTAACACAATACTTTACATTTATTTCTGTTATTGTGATTTTAAGTATAATGTAAAAATAATATACAAATTAATTAAAAATTACATGAAAACATAGTTACAATAACTCATAAGAATTGTTGTAGGACATTAACATGTAATAGTAATTATTTTAACAAATTATTTGTAATAAAAACATTTGATTTTAGTAAATTTGATTATTTTGTATGTCAAAGTTTAAGATTTTTTGAAGATTTACTTTAACTTTTCTTAGAATGTTAAACTGACTTTGAGACATGTTGATTGTTTAAAATGATTATGTTAAAAATACTCAAAATAATATCATTTCTAAGAGACATATATAAAGTGTTCATAAACATTATAAAGTTGACATAAATGTAACACATGAAAAGTTATAAAAATAATAACGTAGAAGTTATTATTAATTTTACATTGAAATACTAATCAAAACATGGTAACAAGAAAATTTTAACATATGGATGCACAATTTTTTACTGTAAAGATCGTAAAGACGACTCTTCTTCATAAAAAAATATTTATTTAAAAATTATCCATTTCCCTTCAACGTTTGTCGCTCTAATTTTTTAATACTCTATACGAAATTCCTGAATATTTTCTTAAAAGGATAAAGACAGAAAACACTAGGAAGGTATCATTTATTTCGGTCAGGATAGCGAAAAATCTGAACATTCTAGTGCGGAGTCAGTGGATCGAGCGACGCGAACGAAACGTATTTTCGGTTTCCTTGAAATTGCACGGTATGTCGCGAGACTCGGTCTCGTGTACAGAAGGATCACCGATGCACCGGTCGGTCCACCTGTCTCGCGGCAAGAAGGGTGAGCGCACTTATTGGCAGGGCGAAGCTTTCTCGAACCGGTTGGCACCTGTTCCTCGCGCACCGCATCCACTCGGCCACGGCCTTCCGTTCATAATGGAAAGGAACAAGACGGGTCGTGCAACGCACGAGCGAGTGTGCGCTGCTGGAATGGCCATTTTGAAGAGAAGTGTTAATTTTATCCCTCCTAGTATTAGTTCTAACGTCAGCCCAAGTATCGTTGGAAATATATCGAGCGCTCGCGATGGGCTAGTTTAAGATAACGAAGCGAATACATGATCATTCTCATCATACTTAACACCTGGATTAATAAATTATTAAATAAACATATTCGTTCAAGACTGGCGTCAAAAGTACTTAGATGAAGCCGTAACTTGGAGTCGACTTTTCATTTAATGATGGATTACAAACTTTTCTTTAGATGAGATAAAAATCGTGACAGGCAACGGGATGAAGAAAACGGTTGCGGCTTAACTTGAACCCGAGTTAAACATGGTACTCCTGGGTAAAGGACAATCTTGAAGAGGAGACGCGAGATTAGGAGAAGTCGCGCGATCCCGCGGACGTTTATTAATGTTTACACGTAAATAGAGAGACATATCGAATATATATGTATTTTCTCGAGCGGGAATTGAGATAACAGGCACGCGAGGATCGCGATCCAGCGGCGGCTCTCTCGAGCGAGGCCGTTGCCACGATCGGGAGATAAAACGGGATCAGGTGCAAAAGACTAATCGGAGTTTACTCTCGTTTGCCGCTTATGAGAAGCGCGTGCATAATTCATCGCGGTGAGAGAAGGGCGGGGATGAATTATTAACGTCGCCCGATATCGTTGCCCGTCGTGATTAACATTTGACGACACTAAAGATTCATTTCTTCTGCGAATATAAACCAGTTCGGAACAAATGAATCATCCTCGACCGTTGCCCAGATTTTTTATTATTCGGTGTCTTGAAGGTGAATCGCGAAAATGTTGGCGGATGAAAACATCCCGCTTAACATTTCTCATTTTAGAGTCTGTCATCTTTTTAGCGATTGAGATGGTTGGCTCGTTTCTTCCCTTTATCCAATCAATTGCAATCGCGTCTAAAACTAGTCTTTGATCATTCATGCGTAATATTTTGTAAGATTATACACGTATTGACAGCAGCTCTAAAAAGTTAAACTACAAGTTCCTTCGGAAAGATTTTGTTTGTCATATTAAGATCTCGCATGTAATAACACACAAATAGAAACAACTATCTACAATATTCTTCTCTTCATTCGTATAAAGAAAGTCGATAAAATGCGGATCGCTCGTAGAAAACACCGGCACTCGAGATTCTCTCTCAATGTGCATGTATAAGAAATAAAACCTAGATATTTGATAAAATTCTGTAGTGAATCAAGATTAAATAAAGATCGAGTGTCTTTCTGATCCATTGCAATAACAGTAAACGTCAGAGAATTTACGTTTGCAGAAAAATTCTAAAAATCTTGCTGAATAAAATCGATTAGAAAAATAGCTCGCTCGATTGTGATCATTTTCTTCTCTCTTTCGTATAATTTTATCGCGAGTGAGGAATCATTGAAACCCTCAATTTCGACGATTCGTAAGATATCATACTACCCAGCAAATACCAAGTAACATTTATATAATTGTTAGTAATTTTATGTAACAGTTATATTGTTGAGTGGGAAAACTATAAGTAACAGTTATATAACTTATTTGGTGTTTGCTGGGTATATTTTATCCGATATCGGATCGATGTTTTCATTGCATGTGTTCTTCTTCCATTTGATGTGCAGTGTAACGATGCTGAGCGAAAAGATCTACCTTTCCCTGGGCAGTTCAATATTTCTCGACACGTGGCTGACTATCCCCTCGAATTTCCGGATGACTTGGAAAATTGACATCGAAAATCTCATGTACTTTCGTCAAGCTGATTTAGTAGAGTCAATTTTCTCCTTCCTGCTGATATACAAGCTTCTTGTCTCTTATTTGTCACCGATTTTCGACCTTCCGCTCTGAGTATCGAAAAAACATGTCACCCCTTTCCTCTTTGTTAACCGTCGATGTAAAACGGTGCACGTGCAACCTGCCAGGACTGGCAAACCTGGCGGTCGCAGGTAGGCAGGGGCACGTACACGCCCCCTACACGTCGCCTGGATCGGGGGTGGCTGCCGGCCTAAAGGGTAGATATACGCACTGCGAGTTACGTTGGGGTAGGCCTACCGGCTCGGCCTGCGTGGGCGTGGGTGACTTCACCCCGCTGGAGACTCATCCTTCTGGGGGGATGAAAAAAAAATAGAGAGACAGAGGGAGACCGTCGGAGAGCAGCGGGGGAGGCAGGGGAGGGTCAGGCTGCGAGGGCCAGAGAGAAGTAAGCCTAGCCAGGCGCCTGCGATGGTCTGCAGCGCCCCAGCTTATGCCAACCCTCCTCTCTCACCCTTCCCGGCCATCCGGCTTCCGGATTTTTCCTTCGGCGCGAGTCGTCAACCCTCGCCGCCGAGCTGCGGTCATCCACCTGGCTCGCACGCTCGAAACTCGAAACGCGCCGTCACTTGCTCTTAATGATCCTGACGGCGTTGCCTAGGCGTTGATGACCCTTAATATCGGGAGCTAGCGATCGCGCTATTGAAAGCATAACGATCGATAGTGACTAGACTTTCAATTTTATTCTGTTTTGGACAAAAGGTATTATTAAGGATGTCACTTAAAGGGATGAAAAGCGTTGTGACGTAAAGTGATAATAAATGCGAATGGACAATCTCATTAATTTTTTATAAACTTTGAGATAACCTTTTTAAAAAGGTTATCTCTACATATTTTGCTCGGAAAAAGGTCAAACAAAAAATAGCCTATCAAATGCTCTATGTGCTTGAAAGTTTATTAAAGTTATTTAAAACATCCTACGGATGTCTAGGAAAGAAATATTCCGCTTCTGTCATGCTGCGATAGAATAACGTCATACATAAATTTTTAAGTAACATGTCATATTAAACTACGCTAGTAATATTAATGATAAGTATCGAATATGTATAATTTTCATTATCTATATATTTTTAATCTTTATTAAAATGTTTATAAAGCTTGTTAATTTATTTATCTTTAAAATGGATTTATTTATTTTTAAATTAATTTAATTTTTAAGTGATTTGTTAATTTATTCATTTTTAAATTATTATTAATAATAGAATTATATATTATTTATTTTTAAAATGGAAATTCTTCTTCGATATTAAAAATATCTCTTAGAAACTAATAAAACTTTAGTATCTTTTTATAAAAATTTTTGATAACTGCGGTCGATATTCTCTGCAACACGTTAATATGCCAGTCATGTTCATGCAGTGAATTTCGCAGACGCCCTTGAGTTTCGGCCGGTTTGCCGTTGGCGCCTTTTTGGATGCGCACAGACCGGACACAGTTCTTATTTTACTCACGCCCCTGAATAAGACCGCCACAGAGAGAAAGAGAGGAGTCAAGCGAATTTGCGATGGCGTAGGTCGGGCCTCACTTGGCCTTGACGGTACCCTTGGATTTCGGTCGATGTCCTTGGCACTGATGGCGGCCACTTGGGCCGTGTACCATCTTGTCCCTCCACCGCCTTCATCGCGGCACGTTCTCCTTCTTTCAGCCTGTTCCCTTCTCCTCTCCTTCTGCCTTTCTTTCTCTCTCTTTCTTCCTCTCTTTTTCTCTACTTTATTTATTTATTTTTTTGAGCCGGCGGCCGCTCTTTGTCCCTTGGCGCGCCGGCCGGTTGGCTGCCCGGTTGCCGTTGGACGTTGCTCCTTCGAATACTTCTGCTCTCGAAACAGCAACGTTCGACGACGTCCAGTCCAGGCGTGCATACAGTGACTTACCAAGACTAGCAAGGGAGAAAGAGCAAGAGAGAGAGAGAGAGAGAGAGAGAGAGAGGCAGGTAGGTAGGTACACACTTCACTTCGGCGGGCCCGCAAACTTCGGGTACAGTCCCTGCCAGCAAGATGATCCTTCTCATGGCGGGATTGGTCCCTACGACATCTGCTGATTTATTCTACTCGCAATCTTTGCAAGGAAATAATAGT
Organism: Camponotus vicinus; assembly: GCF_025532165.1. Lineage (NCBI taxonomy): Eukaryota > Metazoa > Arthropoda > Insecta > Hymenoptera > Formicidae > Camponotus > Camponotus vicinus. The sequence goes on from NW_028141945.1 coordinate 11,120,581, forward strand.
TTACATAAATATACGAAATGAAACATGGGATATTTAGGATTCTTCGTTGAAAATTTTGCTCCAAAGAAATCCAAATTTTCCAGATGATCTTGAATATCTCCTAGAAATGTTTTCCAGATTTTTATATCTATTTAGTATGCAATATATCGAAATATCAATATTAACGATAACGAGGCATCATGTTTTAAGTTTCCTACGATTTGGAGAGAGAGAGAGAGAGAAGTTATGTAAAGTCAGGAGGCAGGATGGGCGAATAGATGAAGCAAGAGAGCATCGGTGAAAAGAACAAGAAAACCGCGCTCAATAGCCGCAGCAAGTAGAGGCAGCGAGCGGCAGCTGCACTCGCAGAGCCAATAACCTTGTTTCGAATCATCTTACTCACGTAACGTCGTTGCTATAGTGAGTCCAACTATATCCACTCCTTCTCTTAGACCTGACGCCCGCGGTGCACCGCTCGCGGATTTCATAGACACGTTACACGTTACGCATACGTATGCACGAGGATATAAAGGGTGTCCTGCCACGATCGGTTATCGGACATATATTCCACGATCAAACTTTCCCGAAGAAAAATTTAACAGAAGATTAATAATCGAAGAATCTTCATCTAAAAATGAGAGGAAGATAGATTTTTCAGAGAGTGTATTTTTCTAAGAGAATCATCTATACAGCACAGAACATTGCAGCAATATTACAATGTTTTTTGCAATATTGCCGCAATATTGCTGCAATGTTCTGTGCTTAATTTTATATACACTTTGTAACCCATTCAATCTATCAAGTATTTTTGCGTCCAAAAATATTGATCAAATAAACCGATGTCGAAAGAATCAGAAATCACGCGCCTCGGGTGAATTCTCGGTCGAGGAAAGATCTCCAATTCCCTCATTCGAGAATCTATCATCGGGTGATGGGGTGGCGGCAGTGCGGGACACCCCGTATACATACCCGCGTCACGGAATTCACGTAACGCGATACTAATGCCATCTCCGCAAATCCGCGGTCGCGACGTTGACGCGCCGAAATATATGCGATATATATACGTATACGTTACGCGTGAGTGTATGCGTTACGTGCGTAGACGCGCGCGGTGGTAGCTGCCGAAGCCGCCGATCGGTGTGCGTTAATTTCACCGCTGGTTTGCCGGTAGCCACGGTAACGATTACTTACCACGTGTGCACATATATATACATACGGGCCCGTACGCGGCCAGCCTCTACGCACCGATACGCACCGCGAGTAGTGCGTGCATCGATCGATCGGGCCTCCTCTCGATTTGTATAACGTGCAACATATGCGATTCACGCACACACACATACATACATCGATGATACACTGCACGCAATAGTGCGCTGATAGTATGTATTAACGCGGGCTAGGCCGAATTTCGAGATTCAATCGCTTATGGTCCAACATTACATGTGATTTCTAAACATTCCATCAGACACGTTAGACCAGGAAGAGAGAATGTGAAAATCCCCGGGGAGGCGTCATTCACTTTTCCATCATCAACATTTGAACGATTAAATTATGCGATTAAGCGATGGGAGATGGCGAAGAATTGAGCATTAATTGGACGTTTGTGTGATGAAATCGAGAACAATCCATCTTTGAGGCTCATGAATGCCGCCTTGGTCGACCGAGATGATGAATACGCGCGTATTCTATTTTTTTTTCCATTCACCGATGCGATGGCTGAAGTTTACATATCGTGCAACGCAATCGGCGGATTCATCGGTTTTAATTTAACAATGTTCCAAGCCGGCGCTCTTAATTCGTACTCACGCCTCGACTATTTCGCGTAATGACGAGCGGCAGTATTTCGCGTAGGCACAAGAACGGAAATTCGCGATAAACGTGTCGGTTTTCTGAGAAGCCGGCCTACGGCCATTGTCAAGGGTTGTCTGCGTGCGGCGGTTCGCTCAAAATGTTATTAAGGCGCAGCAGACAACAGGCCAGGCGCGGATACGAGCCCGAGAGTTGGAAGTAACAACCAAAACACACGCGAAATCCCTCGCGCATGACGGGCTCGCTCTCTCGGTTGTCGAAGCGCGCTCGCTGGACGGAGAGGCGGAATGACTGAATTCAAGGTGAAGCGCATTCATTATTCCGCCGCATCACGTGCGCGAATAATCCAGATATCTGTTTCATTGAAATAGCAGTCGCTTGAATTGACAGGTGCAAGTGCCCGCGCGATACGCGGCAAATTGCAAACGAAATTGTTGGATATTATTTTCGGCTCAAGTTGACACTGACAATGAGACAAGAGAGGTGTCTTCTTATTTTCCGTCACGAGCATGTACATAATTTTTAATCAGATTCGGGTTAATATTACACTTGATTCCTACGAGACACCGGCTGATTATTTTTAGTTTCAGGAAATTTGAATATCTAATTTCGACTATTCGATAAAAAAAATAATCTTATAGCAACGATTTTCTAGATACGAAAAATTAAATTGAGAGATAAATACACAGTAAAAAAATTATGCGTCCATATTTTAAGATTTTCTTGTGTTACCACGTTTTGATTAGTACTTCAATGTAAAATTAACATACAATCTACATGTTATTGTTTTTATAACATTTTCATGTGTTACATTTATGTCAACTTCATAACTTAACACTTTGTATATGTCTCTTAGAAATGGAATATTACTTTGAGTATTTTTAACATAATCATTTTAAACAATCAACATGTCTCAAAGTCAGTTTAACATTCTAAAAAAAGTTAAAGTGAATCTTCAAATAATCTTGAACTTTGACATACAAAAATAATCAAATTTACTACAATCAAATGTTTCTACTACAAATAATTTAAGTTAAAATATAATTACTATTACATGTTAATGTCCTACAACAATTCTTATGAGTTATTGTAACTATTTTTTCATGTAATTTTTAATTAATTTGTATGTTATTTTTACATTATACTTAAAATCACAATAACAGAAATAAATGTAAAGTATTGTGTCAATTATTTAACATTTTTAGTTTGTCAATAAGTAACATACGACGAATGAGTTATTTTAACTTAAAATTTAGAGTGGACTTTCTGGGACATGTGAAAAATGTTATAATTAACATTTTATTTTTTACTGTGTAATGAGTGAATACTATGATATCACATGTGTTTTGCATTTAATCCATCTAAATGACAGAGACAGAATTTATTTATCTGAACTGTTAATGAAACTTGGAAAGAAAGACTTTCTAGTTACAGTATCGAAATTTATATTCAATGCAATGATTAATATTTTGCAATGACATAAATTTGCTAAAAAATATTACTAGAATTTGCTGCTACAAATTCTACATATTACAAACAATATTTCGACAAATGGAAAAGTAGCGATAAATTTTTGTTGCTATACTTAAAAATCTTTACATGAGCAAAATCTACATCAGCGAAACATTTTTTTGAATATTTATATCGCGCATTAATGTAAGACAATTATGCATAGTGATTATTTGCGTTACATATCTCTCATCTTTGAAAGAGGGATTCCATTTAAATTATCTAAATTGATTAATTTACCTGGAAAGCGCAAGGAATGAAATTATACAGCAGGTATTATTCGAGGTTTCCTGTATACACGTATATACAGCATACTGATCTCTATCATAAGACACTTATCTCCAACGTGCTAAAGAAAGATCATTTCCGTAGATTGTTTTCGTTTTGAAATATTAATGCTTCATGTAAACTCGACCTAAGTAATTATCACCCAATTTGTATTATCATCTCTTTAATAATTTTCCGATTGAAGGAAAATTGTTGAAAAAGGTCAAAACATTACGCAATTTTACGACGATATTAATCTTTGCGATAGCCTGAGAACCCAAACTCGTCTCATCGTCGCCATTCATTCTCGAACTCCGATTCTCCCACGATGGCGATGACGACACGAAATAGCAGCCGGAAAAAGGGGAACGTCGTGCAGAAATGCTTTTCCTCGGGCCGTTTTCTAAGAAGGTTATTTTTAAACCCACCAACGTTTCGCTATTCCCCCGACGTGCCCCGCGGGCCCTTCATCCTTCAACGTGATCCGTATGGACCCTCCGTGAATCGAGGGACACGTGATGGGTGGGAAGGAAGGAGGGGGACGCAGAGGGAAAAGAGAGAATCAGGGAGTTCGAGCCGAGCGGTCGCTCGGTTAGGGAAGGTTAAGGGAGTAGGAGAAAGAAGAGGAGGAAGGGCAAGAGGTGCGGTGGATCTCGACGTGGAACGATGGAGGAAACGAGGGAGAAGGCGACGGGGATCGGGAGGGGGAGAAGGAGGGGAAGAGGGGGGGGGGTGAGCCGGGAAGAACGGGAGGAGCAGCGCAAAACCGCGTTGCCGCAGGTTCGGGTTCGGCAAGTCGGCTTTCGTTGGCAATCGCGCTCGTTCGGCGCGTGAAGGTCGGGATCAATGGCCGTAGGACCCTCCTGAGTACGGCATGGTCGGGGGGCAGGAGGGGGGGGAAGAGGGCCCAGCGCGCCGAGGCCTGACATGGTGGGGCAACCGCCGAGTCTCAAGTTGGGTACCAAAAGAGGAGAAATTGAGTTGGCGCACCGGTGCCCCTCCGCGCGCCTCGCCCCCCCTCCCCCTCCCTCTTTCTCTCTCTTCCTTTCTCTTTCGTCCGCTGCGCTTCTTGCCGAAGGAGAAACGGGGAATTCTTTCGACGCGCAAGCGAAGAAGACGGAGGGCGGTGCGAGAGAGTTCGTTCGTCCCTCTGGAAGGTTCCTCGTCTCGTTCATTTGTCGTTTCGTTGGAGAAAACGCGGTTCTAAAGCATATTCGTGGCATAGTCTTTGAATTTTACGCTTAATTCCATACGGAAATGCGATAGAACCTTTTGTCCTTTTCTCCACGACTCAGTTTTCAATATAAAATATATTCTTGTATAGCAATCGTATCTTAAATCGAGTCATTTATTTTAATATATCTCATAAATTATTAGCATTTCAAAGAATGCTTAGATTCTGAAAAATGGCATTAGTAATATTAATTAATAATAGTAACTTTTAATTAATTATTACAATAAATAAATAACTTAATTTCAACCGTTGAAAATATTTTGAGAGATTTTATACATCATTTTTTTTTTCCATTACCTCTTCTCCAAACGTGTAATTTGATGATGTACTCTCTAAATTTCTTAGAGTGAAGCTTGCACTCGAAAAATTGAGTGACTGGTCAAATCACTCTAGTTAGAGTGATTTTTCACTCCTATGAGTCTATCTAATTAGAGTGATTTGACCAGTCACTCAATTTTTCGAGTGCAAGCTTCACTCTAAGAAATTTAGAGAGTACGTTTCCGTCTTCTTAATCCCTTTCCCTTTTGCTTATTACGATCCTTGTAAAGCAAACGGCAGTTTCCCCCATTGAACGCCGATACGAATCGGCTGTTTCTCTTCCTTTCATCTTCCCTTCTCTCTCGCTCGCGCCTTCCTGGTATCAGGACGGCAGTCGGCGGACCACCGGAAGAGGGGCCACCGTGAGAAAACTGAAGGAAAGGGAATTGGTTGGTCAGTCGCTCACTGTCGTCCGTCGTTGTCGTTGTCGATTCTACGCTTAAGAGGAAATGTCGCTGATAACGGTTTCGGTTTTGGACGCGAAACGAGATGTCACAAGAAGAGGCAGGCAGACGACGATGACCGACGGCGTCGATCCGATTAAATGACCGATCAATCGGGAAAATGTCGAGCGAAATGCGAGACATAACCGGCACTTCATAGGATTAAGAATTTACTATCCGACGCATTTTTTTCGACGTACTTTAAACTACGGTCTTAATGCGTATAACGAGGTTTCATACAGACGAACTGAAAGAAATTGAAACTTTCTATTTTCTTCGCGAGCGCAAAATAAAATTATGCAATATAATTAAAAACGCGGCAATTTTTCTCTTTATTGTTGCCCAAGATTAACAAATAAGATACAGTCTATTAACTTTGTAGTTGCAAGATAAAAAATATTCAATATTCTCTATTTTTAATAAATATATTTAAAGAGATGATGTTTTTACTATCTTTTTTTTTATTAGTGTCTTTTATTATTCTTTATTTTTAATAAATATAGATTTGAAGAGCCAATGTTTTTTATTATACTATTATATAAGGTATACTTTGTGACTCTTCTATCGTCGTCTCGATGCGCGAATAATTCTGGGAAAAGTAAGAAAAGAAGAGTTGCGATAGCCAAAGCCAAAAGGAAGAGACATAGCGAGCGGATATGTCGGCAGCCATAATAAATAGGAGTAGTGGCCATCCTAAAATGCCTCAGGCCGTTATGCCTCTTTCTCTTCCTCGACTTCGTCCTCTCCTTCCTTCATCCGCTGCTCAAAGAAAACCAGACACTCCTCTTTCTACCTGGCCTGGCCTGGCTCCCACTCTGCCCGATCTCTATCCAGTATTCCACTATGACTACTCGAGACCTTCTGCATCCTATGCCGTCCTAGTAACGTTTCTATTTCTACTTCCATTACTGTCATTCTCCTTCCCGTGTCAAGCGCGTCTATATTTTACGATTAGTCGCATTTTACAGCTCTACATATAGAATATGAATATACGCGCACTATGATGTGATTGATGTGGTGATTCCATCTACCACACTCACCAAGCGAGGATTAAGAATCCATCATCCAAGAGATTCGTGAATAACCATCATGGCTACTATAATCACTGGTATTGGCCGACGAGTTCTTACTAAACTCGTTTTAGAATTCGGAAGGAGAGGGGCTAGGCCCAATGGCGTTTAGAAGGAAGGTCCAATTATGGCGATAGAGCTATGTATATATGGCCGAATTGGATAAATACAGGCAGTAAGGAATGTACGCATCATATGTTTTATGTAAAAGAATCTTGAATGAATGAAGAATGGTGTCGAGTTGCAAATGTAAATTTCATCAATCAGGCCGTGTAATTAAATCGAAGTCGATACTTTAGATTGCCATTTTCCAGTCCACTTTTGTTCATCATGTATGACTTGCGACGTGATCCACTCACCGACTTGGTTCTCGAGACGAATATACGCGCGAAGACCAAGGTCTGCCCTCGACTCAAGGCCGAGAGGCGAATTTGGGGACGAGACGTGCGAGAGAGAGGACGACTCGTGTGGGCCGCGGTGCGGGGGAGGGAAGGGGGGGGGCAGGATGGAAACGGAGGGAGACCGTGCGAGCGTAGGTCGTGTCTCGGAGGATTTCTTCACCGACCTACCCTAAATTCCAGCCGGTCCTCCCCGGCTTCCTGTTTCGCCGCGTCTTCCCCCTCCTCGACCCCCCCTCGCTGCGTCAGCTGCGATAGGCTTGCTTCTCCTTCTGTGTGTGCGGCGAGAGAGCTCGTTTATTCCACGCGGGGAGCACGCATTGTATACGGGTCCTTGCCTTCTCCCGCTCCTCCTGCTCTTTCGTACGCGAAATCGACGTTCCTACTCTTCCCTACTCTCTCTTGCTCTCTTTCTCTCTCTCTCGTTCGCTCCACGTCTTTCCTACACGTCAGCGACTACCGCGTATAACCAGAATTCACTCCCTTGTTCGTAAAAGATGTCGAGCTTGCTAGCTTTTCGATCGTCTATTAAAAAATTTGCCATAATTTTATAATCATACATTAATTATTTACGTGAGAAATATCCTAAAAGGATCATTTTATTTTTTATTTTATTTTTATTTTTATGACACATTTTTTTTTATAGGGATGATTCATATTAGAAAGAATTTTAAAAATTATTTATTGTGACTTTTCTACATCTTGCGCTAAATAACTCAATTAATTTTGTCTTTAATTAAAAACCTTCTTTATGAAAGCTTCCATAAGCTATTCTCGACGATCACGGTGCCGCGTGAGTGCGTGCGACATGCGTGTTCCATCGTTTGAACGCGACAAGACGTACTCGTATCGGGCGAGCGATTTCACGTGCTGAGAACGCGAGTTTTTAACCCATTTCCGCGCGACACAGAGCAACCGGTAACGTTTTTGCTTGAAACGACAGACAGCGGAATAATTGCGCGAAATAATTGCTCGGATTACAATAATGGGTCACTCCGAACGGTAGCGCGTGATGATAGTTTTCGAAGCAGTGTTTGGCGAACAGATTTTTCCCCGAGTTGTTTCGTTCGAGGAATCCTCTCGTTATTTCGTACGATATTATCAAACGGGGAATAACACTTTTACGTCGCAAAAGTTTCACATTTTTACCGATATTATCAAATGGCCGATAATGAGCCACGATTTAACGAGATACGTTAAATTAAAGAAATATATATATAGACTAAAATGGTGTAATATGTGCTCACATTTATTTAAATTAATGTAAAATACTTGTAATGAACAAATTTTATCCATAGTTGAAATTTACAAAGATTTACTAATATTACGATTAATAATTGCACCAATTTTTAGTTAATTTTAAGGTATTTTAATTATGAGATCAAAATATCGAAAAAGGCGTTTGGTGAAAAACGCCTCACATAATTATAATCGACAAAAATAATTTTTTGTTGTCTTATTAAATTATAAAATTCGACGAAACATAAAAATGTTCATATTTTAATTTTATAAAAATATTAATTAAATATTTGTGAAAATTGCATCTTTTATTATTTCTTCTTCTAAAATGATATTGATATCCATTTGTGGTATCTTGATCTTCGCCATGACTATTGCTTCTATTCCGTTTTACTCCATTCTATCCGTATAATTCCTCTTTTATTTTGTTCATAATGTTCCAAAAGAAATGATAAAAAAATTACAATAGAACGAATTAAAAAAAAAACATTTGTACATTTGGTTCCGTTACCAGTTATATTTTATAGATTATATCTTCAGAAATACAATCTAAACATATATTAAATATAATGATAATTACTTTTATGGAATGAAAAATGATAGGAATGATAATTAAAAATATTTACAAACAAATTTTGATTTTTTTAAACTTATTGATTTTAAAATGAGAGATATATAAACATAATAATAATTACTTTTATCAAGTGAAAAATAATAATTAAATATAACTTATCAATAAATTCTTTCTCCAACCTTTTCCTTAAAAATTATAGATTTTGTAATTTTTTTAATGTAAAATCGCACTCACAATCAAAGCAGTTTTATGCATTTTACTCGTTGATTGTGCCAACTATCGACTCTCGTTTCAATAACACTTATTGGTAAGCTCATTATGCCTGAGCATTAAGTGGGGCATGTTCCCTTCTAAAGCGTATTATACCATTTTACCCCATATAAAAGAAGGAATTCTCTTGAAAGTAATCGTAGATGGATTAAAAAATTTTAAAAATTCGGAAAAACAGCGAAAATTTTATTTAGAGATATTTCTATTTCTTTCTAAAGATAATACTTCAAAATTTACCTTTACACGACGAATAGTCGCCAATCAATTTTGCATCAGCCTCCACGAGCGCTCGTACATCGACGCAGACGTAATAGATTCGTTAATTATACTCTACGAGTCTCGGATAAAGCGTCATACAAATTGCTCCTCGTTTATCCGCGCCAATACCCGAATTTTCCTAAACGAGCGTTTCAACACGGGTCATAAAAATTTACGTCGTGTCGTTTCAACGACCGACGCTCCATTTCAATAAATACGTTTCTTTCATCGGACTTTATGCGCGCAACAGTTTTTCAATCGTACATCCCGAACAGCTGCTCGCGTGCGCGCGCGCAACATCCGCGAGCTGTCACAATCGGGCGGACGGGCGAGAAGCGCCCGGTCGAAAAATCCATTTCTCCATATTACGCGCGGGCGTGCAGTTGGCAGTGCCGCGGTGGAAAATCACGAAAAAAAAGAGGCGAATTGATCGTCGCAACCGGCCCACGTCCATTACGCTTTATTATACGACCGAGCCCTCCTCTCTACGTTCCATCTCGTGGTTTTTCGTCGATTGGGGTTCTCTCTCTCTCTCTTTCCCTCTCTCTTTCCCTCTCTCTTTTACGGTGAATACACGAGCGGACAGAGACAGCGAGCCGCGGATAGATGAAAGAAGAGTAAGAGAGAGACAGAGAGAGATGAAAAGATTGATGGGGAAGAAAGAGAGGTACAAAGAGACGCGGAAGAGAGAGAGGCTCGAAATGGTAATCACGAAAAAAGGCAACGAATTATTTCCATCATCGATCCCGACGGTCGAACGCACGCACTCGCGCACGTAGAATGCCGCGCGTCTGTGTGCGCCGCGTTACGTTTCATCGCGGCGCCCCTAACGGGTGGCTTACGGCCGTCAAAGGGATGCTATGTGCATAATACCGTGCATCGACGTATGCACGTCGGCCCGTGGATGCGTCGAAGAGCGCGCTGGCCGCGGGAGCGTGAAACCCCGCGCGCGCAGCAGCGCGTGTGTGCGTGTGCGCGTCACCTTCGACGTGGCGTGAACGACGACGGCAGTACAACGACCCGCGTCGCGGGTCGAAATTGCGAGGTCGCACCGACGATCGGTCCTCTTGGCATTTGCACGCGTTAAAATCGATGACGTCGACGAAAACGCGAGAAGCATAAATGGATGAAGATCGAAGATTGGAGGAATAAATCGCTCTCCCCCTCTCCCCAAAGAATACAGAATTAATTTTCTTATCTTATCGCATTATTGTTTTATTTTTTTTAAATTTTATTTCTGTTTTACTTTTTTTTTAAATTGAACTAGACGTCTGTTACTATTCCTTAAAAATCCTTAAAATTCCTTAAAATAGGGGATATCTGATAAATTTTGTTAATCGCTATTATTTAATAACTATGTTAATTTGTCGGTGTAATCACGCTTGCGTTTAGAGAAAGAGAGAGAGAGAGATTTTTGAGCCGTTATTTTCTCCTTTTTATCTAGACACTCCCCAATTTATCTCTGCAATTCCGAGAGCGAGATCTCTGCGTGAATTGTCGGGTGGAAAATTATCACGATTGTGTCGGGATCCTCGCACATCTCGCCGCGTTAACAAAATGTTTAACACCGATGATAATAATTCTCGTTGCTCTTGTTGAGATACCGCTAATATTATTCGACTATTATGGAGATTTTAAGGTATGTGCATATGTACATGCATTCGCGCGCTGGCGATATCGCGTGGGGATTTATATTCGCTGTTTAGGAGTCGTTTTGATAACGATGTAATGAAAGTAACGATTTAAACCGCGACATCGATTAATGTTAAACAAATATTTCAGTAACATAAATTATAATGCGGCCTTTGAAGCGTTCACGTGTTATCGCGGATAACATATAACGGGGTCTCTGAACAAATATAATTTATATTTCAGTTATTTGCGTGATGAATATTGATTTCAATTGATATCGTTCGAAGAAGCTTGTACACTTGTACACAGAGACTGTTAATATCATGCGACTACAAAATTAATAATTATATTAAATTTGTTAAATTAAATATAAAAAATTTCTTCGATTTCGTAGACATCTGCCTTTAAATAAATTTTATCTATGCAGAATATTTCAAGAATCCTCAGTCTTAAATAATATTTGCAAGTTAAATGGACTCTGATGCAGTCAAGAAAAATGCGAATAGCATCGGACTCTTTCTTTCTGTCGTGAATCGAATTTTCCATTTCGCGGCACTTTGAGTCTCTCTATAGCATCTTAAAATGCGAACTCGTTGCCTCCAGCTAACAGCTAATTTCGAGCAGTTTCTCTCTCTCTTTCTCTCTCTCTCTCTCTCTCTCTCTCTCTTTGTTTACGCCGTCGTTTGTTCATTCATACTAGTACCACGGATTGCCACTTTCCGTGCAGCTTTTTCATTCGTGCTCCCCCGAGCTTTCCACGGCTTCTCCCCTTTTTCGAAGGTACTCACGAAGGGTCTCCGCAGACCTGGCCCGCGTATAAGAGCGCGTGCACAACAGACCACTTGACAGACTCCCACGATTGCAAATATCAATGACGAGAAAGGAGTCATTGCCAATGAGAGATCGATAAACTGAAAATTTTCGATTATTTTTTAGACCGTGTTCGAAAAAAATCTATTAATCAATTAACATCAATCATAAGAAAATAGTTTAATTGCTTTTAAAAAAAAAAAGTATCATGCTTGTGATAAAGTATCATGATAGATTATTAAATTATTGTTTAATTATTATATGTGATATTTATTTAATAATTTAACATTTTTTATTTAATATTTATTTAATTATAAAATTATGTCAAATATTCGTGTCGCAACGTAAATTAAAAGAATGCACGTCATGAGAAAGTTATGTTTCTAGCTACTATAACTATAAGCTTGTTACGGGTGCGTCGACTTGTAAGAAGTTATGTCCTCTCTGAATCATCTGCGTTTTCTTTTCATTTTCTTGCACACATCGCGAACAAAGTTACCTCAAGCTCTATCGAATCCGTCGATATTCTTAAACTTAGGGAAATGCAAATGTCCATTATTCTTAGGTGCTCACGTATTTCACTTTAAACACGACAAGCGTTGTGTGCAAGAAGGAGAATTCACAGAGAATCCAAAGAAAAAAAGAGAGACAGACTTTATCGCTTCCTGATATTACACATCCCGTGCTTCTCCCTCCTGTGTACATAAAACCAACATTACGTAAAATCTCACGCATCCCAGCCGCGGATAACGACCGTCCTTAATCGCGGACGTAATAGGACGCTCGCGGATCCGCCCCAGTTCCTGCGGGTCCCGCGACGCTCAGGTGACGTCGCCGTCCTGGCATCCTTAAGCGTCCGTAACCCCGATAATCGTGTCATAACCGTCAGCAAGGGGACAGCCCGATAGCGGGTCGCATCCCGTGCTTGCGGGCTCGTAAAGTCGCGATCGTTGCGCAACATGGTTACGAGCGTCCGAGCCGGTGAACGCTCGTTCCTACAAGTGCGGCACGCACGACAGGCGGGGGCGGACGCGGATTCAGTTATAATCTTGGAGGACTTTGCGACCAGGAGAGAGAGTCACCGAATGTGTAAAACTCGAGGCCGAGGCACCGTAACGGTGTTTGTCTCTCTCTCTTTTTCTCTCTTGTACCGCGAGATCTCCCGCCACGTGCGCGGACACGGGAGTTACATTAGCCTCGGGGGCTCCCCGAGATAGCGATACGTCGTATAATGCCGGGAAAACGGCAGGTCCAGCCTTACTTTGCGAATCTACCGCGAGCGGAGTGTTGAAGGTCTATCAGCTGATCAGCGATCGATTCGCGCTCCTCGAGATCTCGCCAACGGTTCCCAGATCCCAGATTCGAGAGACCTCGTTCCAGTGTGTATTTTCCCTTATTCCCTTCTTGAAACAAACATTAAATTATTATAAGCGATGTGTAAACGGTACAGCCGCGGCATTTCACGTATACTTTCATCGAGAATGTTGGAAATGTAATAAGATGTAACGACGTAATTGAAGTGTGCCTAGATGGGAACACGAGGCTCTCTACGGTTACCCCATAATCGAAGGTCTTAACTCTAAATGCCGGGGCTATTGACATTTTCCAGTCATTGACATTTCAAGTTTCTATTAAAAGGCCCGATAAAAACCCTTCAAGAAAGACACTTTGGTCGATTCTGCCAGGATTCTTAATGTCACGCAGCAAGAAGTGCGTGTAAAAATAAAAACACCCGCAAAGATTATTTTTAAAATTTATTTAATTGATTCCAGTTTTGAAGAATGCACATTAATGGCATTTCTCGAAAATTTCAGTGACTTTGTCAACGTCAACAAGTATCATATTCATCAATGTTAGAAGTGACTTTGCGATGGACGCGTTTGAACATTAGAAGAGATGTGACATGTCACTGATACGTTCATCTGCAACCCACAGATGATCGAAATCTTGGCGTATCATCGCGACTGGTCGGCTGCACTTCTTGCTGCTCTTTTTTTCACGTGCAAAGTCTTAAGTTTCCACCCGTTCATTAATGCTGGATCGCAAATCCATCTGATTGATGTCAATAAGTATCGATAACTTGATGTAATGCCTTAAAAAAAAATCTCTTTGATCGAGATTGACTCTCGATGACTGGATCAGGAAGGAACTAGAAATTATTATGTGCATTATTATAAAATATTATCATTTTAATAATTGACTAAAATTATAATTAATTAAAATGATAATAAATCAAATCATTTCTCGCGCAAAATATGTTTCTTCAAAATCAGTGTAGTGTAAATAATTAATTAATAATCCATAAATGAACACAATACATTATAACGTAAATCTGTTTCTTAAGAGCAACAGGATTAAATGCGATGTAATTTATTGTCGCGATTGTACGGTACGACTTATTATTGTATCCATTCATCCATAGCGTTCGCGGTTCAATAATACTTCTTTGGAATATCTATTTTATCCGATAATCGCGCATACCAAGCGTCGAAACGTCAAATTATCTATCATAGTTGCGTGCGATTATTCAATTAATCGCATTACCCGAATTACGTTTAGCTGAATTACGCGTCGATGAATCCGCAAGCATTTACAAATTCATTTGCTCGCGCGAATTACCGTAGGAACGCTTCGTCAATTCATTATTAAAGCATCGCGATAAAATTCAACGACGACTCGCGGACAAAAGACTTGCTCGCAAAGTTCCCAATCCAGCCACGCTCCTCTCAAAACTAACACACGGAATATTTTTTTAAATACATATTTACGTACATCTCGAGTAAAAATTGGCATATCTTGTGCGGTTGATATTTTTTCTTATCAAAATCCGTTCTCGATAAAAGGAGAGAGTTACCATGGCACAGATCTCGCTATCTCACTAAAGCTCTCGATATTCCACGTGTTATTTATCCGCGGAACGAAAAGCGCACACAAAATTATCTCGAGGGAATCATATTCAGCGCTAAATGCGAATAAGGGTCAAGATCCCCGTCTCCTCCCCCCCCTCCTCTCTGCTTTTGCATCTTGGGCGAACGCGATTTTCGAGCGAACGAGACGCGCGAACGTCTACGGGCGTACGTAGGGTCGACGCACGATTAATAAGAATCTCGATTCGCGACTCGTATGCGTACACGCACACGCGCGCCGCGTACGCGTGTGCGTGCTCGATCCCGCTCTCGGCTCGAATCGCGACCGTGGGCTTAATAACAAGACGCACACGCACACACGAGTATGCTACACACGAGGAACGGGGGGGGATCGGCGAGGAGGGGGGGGGGCAGACCCTGCGGAGCCCATAAAGCAAGTCCCCGACTTATCCCCCCTGCCTCTCCCCCTCGCTGTTCCGCGGCATTCCCGCGGGCCGAAAACCAGGCGCGAGGCCAATACCGAGGGATCCAGTCCGAGAGAAGAGCAGCATCTCGCCCTCTCGTCTCTTCCTTCTCCTCCTTCTCTCCCCCCCTCTGCTCCCTTCTCCTGCCTCCGCCGCCCTTTCCCTCTGTCCCTCCGTCGCCACGTTCCTTTCTTGTCCCGCCGTCATTTCGTCGACTCGTTCGCCAGGTTTGCCAGGCCAGACCAGGCCAGGCTCGCGCTCGCTGGTCGTGTACCACCGCCCGTTCGTCTATCCGTCCCCTCGGCCTGGTGCATTGCACCGGCGTCGATGCAGCGTGGTAATAGGCTCCGTGAAAAAGTCGACGGCGGGAGGGGGTTTCGGATATCTCTATCTTTCTCTCTCTCTTTTTAGTTTCTTCGATAATTTAAAATAAATACGAGATCGCAGTCCGAGGTCTCTGTAGAAAAGTATCCATCGATGACGGGGCCCGCCTCGGGGCGAAAATTAATAAACGCGATGACGATTGTATCGAAAGTCGTGCGCTGCGTAAGAATTGTCATATCGATACAATGGTCGTTTGAAGAAGTAAAGTTGTCCGCGTCAGTTGGATAAATAATAAGCGGCGATTTATGAGCCGTATCCCCGCTGATTGATAATCGGCAAAGATAGTATTTGACAAGTATATCGTAATGTGTGCGATATTATAATCGGATTAAGCGTCGGCGCAGCTTAAGAAATTGCGAGCCAAGATTGATCTTGAATCATAATTTCAGGTGTAGTAATTAATTAAGGATATTAAGAAATTGATTTCAATACGAGATTATCATTACTCGTGATTTATCAGTCGTCGCGTATGCTTGAATCAAACATATCAAAAAATGACAAGATGCGATCAAACATTTTATCTAGAATATAAAAAGTGAGGAGGAATTTGAAAATATTGAAATTAATATTAAATAATATTAATATTGATATAAATTTTTTTAGTATACATAATGAGCCGTATAAAAAAGAATTTAGTCGAAATTCCCAGGAACCATGGCCTATCCACGCCAGCCAAATGGCCGCCGAGCAGAGATTTGGGCTCGCACCTGCGTTCGCCATCGTCGGAGCGTTTTCTTCCTCCCGACTTTTGGCAGGCAGTGTACAGTGAGAGGAAAGGGGGGCCGAGGGGGGCAGGCGGCGCGGAGGGGGACGACGGTGTGTGCACCGCCGCCGGTCGTTGGGTGAGGTCAGTGTCGACCGTTCGCGAGTTGGACCGGGCCTCCGGTCCCCTCGTTGGACCGGTGCCGACACGCCTGTGCACACATACACAGATACACAGATACTTACACATACACGAGCGTGCAGCTGCATCGTCCATGCGAGTTGCATCTCTTTTGCGCTGCACCTCTGTCGAACGCGCTCCCTCGGCTCGCGCGTGCGCGCGCGCGAGTGTGCGTGCGACACGCTCCCGGTTTCGCAGTGTGTTCGCCAGGAGAGGTGCATCGCCCTCCGTCGCTGCGTCAAGGCCAGCGAAAATACTCGCTCGCTCGGTTCGTTCGCTCGCCTCTCTCTCTTTCTCTCTCTCTCTCTCTCTCTGCTTCCGCCGTGCTCTTCGGGGGCCCTCCCCCTCGCCCGTCGTGCCCCCTCGTCACGCGGCTCGCGTTCCCTTTTCTCCGTTTCAGTCACTCCGCCGAAAGGTCCCCTCTCCGCCTTCCTCCCGCGGGCGAGCCTGCACTTCGACTGCATCGTTGCTACCGCGAGAGAGAGAAGACTTCTCGATGAAATGGAGAATCTCTCTCTCTAACGAGAGTCACGAGATAATTAGATGTACGTTAGATTGTCGATGTTATATTTTGGCAAAAAATTGGAGGGAGAGGCAAGCTTCGATTTTTATTTTGCTGACGCAACAATTATCTTCATCATCTTGTTTCATATATATACAGGGTGTTTCTTAATAAATGCGAAAAATTTTAGGAGATGATTCTTTGTCGAAAATTAAGGAGGGTTTTTCATATAAACATATACTCCTACATCCCTCCCTGTGGAGTTACACTCCTCCAAAAATGGGAGTAGAAATTAGGTTTTTAATATAATTTTGTTTTTGTTCCAATTTTTCCAACATTTACTCAAATTTTATTTTTATTTTAAAATTTAACTTCTCGTAATTCGAAACCTATGCTATTTAGCATCGTGTGCACGATAACGTATTTTATTTTTTTTCTTGAAAACTACTGATTTTGTGAGAAAAATAAAAGAAATAAAAAAGTTTCTAAATAAATCAAACTTTTTAATGCATATTTTTAGATGATCATATTCCGGCCCATTAAAAAGTTCTAATAAAAAATTTAATAGGAGTTACTAGTTTCATTTCCTTATAACAATACGGGAGGCTGAAAAAAATATTAATAAATAACCCTTTTACTAGTAGAAAATATCCATCTAATTTCATTTCTTTAACTTGTTTCAAATTTGAGAAGAAAATAAAAACCTAACTTTTACCCCCATTTTTAGAGAAGTGTAACTCCACAGAGAGGAGGATGTAGGAGTATATGTTTATATGAAAAACCCCCCTTAATTTTCGACAAAGAATCATCTAAAATTTTTCGCACTCATTAAGAAACTCTGTATAATATGATACGAAAAGTAGCGATTATACTCGTATTAATTCCTCTACTTTTGCCGAGTTCTCTCTCTTTCTCTCCTCTCTTGCAGAATCGCTACAATTTTACCAGAAAACACCAGCTTTGTCGAGACACAACGGAATCGGGCAACCTACTCTTATTCACTCTAATACGCGGTTTTTTTTAAGGACGCGCGTATTCGCGTGCGAAATATGAGTGAAACGAGCATCGTCAATAGCTCGACACGCCCGACGAAGATGGAGGAATTAATTCGAAGGCCCCGAGGGGCGGATTCTCGCGAATTGCACGAAGTATACGAGGCTTTGTGACGAGATGCGCGTCGGATTGGAACTTTTGCGTAGCGGTAAATGAAAAAACGAGAGATTTTTATTCGCGTAATGGTCCCCGCAAGTATTGGACGTCGCGGGAGGGGGAGGGAAAGAGAGAGAAAAGATTAGGATTCGCGATTTTCGCGCGAAACATTTTTACGCGAAAAAATCATAATCTAACTAGAGGTAATCAATTTATTGATGACATATATTTCACACCTGAAACGCGCGTGATGATGTTCGCGACGTGCATATTAATTGTATTATTTGTTGTTGCACGTGTCTGTGATGAAACATGCTCTCGCGAGAAGGGGGTCGTTATGATTAAAAGAGTTAATAAATGTACCGATTGCGATCGCGCGATTGGTTATTCGGCGGTAGTCGCGATGTTGACACAAATGTTCGGTAGACGAGGAGAGCACGCGCCCTGAAACACTTTCCATTTGTTCCGATAAAAGCGAACGACCGGAAAGGGAGCAACGACACATGCGATTGTCGGGTTTGCCGAGCGTTATCGTTACCTGCAGACGTTTCCCTCCATTAGGTCACGGTTCGTGTCCTCCTCGCCTAATTTAGCGAGTGACATTTGTGTGTATTTCCCTACCTTAAGAATAACGTTTAGATGCGACGAAGGACGAAATGAAAATTATAAGCGAATCTCTGGAAGTAGATCCTTATTCCTCGATAACTCGAAAAAAGAAAAGCCCTCTACGAATCCGATCGCGCCTCGTCATTATATTTACTTGCGTCTACTCGTTAGAGACGAAACGCACATTTGTCGATGTAGATCGTCACGGTCCTCGAGCGTTTCCTTCGCGAAAAAGATAGATCGTGGTGTTGGCCCGCGCCCCTTCACCCTTTCCCTCTTTTCTCCCCCTCCCTCTGCCCCGGAAAAGTGTGATTTCGAAATGCGCGATATAACGAGAAGCACATAAATATTGCATGGTCGCGCTGGAAAAGCCTCCGCGTGCATCGGATTCAGGGCTTAATACATATTTCATGGACTGCGCGCAACAAGTATTCGCCGCGCGAGCGCAAACGTATCAAATGATTATACGCGGTCGTCGCGTTGTTTACGGCTCGCGAGACGCACGACGGGCCCTTCCGCGCGAAAATAGGGCCCAGCGTGCGTATAAATAAAGTACAGGATGAAGAACATCATGAGATAGCCGGTGGGTGTTTCGCAAAGATGGATATTCCTTTTTATACGCGAGACACGCTCGGGTCTGTTACATTTCAGGCTCTAAAATGCATGGGAGAGAAATTTAAAATATGCATCATAAACTATAATAGAGGATCTCCCGAAGAAAACGCTATAAAGTTCTTCAGCGACGCGTATCGCAGATATGCCAATCCAACTTTCTCGCAAACTCTGCCATTCTTCTTCTTCTTTTTCTTCCAAGTTTATTGATCTGTTGTTTTCAAAAAATTATTCCTGAAGATGAGGTTCAGCTGTTCATTCAGCTTTTAGTCTTCCAGGTATTTCGTGGATTATGATATAGGAAATTCTGGTGTTGTTCATTTTGTTCACACACAGTAAAAAATAAAATGTTAATTATAACATTATTCACATGTCCCAGAAAGTCCACTCTAAACTTTAAGTTAAAATAACTCATTCGTCGTATGTTACTTATTGACAAATTAAAAATGTTAAATAATTGACACGATACTTTACATTTATTTTTGTTATTGTGACTTTAAGTGTAATGTAAAAATAACATACAAATTAATTAAAAATTACATGAAAAAATAGTTACAATAACTCGTAAGAAATATTGAGGTCGTTAACATATAATAGTAATTATTTTAACTTGAATTATTTGTAATAGAAACATTTGATTTTAGTAAATTTGATTATTTTTGTATGTCAAAGTTCAAGATTATTTGAAGATTCACTTTAACTTTTCTTAGAATGTTAAACTGACTTTGAGACATGTTGATTGTTTAAAATGATTATGTTAAAAATACTCAAAATAATATTCCATTTCTAAGAGACATATACAAACTGTTAAGTTATGAAGTTGACATAAATGTAACACATGAAAACGTTATAAAAATAATAACATATAAGTTGTATGTTAATTTTACATTAAAGTACTAATCAAAATGTGGCAACAGAAAAGAAAATAATAACAAGAAAATTTTAACATATGGGCGCACAATTTTTTACTGTGCATGGTCTCTTCAGAATCGTCTCCTTGTTCCATAGCTTCAGTTTTGCCGATTCATCTAATCTGCATATCATAGTCTCTTAGTGTTTTGCTTGCGATTGGTCGCAATATTTTTATTTCCGATATTCCGACTTTTAATTCTTGTTGTGCCTGCTCTTGTCTCTAGATTATAATTAGCTTGACACGTGTCTCATATATTACTATGCACCTTACTATGCACATAAGTTTGTTGTTCCAGATAATATTTTTAGATATCTAGATGTATTTTTTAAATATCCAGGCAACCTTGTTTGCTCCTTTTATATACAAGTTATTATAGCTGGAAATTTCTACTTCCAAGTATTTAAATGTTATGACTTGTTCCACCGGTTTATCATTAATAACGTTAATTTACATCTCTTAGGTTGCCTTGATATTATTAAGATCTTTGTTTTGTTGAAATACTCGTGTTAACCTTTGAGATGCAAGTTATGAAACTTGTACAACATACTTTATAAATAATGTTGACAATTTTACGCCCCATCTTGTAATCCAGTCCTAGGGATCCCACTTTCTACATGATCTCGTCCGCAATTAAATAAAATCGAAAATTTAATACTGACACTCGGTCGCGGAAATTCATCAACGCGTCAGAAATGAATGAAGCGATCACGATTCGCTGTAAAACCCAGCCAGCGATTCTAGTTGCCGACGCGCTCGTTACGCCGAAGCTATCGTTCATCTAGAGCAGCTACCGTGGAACAGGTGTTCCCGGGAGTGGCACGAATTATTGTTGCGCGAACATCAGCTTACGGGGAGTAATGCTGATGCCGAGCGGTATTGTGGTCCTGCTGGGCCGGCAATAAGTGTTTATGACTTATAAGCGATAAGCGTCGTGTGTACAAACTTAAAGGCTCGCTCGAATATCGCGGGATATTAATCGGTAGCGAGCTAATTAGCCGCGCAAAGTATCGATTTGTGAGAAGCTAGTTAATTTCCAGCGCCTCGGACGGATTAACTAACGGATCCCCCGTAACGCGATCTTTGAGCGATCTTTCGCAGCAGCTATTTGGAGCGTGAGACGAGCGTTTTCTTTTTCACGATCGCCGATCGAAGGATATGAGGTAGCAAGGTAGCGATTTGGATAGAAAGATGGTAGTTTCGCCTTACATACTTATGCGAAAGTAGGGGCTCGATATGCCTCGGGAAATTACAGCGCATGAAATACGGTGCGCCTTGCGCGGTTAAATAGAGCGAGATGCGAGAGGAAATTTTTTTGGAATTTAATTATGTCACGCGAAATATCTGTATGTTTTATCACAAATATACTAATAAATAATATCACAAATTCACTAATAAAATTCTCCAAATGTATTTTCCATTTTTAGAATTTCAATTCTAGGGGTCCATCCGAAAAATATTCCAGCAAAATTTCGCTAAATCCTCTCCTCGACAAGATGTTTATTATTGAATAAAAAGTCGTACAGCCTCCTTTGACAGTCGGCAAGATTTTCGAAATTCATGAAAAGTGAATGAAATTAAAATTAAAAATTCCGAAGCATTCTGCAAATACACAGTACAATGCACGATAGTCGAAGCAGTTTCCGGGAATGCGGGTAGATATTTCGCGCGGTCGAGCGAGAGAAACGAAATGGAGCGAAGTCACGTTGGCGAAATTAATAAACAAGCATGTTTATCGCGCCTTTGCAGCCTAGCACGTGAACGAAGCAAGAAGGATCCTCGGCTGCAACGCGCCGACTGCAACGTTATGCAACGCCGGGCTTTTAGTGGGCCGTATAGTTGCGCCATTCGCATAGTCGTCCGCTTATAGTCGCCTCCGATCGAGCGTAGGCCTTCCATCGTCGTTTCATCGTGCATAGATTCCGTATGTTGCGGAACAACCTGGTGAGCGTCGACTATCGCCAACGGACACTCGGAATTTGCTCCGGATCATTATCGGAACCCCTAGATCTCGAGGCCCTTTTAGTTGCGACTCTGTTCTAGAGAGAAGGGCTCGTATCACTGATTTCGCGCTTCCTACTCGGATATTGTGCCTCCTACCTTTCGATCTATCTTTCGAGTCGATTACCTTATCTGTCTTTCGTCCGATTGCGACTCGATTCTCTTAAGGGGCGAGAAGATTCGAGTGTCATTGTTATTATTGTGTCACATGATGATAAGATTTTAATTACTTTATCAAATTCTTCCTTGAAAATGTGCAATGTATAAATATTAAATCTAGTTATAAGCTTACAAGATGCTTTGCATTTAAATGTCAAAACTTTAGAGGCGCGTAAGGAATCGATAAATTACAAAAATTTCTTTAGAGATTTGCTCGTTTTTATTTCACTGAAAAAAATTACAAAAGAAAATAAAGGAGGTTTTCATCAAAAAACATAAACCAATAATGTTAAAATTATTGGGTTTATCAAATAATATCATGAGATAAAAGTTGTAGAGCATGTAATTAAAAAAAGAGAGTTAAAATCTTCCTGAAATGAAATTAGAGGATTGTAAATAAATACGCGATGATTAACAGGATTATTGTATTCTGTTTATTTTGCTGTTTGGTTTGTTTATGTTTATACATTTATACATTTTGAGCAATATCTTCATTAAGGAAGTACAACACGAATAACTAATAAATATAAATAAATAAGAGAGTAATAAATAAGTAAAAATATGAAAATGAGCTTTTTTGTTTTTTTTTGTGATTTCCCAAAATAAAACAAAAACGAGCAAATCTCTAAAGGTTATTTTTTTAAATTTATCTATTTCCTAATTTTCACGCTCTCGAAATTTTAATATTTAAATTCGACACACTCTGTATAATGTTTGAAAAATTATATCATTAAGACTCCTGTAGACAATCTAAAATTAAAAAAATTCAAAGTAATATTTTATTTATAATTTTATCGTGTGATACAGAAAACATTTAAGCATCTAAAATACATATAACTCTCAAAATATATATCAGGAAACGGTAAAACATGTGACGCATAAAATTGTAACTAGATTACTATCGCTAATTATGGATCATTTATAGAGGGGCCTTTAAACCCATAAAATTTTCACAGAGATGTAAATTATACATATTTCCCAAACAAAAAGCTTCGACGCTCTCTTGTTCGATCGAAGCAAAAATTGATCGATCCGAAATTAACGAGAGCCTCCGCGAAAGTTCATCGCAGGCTGGCGTCAGCGAAACTCGCGTGGCTGCCGAGGCTCGCATACCGGCCGGCGAATGCCGCCAAATTTAAGGCGTCGGCCTTGAGGAATGACTTACCCGACAAAGTTCTCTCTTTGTCCAAGTGCCGCGGCGCACCGTCGCGGAACAGAGGGGACATTCTCGGTTGCGGCCTCACGGTCGCAGCTGGTGCCAATTTGCTCGACCTTGTGCCGAGTTGGCGAGCGGCAGGCACTTTTGACACACACAGGGACTTTCGCCGGGATGGGGCTCCTACGCCCGCCAAGAGAGAAAGAGAGAGAGAGGGGGGGGGAGAGAGAGCGACGATGACAGCCACGGGAAAACGGGATGTCGACGAACCCGCGTGCACCGAAATAGCGCCTTCTAAAGACGCGAAGGAAGGGGTTGTATAGGCGTAATACGCGAACCTAAAATTACGTGCGCGATGAACGTTTTTGCGGCGATTCGCGAATAACATTGTTGTCCGCGCGAAGGTCGATTCGATCTCTCGTGTGACTCACGCGAGCGCAATTATAAGCGAATCGCCTATCGCGGATCGCATCTGGGAGATGATGGTGGTCGAAATTAGAGATACGCGACGGGTCCCTTCGTGCGAGATTTCCTCGCGATACGCACGTGGGTGGCGGACCCCGAGGAATGCCGGCCGTAACTAGCGCAGTAGGTAGGCAGCGATAAATAAATAATGTCGATCGAAGTCTCGCGGTCCGGCGATACCTAGGCGTGTACCTGACCAGAAAGCCCGACTGCCCACGTGTACTCGTGTTACACGGATATCTAGTGGGCGGGTTTTGCAAGAGGCAAAAATACGATTGTCTCGAGTTTTGTCAGCTGTCGATTGAAAAACGTCGAAGCGAATACATCCGACGTTGTTCGTAAGAGATTTTATTGAGTTAAAAATAATATTTTACGGTTAATATCGGCGCATTTCTCTCTCTCTCTTCTCGCGAAAGCGGGTTTCGTTTTCGAGACGACGCGGCGAGAAACATGGTTGCGATCTCTAGAGCGTACGCGAACCGATTTATTTTCTAAACGATGCGTCTTCATTAAGGCGCGTGATTAATTACCCGGCGTCGTTCGATGAATTGATAAAGAGCTCCTCCAACGCGTAACGTTCTAGAGCAGAAAATATCGAGACGCCTTTTTCTTCCCCTTCCCCATCTTTAAAGGCAAATCTTTCCTTTTAAATCGGAGCTGTCTTCTTTTTTTCCCTCGCTTTTCAATCGGAATATTTCCTCCTCGGCCACGATGATAAAAATCCACGCGGTCTCGCGCAATTTTTCCGCGGGTCGCGCAATATTGTAGCAAAAGCATGAATTATTAAGAGGACACACGGACGATTTTATCTGGCCACGTAAACGCGTTCGAGTTCGCGTGAATCGCGCGAAAATGCACGCTTGCTTTCCATCGAGACTGACGTATATAGCTCGGCAGAGGAAAAAACGCTTCAACCATGTTTCCTCCTTTTTCTCATTCCGCCGCTGCAATTCGGTGACAAGTGCGCAATGCAGCTCGTCCCGTGCACAAGAACGGGCGACAGGCTTTGCATTTCGTTATTTACTCAGATATCATACGCGCCACGAGAGAGAGAGAGAGAGAAAGAAGACCGGTAATACACACACAGAATTTTTCCACGTCGAAACAAGCGGGACGTTGATGGTCGGCGAAATATTAATTCGAGTTTTTAAAAATGCGAAAGATATTTCTATTTTGTAAGGAGACGTCGCGATTTAAAATTAATCAGGGAATAGGAAATTGTGGATTTCTCTCGCAAGGGAACTTTGTGAATCTGGAAATTTTAATTTTGATCGAAATTTTACGCATGTGATGGAAGGAGGTAATTATACGAGTTTAGAAATTTTCAGTGCTGTCCAAAAACGATTTTAGGGATGAAATTATTCTCCAATATATATAGAGATTTTTACTTTTCTCGAAAATTACTCGAGATATTGAAAAATGGTTGAAATATCTATTTAATCACATTAATGAAATTTTGAAAAAATAATTGTTTCAAAAATTATTTTTTTAAAATTTTATTAATGTGATTAAATGGAGGTGTTTTAACTATAAAATTTTTATATGAAACACTTTTCAATATCTTCAATAATTTTCGAGATATATCGAGAAAAGCAAAAAATCGCTCTACACATGAAGGGTGACTTTATCCCTTAGAGTCATTTTTAGGCAGCAAGTGAAAATTTTTAAATTTATCTATTTATATATATGTGTAAATTTTCATCAGAATTAGAATTTCGCGAGATTCCCCTGTCAGAAAAATTTCACCTTTGATAAAGAAACAATCGCCCAACGACTCTTATTTTGTGGGTCACCTGTAGGAAAATCACTGGCGTAACAACTGCAGTTGTAAAGCAATGTTATCGCCTTATTCAGTGGTAATTTCCTCGGCGGCGCCACGATAATAACCATCAATCACGGTCTCTTAGTCGCAAAATGTATCGTTTCGTTCGTCCCGAATAGAGAGATGCATATTCAAAAGCGCAAACGCCCGGCCATTCGGTCATTGCAATTTAACGCGCGTTTCATGACCCCCGACTCACTCTCTCGCGAGAGAGCTAAGGATAAAAGTCGTAAACGCGCGCAGATATTGCCGCATAGATAATTTCACGACGCGGAGAAGGTGAAACTGCATTCGCCTAATGCCGTTGCATTGTCCGCGCCGGGGACGCCCACCCGGGTCCGCTTATAAATCCGCAACAGGCCGCGCTTAATCCGTCGCAGCGCGATGCGAGTGCGCGCCTCACCGCGACAATGCACCTCGCCGCGAATACGCGGATTTATCGTGGCGATGCTGAGACAATGAACCGAGCCGAGATGGGACAGCTCTATTAGGATCGCTCCGAATTCCCCGTGTGAAAGGCACTTAGCTTTCGGCATTGTTGCCGGGTTAACGATTCACGTTCGCGATATCAGCGGCTTATCGCGCGATACAGGACTAAGCGAGGGGGAATAGATGCTGATCGAGAGCGCCCGGCGACGAGCTGGAGACCAAGAGAGGATAGAGATGTGATGATGCAAGCTTATATCTAGAGACTCAATTAGGCCTTTTATAATGATATCAATGCATGTTAATGAAACGATCATGAAGCTCACGTGATGCTTTCAAAAATCACTAATAAAATGTATATTATTTTATAAAATCATTTAATTATAATTGTTATAATTAATATTATAATAATAATATAATTCTATTAAATATTATTATTAAAAATATATTATAAATAATATATATAAATATTATAAATCATATTAAAATAATAACAAATATTGTAAATAAAATAAAAGATATAAATAATATATAATATAAAAAATGTATATGAAAATAATATATAAGTAAATATAAAAATAACATAAAAGCAAATATTTGTACAAATAAAAAAATAATAAATTGTCTTTTTCGATTCGATTCCGAAAATAAGAGAGCATTAGTTGTCGAATCAAACTACTTTCCCAAGGATATTGCGTTATCGGCGCAATATCAGTAGTTTGAATACAAGTACCTCGAGTAACCGGACATGAGTCAGCAATACATTAAAACACAGACGAAGGCACGGAGTAATGATCTGGCTGACGTATGTACATTACATACGTCGAGCAATACTTATTGTATATATCTCGTGCGGGCGTCGCTTTCGCAAACGCGCGTATCACGCCGTCCGATAATTTCTCAGGCAGCGGACTCGGAGAATTCACCGTGGGTTTTTTTTACGCATTTCAGTACCATCGAAGAAGTACGTCGGTGTAGAAGGAGAGGAGAAAAAAAAGGAGACACGAAAGGGGAGACCGAAAGAAACGAAAACGTAGGCGAAGGACCTCGCTCGATTCATGGCGGAGTTCGAGGTCGGGCCTTGTCTACCTACCTCCCGAATGCTCTTCGCCGGCTTTTGGGCCCGCCCACGACCTTCACGACGGGCTGAGCTCTAAGGATGGCCTCGATTTCGTCTTATTAACGAGTAGCTTCAACAAACATTCGGGCAGGAGGAATCGACCTCTCCCGAGGTCGAGCCGATGGGCCCGAATACTCGGAAAAACAGAGGGATAATTGAAATGCTCCTGTAAAGCACGAGAAGGACGTTGGCTGAACGATTCCTCAGTCGACACGTATTAAATAAATGAACGAGGAATATACAGAATGTTTCTTAATAAGTGCGAAAAATTTTAGATGATTTTTTGTCGAAAATTAAGGGGGGTTTTTCACATAAACATATACTCCTACATCCCTCCCTGTGGAGTTACACTCCTCCAAAAATGGGGGTAAAAGTTAGGTTTTTATTTTCTTCTCAAATTTGAACCAAGTTAAAGAAATGAAATTAGATGGATATTTTCTACTAGTAAAAAGGTTATTTATTAATATTTTTTTCAGCCTCCCGTATTGTTATAAGATGAAACTAGCAACTCCTATTCAATTTTTTATTAAAACTTTTTAATGGGCCGGAATATGATCATCTAAAAATATGCATTAAAAAGTTTGATTTATTTAGAAACTGTTTTGTTTCTTTCATTTTTTTTCATAAAATCAGTAGTTTTCAAGAACAAAATAAAATACATTATCGTGCACAGCACGATGCTAAATAGCATAGGTTTCGAATTACGAGAAATTAAATTTTAAAATAAAAATAAAATTAGAGTAAATGTTGGAAAAATTGGAACAAAAACAAAATTATAATAAAAACCTAAAAACCTAATTTTTACCCCCATTTTTGGAGGAGTGTAACTCCACAGGAAGGGATGTAGAAGTGCATGTTTATATGAAAAACCCCCCTTAATTTTCGACAAAGAATCAACTCCTAAAATTTTTCACACTTATTAAGAAACACCCTATATATAATTCATTTAAGCGACTGAAAACATAATGAGAATATTTTGGACACTTTTGGAATTTTTAAAGGTGTGGAATCTAATTCAGTCGAAAATGATGGAAGAAGGGAAATTGCACTTTTATGATGTCCTCGAAAAATTCGCTTAATCGCAAAATTAAAGGCATTGCAAATGACGATAGGGGAAAATTACTCACGGATAAGATATAAGATATATAAGAATGCCCGAGATAACAAATAAATCTCTTACAAGAGAATTCCATTGACTGATATTGCGTGATTATCGCCCGTAGATTAATGACGCAGGTGCATTTTTGTGTCTCATCGGGTTACGTAAATAGTCTACTTCGTGACGGCTCGCTTCAATTCTCGCTAACACACGATGAGATTGCGAATTTTCATCTAAAAGTCCGCTCATCGCCGACACAATGAAGCAAATTGTTTTGTCTCCTTATAAAAAGCGATAAGTCATAATATCAAAGTTCGAGATTTCTAATCGCGCGACGTCTAATGCGATGACAATAGAAACAATTGGTAAATTTGTTATCACTTAGTTCGTAAATAATACTTTCAAATAATACTTACAAGTATAGTACTTACAAGTAATACTTACTTATAAGTATTACTTGTTTACATATTTCATCATATTATATATTCATGATGATATTTGAGAATTTATTAAATTATGACTATCTTGCAGCTCTTTTTTCGAGACGGTGCGTCGAGCCATCGATCTTCTCTCGCCGTTTGACGATGCTAACGAGAAAGCTACGTCGCTAATAATAGTAATATTCATTACTTGGCGCGGAGAAGCGGGAAACGGGGGGCTCGGAAACGGGGGCGCAGTTGTAACATCTGCTTTAAACGCATAACTCGCCGCGCGATTATCAGTAATGTTGACGCGACCGGTGCCGTAATGGCACGCGGTTTGCACTTTCGTGGAAACGGTTAGTCCTACAACTTTAATAAGGCGTCATTGGCGCGCAAACGGGAGAGATGCCGCCCAATGTTTCTCCCCTTTTAAGGGAGGCTTACAATGAGACATGAAAATAAAATAGGTAGAATACGCACCTGATCCAAACGGTATAAAGTTTAGTAAGCGCTTTTTGATTAAAATTTTTATTTAAAATTATATCATACAATCTTCATTTAAAAATATTATTTAAAATATTATTTAAAAATATTATTTAAAATATTATTGAAAAATATTATTTAAAATATTATTTAAAAATATTATTTAAAATATTATTTTATATATAAATATTATTTAAAATATTATTTATAAATAGTATTATTTTATATATTACTTTTGAAAAAAAAATAATCATATGCTAAAAGATTTAAAATTTTTATTTCAATAATATATTATATTATATATAATTTTTTTATATATTTAAAAATAGAGTATCGTTTTGTATCACTTTTGAAAAAAAATGTATACACTTTACAAGGGAAAAAATTAATAACTCGCCAAGATTGCAAAAATTACAGATTTGAGCATGCTTGTCCTACATCTCTTCTATTATTTGCATAATTTACTATACATTTCTCGCTGTAAACGTTTCACTATTGATTTACGACAAGAAGCACGTGACGAGTATCGAGTGCGAAAGCGGCTTCGCGCATCGATTGCACACATTTCATTCCCTGGCCTTATCGCGGGGCGCGAAATTAAAGTCAAGGCCCGGTGCAGCGTTTTCGTTTCCATGCGCCGAAAAATTAGGTCGCGGAAATAATGTATGCCAAGCGACTGAAATTTTCAGATTGCGCGCTTATAATATCGGAGCGGGTCACGAAGCTATTCGCAGAGTTGTTTGTGTCACCGAATAGCTATTCCCTTAAATATTCATCGCGACGGCGTTAAAATTAGCTCGGCGCGATATTAATTCAGTTTCACCTTCTTCTGCTATTTATGCGGATCGTCGACAAGGCGAAATTTGCCGGTGACTTTTACGAGAACATCCTGTCACCCTTGTTAAACGCGACAGAGGATTAAATTTTGTTGAAATATTTCAGATATATACAAGAGGGGAGGAAATAAATTGTTCAATCTTTATCTCGTACAAAGAACACGATACACGAAGGATTTGACGTTCATACGGTCTATTCGTTTGACCGGTTACGCAAGTTACTCGCGATTGAATTGAATTCTGCGTCTCGTGCAGGACGACGTTTAATCTCAAAAGAAGCCGCGATGGAATTTCATGATCGAGATCACTCCGCGGAGAAAAGTTTCGGAGCGAATTGACGGATCGGAGTAAAAAAAAAGAAAAGAAAAAACTATGTATGTTCGGAACCTCGAACGGCCCCGCAGGGCTCATTTCGAACTCATTCGTGACACTTTTCCAACTGTAGTGAAGTTCCCGGGTTCGAGCTTATCCGCGAACGAATTAATCGCGAATCGATACGTGTCCGCTCGTCGATTTACGCTCCCGCATCATCGCTCGTATTTTCCGTCATGGCGCTTGTTGTTTTTCGCGCTCGCTTCCACGCATTTATGAGTATCTCATGTACGCCGCGCATGAAAAATGGCGCTTTGACGCTTTCGGATCCGAAAGCAACGCATCTCGCAAAACACGGGATATTCCGGTGTTTCCTTCGTTTAAATGCATCCTCGCGCTATGAATGATTCAAGCCGCGATTTTTTATTGACTTTTGAATATTTTTTCAACAAATATTTTCGCCCGCGCACAATATTTTGTAAATCTTGTAATCTTTCAATTTTATGCGAACGTTGTCTATTTCATTATTCGATTCGCGAGATCAATGGTATTTGTAATGTATAATCGAGTATCCATCGCACGCACGTATTGATTTTACGATTACGTCCTTTGACAAGTGCGTCTTAAAAAAAAAATAGAATAAAAGCGCACTCGTTACAGCCGCCGTGGTTTATTGGATATAACGCTGCGTAATAACATGAAAGTATTTTATTCACGCCGAACGCGGTAGCGGTGACATGCGGGTTGTACACTTTTTTTTTCTCTTTCGTCAGCTCGGTAATAACGAAATTAATTTCTGGCAATATATTATCGAAAATCCGCGTAATGTGTTTCGAAAGCGAGCGGTTCGACGAAAATGCTTTTTCAATTATTTTCGCGTGGCATGGAGTGCGTTCCACGTCATCGGTAAAATAAAATTTTGTTGTCTAACCGGGTAGTGCGTCATCGGTTGAAGCTCGAATCACCGAGCGGTCATTGCACCATTAGTAGCTCTGTCAATGAAGCGGTCCGAGGACTCTAATTTCGATTAATTAATAAGAAACCATGAGCTGCTTCGCCCAAGAGGAAGGGCTCGTGTGTTCCTTCTTCTAAGATTAAGTGGAAAAATGCGAGGCACACGATCAAGAGATGATTGAAAAAATGAAGAATTAAAGATGGAAAAATTCTTAGTTTAAAGAAAATTTCCTCGTTGCTAAACCATTGCTTTTTCAATAACAATTCTTGACCAATTTGAAGACGATTTTTTTTTAGAAAAAAGAGAGCTTTTGTAAATTAAATTTTAGGCTGTTAAAAAGTTAACAAGACTATATTTCTTATTTAATTTCAGAATTTGCCTCAATAGAATTTTAATTTAAGATTTAATTGCAAATATATGTAATAGATAATATAATTAAAAATGATATCCTTTAATCCTTTGGGAATCTGCTGTAAAAGTATGAGATTTTGACACTTTTTGCATGTCTACATTTATTCACCCAAGAAGAAGGGCGTGTGTTCCTTATTATAAGATTAAGTGAAAAATGCGAGGCATGCGATCAAGAAATGATTGACAAAATGAAGAAAACTTAAATTGAAAGATGAAATTCATCATTAAAGATGGAAAAATTCTTAGTTTAAGAAAAATTTCCTCGTTGCTAAATCATTGAATGCTTTTTCAATAACAGATTCTTGGTCAATTTTAAGACAATTTTTTTTAAGAAAAAAGAGCTTTTGTAAATTAAATTTTAGGCTGTTAAAAAGTTAACAAGACTATATTTCTTATTTAATTTCAAAATTTGCCTCAATAGAATTTTAATTTAAGATTTAATTGCAAATATATGTAATAGATAATATAATTAAAAATGATATCCTTTAATCCTTTGGGAATCTGCTGTAAAAGTATGAGATTTTGACACTCTTTGCATGTCTACATTTATTCGCCCAAGAAGAAGGGCCTGTGTTCCTTATTCTAAGATTAAGTGAAAAATGCGAGGCACGCAATCAAGAGATGATTGAAAAAATGAAGAAAATTTAAATTGAAAGATGATCATCATTAAAGATGGAAAAATTCTTAGTTTAAGAAAAATTTCCTTGTTGCTAAATCATTGAATGCTTTTTCAATAACAGATTCTTGGTCAATTTGAAGACGATTTTTTTAAAAAGAAAGAGAGCTTTTAAATTAAATTTTGAGTAGTTAAAAAGTTAACAAGGCTAACATTCTTTATTTAATTTCAGAATTTGCCTCAATAGATTTTAATTTAAGATTTAATTGCAAATATATATAATGGCAAAATGATATAGTTAAAAATGATCTTCTTTAATCCTTTGGGAATCTGCTGTCAAAGTATGAGGTTTGGACACTTTTTGCATATGTTATCTACATTTATCACTCTCATCTATATGCAAGAAATTCTTTTTAATGTTTAATATGCAATAGTATGCGAAAGAGATTATATATTAATTAATTAATTATATTGATAATCGATGCAAAGTGATATATGCGAATATATCTTACATTTTGTTAAATTTTTAAACGCTGGTTTTTGACACGTGCTATATAACTCTCTATAACGGCTTCAACGCGATTTCACACAATTTGTCGCTTATTGAGCCGCACAATTTATTTGACCTACAAACACGTCGACGCGAATAAAAGTACGCGCGGACGACTGGAATCCGGGCAGATATTCCCAATGTGATTTATGCCAACGTCAATATACGAACGCATCGATGTGCTGCACTTAAATTCCATTATCTTAACGACGTCGTATACACAAAACTCTGTGTCTCACTTTACAAATATTTCACCAAACGGCATATCATTTTTATGCGAGTCTCAAAAATTATTAAATTTACTCAAATCATTAAAAATAACATTTTTCAATGAAAATAACAATATGTGGAAAATAAAAACGATGAGAATATCAATTTTTGTTATACATTACGGTTATTAAGTATCATATATTATTATTGTACGATAAAATTCTGACAAACAAATATAATCAGTATAATATATAATTCTCTCTCTTTGGAAGGAATGTAAATCATTTATTTAATATATCAAAAACACACGAGATCCGTCAATAAAAACTGCAAATATTTCCACCGACCAAAAGCACGGAAGTAAAGGAGAGAACCCAAAGGGAAAGAAGGACCGTCGATTCGTACGAAACATCGATAACTCTCGTTATCGATCGTCCCACCGAATGCAGTTTTATAAGTCTTTTTTAGATTACGCGACCCCTTTCCTCGCCGCGGTGCGCCTCGAATGCATCCTCCCGTTCTGCCCCCGCGATTTATCAATCTCATCCCTCTCTCTCTCTCTCTTTCTCCTCTCGTCCTTCGCGCTCCCCGCCTCCGCGGTTCTAACGCAGTTTTGCAATTTCAACCTCATTTTTGCGCATCGCTATCGCACCGAGCAAACAGCGATAATGCGAGCCGACTTTATCAGACTTCGGCGCTTATCGGCGAGCGCTTATTTTTTCAGGCCACTCTGGCATTTTCGCAAGAATCCGCGCGTTGCACCGCACCTTTGTAAGATCACGCGCAAAATCGCGAAAGAGCTGTCGCAACCTTCTTCCCATCTCTCTCCCTCTTTCTCTCTCGTAGTACGAGTTCAATGCTTCTCTTCCAACGTCATCTTGTTACATATTGCTCGGATCCACATTCAAGGCCGAATTAAATGGCACCGACCGATAGGCTTATCCGAAGGCTCCAAATGTCATTTAACTTTTAATTTTTTTCTCTTTCAAAATATATAAAATGTTTTTTTTTAAATTCAATTTGTGATGTTGCAAATTTGAACGTTCACGACAATTTAGTTAATTTTAGAATAAACACGATGGCAGTGGTGGACGTTTAATTTACATCGATCACGAGCTATTCACAAGAATATTCGTAAGATTAAACTGGGATCACACTATTACTGTAGTGCGAGCACCGCCGTTCGTCAACAGGTGGTCCCTGATAATATGCACAAATCGATTTTACTAAAACGTGACATAACGAACTTGTACGATTCTATTCCATTTGCATCGAAGCCGACAGGTCGGTGTAAATTAGAATTTTACATCAATAACCATGTGCGCCGTCTCGATCACATGATTTGCATCATTTTCGCTATTGCCTTAACATCGGATTACAATTATCTCGTTTCCGGCGAATCCACAAATAGAGGAATCTTATCCGCAGTCTTATCGGAACTAGAGAAGAACATGCTTTTATTTTACGCCTGCACAAAGAGGCCGTCGGTGGCGACTGGTAAAAGCAACAACGTGTTGCACCTGTAGCAACGGTGGTTTTCACTTTGAACGCCGTTCCGATGAAAATCGTCGAATTACGCGACCGTTTCTCCCGACTTCTGGCTTAACGACGAGCTTGGCGATTAGATTTCTACTAGAAAATGTTGCATTATGCCAATTTGTCGCGCCTCCTTTCTTAACGAGAGATTTTCTCGAAGGCGCCGAGAAATTTTCACACATGTGATCGTCTCTAGCACATTCGTCGGTGTCTCTTTCATTTTAACGAGCCTTATAAAACATAACATATGCAGAAAGAGAAAGAGAGAGAGAGAGAGGAAAACGCATTTCTCAGGCAGCCATCGTGATTATTACATCGACCCAACAACCTAGTAATGTCAGACGTTTGTACTTCGTATAAAGACGCAAACGAGCATTTACGAGTGAAAGTAGCCTTAAGAATCTCCGTGTTTTTGAGGATCTGCTACGCCGCTAATCTGAACCTACCTAGTCTAACTTGAAATTTCGTGCTCTCTCGCGAAATCGCTTACCTGCTTTACTGGGTCGTGCGTATCCTCCTCCGTAATGACGCGTATTTATGTGTCGTAAGCCGCTAAAAAAAGTTACGCACTGTTCCTGCGATGCTATTTCTGTGCGCTCTCTGCATCAGCTTTTTATTATTTCCATCACTGATGTAATTTGAGCTTCTCGGTTTGAAACGTTGGTTTTTTTTCCCTTTCTCTCTCGTATATATTGACATTACGACGCGATTATCGTCAGGTTGCATTAATAGGCGCGAGAATGGATGATGAAAAATGCATAGAGTGTTTGTGTATACAAGAGTAACAGTCACATTGATACTATCTGACATTTAGTTCAATCAATCCGTTCTTGCGCGAATTAGGGGCTGCAATATACTGAACGAATATTGAAACAATATAATACAAATAGCGAACGGGAGGATAGACGGTAGAAATACATAAAAGGGCAACGGGAGATTTGATCTCGCTCGCGTATTGAGTTTTGTTTCAAAAGTTCAGTCAGAGTTTCTAGAGTGTTTTATTAATCATCCAGCTTCGCGGATAATCTATACTAGTTCGACTTGTGATCAGGAAAGATACGAATAAATTTTGTGCCGGGACGTGAAAAATGACGCAAATTAAATTTGCAAATTAATTTGTTCGTACGATAAAATTATTTTCAATACACATAAGATGTATAGTTTAAATGAAATTTCAACAAAATTCGATTAATATTTCTACAGCTTTTACATCTCTTAATATTTTAATATTTTAGTATGTATATATATATATATATATATATATATATATATATATATATACACATACTAAAATATTAAAATATTAAGAGATGTAAAAGGTGTAGAAATATTAATCGAATTTTGTTGAAATTTCATTTAAAAACTATACATTATATATATATATATAATTATATGTGTGAATAATATGTGTATAATATTTAAAAATAATTAACAAAAATTTTAAACTCTAAATTAAATCATACACAGTAAAAAATTATGCGTCCATATGTTAACATTTTCTTGTGTTACCACGTTTTGATTAGTACTTTATAATGTAAAATTAACATACAACTTATATGTCATTATTTTTATAACGTTTTCATGTGTTACATTTATGCCAACTTTATAACTTAACACTTTGTATATGTTTCTTAGAAATGGAAT
Source organism: Camponotus vicinus (assembly GCF_025532165.1). NCBI lineage: Eukaryota > Metazoa > Arthropoda > Insecta > Hymenoptera > Formicidae > Camponotus > Camponotus vicinus. Next base: position 11,156,991 of record NW_028141945.1, read on the forward strand.
ATTATTTTGAATATTTTTACATGATTATTTTAAACTATCATGTCTCAAAGTTAGTTTAACATTCTAAGAAAAGTTAAAGTAAATCTTCAAATAATCTTGAACTTTGACATACAAAATAATCAAATTTACTAAAATTAAATGTTTCTATTACAAATACTTTAAATCAAAATAATCACTATTATATGTTAATGTCCTCAACAATTCTTACGAGTTATTGTAACTATTTTTTCATGTAATTTTTAATTAATTTATATGTTATTTTTACATACAGTCACAAGTATTATACTTAAAGTCACAAGTATTGTGTCAATTATTTAACATTTTTAGTTTGACAATAAGTAACATACGACGAATGAGTTATTTTAACTTAAAATTTAGAGTGAACTTTCTGGGACATGTGAAAAATGTTATAATTAACATTTTATTTTTTACTGTGTAGTTATTAAAAATTTTAAATTCTAAAGACAAACAATGCATTTAAAATTATTGACATTTATATACCGATGCAATATACCTAGCTGCATTATCAGCCTTTGCATTAAAACGGATAAGCTCTTTATCTTGTCGCAAGAATTGATATCGTTCAATTCACGTGTTATAGATGCAACGCTTAGTTGAGAAAATTCTTGCATCACGAATTAATTTGATCATCGTAACAAGGGTATGAAAAATCACACCTTGATGGAAACATTTGATTATAAGCATCTTTTCGCATTATTTACGAACAATGCATTCTAACGTTCTCGAATTAAACGGGGAAGATAACGTGGTCAAGGAAATACACGTGCGCCTTGTCAATCCCCGAGGAGGCGCACGTGTCCATAAACACAGCAATCGAATTATGTTAATTAATCGTGCCTCCCTCGCGGTCTCGCAAAGAGTCCTCTCGATCTCGAGCGACGCGCAATTTTTTTCTTTCTCGTGGTCTCCCTCGCCGTCGTTCTTCTCCTCCACCGGAGCAAATCGCTACGTCCCTGCGGACACCGCTGATCTCATGAAAACTTAGGTTTTACGTAATAAGATGGACGCGCCAGTTTCCGTGTGCCTTTCACGCGGCAAGGCCGCCGAAGCACGTCGAGTCGTCGCCGTGGGATCGTAAGGGCGCGTGTAAGTGCCCCTTAGATGTGTGTGCGTGCGTGAAATGTCGCACACGTAGATGGTCTCAGTGTTTCCCAACGATCACTAGTAATCTTGAAGAATCCAAAATTTTCCGTTTATCGGGGCGACGATAAGAACGCAACGCCAATATGTACAGAATGTACGGAGCGAGAGAGCAAGAACAATGCGCGATTTCGCGGAAAATCGATAGGTATGAGTCAGAATTGCGCAAATCGCGCGCCAGGGATAACGATCGCCGGTCGTGACGATCGTATTATACATATAGATATATCTGCTAATAATCGTTGTCGTGTTTACCCCGCGAGAATAATAACTCGTTCCGTAAGAACGACTGCAAGCTCGATACCGTTACGCGAAAGTGATTCCGCTATTGCATTAGTGAGTCGCAGAAGTGTTACAGATCGCGAATCAGTATTTCATTGTTGCGTGTCTTGACACGCCAAATGACACTGTCCGATTTTTATCTCGTATTGACATTGGACAGCGCTTAGCGCTGGATATGCAACAGGAAACGCGGATTATGTAGGGGCAATTGTTGTCACGAGACGAGTGGAAATGAAATATTAACGAAACATACTACGACAAATCAAAAGTGTACTTATTCACGGATTGAAAATTCACCTTGGACATTCGCCAAAAAGGCATTAGGAAACTCTGGCAGCAACTGTTCTCGCCGATCCTGTTGACTCCGCGAGCGGAGACCATGAACCGATCGTGGGAGCCTGGGACTGAATGTTAGACATGTACCAAAGCTGAGAAATACCAGTTTTCTCTCTCTCTCTCTTTCTCTTTCGTCTTTTTCTTCCTTTTCGTCCTCTTTTTCTCTATATTTCACTCCGTCTATAACTACTTTACTCATTTTTATTTATTCCCATCTCCAGACTCTCGCCTGTCGGCACCGATAGTCGCGTTTTAAGATCGAACTGCGAAGCCTCTTACTTTCATATCGATGCACCCTACTCGCCCGTGCCTGGCACCTGGCGAACCGATTACACAGATCGGATTGTACGATGGAAGCGGCCACGTGCTCGGAAACGCGACTGGGAATCGGAATGTCGCTCGTTGCATCTCGATTCGATCCTCCGAATTGCATCGTTCTGGACCTTGTGGTCTGGACCCTCAGGATAATACAAGAAAAAGCGCATCTACGAGAAATGTATACGATATCTCCTTCCGATTAATTCTCTTTTGAAAATTGTAATCGTTTATTGCAACACGAGGAGAGGAGAGGTGTCTTGAAAATTGAGGCCGAGAGGCCTCCCCATAAATTTTGAGATTTTCTGACAGAAAACAAATATCATTTGTAAGATACGTGTTGTGACATTTGCCGCACATGTGTGATTCGCGATATTTAATAATTTTATACGGCCATGACATCCTCTCTCCTCCCATTATATTATCGCCTGGCACAAATACATGGGAAAATCTAATATCGCGTGCATGCTTCTTTATCCCGCGATATCATTCTACCGAGACGAATGTCCTTTCTTTCCATCTGTCTCTCCTTTGACGATATATCTTTTATACATAAATTATCGATATCTTTTACAACATTTACATGTACTTCTTCAACCATAGAGTCAACAGCTGAGTTGTAATTTTAATCTGACGGATGGAGGAAACACAAAATTCAAATTCTAAAGGGATTATTCGGCCACTTTCGCCCTCGTCGAAGGATATGTGCGTATCATAGCGCGACATTAAAGTCGTAAATGTAGGGTAGAAATTTATTGCAATCGTCGTTGCTTTGCTAATGGCGCGGTGCAAGCGATACGGCGATTTCACGATCGGGACTTTGTCCCGTCGATCTTTCGTATCATTAATTTACAACACGTTGCGCTTAATGCGCGAGATGTAGAAATCGCGCGGCGTCTCTCAAACTTATACGCTATACGCGCAGACACGTGTACGTACGTGGGATATAAGGCATCGCGTATTGCGCTCGCTCGCTCGCTCGCTCGCGACAGTGCGATTTATTCATAGCGGAAAGGTTAATCGCGAGCGCGCGGGATCGTGCGTTTGCTTGACCCTTGACATCTGTGTTTCGTCGCAGTAGTACCTACATCGTTATAAACGACTCGAAAGTTTTCGATTAATGTCACAGTGCGACTGCACCGTAAATTAGCTGCTCCAGCGCTAGAGCATCAAATTTAAAAGTCCTACGAAATGGCAAATCGGATTATATACGATATTCTCTCATTTTCAAAATTAATAATAAAATTAATAATAATAATAATACATGATAATAATAATGGTAATAATAATAATAATAATAATAATAATAATGATAATAATAATGATAATAATAATAATAATAATAATAATGATGATATATGATAACAAATGATGATAATAATAATATATAATAAATAATAATAATACATAATGTCTCACGGACGACTTCCGCTTAAATCGCCGTCGGATAGACGAAGTCGGGATCAGAGTCCGGTCGTCGTAAAAAAAAAAAGCGAGAGCGTGTGTGAATGTGAAGAAAGAATAAGTGTTTATTATAAATCGTACAATGTGTGTGTGTGTGTGTGTGTTTTACAATGTGAGTGTATGTGTGTTGCACGTGGTGTTGTACGGTTTCGCTGGGCGAAGAATATGCTAGGAATATATGCGTGGTTGTGTCGCACGGTGATTCCGTGGATCGGCTGGTTATTTCGGAATAGGTATTTTCTTATAAATACAGAAATAATTCCCGGTATAGATAGGGGATTTCCGGGAGCGCCGTGCCGACGAGAGTACTCGTCCGAGGTAGCTCTCCTCTCTACCTCGAGATTTAATGCACCGGCGTTAGGCGGTCGGATGTTGGACCGATTATCGAGATCCCTCGATCGAACCGGAGTGCGCTCGGGTTCGTTCATACGGTCAGAAAAAGTGTCTGGATGGATTAAGTCGAATCAAGTATCGAGAGAGCTCGAAGGAGGAAGAGTTCGCTCTACCTCCGTGACTTGAAGCTGGGCTAACTTTCTAGGAGCGGTCTAGGTTTCCTCGGTATGCTTTACTTGCGTGAGCGGACTAGGAAAAGGTGATTAGTTATCCCGTTGCGGCCTTTTTATACCGCCTTTTAATTGCCCGCGCCGGCGCGCGGCGGTATTACCCCTTCCGAACGGGTTTCGGGAAACGGTGCGGTTGGGCCCGTTCGGAGGGGTTCGAGAGGTGCGCCGAACGCGGGTTTTCGCCGGTCGGCGGTTCAGGCCGCATCGGTTACGCACAGCGGTGTTCGGCTAATTTTTAGCCTTAACGGCTTAAAGCCGTTCGAAGATAATTTTAAAAAATTGTGGGCGCACCGCGCCCCTGCCTATGCCCGGCGGGTGTTCTGCCGGGCGGCAGCTTCCGGCGGATCGCATGCCGGGAATACGATGCATCTCAGGGGGTGCACGGGGTGCATCGTTACAATAATAATAAATAATAGTAAATAATATATATAAATAACAATAAATGAATTTTTTTCCGCGGATTTATCTCTGTCAAGGCGGGATTTCTACGATTTATACGCTAGATCAAGGTAGAGCGGGGCGTATGCAGATTCCACGAACATTCTCAGGCTACCTTGAAGGATCTTTGCACCAGAGAAAACTCGATTCCTTGACTTTTCGTCGAGCCCCTGATTCCTTCGTGAACGAACGCCTCTTACTTTCGTGCCGATCGCACGGCACCGGCGTTTCCATTCACGTTTCCATTCACCGGCCGTCGGATTTACAACGTTAACTCTTTCATCGGCGATTACGCTATCATAACACTCGTCGCTGACGTCGCTTTAGCATCGCGTCGTTCAAGAGAACCTCGGTCGTTGGTCGTTTCCTCTCGAAATATTTTCGTCGAAATTCAAAAAAGGATATTTACACAGTAAAAAATTGTGCGCCCATATATTAAAATTTTCTTGTGTTACCACGTTTTCATTAGTACTTTAATATAAAATTAACATACAACTTATATGTTATTATTTTTATAACGTTTTCATGTGTTACATTTATGTCAACTTTATAACTTGACACTTTGTATATGTCTCTTAGAAATGGAATATTATTTTGAATATTTTTAACATAATCATTTTAAACAATCAACATGTCTCAAAGTCAGTTTAACATTCTAAGAAAGGTTAAAGTGAATCTTCAAATAACCTTGAACTTTTACATACAAAATAATCAAATTTACTAAAATCAAATGTTTCTATTACAAATAATTTAAGTCAAAATAATTACTATTATATGTTAATGTCCTCAACATTTCTTACGAGTTATTGTAACTATTTTTTCATGTAATTTTTAATTAATTTATATGTTATTTTTACATTACACTTAAAGTCACAAGTATTGTGTCAATTATTTAACATTTTTAGTTTGTCAATAAGTAACATACGACGAATGAGTTATTTTAACTTAAAATTTAGAGTGGACTTTCTGGGACATGTGAAAAATGTTATAATTAACATTTTATTTTTTATTGTGTAATATGAAAAATATTGGTAAGTTAAATGGATACAATGAATCATAAGTCCTTTGAAAATAATTAATAATATAATAATTTATATAAAAATTTTTAAATATTATATAATTTACCGTTTACAGAAATCAATTTGAGAATATGGAGTAAATTTGCTTTAATCATAAACTTGCAATTTGTCATTCATTATATATTCCTTGGAAAAATGTAATTGATTTTTTTGGTCAATTCAAGTATTAACAGAAATGTCATATTACATCCTCAGTTTATCAAATAAGAGCGAACGCTTCTTTTTCCGATCGTTCGAAGGCTTAAGTTTTTACATCTCTAATTGAATTGGCTCTTCGATTTTGTTCATCCGCTATTACAATTATCCGCTCTTCGAGGATGTGATGTGTGTGTGTATTCATCAAGCAAACTCGGCCGCCATTGAGCGTCAATATCCCACGAGATAGACAAAGATAGACATAGATAGGCGTCGTCCCGCCCGCGTTTCGGATTATCTCGACAGAGACCTTTCTCTCTCTCGATCGAGCACCATGATCATGGTGATCTTTACGATCGATCGCGAGGAATGCCGGTTGTAAATCGAATGCGCAAACTTTACGAGCATTCAATGGCACATACATGATTGCTTCGAGCTTTTCCGCGAAAATCCGCGCGCCGGAAAAAAGCGGGCCATCTCTCGTATCCACAAATCGCTTAATCAACTATCGGCAAGACGATTCGTCATCGGACTCGCTAACGAAGAGGATATAGATATTTCGTGGATCTCGTTTCAGAAAAAAGTCAATCGCACGATTTCACGGTAATAATTATAAAGATATTTGCATAGATAAGTGATCGGGGAATTTAATTGAAATCTAATCGGATTTTTCTAAAGAATCATAATTTCGGTTGGAAATTCAAACATTTAAAAGTGTAATGTTAGTGTAAACCAAATAAATATTATTTGCTTTAATATATTTTTTCAAAATTTCCTTCCGATTTTCATTTGACATTACAATTAAGCCAAATATTCGAAACATTTTGATCAAGTAAAAATTTACAATGAGCTAATTAATCGATTATCGAATTTTTATCGAAGCTCTCGATTAATTAAATAAATTAAAAAATCAATTAAATATTCTGAATCTTCTATATTTAATTAATGTTATAATATGATGTATCTATTTGAGATAAATTTGGACAATTTTATTAGAATCTATGCTGTATCTGGGAAAAATTTGGGAAATTTCTAATAGAGAGGATTTTTATTTGATTCTACAAATGGGGGAAAGTTTTTTGTTATTGTTAATCATGCACAGTGAAATATAAAATGTTAATTTTAACAATTTTCACATGTCCCAAAAAGTCCACTCTAAATTTTAAAGTTAAAATAACTCATTCGTCGTATGTTACTTATTGACAAACTAAAAATGTTAAATAATTGATACGATACTTTACATTTATCTATGTTATTGTGACTTTAAGTGTAATGTAAAAGTAACATACAAATTAATTAAAAATTACATGAAAAAATAGTTACAATAATTCATAAGAATTATTGTAGGACATTAACATGTAATAGTAATAAAATTTTAACTTAAATTATTTGTAATAGAAACATTTTATTTTAGTAAATTTAATTATTTTGTATATCAAAGATCGAGATTATTTGGAGATTTACTTTAACTTTTCTTAGAATGTTAAACTGACTTTGAGACATGTTGATTGTTTAAAATGATTGTGTTAAAAATACTTAAAATAATATTCCATTTTTAAGAGACATATACAAAGTATTAAGTTATGAAATTGACATAAATGCGACACATGAAAACGTTATAAAAATAATAACATATAAGTTGTATGTTAATTTTACGTTAAAGTACTAATCAAAACGTGACAACACAAGAAAATTTTAACATATGGACGCACAATTTTTTACTGTGTGCTCATCAATTGTAAATCATAATTATATAAAATCTGATATGATTTGAACAGACCAGTGTTTGTACAACATAATAATAAGAATGAGTGATTATTTTCATGTATTGGATTTTTCACACATATATTTTTGCGAAATCTCTGCATTGTTTAAATGATACAAATGATAATACATTTTGGAGACAATTTGATGGATTCTATTTCAAGGACGAAGAATTGCAGTAAGCCCAGGTAAACGATCTCGTGTTACGCGCTCACGCGCGCAAATCGCCCGATAAACTATCGGTAGCAGGCAGGCGGATGATGATAGCGCTGGTCGGAATCACGCGTATATCCGAGTATCATTCCGTCAACGGAATTTACGCGCACAACCCTTTCGCGAACGTTACTTACCCTGCGTATCGATGGATCGATCGCAGAATAGAGGGAACTGATATTTCCTGCGATACTGCGATCGAGATATTCCTCGGTTGGACGCACGTTAATGGATTGACGACGGGCTAATTCACCCGTGTCTATCGTGTAGATTAGCTCGGTTTTGCCGAAACCGATCTGTCCTGGCCGACCGATGCCAAAACGGCGCGCATTCGCTTTATTATCTGAGATAGCGATCTTTGGAAACACGGTAATGGTGAGTGTTAAGTTACTAGTAATTACGAGAATGGATTAGGTACCGAGAGAGGCTTGACAGCGTATGATCGAGCTTTCCACAAGCATCTCGATGAATAAGCTAGATCAAACACTGATGAAATATTCTTGCAGTCTTTTAGTATTATTTTGAGAAATAATGTTATTATATATTTAGGCAAAGTTTTGTTAATCATTTTGATGCCAGGAAACTTGCTAGGGACTTGTATAGAGTACTATCTTGTTCAGTTGTTTAATTATAATTTATTTTATAATAATATTTTTTATATTTAATTTTTGTTGGCTACTGAATTTATTCGCTAAATATTGTTTTTATTATCAAAAGTTATTTTTTTGTCAATCATTTTATATAATTTATTGCATAAGCATCTACTGATGTGTCTCTTTTATTTTTATTGTATAGAAAAGAGATTTCTTTTTTAATAAATAAATAAATAAATTATTTATCTCTCAAGAATAAATATTCTCTTTGATAAAAGAAAAATACTTTCGATATAATTCAATATTTCTATTTATTGTTGTCGATGAAGAATCCTATTCAAAATATTCACACGTGGCGTGCGTGACATTTGCTCGAGCAGATTAACAGAGTTACAGCGGAAGAGCGTGAAAAGCTCGATTTATCTTTTACAGGCGACAAAATGAATTCTGTGCCGTTGCTTGAAATAATTATTAAGACGTGTTTTGTACACGTTAATCTAATCAATGGTTATTTAATTTGCGTACAAGACGCTTATCGAAGCAAACGACGGTACCTTTCTATGCTGTCCTGTCCCGGATATATAAACATGATGCATGATGACACACTGTGCGTTGCGTAGGAAAAGGAAAAAACAAAAATTCGCGAAGCAATATATCGTGGGCGAAAATTGTACGCGAAAATAGCCGCCTTCTCGTCGCCTTGCGATTTTCTCGCTCGGAGATAACGCGGTTTGCACGCGACAACACGGGTCACCGGCCTCCGCGAGGTGGTGTACTCGTTATTTACCGGCCAGAAATCTCCCTATTTCGTTCTCCCGCTCTGCGAGAGAACAACGGGAGGGGACTTGAATTATCATCGATACGACTACTACGCATTTATTCGTCGGACGATACGATCCGACACGTGTCTCTGTAAAAAACGAGATAATGAAGCATAAGAAATATAAAAATTAGATATAAGAAATAAGATGATATAAGTGAAGACCGGAGATTTATTATATTTTATTATATTTATGCGAAAAATTTGTATATTTTTACATGCAATTTTTTTCATGCGCGCGATTTATTACATTTTTTATACAGGATCTCCGAATTTAAATGTCAAAATTTTAAGAACGAGTGGAGAATCGATAAAGTAAGAAAAAAATCCTTTAGAGATTTGCTCGTCTCTGCTTCGTTTTGAAGTAAATCGCAAAAAAAGAACAAGAAAAAGCTCTCTTATCTTTTTTTTCTCTCATATTTATTTATTCACTGTTGTCACTTTTTTAATGCACAACACAAACAAATTATAAAGTAAACAAAATATAATAATCCCGCATTGTGCATTTATTTACAATCTTCCAATTTTACTTCAGGAGGATTTTATTTCACTCTCCATTCTTAATTTTATGTTTTACACTTTTATCTCATGATATTTTTCGATAAATTTAATGATTTTAATATTATTTTTTTAGTGACGAACAAAATCTCTATTTTTTTTCTTAATTTTTATCGATCCCTCACGTTCCCGAAATTTTGACATTTAAAAATTTTCCTATATAATAACAATAATTAAACATGTAATGAATATATATTTAGCTAATATATGCTATCACAGCAGTATTATCTTAATAATTATTATTACCTTCGATTTATGCAAGAATAAACTCACACGTAAAAGAGTAAAACGAAGAATCCCTCAATTATTCCAACATTTCAAACGTGTTTCAGAAGCAGAAAAGAAGTAAAACAGCCGCTCAATTTCAACGTTCAATATCTTAAAGTATATAAAATCGACTTGCAGGATAAACCGAACAAAAAATATTTATCGGGAGATCCGATTTTCATTAAGGGAACGTTTTCATTTCTCAAATGGGGGGAAGGTAGAAAATGTGGATAGAAATTTATCTGCAGCAGCGAAATGGTATCGCCATCGGGCATTTTGCCTCGTCCTGTATCGAGTACAAGGGAACCCTTGTGCCGGGCATACGATGGAGAAACGTGGACGAGGAGAGGAAACTAAGCGAAAGGAGAGAGGGAATCATAAACGGTGCGTTGTGCTGGTAACCCGCATGGCCATCGAGCAAGTTAGGTTTTGGTCAGAAATTTATAAGAGGTTCTGTTCATCATGCGATCGAAGTTATTAGATCTAATGCATACATTTTACTTCTAATGCAAGAGATATTAGAGACAGCAAATCCACATATTCCGCTTTCATGATCTGTGCTATAATCATTAAAGTATCTTTCATGCGTAAAAATTTAAAAATAATTTACTTGGATATTTTTGTTTCAAAATTAACATTATAAATACTATTTTATATGCTATATATTTATTCCTGAAAATAATGCGCAATTTAAAATATAACGCAACATTGCACTTTTAACTGAAAATTGAAGAAAATTGGAGAAGCACACTCGCATGGCCATCGAGCAAGTTAGGTTTTGGTCAGAAATTTATAAGAGGTTCTGTTCATCATGCGATCGAAGTTATTAGATCTAATGCATACATTTTATTTCTAATGCAAGAGATATTAGAGACAGCAAATCCACATATTCCGCTTTCATGATCTGTGCTATAATCATTAAAGTATCTTTTATGCGTAAAAATTTAAAAATAATTTACTTGGATATTTTTGTTTCAAAATTAACATTATAAATACTAATTTTATATGCTATATATTTATTCCTGAAAATGATGCGCAATTTAAAATATAACGCAACATTGCACTTTTAACTGAAAATTGTAGAAAATTGGAGAAGCACACTCGCATGGCCATCGAGCAAGTTAGGTTTTGGTGAGAAATTTATAAGAGGTTCTGTTCATCATGCGATCGAAGTTATTAGATCTAATGCGTACATTTTATTTCTAATGCAAGAGATATTAGAGACAGCAAATCCACATATTCCGCTTTCATCATCTGTGCTATAATCATTAAAGTATCTTTCATGCGTAAAAATTTAAAAATAATTTACTTGGATATTTTTGTTTCAAAATTAACATTATAAATACTATTTTATATGCTATATATTTATTCCTGAAAATAATGCGCAATTTAAAATATAACGCAACATTACACTTTTAACTGAGAATCGAAGAAAATTGGAGAATACGAGTTTCGCTTTAGTCGGAATTCTATCGATAGGAGAGGTCGAGAAAAATGTGACTTGCTCGCACCCGAAACACGATAATGCATTTGCACGCTAATTAACGTCCGAGATAAGAGGAAATTGCGGCGGAATTAGTTACATCGTTGGTCGATTTCGCATGTCTTTCTATGTCAGCGATAAGTATTTCTAAGCAACCTACAGACCATTTTCTTCTTTACGAACGCAATTACATACGCAACAATTTCTAGTTAATAATAAATTATTCGAAAAGATTTGGTTTACGATGCTTTTTCATTAAAAAAAATTGAATTATTTTTAAATGCCATAAAGAATCCTTATCGCTTCTATTCATTATAAATTATCAATAGCTCGATTTTTACGCGCACTTTCATCATTATAAAGGGAAAAAGATAATAAATTATCATATAATAATTGTGTATATTTATAGTAACGATAGAAAATTTGCAGGAATTCGCGCGTCTTATCTGCAAAAAATTACTGACAATGCCCGTTGCACTATCATTTCCATCATGTTAGATTAGACGAGCGGCTTAATGCGCGTTTGCAATTTTTAAGCGAGGCTCTTTTTCAACGACAATGACAGTTGGAAGTCGCAAACGTCTTGCTTTCCGCAAAAATAAGCCGCTCGAGCCTTTTCAAACGATAAAGCGGACCTCGCAAACAAACTCGTTCAAGGCCGGCACCGTTCGAGTGCGCTTCAAATATTTTTTCGCGCGACTCGCGTAACCCTGAGGATCACGCACGTCGGATGACCATCAGCTGGAGGAGCGCGCGACTGGACGGATAAAAAGGGATGGATCTCGAACGGGTTCGACGATCGTTGCACCAGCAAGCGTACGATTCTTATGGGCACGTACGGGTTTTGTCGAGCGCGAAAATGGCCTCGCGTTGTGTAAAAGAGTTAGATGCTTTAATGCCGTTTTTAATTCGATTTTACGCAAAAAATTTCGCAAAATTCGTTTCCTTGTAAAAAGAAAGAAAAAAAAAAAGAAACACAGTAGAATAGAAATAATTGAAAAACAAGGCGAGTGCCTTGCATCGCTTCGATTCGTCCGGGAATATATCGTAAATGGTCGATTATTTTTCAGAGTACATCGATATACCGGCGTACGTGATATACCGGCGATCCTGCTGGAAGGCTCGTCCGTGTCGTTTTGCCGGAATGGAAACAGGTTTTACCACGTTGTATCTGGACCGATCGGCGATCCGAAGTGCCGGCGCGAAGCAAATTACTTCAATTATTATTAACGAAATTACTCGATCGCTCTTACGGAGAGAGAGAGAGAGAGAGAGAAAGAGAGAGGGGGGAGGGGGCAGTTTGACGGCTGAAAGAGAACATTGGTCGAGCGATAATGAACGACGGTATCGGCGCGATTTGCATGAGCCTGTATATTTTTCGCGTAGAGAGTGTCTACGGCAGCGAATTTTCGCGAGTGCGCCGCGAAAAGACGTTTTCACGATAACGTAATTATTGCGATAAGACTTATCTGACACGCGCGAACGCTACCCAACAGCGCTGCCAGATAAAGTGTTGTTTTCAACAAATTAATCTTTTTCCTTTGCGCTCCGGCTGCTCCGAGAAAAATTCCTATCTCGTCCAATCCTTTCCCCGCGTCCTCTCCCTTTCTTTCTCTCTCTCTCTCTCTCGCCGATTTCCAGACTCTCGATAGTATCATCGTGTGTCGCGACTTTGCTCGGATGTGCTGCCGATTGTGAGGCGTGAACGGCGCTTTGACTGGACATTAGAATGCCGTGTAAATGTCGCGCGTGAGTCATTTAAAGCCGTAAGAAACTGGAGGCTGGACGTGAATAAGAGTCATAATAATGGAATGCAATTCGTGAGCTTTCAATACGACTTTCAACGTAAGAGAAAAATCGCTAAACAATTTGCAAGGAAGATAATAGACGCGAATAATTCGTCAAGAAATATCTTTGCATGAGATATTAATTAATATTTTTTTATATAATTATTAAACGAATACTTGTCTTTTTTTTTAATATTTCGCGATACGTTTTAGCTTTATTGTCAGAAAAATTATCGCGTTTCTTTATCCTCCGGTTTACCCAACGGACGCAATTACCCTGTTCGACTTTCTATCAACATCGTGCAGCGGATGGGAGCGAGCAGGGGAAATAAATCGAATAAATCTGCATTTAACGTGTATCTCCTGGGCGAGCTTCTCGGTTACTCTGGAGGAAGCTTATTGTCGTACTGCATTAAATTAAATGCGTGTTGAATTTATTATGGACGTTCATTAAAACATGCCACAAATTACCCACCCTCGTTAAGAGCAAACAATCAATGCGAACCGAGCGAAGTATAAGAAAAACTATGCAACTATGCGGCTAGATTTCTTTCATTATATCACAAAAGCTAGTAGAATATATCAAGAATTTATACCTCTTTTTACTGCTAATAAGCATACAAATATCTAGGCATTAATGCAAAAATGCCTTAGAAAATCGATGTAATAAATACGAGAGCATTTATGTGAGATGCTCGTTGCAAACTTGCAGGTGATTAAGGTACACCTTTCCTAGCCAGCACAGCTTATTTGGCCTTTGAGAAAGAATAAAATCGTCGATGAAACCTTCTGGAATCTTATTAGACAATAAAAAATGGGCCAATTGGCGAACGTTGCTCCTGTTCTCCTGGACGATCCGCTTCGATTAGAGACACTTTAATAAGAATTTGGACACTGATGACTTTTGCGATTAATTAAAAAAGATTTTAAGAAAATGATAAAACTAATAAGAAGTTATATTTGGCGCCATTATTTAAAATATTTCGTGCTGTATTCAAGATATTAACAGAAAAAAGATTAAACAAAATATTTAATGGCAAATATTCAGAAATATTTAAATTAAAAGTTTGTTATAAAAATGAATACTAATACTTTTTCTTTTGTTTGATTAAATAAATTAGACAAACTTCTAAAAAGTATAAATTAAAGAAATTCTGAAAGATTTTTATATAAAATAATCGTTAATTTAGAAAATAAAATTATAAGAAAATTGCAAAGAAATATTTTAGCCGATATACAAATATTGAAACAGTTTATATGAATTAACGTGAAGTGAATTTAATAAATACAAAATTAATTTCACTTGGAAAATGCTATAATAGCGATCGCCATTTTCGTTCGCGTATCCAGTTCCTCATTAAAGGGTCTCTAGTTTCTAGCTCTAGTCTCTAGCTTCCGTTGTGCGACCGCTATCCCTCCGACACGGAAGAACATTATTCGAAGAAATTATCATCGGTATCACGATGATTCTTTCTCATAAAACCGCGGTTGCCCCCGCGCCACATTTCAGATTAACATTCCGCCTTCGGGGGCGCGCGGGGCGAATCAAGGCCTCACAATCGCTCGCCGTGCGTTTCCGGCGTAATCACGCACCCGTTTCCATAAATTACTTCGATTACAATATAATCCTCCGTCGGAGGGGGAGGGAGGACATTAACGGGATCGTTCTAGCCGGTAAATGGGAAATCGCGCGCGCGGAAAATCGCGTAAAATCGCGAGTCGGGTAACATCGCGTCTAATGCGACCGGCAGTTCAAGACTTTCTCATTGCAGGGTGCTTCTATTAGCGGTTCTCCCTCGATCCCGGACCCGTTCTCCCGCTGTCGAAGTGCACGCGCATGCATTGCCGATGGTAAAGCGTTATCTGCAATCTAAGCAAACAGGAACGGATGATAACTCGATGAAATTATCAAGCTAATATAATTTTTAGGGATCTGCGGCAAAGACGTAAATAAATAAATAAATAAATAAAAACATTTTTACGACATTTAATTTTAAATATATTCCTCAATATATTATGTATATATAAAATTATTTTGCAAGAATTTACAACTTGAAACCTCTAAGGATGATTATAAGAAATGCATAGGAATCAAAGAAATGGAATAAAAAAATCTTATTTCGCGAAACGTAATTTGTAAGGGAAATAAAATTCACAGATTTACCTAAATAAAATTATTCTGATAAAATAGGATAAAATTGACAGCTGTAAAAGTTTCTCTGTGTGAATCCGCCCCTGTGAGCGAAGCGAGCTGGCGAGCGGTCAAGCAATGGTGATTTTTCGCCCGCTCGATGCCCTCTCACTCTGACGGAGCGGTTCTGCCCCCCCACCCTACCCCCGCTTCCCTTTCTCTCATTCTACGATGAACGTAATTTTTTTCCCCAGAACCTCGATTCGTACGAAGGCGCGACCTTAATTACCGCGCGCCCCGCTGAGAGGAACACGGTCGTCTGGCGATGGCCGTATCCCCTTGCGCTTAGCACGTGGAAAATTCCACGCGTGTGAGAAAAAAATAGCAGATGAGGTTGTAAATATCGCGAGAAAAAAGCGCTGCTCGCCTAACGCGTTTGGCGTTATTTTTTTTCCCCCCCGAAGGCTCTGTACGCGCTGATATTTCGTCTCGAACGGGAGGAGCGTACGCAGGATGTGAATAATTTCAAGAGAAACGACGATTGCACTTGCCTCGATCTTGATAGGGAAGCTTGGAACAATAGTTACAATGATGCCCGAGTCCTTAGGCGATACGTCATAGTTTCACCTTAAGAGAGGAACATATTTAAGATGGTGATTACGATACAATTATGTACGTTTGCGTAATCGTTATATTTTTAATTGCTGCTTTAAATGTGCTGGTTTGATAATTTAATATAATGCAAATTCACGAAACTAAGAATTGCTCGTCAGCGATACCACAATCTAGCAGATCCTGCATAACAAGCTTGCTGCACGGATTCCTCGAGCAAAGTATGTCGAGGGACGACAAGGATCCTCGATAATTTCGTTCACCGCGGCTGACAAACACGGTGGGATGCCGGTGGATTAGCAAGAGTGAAAAGGGAGCCATTATTAAATCGCGAAAGATGATCTCGGAAACAAAGAGTCCCGGAGGGATGGAAATCAGTGAGAGGAGAAAAAATCGAGAGCAGAGAGAAAGAGAGAGAGAGAGAGAGAGAGAGAGAGAGGGGAAGGCGATCTCCTGACTGTCATGACAACGGAAGCGCGTATCCGGGGAGCGGAGTATCTTTGGGAGGGCTAGTTCAATTTATCGGCGTTGTCCTTTTTTATCCCTTGCGTGGGCTTTCTCTCCGACCTGCCCGGCGCTTTTCCACCCCCTCCTTCCCGTCGCGGTGGTTTCAGAAGAGGAAGGAGGATGGGGGTTGCCCGCGAGGGTTCTGTCCATCCTTTGTATCGCCGAGCAATTACGACCTACCCCACGATTACGAGCCATATGTGAGTATATGCGCTTTCTCCCCCCGCTCCCCTCCCCCACGCCGCGCCGCTCGACCGATCCATCGTTTCTCCCGCTCCTCCTCTCGCTCTTTCTCTATCTTTCTCCTCTTTCTCTTTCCTTCTCTCCCCGTTACCGCGGCACGGACGTCATTTTGTGCTCCGTGGGGTTGCAAATGTATCCGCGATGACGGCCGCGTACTCCCAGAATGACTGATGAACTGCAACGGCGTTCCTTCTGCCTTATAGGCGTGTACAGGACGTTTCAATTACGCGGCGAGCGACGCGGGGTCTCTCATACCAGCTTTGTCTCTCTCTCTCCCTTTCTTTTTCCGTTTCGGTTGCATCTGCGATCTCTCGTCTCCTTTCCCGACTGTTCAGACATTCCCTCCCCGTTTCTTTCTCGCTTCTTTCCTCGACTGCACTCGCGACCAAATGCGGAACGGCGCGCAGTCGATGACACATGTAAAGGAAGGTAGGAATGAGAGTGGGGTGGCGGGGGGAAAGAAATAGAGAGAGAAAGAGAGAGAGGAGGAGGGAGGGGAATTTATTATTACGTCCCGGGGCGCCCTGCCCCCTCGGAACAATATGCCGTAGCTGCGAGAAATGAAAAAGTAGACGCGCGAGCGCGGTTGGGTAATTGGATAAAACTCATCGTGCATGCGAGCGCGGGGGCGAAAACGGAAAAGCCCTCGAATCCGGAAGAAACGTCGCAACGTTTCGCTGGGTTATTTCGCCGGGGCTAATTCTATACATGTCCCTCTTTTTTTTTTCCCACGGACGAGCGCATTCTGCGCGATCAAGGGACGCAATTATGCGTCCGAATGTAAAGCGAAGTTATTAAGAGTCGCGGATTTGCCGCGCGCGCTTTCCACTCCCGTTCATTTCGTTGATCGTGACTCGAGGGATGTCCACTCTGTTTATCAGACCTCGCCGTCGCGTCGTCCAATTTCCATCATCGTCAATGAGAAAGAATCGGTAATCGATGGAGGGGGCGGTATACTGAACATTGATGGATGGAGGCGACTATAAAGGCTCTACTGGAACGAGTTATAATAAAAAAGGAAAAAAAAGACACGTGGGGAGTCTTGCTCCGAGACCCGAGATATAGACGATGTCGGATGGTTCGCTGAATTATTCGAATGAAAATTTAATTTTTTTTTAAAGGGATTTCATGCCAACTGAACGCAAAGCATGCGTGCAATTAACCATCGGATGTAGGGATGTATAGTGTCTGGATAACGAATCGGAATGTTGTTTTTGGACGCGAATGCGTTCGTCGAAAACGCATTTTCGTTTCTAGTGGACGGGACTATCGCGATGAACGAAATGAACATTTCGAGCGTCATAGAAAAGGTCATTGACCGGATTAAAAATGCCCGTGAAATTGGACCGACTTGACTCGCGACGGAATTTAGAACACGCGAGTCCTGCAATGGGCGCAACAACCTGCCAAAGTGGCAATCGCATTCTCCAACGTCAAATTCTGAACGAACTAATAAAGGATTTATCTGACGAACGCACGGTCGAATGGACCAAACAAATCTATCTGCTGTCATTTATCTTCATTTCTGTTGCTGCTTATGAGTCATACATGTGGTACTTAAGGAGCGCCTTCAGAATATGATTATTTAAAAATATTAATTAGGACAAATGTTTCATATGCGATAGTGTTATCATATCATGAGAAAATTTACAATATTTCTCTTTTAAATCTATGTATATTATATTAGAATAAAAATAGCCAATAAGATATTACGACATTTTGAATAGCAGCATTTTTAATGAGGCTGAAGGCTTGAGAAATTAAATAAGATTTTAAAAAATAACTCTTGCGTAATTTATAATTAAGATACCTTACGCAACACGCGTCACATTGAATCGCCGGATCCGTATATCGAATATCTCTGTACGCTCTTTTATATCGAATATGATGGAAAATCGGTGAGGCAGAATCACATTAGTAGATAATGTTTCCAGACAAGATGTGCAATTAGCGATTAGCTTATGCAATTATTGCCAATGGTTTCAAGGTGGCGTATTAATCTATATTTACCAAGACGACGTAATAATAATGCTGAACAAGTTTTCCTTTCATTTCTTCAAAGGATCGTTCGCGTTTTCAAGCCGAATGCCAGTTGACAATGTATGATCAATAAAGACAGAACCCGATCAAGTGTCAAATCAATATGATGTATGATTCGACTTAACTATATTTATTAAATTAACAATTGAACGCACGAGATAATTGTTTTGAGTCACCAAATATGCATACAATCAGATACAATCTAATTATTATAAAATAGAATAGTTGTATGATATATACAATTAGTACATTATTAATTTTTTCTAATCGCTTAAGTTTTTTTTAGCGCAATAATTTTATGATAATCATACACTCTAATTATCATAAAATTATTACGCCAAAAAAGTTAAAAAAAAAACAATGCAAAAAACGATCGCGTAAAAATGCTAGGAGACCGATAGGAAATAATTTTTCTAATTAAAAATGATGGATTTTCTCCAGCGATCTAAATGTCTTGCCGCAAAGAAAAATGAAAGTTTCGAAGCATTCGTTAAAATTCACCGCCCCGTACTGACAACCACCGCACCTGCCGTCATTAAGCGCGCGCACGCGAGGAAAAAGAATGATTATTGCATCGGTATAGGCAGCGTGACCATTAATATACATACTGCTGGCACAGGGGACGCATGTCGGTCCGACCCAACCGAGCAATCCCCGACCAATCGTAACGCGATAAATAACGCCGCGCGACCAAGTTCAAGTCTCAACGGCACATTTCGGTTATTCCCCCTTTTCGACGAGGACGAGAGGGACGGGGCGAGCAAAGTCCGCGCTCCCCCTCGTGCACCGGTCTATTTGAAAGACTAATTGTAAGCGGTGTCCTCTCGCAGTAAATTTACAACTCTGCTTTTCTCGACGATTAAGAGCGCAAATAATGCAGCGTACACACGTGCAAACATAAATCATTAGATTATATTATTGTTATATTACTGTTATATTACTGTTATATCATTGTTATATAACTGTTATATCACTGTTATATTATTGTTATATTATTGTTATACGTCGCGGAGAGGCCCCGAATAATGAGACCGCGAAACGTGATGCATCATCCACTGACATTATGACAAATCGCGAATTTACGCTCCTACTTTCACGGACGTAGCCGTGATACCGTCGAGCTACATGTATCATGCATTTTTTTCCCGCGATTATTAGCAAACGGACAGTTGTTCGTTATCGCTGACACTTGGTGAAGCGTATCAATGTTTGCGATCCGCTCTCGTATCCTGGCCGTCACGCAGGACATGCGTGCGCGATCCAGAGGGCCAGGCACGCATGCACCTTTCTGCAATTGCGCCGGCGGGAGATCGGCGTCGATCGGGATAAGGCAGAAATCTATCAAATTCTCGGCGCGACATCGGAAAACGACATGCGAAACCAGTTTGGTCGGTTCGAATGACCGGGTTGGTTCGAGCGAACCTGAACCACCGGCGGGACTGCCCGCAGAAAAGGGGATGGCGAGGGAAGGGGAGCGAGAGGAAGGAAGGGGGATCCAGATAGGCAGAAGGTACTGACCTACCGCCAGGTTGATGCGCGTGTGCATTCGAACATTCGTCGGTGCGCAATTTATGGCTGCACGAGCTTGTAAGGTCCATTTTTTATTTCGTTTTAATTGTTCTTTGGGGTGTCGTTTTCAAATCTCAAATTTAATCTTTGATGTTGGAGAGAGAGTAATCTATAAAAAAATCTATTTAGCTATTTTTAAATTTCTTCATCAGATTCTACCAGGTCTAAGCTGTATGTTTATTGAATGAACAAATTAAAGGCAGAAGTTGCAAAGTTTTTCAAACGATTTATTAGATTCAGGAGCATCATTTGACGATTGCACGCGACCAAGAGAATCCGTTTAATTTGAACAGCTTATTTCAGGAACAAAGTTCAGTCCATGAGCAACTTTTTTCCATTGTCAGGAATTTGCTTATCAATAGCTGTCATAAAGTGCCAATATTATTATTCGGTATCGGCATCGAAATATCGAAATACCCCAAGAGAGAGATGGAGCATCGACACGTTGACGGCATCGGCGCATCCATCCGCATCAAAGTGATGATTCCTAATTCCCAGTTTCTTGCGAGCGCGCGCACTGGAATTCCGTTAAGCGGACACAGGCCGTGGACTTTGTTTCAGTGGTCAGTTCAGGACGGTTGCGCGCGTGTACGCGCATCGAAACGGGTTTGAAATCATTGAGAACCCGGCGGCCTGGGCCGGTCGTCGGCCGACAAAAAGTAGGAGCTCACGCACGGCTGTTCGTCGACCGTGATGAGAGAAGAGAGGAGAACGCTCGCTCGCTCGCGAACGGCAATAAAGGGGGGCCCGGGGTACGTGGGGGCCCACGAGAGGCAGAATAATCCCCTGGCTTGGCGTATCTCACTCACACGACACACACACTCCGCGTCGTGTACGTGGAAAGTTTCGTCGAACATCGATGCCAAACGCCGTTCTATCTTGTACATGGATCGTGAGATGTCCCCGTAATCCGATCCGACTTTTCGTCGAGTGTGACACGGATCTCTCGCGAGAGTAGAGATCGAGCGATCTACCTGGCCGCGAATCTTCTTTGCGTCTCTCTTATCGCGCTTAGTCGGCTACATCATCAGCGAGTCCTTTTTGCGAGACCTCGCTACCGATGTACAGCTTCTTCTGGGGTCTTTTGCGCAACAGTCACTTGTATGGGATGGTTCAAAAGTCACGTGTTTTCCTAGAGAATACACAGTAAAAAATAAAATGTTAATTATAACATTTTTCACATGTCCCAGAAAGTCCACTGTAAATTTTAAATTAAAATAACTCATTCGTCGTATGTTACTTATTGACAAACTAAAAATGTTAAATAATTGACACGATATTTTACATTTATTTTTGTTATTGTGACTTTAAGTGTAATATAAAAATAACATACAAATTAATTAAAAATTACATGAAAAAATAGTTACAATAACTCGTGAGAAATGTTGAGGACATTAACATACAGGGTTTGTCAAAAGTGTGGAAACCCCTAAATGTCTCACAAACGGTGCATTTTAGAAAAAAATGTTTCAGGCAAAAGTTGTATGGTTTCAAGGGGGACATAAAGTGGTACCATTGGTTTGACTTTGAAGAGTCATTTGAAGGTCACGTGAAGGTCACTTCAATTCTTTTAAATGGAACACCCTATATATTTTTGCACAATCTTGTAGCTTATCTCGAGAGCTTTCCAAAACACTATAATTAAGTACCTTTTCGTTAAGTACTTTTTGAGTTATGAGGCTTGAAATAATTTCTTAATGTTACATAAACCGTAAAATATCTTGTAAAATATTCATTTTTCGGTTATCTTACCTTAATACTTTTATGTACAAAATAATGAGAGGAATCAATTGGTGTAAAGAAAACACATAGTTGTTTTTAAGAAAAAATATGGAATTGTTAATTGCAAATTACATATTTCTTTTTCAAAACAACTTTTCTTAGAAACAACTTTTCTTAGAATGTTAAACTGACTTTGAGACATGTTGATTGTTTAAAATGATTATGTTAAAAATACTCAAAATAATATTCCATTTTTAAGAGACATATACAAAGTGTTAAGTTATGAAGTTGACATAAATGCAACACATGAAAACGTTATAAAAATAATAACATATAAGTTGTATGTTAATTTTACATTAAAGTACTAATCAAAACGTGGTAGCACAAGAAGGTTTTAACATATGGACGCACAATTTTTTACTGTGTAGGAACTAATTTGAAGGACAATAACTGGCAATTCCTCCTCCAATAATAAAATCTGATAATGAGCAATAAATAATATACTGGATAAAAATTAGAGAATTTTTTAAATGTATCTATATTAAATTTTAGAGCTATATGACATATTTCGCTTAATTTTATTTATTTTTATAAAGTTTTATTTTGCATAAGCAACATCATCAATGTGATGATTCAAGAGTCACATGTTTTCTCTGAGTCTAATTGGAAAAACAACGACAATTATAGCAATTCCTTTTCCAACAATAGACTCTAAGTATACACTAACATAAGTAAAAATTAGAGAGAATTTTAAAATATATCTATTTTAAATTTTAAAGACACACGTTGATACGTACAACTACGTGTATTTCGCTTAATTTTATTTCTTTTATAGATTCTCCCTTTGCATATGCTCTTTGGTTCGTGACTTAATTATTTAAATATTTAACGTTCGAGTCGCGCAGGAGAAAAAGACAGAATAGAATTCTAACGCTTCTGAAGAGAGGAAAGGAAAGAAGTTGACGCATGAATCGCCGACATCGGCGATATCCGTTCATGACGGCACTTATAAACCGTTGATCGCGTGCATCGGTGCACCGTGCGAGTGGTGAGTGGAGGGACGAGATGAAAGAAAGAGGGAGAGGGGACGAGGCGCCCGTGATCAGCGAAGATGCATGCGAAAAAAGAGCCGGCAAAATTACGTAAACATCTTGCGAACGGCGATTACCACATACTTGGACTAGCACAGCTCGGCGTTCACCTCTATTCGTGCCGTCTGAAAGAGAGACTGCTGCTGCTGTTGCAGCTGCATCACGCTCTCTGCGCGCATAATCGCTAAGGTGACCACACGTTCCTCTTTTAACGCGACAGTCCCACTTTTAGACAATACATTCGACATTGTGTTCGGAGATTGTCGCGACAATGATAATAAGCTCGCGATTCGTTCTCAGTTACGTCTAGAGACTAATTTGATTTTCGAAATTCGAGACAAGATTTTCAATTAGTTATCAAGATTAAGATTGTCAAGATTATTGGTTTTTAAAAGAAAGTTAAAATATGTATATTTATAAATTGGATGAAGAAAAAATTATGAACTTGAACAATTTTGCTGAATAAATAAGGATATTTCTATTAATAAATTTAGAAACAATGTTAATACAACAAATAAAATAAATGTAAAATTTTACACATTTAGCTACACAAAACTTTGCGTACAATATATATAATTTTCTGATTACATGTATTACGAGTCCCGTTTGCATTTCGACATCAATTGCCTTTTCACAAAGATAACGAAAATGTATATTTTGTGTTTTGGAAAGTAAATAAATGTTATATGTAGTAATAATTTCAAATTAAATTATATTATAAAAATTATGTTAATTATTATTTTAAACAATTAATCAATATTGAATAAAAATTATTAATAAAATATTATTATTATTATTAAAATTATTATTATTATTATTATTATTATATTATATTATTATTATTATTATTATATTATTATTATTATATATTATTATATATTATTATTATTATTATTATTATCATTATTATTATTACTATTATTATTATTATTATTATTATTATTAAAAATTATTAATAAAATCGAAACAAAACACAATATACAAGACACAATTTTTGCTACAAAGATTCAAGACCAAGACAAGACTTAAGTCCTCGAAAATGTTCAATACCAAGACAATAGTTTTATGAATATTGACAAGTCTTGCACACAACTCTATTTCCATCATAAATCGAATAAAAAAAGCTAAAAGGAGATAAAATTTTTGATCGCGAATATGAAATATGAATTCTCATTGTACGCTCGCGAAAAAACGCGGCTCTCGGCCTACTTATCTCCTCTTCTCCAAAGATATTGCGGGGCGATGGCTGAAATTGGACCGATCGTTGCAAAAGAGCCGCAACGAACGGCTGGCTGCAGCGAGGCCGTCGTCGCATCGACGTCGCGGTGCTTAGCATGCGATAAATATTAATGCGCCTCGCTCGCTCGGCGCAAATATTTGCGATCGGCGAGCGCATTAGGACAATGATAATTATTGGTCTACTCGATATCGCGGCGTGTCCCGCGTTATACCACGTATCCTTTTAGATCGTGATCGTGGTTGCATTAACCTTCGACCATCTCTTGGACGCGTCAAACGCGGCGGGAGAGGAAAAGTTAGTTTCAAGTAGATTCATCGCGAACGGCGTGATTGTTTAGTGAAAGTGTTCCATTAAGGAACATTGTAATCGCGAAGATTTGTGCCAAGGCCTTTTCATTTATTCCAGATAACTTCGAAATCGATATGTTTTTTTTCGTCGAGTTATAACAAGCGACAATTAAATATTTAATTCCAATAATGAAGGCCTATTCGAGCATAAATTAATAATTATGATAAATGATACGAAGAAGAATATTTAATAAATAATTAATCATGGAACGCTTCTACGCATTGACTTGTGTCTTTTCAATCACATAAATAAATCAAGTACAGCTCGCAAATTAATACTCCTTTTCAATGAAATATTTTTTCATAATTGGAATTAAGTGTTTTGTATAAAATGAGCTCTTTTCACCAAATTTATTATTTATAACAATCAAATATAATTGAAAATGCGCAACAATTCGTATAAAATGAAGAGATCCTTTGGATTAAAAGTGATATTTGCGAAACTAACACGAGAGGATATCGACAGAATATAATAAATAAACAATTAATTAAAATAAATAAATAAAATAATAGAGCATTTTCAGAGGGAAAGAAATACGTGAAATTTCTACAATTATATTTCGCCTACGGTGATAAAATTTAATAAAAGCGTATTAATAATTGCATCTATATATATATTAATATATATATATATATATATATATATATATATATATATATATATATAATTATGAATTTATAATGGAGTGTTGAAGGGATGAGACTCGATCAAGAGTAGTCGCATTTTGCGTCGCCCATTCTATTCACAGATACACCAATATATCCTCGCGAAGAGCGGCAGAGCCGTTTAGAAAGGGGATCCTCGTTGGTGTATCATGATTGGCCGCCTAAATCCACGGCCATGTTTAGCGGCCCGGGCCCCTCCTGTTTAGAAGGGTATGACATCACCGTTGTTACAACGCGAAGGCCAAGCGTAGTGAAGTGTCGTGAGAGAGAAAGAGAGATGCGCGACTTGCTTTTTAGAAATCTTGAAAAGGCATATGCGTAAAAATTATATGAAATTTTATACACGAGAAAAAAAAATTTATATATATGTAAAAAATTGTGCGTCCATATGTTAAAATTTTCTTGTGTTACCACGTTTTGATTAGTACTTTAATATTAAATTAACATACAACTTATATGTTATTATTTTTATAACGTTTTCATGTGTTACATTTATGTCAACTTCATAACTTGACACTTTGTATACATCTCTTAGAAATGGAATATTACTTTGAGTATTTTTAACATCATCATTTTAACAATCAACATGTCTCAAAGTCAGTTTAACATTTTAAGAAAAGTTAAAGTGAATCTTTAAATAATCTTGAACCTTGACATACAAAATAATCAAATTTACTAAAATCAAATGTTTCTATTACGAATAATTTAAGTCAAAATAATTACTATTATATGTTAATGTCCTCAACATTTCTTACGAGTTATTGTAACTATTTTTTCATGTAATTTTTAATTAATTTGTATGTTATTTTTACACTTAAAGTCCCAATAACAAAAATAAATGTAAAGTATCGTGTCAATTATTTAACATTTTTAGTTTGTTAATAAGTAACATGCGACGAATGAGTTATTTTAACTTAAAATTTAGAGTGGACTTTCTGGGACATGTGATAAATGTTATAACATTTTATTTTTTACTGTGTATTATATATATTAAGATACATTTTTTAGAATGTCCAGAGGTAATAATTTTGTAGCGTGTTAATTCCTATGAAAAAATTGCGCAACGTAAATCGCACAATACTTACGGTTAATCACTTTGCGCAATTTGAGCGGATTAACTAGAATTGTTTGTATATTACAATATTAAGTCCGTAAATAATTCGCAATTTATGTGAATTATTAAAATTTGTAACATGAGAATGTAATCTGCACGACTGAGTAATGATCGGGAAACGCGAGAGTATATTTAATTTTGTTTTCTCCCATAAATTAATATAAATTATATTATTTAACTTTAATTAAAATTACACTCTCTTTCCCCTGAATACGCATTTATTTTATGGAATTATAGTGGGAATATAAATTGTACGACCAATTTATACTCTCCCATAAAAAAGATATCTTCTCTTCGTGAAGAATAGATGGAGGGGAAAGAGGGATCTTTTTTCTTCAATTTTTCGTGTTCACCATTTTAAACTGCCGGTCCCTTCGCAGCAACCTAACGCGATTGGTCGTCTAAATCTACGGCCATGTTCGATCGTTCAAGCCCCTTCTATTTAGAAGGACCTCGCACTAGAAAATCTTGCGGAAAATGTATATCGCTTGAAATTAATATTCGATAAAAGTATCTTTAATAAAAAAAAATCCATAACAATATAAATTTTATATCGCAGGTAAAAATAACAGGTAAGACCTTTGAAATAAATTATTTCGCCGTCAAGTGTAAAAACAATGTAATTTTGCCATGCATGCTATTCTGAAAATTTTATCGAAATTGTTAGATCGATCCCAGAGAGAGGGAGAGGGAATGGAGGGGGGAGGGGGGAGAGAGGGAGCTTCTCCCTGCATTCCGTAATGTATTCTGTGACGTTCCTTTATCGTCGCGCCCGCAGCAAATTTGCCTCGTGAACAGCAATTTCGGTGGATGTAATGACGATGCAGCTACGTCGTGTACGTAGCTCGCTTGAGCGAAACTCTAGTGCAACATGGCGCAGGCAACCCTGAATTAATTTTGTTCCGCGAGCTTCTTTTTGCCGGCTGTGCCTCGGTCTCGGGAGTGGCAGCTCTACGAGAGCGCACCTTAAGGTCGTGTCATGCGTCGTTAGTCCAAGTCGAATTCCGATCTCACGTACGCGCTCTCGCGAGGCTTATCCATATTCACGCTATCTCGCCTATCGGATCTGCGCGATTAAATGCACGCGCTTTAATTACACGGTTAAACGTGCCGGTTAACCGTCTCTCATTATGCGAGTATCGGGAACAGGGCATTTCGGAGCGTCTCCTTCTGCGATATCGATTTTTGTTCAGACAAAGATGTCCTACGAATCCTTTCGAAATTTTTATAATTTTTCCGAGTAAAAGAAGTCACACGATGCGATTGCATCTTTAGTAGAAAGTGATTAACTCCTCTCCTCGAGGACTCAGAAAATTTTCGCGACATCAAATTCTGGGCTTACAAGAGAAAAATTTGTTCGCGAAAAATTTGCTTCATCATATTTGATCTACCAGCATTGGGAAAATGGTTCTTGATATAAAAATGACATTACTTTTTAAAAATCTGGCTGGAAAATAGACATCGATATATTCGGTTCGCCGGAGAATGTTCCTTTGACCAACTGTTAATCACTCATCTAATCGCATAGAGATATCATCGAAAGTATTTTTGCTTGCGATTTTTTTTGTTCACGACAGTAACCGCAAAAAGAACTCAAGTAGAACGTATATAGATACGTAAACATCGTCGAAGAAAATTCTTTTGCGTTCTAAGACTGGCTATGATGCAAGAGGCGAATAGAGATAGCGCGTTTTATTCAGGGAATCGCGTAATTTTTACGAGATGATGTCAAAAAATAATCTCTAGATGAAAATATTCATTGAGACGGAGAAAAAATTCCGAGGGAAATAAATGCGATTTGTATCTCTTTTCTCCGAATTCTTATCTATTTTTGCGCAACAATCCGCGGCGGTAAAATCCGTCGGTGCAAATTACGAGTCGGCAACAACGAGCGTTGGTGGGCAGATTTCGCACACATTGCGGCGATTATCGCACACGCGAACGATTATCCCGAGTGGTGACAAGAGTCGGTGGGTAAGAAATTGTGCAGCTTACTTTCAAACGTGGTCGAGTGGCTTCAAGGTTCTTAAAACCATTGGCAATGCATTCCAATCGACTGTTCGAAAGATAGAGAGGGGCTCTGGAGAGAGAGAGATAGATTTAGAATTAGAATCTACAAGGACAGCACGCCGGATACTCGGTCGCGCTGAATCCAGCGAAACGATGCAAGATGAAGAAATTCTTCGACAAAGTATGCCTCTATCGCATTTATGGCCGATCAACAGAGTTTCTGTCTCTCTTTCTCTCTCTCTCGCAAATATGCACGCGAACGGTTGCTTTGTAGCATTCACCTTACCATTACCAACACGCATCGCGATCGTACGATTCCGCTATTTTAATCGCATCCTTTTCATATATTACACGCGCTTGTTCCGCTTTATTCGCGCCTCGCATTCGGCTTTCATCGATCGACACGCTTAATTGTCGCGCCTTGAAATTATTCGTATCCCGAGAGACGCGAGAGACACGTTTTCATCGATATAAGCGCAACTTGTCGCGATTAACGATAATGATAATGACTCTACGCGATATTACAGCGTACGAGATCACGTGTACCTATGTAAGTAAGTTAGCTGCTAAAAGTGTCGTTAATTTTCATTTCGGTTATTAATGATATTGAAAAGGATCTCTTTTTAATTTATCAGACCCGCCCTCTCGCCAAAATATTTTATTCTCGATCGATCGTAATCGTCGAATTAATCGCATAAATAAATTATTAACTTCACTTTCACACATTTATCGAAAACTCCAAACGCGGTCGTCTGTTAAAGTTCCCCGCCGAGGAATTTCGAAAATTTTTGCGGATTCGCCGGAAAAAAAATCGATAAGAATTGACTCGCTATCCGAAAGTCGAACGCATTTCAATGCGAAGCGTTGTTCTTCCTACGATGCTGACGATCCTCCTGCGGAGAAACGCAGTTGCTAAATGGAGTGACTCGACTCGGCAGGTGCGAACACACAAAGGTACACACATACACACATACACACTCATATATATATACAAAGGGAGGAAGAGAGAGGGAGAGAGAGACTCGCTCGGCGACACGCTCGCATTTATCCGTCATTTATTCGCGACGCGATCGTATTCTAAGCTCCGCGTTAAACGAGCTCGCATAATCCGCGCGGTGGGAAAGGGACAGCAATAATTGCGGCTCATTGTCCGCGAGAAGTATTGTTTAAAACGACGTAATAAGAGACCTTTGTCGCCGTTATTTATTACGACGTTATAGCGGCGCCGCGCGATGATAGCCGCAAAGTAGAAATGCCCGCGTGTAAGATAAGGGCGAATAATCCGCGGACAAACTTCCCACCCCCTCCCCCGCCTCCCTTCCGTGTCGCGTTCTATTCCTCATCGCCGTTAAAGCGGCAGCTGCATACAAGATTTATGTAACTGTCCGTCTCTCTCATTCATTGTTTCTCATATAGAAATTTACGTTATATATTCGCTATGGAAATTGTAAATGTCCGTATCTTTCTTTATATCACCTAATGCGTATAAATGTTAATTAACTTGGTAAATTGTAATCAGTTTCTAAGAGTTACGCCGTATTTGGGTTAATTGCCAGATTAAGAAGAAAATTAATTATTAGACGATTACGAGGGAAGAAATTTTTAAAGCGGATATACGCGAATTTCATAATTAATCATCTATGTATATACACAGTAAAAAATAAAATGTTAATTATAACATTTTTCACATGGCCCAGAAAATCCACTCTAAATTTTAAGTTAAAATAACTCATTCGTCGTATGTTACTTATTGACAAACTAAAAATGTTAAATAATTGACACGATACTTTACATTTATTTATGTTATTGTGATTTTAAGTGTAATGTAAAAATAACATACAAATTAATTAAAAATTACATGAAAAAATAGTTACAATAACTCGTGAGAAATGTTGAGGACATTAACATATAATAGTAATTATTTTAACTTAAATTATTTGTAGTAGAAACATTTGATTTTAGTAAATTTGATTATTTTTGTATGTCAAGGTTCAAGATTATTTGAAGATTCACTTTAACTTTTCTTAGAATGTTAAACTGACTTTGAGACATGATTGATTGTTTAAAATGATTATGTTAAAAATACTCAAAATAATATTCCGTTTCTAAAAGATATGTACAAAGTGTCAAGTTATGAATTTGATATAAATGTAACACATGAAAACATTATAAAAATAATAACATATAGGTTGTATGTTAATTTTACATTAAAGTACTAATCAAAACGTGGTAACAGAAGAAAATTTTGACATATGGATGCACAATTTTTTATTGTATATAATACTACAATGAAACGATAGCGTTGAAGATGCTCGGAATTTGCGAGAGTTTGTATCTTCTTTTTTTTACAAAAAGAAACGTATAAATAGATTACAGAAATTCTGCGGTGAAACGAGACGTGCAACTGGAGCGAATCATCGCGAATCGATCGAGGAGCAGGCTTCGATGGCTCGACCAGATCGCGCGACGTTGATATTTTCAGCCGCCGTCGATTGGCCGTTTCCGACCGAACGATCGGCGGATCGCGATTGGGCACAGGTCTCAGGTAGCAAAACTGCCGCGAGAGGAGCCGCAACGAGAAGCAACACTCGGCTACCGAGCAAGAGCGGCTTCTAAACCGGTCGTCGTAAAAAGCCGACCTGGCCTTCGGGACGGCCGGCCATTTTAGAAAGGTTTCAACATTTGATGGTCGCGCGGACGAAGGATTGCCCAATACAAATCGTCGTTAATCTAGTATTTATTACTATGATGGAATAAACAAACTGTACTCCTCTTCCTCTCATAAAAATCGGACTTAAAGCGGACTTTGCCGGTAGCAAACTTTTTTCAGTTCCAGATTGAATGCGACTTGACGATTTCGGTAACTTTGATAGCGAGCGGTAGAGATTGGAGACTCTGCGTGAGATTAAGGTCGTGGCCTGTTACGTCTAAAGCTGACGCGACGCTAGATAAGAAGATTATTGAAGATATCGCGCGCACACGAATACAATGGTCGGAGCAATCAATACAAACGACGGTTCGGGCGCGCCCCTTCCGGGTCGCGCGATTCGTTTACCTCGAAGGACCGCATGAAGACACGGCTGACAGTCCGAGTATTTGGAGGTGGAGGTCGGCATTCAGGTGTACTTACCGCGGGCTTAATGACTTCGGCGAATAGCCTCGCCCGCAACGTCGGTTAAATGAAGAGAATAGCTCTTGGCAGCGTAGACAGCCCACGGTTTCCGCTTATATACTTGCGAGAAAACCCTCTGCTAAACTTACTATCGTTCCATCTTGTAAGACAGCTGGTATTTTTAAACCTTAACATGCAATCCATGGTACTGTGTCTACATGTTTTGTCCTTCATTTTTATTGCTGTAAAAAATATTATTTATATAAATACTTGAATAAATAATTTCAAATTAAGACATTAATAATATTACAAAATTTGCATTCTATACAAAAGAAATACAAGATATGTCATAATTGAAAAGTCGGTGAAAAATAAAATTATAATCGATATTAATAGAGTAAATTAATTATTCAAAAATTGTGTTATTATGTATTTTCATTAATTGTACTAAATAAATTACAATTAATGTATGGAATTTACGTAGGAATAGAGACGTGTAATATTTGTCACGAGTTAATACTTTATCGTTGCACCTTTATATTATTTGATTGACTGTATCACAGAGTATCTTTTATCGATCAATTTTGCGTCAAGACGTTGCAGAGATTTTTCAGGCTCGGACGATGATCGATTTTTTAAAGGTCTTTAAGCGAGCGCGCGAAGAATTGCAGCGGTTATACCGATTCGCAAGCGAGCAGCGTCATTCTCCGTAATGGGCGTCCAGAGAAGCGATCGTTTCGTCACTCGTGCGATTTGCAAAAGCCGCGACGATAATGCGCATCGGAACCGGTTTCGTTTTCGATTACGTGCATCGCGAGCCACGCTGAAAACAATAATAAATGAAGAATAGGAGAGGTTCTGACTTTCGATCTGAATCCTAAAGAGAAGATAAAGTGAAAATCTAGAAAGCATAAAAAAAATTTTTTTAAATAAACTTGGTTTTTAAAATTATCACAAATCAATTTTATTAAAATTTATTTTATTTTCATTAAATTATTCGCATAAAAAGAATGCCGATAATTATTGTCAAAAATTCTCCCAATTTTTCCAATTGGAGATTGGACTTTATTTTTGATTTAAAATAAAATTTATAGAATATAAGTTTTCAAATGAATTGAATTACCGTTTAATTTTTACCTTTATAACAATTTTAATTCTTACTCTTATAAAAAATGCTTATTTTACCGGCCATTTAATCTATGCGTGATAAATATTTTAAGCCAAAAATGAGGTCCAATCTCGAGTTGAAAAAATTTCAAGGCAGCAATTCAGGACATTTATTCGCGCTTTTTCTCTCAGGATTTTCCCAGATATAACATACACAGATTTCAATTAAAACACCCAAATATGTCCAAAGTAGAGATATATCGTACTATGATAAATCAATAAAAAATCCCATTCTTGTCCCAAATCCAATATACATAATATCAGTTTCATATTTTTTGTAAAAGTCAATTTCAGGAAGAAGTTCGCTGATTTTGCGTGACATCTTCTCGCGTCGATCAAGACCAAGGTAAAGGAGGAGATAGCGAGGGAAGGGGATCCTAGTCGGTCGTCGATCTTGATAAACCTACCGGCGGGTGGTGACCAGGCTTAGAGGCCCGGTTTTTATCGGAACGACCGACCGACCGGTCGCGCTTTTCGCAGAATTGCGATAAATGGCGCCGCCTGAAATGTCCGATTTAATTGCGTCGCGATCAGGAGGTGGACAAAGATCGGCAACGATCGCGTTCTTAATTACCCCCTCCCCCCTGCCTCCAGGCTCCTTCTATCTTCTTCTTCCGCGACGAGAGGCAGAAGCCTCCGCAGAACGTGAAAATACGCGCGCACCGTTCACGGTCGGCGCGAGAGGCGCTTGTGAACGAGGTGCGTTGCTCCCTCGGTGCCGATTGCGTAAATACTCGCGCTCCTTTTGTGCGCTCCGGGCTTCAATGGCCGGGGACCCGCGCCGTATGAATACGCGCATTTGCATATACCTTACAATGCGCGAGGAGCAGCGTGCAACGCCCGAAATAAAAATATCGTATTCCCGGCTCGCATTTTTCGCGCGTTGAAAACGGAGCGTAAGTCGCGCGTTGAAAACGGAGCGTAAGTCGCGCGTTGGAAACGGAGCGTAAGTCGCGCGTTGGAAACGGAGCGTAAGTCGCGCGTTGAAAACGGAGCCTAAGTCGCGCGATCCTTAGATAACCGCGGATGTGACGCGTCTCTTCTCGTCCTTGTCAGTCAAATTGTCAATGACACGAATATCAATTATCGACGTACAATATATACGCTTGCAATTGTATCTATTCTCGAAATCGCGCTCGAGATGTAATTCTATTAATATCGTCGGGATCGTTTGATGTCGTCTTAACAGCGGGTGGGAGAATCTCGTCGCGATGTTTTGACGGAACGACGCGTTCGCTCCCATTCGTCGGGATCGAACGAGGGACATTACTCGAGGAGCCATCAATCGGAGGGTGAAGGGGTGGAAAGCGATTTCCGTGCCGTTGCATCTTCCTCCCCGTAAAACAATCCCGACGAAAGGGAATCGTCGATCGGCCGCGAGCGTCGGTCGCGAGTCGCGTTGCAAACGCCATACAAGGATCCATAATAAACGGACGTGATCCTCCACTTCGCGGGTCCTTCGGGAGGAGGGGAATCCGCGCGGGGCATCGTTCGCCGGAAAAGGAACGAGCGAGCGAGCCCCGTTAAAATTTCACGACTACCTCGCGCCCGAGTTGGTCGTAAAAAAAAATTGAATCCATCGATCCGACCGCCGTCCCATCTCTCCTCCCCCGCCCCATCGTCGTCGTCGTCCTTCACTTCGCCTCGCGTTACGACTTTACGTTCGCTCGGTGCTTGGCGGGGAACGGTAACGCTTCCCTGAGATGCGCCCTGCGTCTACGACGGGTCCTTACGAGGTCGTGTGACGCTCAGGGAAACGGCGAATTTAATAAAAAGCGCCACGAGCTTTTACGCGAGCGCGAAAACTCGTAACGCGCTCGCGTTGACGCGACCTTTGGAATCCAATAAATTCCCATGTATGTGCGCGAACGTCAGCAAAGTCGCTGTAAAATTAGCGTCGCAGGCGGAAGCAAGTTTGAAGGGTCCTTACTCGAAAATTCGCGGCAATGGAAAGTATGTAAGCCTTATTAAAGCCCGTTCGGGTCGAATTAATTGGAAAACAAGTTACACGTGTATTATTATTAGGCAATGTCTCGAATTTTGCGCGAGTCGAGTTTTTATTTTCCGCTCGCGGCTCTGTTAACTCTCAAGTACATTCGATAGAATGCAAAAAGGCGTTTGACGTTTACAATGACGTATAAAAATGAGACGGGTCCGGAGAATAAATTGCGCGTATCAAGGCTAACTGAGAAAAGATCAAGGAAATGAGACTCGAGAGAGAAGCGAGGCGGTTCGTGCAACTCATCTAAACAAGAAGGAATCAATTAGCGATGCGAGGTTGAAATTTTAATTACGGTCCGTAGCTTTATGAAGATGTCAGAGAGACGAAATATACTTTATGTTCGATAATTATTTGTTCGAATGGCGAGCGGAAAAATTGATAGTAATACCATCTCTCTCTCTCTCTCTCTCCTGAACATTACCCGTCCATTCAGAGACCTAGAGAAAGAGTCTGGCGAATTTATGCACAAGATACCCCGAGAATTGCGAGATCGCTCTCCGGGCGCGACAGGAAGCGCGACGCTGGACCGAGACAAAGAGCCGTACAGAGGTTCACCAAGCACACATCAGAGTGTGTATACCTGGGATTACAAACACCGCCACCGCTGGTGGTCGACCGGGTACGCGAGAGTCAGTCAGTCGCAGTATTTGGGACAAGGTCAGAAGGTTCCGCGCTCGCCCCCTCTCCCCCTCTCTCCCCCGGCTCGCCCCCCGAGACACTGAGAGAGTCGGGGAGCGCGCTGCACTTTCACTTCGCCCGTTCTGCCCGCGCGCATTCGTAAATTGTAACTCCGACACTGACAGCGCGGTGCTACTCCATCCTAAGAGGGAAAGAGAGAGAGAGATGCTCCTCTGCAGAATCACGATATCCTACGCGTGTATGTATATGTGTGTTATGTAAATTTCGTGGCCAAATGCAATGAGATGACACTGTAATTTCGAGTCTTGATGAAATTTCGAAATTCGACATCCCATAGTCGTACTCTATGCTACGTTTCCTGATATGATACGCCGAAAATTCGGATGCAGTCGAAATTGATGCGGCTGCGTTAGAACACTTATTCTTATAGCGCCGATAAGCAGCCTAGATTAGCATAGACTAATTGTACGAGAGAAAAATTAGAACAAGACTTGAGTCACTTTATGTAGACTTTTTTTCTTTTTATGCTCTTTGACAGATTCCGGTTTTCAAATTACTCCATCACGTGAACGTTTGAAGAAATTTTGCAGTTAAAGCTGCAAAAAACTTTGATATAATTACGTGTTGGCTAGTTTAATATTTTGTTACGATGTATAAACATGTGTTGAATACGATTGTAACAAGTTTTGTTGCAATCAAAATGAATCATGAAGCATTTATATTGGGATTTTTAGCTTTCAAAAAAAATGTTGTTATGTCGATTATGAATAAGATATTTATGATGTAATATGGATTCTATTGCGGAAAGATTGCGAATTGAATCATTGAGAGGTTCCATCAAATAGTGTTTTCAATTAATATAGATATCGAAATGAAAAAATATTTGTAATTTTAACATTAGATTTGTTCAATGATCTATAAAAAATCTTGAAGTTTGAATAAACATAAATTGTAATTTATTGTAAATTATTCGACTAGTTCTCATTGATCTAATTCGCAACTTTTTCGCAATGAACTCCATCTTAATCATGAATATTTTATTAACCATAGTCTACATAATAAGAATTTTTTTTTGAGAGTTAAAAGTTCCAACAACTTAATTTTAATTGCAATAAAACTTTTTCAACACGTCACATATAACTATACACAGTAAAAAATAAAATGTTAATTATAACATTTTTCACATGTCCCAGAAAGTCCACTGTAAATTTTAAATTAAAATAACTCATTCGTCGTATGTTTCTTATCGACAAACTAAAAATGTTAAATAATTGACACAATTATTCACTTTACATTTATTTTTGTTATTGTGACTTTAAGTATAATGTAAAAATAACATATAAATTAATTAAAAATTATATGAAAAAATAGTTACAATAACTGGTAAGAATTGTTGTAGGACATTAACATATAATAGTAATAATTTTAACTTAAATTATTTGTAATAGAAACATTTGATTTTAGTAAATTTGATTATTGTATGTCAAAGTTTAAGATTATTTGAAGATTTACTTTAATTTTTCTTAGAATGTTAAACTGACTTTTGAGGCTTGTTGATTGTTTAAAATGATTATGTTAAAAATACTCAAAATAATATTCCATTTCTAAGAGACATATACAAACTGTTAAGTTATGAAGTTGACATAAATGTAACACATGAAAACGTTATAAAAATAATAACATATAAGTTGTATGTTAATTTTTACATTAAAGTACTAATCAAAACGTGGTAACACAAGAAAATTTTAACATATGGACGCACAATTTTTTACTGTGTAACATGACATTAAAATAATCCTTTCAATTTTTGCAAATTTCTTAAAATGTTGTGACATAATAAAGCAATTTGGACACCGGAGTCGTATTCAATGTCAGTGTTAAAAGACCGGAAATTATTATTCTTATTCTTGTTGAAAAAAGAATTATTTTTTGTTGAAACGATTAATGATTAATGAGATCTCTATTTCGTAGAAGATCTAAATAGTGGCTAAAGAAAAATATACATCATAAAAATATCGCTTCGAAAAAATTTCAATTTTTAAAGAGCTTTTTAACTTTAACTTTTTCACGTTATGTTTGATCGAATTGACGATTGTCGAAGTGCGTAGATGAAAAGAATCAGAAACGAGAGCACGTGCCCTTTTTTTGGCCCGAGATCTTTCTCGCCCGCTTTACGAATGAATCGCGAGCTTCGCACGTAATTTGTAAACCGGGTCGCTCAAAATGTAAACTTGTAAACGGCATCTTAACGCGAATCGCGGTATTCGAATGCAAATCGCATACGATACATCTCAAAAGTCGGACAGCGCACTGCTTAAGCGAAACAGCGCAAGTGGTATAACTGCCGCGCTAACATTATACATATATACACGCTTGTTTAATAACGCAGAACTCGCGCGGCTCTTATGAAAGTGCCTGGAATAAAACGCGCATTAACTTTTCTCTTACGTTCTAGAAAAAAAAAACTGAAAGCTACCGTAAATCAAGTTTCTCTCCATCATAAAATGCGAAATAATAATCTCTGCGAATAAACCGCATCGCGATGAACCCAAGAGAGGTCGGGGGTGAACCAGGGGATAGGCCTCGCGATTCTGACAGTTTCATTTTGACAGTTTGCGTTTCTTCATCATGGCAACGTCTTTAACATCGTCTGCAGCGATTCGATCGATCCAAATGACCGGTTCCGCGATGAATCCTTTACGATCGTTCGTCATCGTCTCTTGACAAAGTGTTGGATGCGAGTGAGAATGCTCGCCTCCGGCGCTTCTATCAATCGTCGTACTTTTCTCGAGACACGGCAATTAAAACTTCCGGGCATTATTCCGTTACGTGAAGAAGATATTATATCGTGAACGCGAAGCGGCAGCAAAATATGATATTGATGGCGCGCGGTTGGAAATTTTTAGCCTGCTCTCTTTACTTTTAACAATGTCACATTAATAATGTTTTATGCACGTTTATTTAATTGCATCGAATAGATTATATATAAATATATTATGTAAATATATGTTTTTGAAGAACAATTTAAATTAAATGAGTTGGGTGTGAGTAAATTTTCAACAAGTCGGGGAAAGTTTAGAAAAATGGCGTTCCATTATTACACGTTGAGATTGTTCTTGAAAGATTAAGTGAGACTTGGCATTATCTACCACGCGCTTATCGGGTTACTCACCAAGTTGCTCGATCTCTAAAACCATGCGCGGTTACTGCAAATTAACCGTGATGCGCTTTTCATGTACAAGTGAGCGAAATTGGGGTATCTATAAATATATTTAAGTTTATAAAATGCAACTGAATCTTATATAAGATTAGCACTAGTCTCTTTTATACTTTTGCGACAGTTAAGATGAAAAAAGTTCTGAAATTTTATTTTAAAAAATGATAAAGAGAAGATAAATTACTTCGTATATCGAAGAGAGAATTGCCTTTGCTCGTCAAGGAAACAGATAAACGTATATGTGTATAAATAGAAAAATATATTTTTGTTCGCGACGAAGTAATCTAACTATTTTTATTATTGTTCTTTCGCAATAAAAAGAATTGAGGATTTAATTCGAACCTAATCCAGATTTTCCAAAAGAATTATAAATTTCGGCTGGGAAATCTATAAAGATTCAAAACAGAAGTAATGTTTTAGAAATACGAAGCTACTGGAAATTCCAAACATGAAAAATCAAAATCTTATTTACTTTCTTTAATGATTTTTTTCAAAATTTCTGATTTTTTTATTTCTATTGAATTTTATAATTAAACAGAATATTTAAAATATTTTGTTTAAATAGAAATTTACACTGGCTTAAATATTAATTTTTATTGGAGCTCTGGATTAATTAAATAAAGTTAAAAAATTCATTAAATATTTTCTGAATTTTCTAAAAACAAAAATTTTTAAATAACATGAATAGATATTAATATTTTTATCTTATGATTTGTAGCCATTGCAGGCTTTATATCCAATCCGTGGCGGAAATTTAAATGCGAGAAAATCGATACGTTATATAGCGGTAAACAAAGAGAAACTAATATATTTTATTTCTTTTAAGAGAATCCAACAGCTGATATGAAAATGAGACTTTT
This sequence comes from Camponotus vicinus, assembly GCF_025532165.1. Lineage (NCBI taxonomy): Eukaryota > Metazoa > Arthropoda > Insecta > Hymenoptera > Formicidae > Camponotus > Camponotus vicinus. The sequence goes on from NW_028141945.1 coordinate 11,196,538, forward strand.
TATTCGATTCCATAAAAGTATGATTTTACTTAATCCTATATAAAAAAAAACAAAAGATGCTAATTTTCCCATCTGTTTGGATTCCAGATCGAAGGCCTTTATTTGGGACAAAAGTGGGATTTCTAATTGTCATCTCGATACAATATTTGGGACAAATTTGGCCACTTGAATCGGAATGCTATGCTGCATCTGGAAAAATCTTGGAAAATTTCTATGCGGAACCCGCTCACCATTTGCGCCATTTTCAAGGTAACGGTACGTATTGCTGCGCATACAGTTTTCATTCCTCGCACAATCGAGAGATTTTACGCGGTTTGCGTCACATTCCGATCGCGCGGAAGAATAAAATCGCGAATCGGCGAACGCGTCGCCTGTCATTAATTGCAACATTGAGAACGAGTTTCGCGCCAACATATAATGTATGCGCGTCGTAACGAGGCGGATGATTATTCGACGAGGCGATTCACGAAGGTGAACATTATAAGAATTATTGAAGAGAACGCACGTCGCCTCCGTCCGTGCTGAAAAACCGAATGCTCGATCCTCCTTCTTTCGATCAGAGAAATCGCGAATGTGACAGCTGAAAAGCTCTCGATCAGCTGATTACTATTTTTAATTAGAGATTGAAAGATGTGATTCTAATAAAAAAATACACACATGGACACGCTTTATCATGAAATAAAATTTTAATTGATTAAAAAAATAAAATTTTGATGAATTCTATTTTCTTGTAAATATTGTTCGATACTCTTGCCACTCTTCTTCCACTTCAACGATTTTAGGCAGGTAACTCGGAATGCGAGATTGACACACTTTCTTCCCATTCGTTCCGACGATTGTTGAATATTATGTATGAATGTTAAAATGCGCTCGAAGAACGCGCTTGCGAAGACGGGCGCGAAAAAATGTGGGACGCTCGAGACGGGGGTGGACAGAAGACGCTCAGTTGCTGTCCGCGGCCGGCACAATGGCCATTGAAAACAGAAAATAAGCGCCATTGTTCGGCGCTTTTCAGAATCGATATTTGCCAGTACAACATCGACGCGCGCGCGTATGTCGCGGGGAATGCGACGGCATGATTTGAAGCGCAGATTAAAAATAAAGGGGACACACACGTCGATGCGCGCGGGCCTGTGCTCGATCTAACTGCGCGTACGTGAACATCGCGACGCACCATGACAAAGATAAACCACGTGACGGTGCAGCACCGACGACGACGGGCGGGGAACAAAGGCAAACGCAAACGCACTGTGCCGCTTTTGTCTCTTTTTTTTTCGCCGGTAATTGGTAGCATTGCGTCTTCACGTGCGGCCCGCAAAAGTGTCGCTGATAACGATTGTTAAATATGTGAATGCGAGAACAATGAACGATTGAGCGGTTAGGTTCGTGTACCGCTTCCTTTGAAGAGACATTATGTTCGGACATAATATTCTTTATTTTATCGAGTACTAAGAGAATTCTCTTTAAAATTTATCGAATTAATTTGATTTTTATGAGAGAGAGAAAAAGAGAAAGAGCGATGCCTCTCTTTTCTCTTAAAAATAAATTAATAATTTTCTGAGCAATTGACAGTTGAATATTGACAGTTTTCACTTCTTGGAGAAACAGCTGGAAATTTATTTTCATAAAATATTTTGTCATTCTTAATTTACTTTTATCATCGGATATAACATTAGCAAAATTTTATATCTATTTTACACTATGAAAGTTACAAAGTTTAAAAGTTTGATGAGTTCCCTCTTTTGTCAGAAGCACACGTGCAATCTTCAAAACTACAAATATGACAAGAAACATTAACGACATTTCGAATAATTTCTTCGACATGAAACAACTGATTAAAGTGTGGTGCATCTTTTACGGTAATATGTCACATGTTCTGTCTTCTATCTGAGAAGCATATTTATGTTTGTTTGAGCCGCGGGTCTTTGTGCGAGTCCGATCCTGGTGGTACAGTTGGAGTAGCCGGCCTGTGTGTTTTCCGATGTAGAGCCAGCCACGTGGACGAGAAACAATTGTAGTTGTCAATCGTTCAACATGCGTTCGACATCCATTACGTCATACGTGCACGTTTTCCACTTGGATTGACCCAATGATGACACAGTTTGTTGACAGATGTGATTTGATTTGATGAATATTTTTGAAAATTCGGTAGCTTCTGCCTTACTTTACAACAACAAATTAATATCCACAAACTGAGCTTTAAGATGCTATTTCCAATGATTTTCAATAATTAAAAAGAGAAAACATCTCGCAAAGACGTGCAAATTATTATTGCTAACAATTAATAGTACTTCTGGAAAAATAATGTTATGTTTTACATAACATGCGCAATACATTAGTTTATTACAGTCCAGGAGAACAGCTAATCTCCACGGACGATTTAAACAGGCAAACTTGTAAATGAGTTGGGACGGCGTAATGTATAAAGTAATTATAAAGGGAGTCATTAATTATGTCCTAGTTAGTGTCTCGAGATGTCTCGCCTTCTCCATCGTCGGAGAATTATTCGCGAATCGCAACCGATACAGCCGTAAATTCGCGCGGATAAATCATCGAATCAGCGCCTTCAGGTCGCCTTATCGAAGGAGAGCATGATTTAACGTGGAATTAGATGCAACGACGGGCGGTCGCACGCGAATGTTGCATTATTATCGTCGCGGACACTATTATGTAGGCTGATGTGGAATTGGAGAGAAACGAATCGCATGTACGCAGCGCGCGACATCAATCGTGGGTGGCAATCGCGCGGACGATCTCGCCCTAAGTATCGTTTTTAATTGCACGACGTCATTTTTAGCGCGAGACGCGATTCTCCGCGAATCGAAATGAAACCGGCCGACACGCGAAACATCGCTCTGTGTCACTGTCGGGGCAGAAAAACGCAGTGGTGCAGTTTGCCAGAACGGTTTCAGATCCGCACACGTTATGTACTGTATACTTGAATGTCTGCTCTAAGTTGGCAGTGATGAATGTTGAATTTTGGACGTCCCGAAAAATTTTCTCAAGCGAACCGTCGCTCGAGATAAAGTTTAACTAAATTTCTTTAACGTGCAACGCGGATTTACGATATACTCAAAGTGGAATGATTGAAAAATTTATAACCGTTACGTCTGCGTATTTGTGTATCATATTGCTTTTTTTAACATTTAATTTATACAGGGTGTTTCTTAATAAGTGCGAAAAATTTTAGGAGATGATTTTTTGTCGAAAATTAAGGGGGTTTTTTTATATAAACATTAAAAAGTTCTAATAAAAATTGAATAGGGGTTGCTAGTTTCATTCCCTTATAACAATACGGGAGGCTGAAAAAAATATTAATAAATAACCTCTTTACTAGTAGAAAATATCCACCTAATTTCATTTCTTTAACTTGTTCCAAATTTGAGAAAAAAATAAAAACCTAATTTTTACCCCCATTTTTGGAGGAGGGTAACTCCACAGGGAGGGATGTAGGAGTATATTTTTATATGAAAGACCCCCCTTAATTTTCGACAAAGAATCATCTAAAATTTTTCGCGCTTATTAAGAAACACCCTGTATATGTATATTAAATTATATATATAAATTATATCATGAATATATCCTCGAATTTAAATATCAAAATTTCGGGAGCGAGGGTGGGATCGACAAACTAAGAGAAAAAGTTCTTTAGAGATTTGCTTGTTTTTGCTTCCTTTTAAAGAGAGTTGCAAAAAAAAAATGTTCTCATTTCTTTCACTTCTTTGTTACTTAATTATTACATTTATTTATTCATACTGTAATTTCGTTAATGAAGTTGTAATGTTGAAAATGTATAAACATAAACAAACTAAAGTAAACAGGGTACAATAATCCCGCGTTGTCGCGTATTTATTTACATTTCTCGAATTTTAGTTCAAGAGGATTTTATTAATATAATTAATTCTCTTTTCTTAATTCCATACTCTACAACTTTTGTCTCATGGTACTTTTGCATAAACTTAATTAGTGTTTTACATTTTTTAAAACTTTCTTGTCTATTTTTATGCGATTTTCTCCAAAATGAAACAAAAACCAATAAATTTTTAAAGAATTTTTTTCTAAGCTTATCGATCCTTCTGAGGTTTTGACATTTAAATTCAGGACATCTTGTGCATACATATATTTTACATGTTTGCTATTTTTATTTTGCATATATATTCATATTTTATCTAATCACTTTGCTAATCTGTCATTCTAATCTAACGACCTTTCAAAAAATTAATTATTTTACAAATCGATGAATGTATAAAAACATGCATACGCAAATAACTCGCAATGAGATAATTGCCACTTTTCCGTTTATATAACGTAGCATTAATTGTATTTATCAAATTTCGAGATAATTATTGACCAGTTATTTTGACTCGCGCAAAATTACACTTTGCAATAAATAACATTTCTACAAAAAGCATAGAATGAAAGAGAAAATTTACGAATAACATTATCATCATTAAAAACAAATAAAATCATATCCTCTTCTACACATCTATATTTTAGATTAAAAACAACTTTTTAAGAAATCAGAAACAAAAAATATAAAAAAGCAAGAGCAAAAGACACGATTGTCTGACTAACACAAGATTGCAACAAAAGTATTAATTGTCTCTCTCTCTCTCTCTTATATCGATTATAATTTTACCATTTTTGTTTTCGCCATTGGAAGCGCAAACGACGCAATGTCTTACGTTCACTCTTAAACACGGTCATTTATATTACTATCGCGCGAACGCATTGCCCCTCGTATAATTTCCGATTCGTTACACCGAGTTGTACGTCTACACAAAAAGGCGGGCAATATCGCTCATTCGATCGATCGATCGATCGTTGTCTTTCTCTTTTCCCTCCTCTTTCTCTCTCTCTCTCTCTTTTCGCGAACAGAATCGCATTCTCGTGGACGGATCGTCATCTCACGACGATGGCGGTGGCGGCTGTTGCATCGCTTGATACCGGAAGCGACGATGATCGCATTATTAATTAACGCGCGGTCTCATCACGGGTTACACGACCGGCTACAGAAACCATGTACCGAGCTCTAGTAGTGTACTCGGCATGATACCTGTACAGTAAGTTGCATGCGGTAAACGCGCAGAAGTACGCGTGCAGAAGTACGCGTTCGTTCGCGTCAGCTGACCCGCGATATTTATAGCACCTCATCGGTATGGTAATTGCGTGCGTATATATCGCAATTTTACAAACAAACTCTGTTTCTACTTGTTTTAATTAATTCTAGGATATTATTTATTCGCCGCGAACGCGAATCCCGATCCGTCAAACAAACATTGCGCGTGTGTTGGCCGTCAATTATCGACAAATATAATCGGGAAATATAACGGAAATATAATCGTGCAACGCACGATTCGCATCAATCTCGATTTTAAATATCCCGTACAAGTAACGGGTACATTCGACAAATCTCCCAAGGCAGCATTTTTTTCTTCCAAGCATTCGCTTCCTTTTGCCCCTTTATTGGACGGGGAGAGGGAGGTCTTCTCTTTTAAATTAGAACACGATGGAAACGCGAGATCTCGCCGTCTACGAGATTAATTTATTCACAGTAGGATATTGAAGTCGCGGACGAAAAATCCGATTGGCGATTCTGTCACCATCCCCCTCTCTCCTCTCGCGACTTTGCATTTTCCATCGTGACGCGAGGAGCGGTATTTTTGAATTTCCGTAACAGATGGTTTCCTTGGAACATCGCGAATGATCCGGCCAGGTCTGATCGATCGGCGCGAGCTTCGTCCTTGAAGTGATCGTCCCATCTCTCTCTCTCTCTCTCTCTCTTTCTATTTCCTTTGCGCTCGCGAGTGTCCCGAACGAGCGAATGAACGAGTGAGAGGCAGTGGGACCCTCTGCCAGGAAGGGACGGACGAATCATGACAACGAGAGTTAGAAGTTTCTTTGTCGCGCTAAAGTCATGTCTATATATATATATGTATGTACGTGTGTGTGTGTGTGACGGCATTCGGCGGTCTAGGCAAGATGGCGCGTTCCTCTCTCCGTCCCCCGTGAAGCAGATGGAGAGAGAGAGAGAGGAGCTAGAGGCAGAAGGGGGCCCGCGGGCCGGGCTGGACCGCGGGGGACCAGGGGGGGACGATTTCAGGCCGTTGGAGGCCGCCCGGTTCCCCGAGAGTCGCATTAGAGAATGCTCGAGGATTATTACTCGCGCTCTCGCGGCTGCGTGATCCTCCGGCATCCGCATAATAAATCCGTGCGCGTCTCGCAGGACGATTTCTAATGCGTATCCTCGTCCGTACCCTCGGCATTCCGCTGGATTTATCGACGTCGCGCCCCGTCATTTTTGCGACGCCGGCTCGAGAATATTGAAGTGTGACCGCGAAATATTCCAACTCTCTTCGCGAATATGGAGCCTTTCTCGATCCTATATCGTACATCGGTTTGAAATTCGGAGTAGAATCGCCTTTAGAATTTCGACGCTTTTTTTCTCACAAATTATTTTTGACAGCTGTACCAGCTGTATAGCTGTCAAAAATAATTTTGTAAATAAACGACATTAAAGAATTAATTACATTTTTTACATTTCGAAATTCTTGACGTTCTTCCGGATATTTTTAATATTTCTTCATTTTTTTGTATAAATTGAAAAGATATTCCATATAGATATTTTTTGATTAAATTTCTCGACTAAAATTAAATTTTTGCGCGAAAAAAAATCAATTTCTCTGTCGAAAACGTCATAGGTGGAAAATAAAAGCATACGCATTAAATAAAAGTATACATTTTAATTTACCTTGTATATACGTAATATTTTATGATTAAATTTTCATGAAGCAATATACCACTTAATATTCATATATATCTACGCGAATAAATATTTTATTTTTTTGCAAATCCGCAAGCCTATAATTCTCAGATAATTAAAAGATATATCCTTTCCCATTCTTAATCGGAAAATGATTATAATTCCGAGGTCTTAACACAACGGGCGTTTAAAGTTCATAGGTTCCCGCAACTAATTATAAAATAACTCCCTCCTGTAATCTAGTCAACGTGCTAAACGCACGTTATAACACCTTGAAGGACGATCGCTTGAGAAATTTAACGAATCGAATCAGGAAAGTGTATAAATGTAGCTGCACTTCTAGATCCAATGACGACAGGCTTCCTTTATCAAGGAGACACTGCTTTTGCATAAGTTCTACACAAACCTTTTTTTATCGCGATCAATTGTTAATTCAAAACCAAAGTTCATATTGACCGTCGTCAATAATAAATAATTGCGTCGTCAATAAGCTCGAGTTCTTTCAAATACGTAACGTATTAATTCGCATAATTTTGCAGAAAAAAGTGTTTTCCAATTAGCGAAATCCAGTTGTCAAAGTTTCTCGGTATCGTGTTTACTCGTTGCTTGATTTTTTTATAGCGAAATAATAAAAAAAGGAGTTGCGTAACAAGATTTCTGATGCACACAAGCAGTGTCCAAAACAATTCCTAAAATTATAAATTATGCAATCAAGATTGTGATCGACGCGACAAGCTGAATGATGTGGTGATTAAAGATACAAATGTACGTGCGCGAAGTGAATTGATAAATGCTTTGCAGAAAATATTACAAGAAAAATAATGAAACTTAATAAAAAATTATTCATATCGTGCATTGTTAGTCTAGGTTATAGCTTAGACGTAAGAAGTGATTGATGAAGAAAACTAAATTTTTTCACATTATATTATGATTAAGAATCTAAAGTTTGTGTGTATATGTGTGTTAAAATAAGTCAAGTAAATAATCGATTGTTTTGCGCTTCAGAAGCTCAATCGATTAATTATGTACAATTTTTAACACTTTGAATGATCAAAGTCCAGCATGCGAAAATTAAATAATATTGCATAATAAAAAAATATATTAATAATAAATTAATTATAATAGATTCTCCTCTACATACACAGTAAAAAATAAAATGTTAATCATAACATTTTTCACATGCCCCAGAAAGTTCACTCTAATTTTAAGTTAAAATAATTCATTCGTCGTATGTTACTTATTGACAAACTAACAGCGTTTTCGACTTGTCAGGTTCAATCGCTCCGGGGTAGTTTACTAGATGTTATTGACCAATCACAGCCATTCTTTTGAAGAATATAACCATATATTCTTTAGAAGAATGACTATGATTGGTCAATAACATCTAGTAAACTACCCCGGAGCGATTGAACTCGACAAGTCGAAAACGCTATAAAAATGTTAAATAATTGACACGATACTTTATTTATTTTTGTTATTGTGACTTTAAGTGTAATGTAAAAGTAACATACAAATTAATTAAAAATTACATGAAAAAATAGTTACAATAACTCGTAAGAATTGTTGTAGTCCATTAACATATAATAGTGATTATTTTAACTTAAATTATTTGTAATAGAAACATTTGATTTTAGTAAATTTGATTATTTTGTATGTCAAAGTTCAAGATTATTTAACTTTTCTTAGAATGTTAAACTGACTTTGAGACATGTTGATTGTTTAAAATGATTACGTTAAAAATACTCAAAGTAATATTCCATTTCTAAGAGACATATACAAAGTGTCAAGTTATGAAGTTGACATAAATGTAACACACGAAAACGTTATAAAAATAATAACATATAGGTTGTATGTTAATGTTACATTGAAGTACTATCAAAATGTGGTAACATGAGAAAATTTTAACATATGGACGCGCAATTACTGTGTAATAACGCAGGATATCGTAATTCTTCGATCGCAAGGAGGTCTTGGGAGTTTTCGCGGCCACAGGATGCCAATCTGTTCCGATCTGCCCGATGAAACGGAGACTAGGTCGAGTGGCGAATCACAACGTTACGAAGCGCTTCGAGAAATTGGACGCGCGGCCCCTCGAAGGGCATTTCGCAATGCGATTGCCGGGAAGATTGGCGCGGGATATTAGAAGCCGATGGAAAACCAGTCACTCAAAGGTCATTTTCTGCGATTTTATCGCAATCGGCGAGCACCTACTTTCGAGCCGCGGGAGAGAAAAGCGTAGCGCTTGCCTCTTTGACCCCGAGAGCGATGCACAACGCTACCATGTTATGATTGTATCAAGTATGCATGGCCAATAAGACCCTACGGTGGTTAATTGATCGTGATGCTTTATGGCAGAGTCGAGTTAAAATCGTCATTAAGACGACCGTAAAGCGACAGTGACGAAGTTATTCGCTACACGTTGTGTTACGGCAAATCTCCCATTTATGGATTTCGTTCCCGTAAGATAAAAGTTTGACGGGACGGCGATAAAATAAATTGAAAATAAACGACGTCAGCTGATCATTTACCGTTCGAATATTATTGCCGCTGTCTCGCGTTAGGTCGAGTCGCGCAGTTAATGATCGAGCGAAAAAGAGGAAAAAAAGGAAAGAAAAAGGCAAGAGGTTCTCGCGCAACCGTTGGAAGAGACACTTGATCGGCGCACATTTCGAGCCCCTCCCCGCGAGCTGCGCTAGACGATAATGCGTTTCAATGATCGCACGCGTATGCGTGCGCACGTCAGGAGCGGTTTGTGCCACTGACTGGCCGGTCCGTTTCTAGGACAGCCAGTTTTTCCACGTGATTTTCGCGGGCCCCGGTCTAACCTTCTTTCTTGCACCAGACCGGAGCGATGCAATCCCCGATCCCGGGGATACGTGACAGATCGACGGCCGCACCGACGACGACAATGACGATTTTTTTTTCTCCTCGCGTCGAGAAAGACGCCGAGACTGTCTTTCGCCTCTTCGTGTCCGCTGATCTCCCTGGGTTCCCCTTCGAATCTCCGTCACTCGTTTACGTAATTCAAGGTTTTTGCCGGAATGACGAAATCACGGAAATATGTATGTATGCACGTCGGGATGTATATGCATCCGGCTGCAACCTCCGTCAATTTCTCGTATACTGCGCTCCGATTTAATCATCAAATCGTCTGGCTTGGAGCAAAGAAAAAGTAGTAATCGTATTCAGTTCCTCGATTCTTCTGAGCAAGGATTCATCTCAAAACAGTAACAGTTGCGAATAACTTATTTATGGCCTATTTATTTATAGTCTTTTATACATTTTTTCAATTATTACATAATTATAATTGTTATATAATTATTATATAATTGTTATATAATTGTTATAGAATTATTATCGATATTATCTTTGATTTTTATAGGCATAATCCAAACAGACGTTCGATAAAATGCAATAATTAATAACTATTATCAATTTGCTCAACTTGATTATAGAGTAATAATTTATTCCACGTGACTCTAGGCTTAGATACGATCTAAATCTTAATTGCACTTTATTTAATAAGTAAACAGACCGAAAAAGAGGCTATTCTAATCTCGTTTATCTATTTTTTCAAAAGATTATTATAATTTTAAACACATTATATTTAATGTTTAAAAAATCTGTCTTATTATGCAACGTTACATCTGTTTTGTTAACTTTTCTTCATAAAAAAGCGAGAATAAGAATCTTGCAAATATTAAGCACCTATCTCGTTGCATCAGATTTTTCAATTTCCCAGTCGGACTGATATAATTTGTTTGTTTGAAGATGGCGGTGACTCGATCAGGCAGCGCGAATAGTCCAAGGTGAATGGAGCGCGAATGCGATAAAAAAGTGATTAAAATTGCAGGCGCTTAGGGTGGCAGCGCGAGCGAGTCGATTGCTTTTACGGTCAGCGGAAATGTGTTTTTCTTTTTCTTTTTTTTTCGCGAATTACCGTCGCGGACAAGAGAACGGCATCCGCGAAACGTTCCTTGAGCGGAATTCCTCCCGTTTTCGAAATTATCATAATGATAATCCTCTTGGACACTCGGCCGTTTCAAAGAGTCCCGTTTTATTTACATGCACACTTTCGCTTCGAAATGAGCGCATTATTCATCGACCACCTCCGCAAGCAAATATGTAGTTCAAAAAAATCCATTCCTTGCAACATTTACACAGCAGGCTCGATCAATGTTGCAGATTCTGATTATAAGAATGCCATGCATGCATGATAAATTATATATTATTATTAATTTCTTAAAAAATCCTTGAGAAAAAGTGTACAACTGCTCAACATCTCTGTTTGTTTTATGTTTATACATTTATATTCAAAGAAATTTATGCCAGTTTTATTTGTGACACACGATGCTGGTGGAAAATAAATTAAATACATTTGTTATTAAAATACCTCGCTATTTATAAAGTTGTTTTCCCCTCTTTCTCTCGAATGATAAAAAAACGAGACTGATAAAGACATTGAAAGTTGGATCAAATACAGGAGTCTCTTGATATCGCTCGGGGGGCGAATAAAAATTCGTGAGCAAGAATCAGCTTGTGCAGAGATTACTCCAATTAGAGGCTCATAAATTGAAACGAGCGACTGATATACACGGTGACCGATAACTGCGCGCTGCCTCTCGCCTTATCAGCGTCGAAAGACGGACCGCGATGCGGTTTCGGTGCATCCATTGTCGTCGTAGCGCGTATACCTGTGCATATATACGTGTATGCACGCTCGCGTGTGCAGGTATTTGGCACAAGGCCGACATTAGCATCTCTACCGGTATCCCCCCTACCATCCCGCGTCGTCGTCACGGCACAACTCTATCCGCAGAAACCTGTATTCCGGTTATCTCACTCTCGCGGGAACCGAGAGAGAGACCGGCGGCGTCCATATCGTGAGAAGGACCTCCTACTACCGGCGTCCGACGAGCATAGAAACCGTTTGGAAATAGGTACGGCGATTCGACGTTTCTTTTTCCTCTTTATCTCTCCCTGACCCCCCCCCCGCCCTCACCCCTCTTTTTTCGTTCTCGCCGGCGAACGCGCGAATTTCCTTCGTTTTGCGGCAAGAAGGCCGTTTGGTCCGCTCTCCGAATCCTTAATGCTCTCCTCGCTCCTTTCCGAAGGATCCGTATCGACGAGAGCACACATTGGCGAGTTTCCCTCCCCAGAAGGCGACGTGATTTTGCGTCGCGTAAGATTTTTAAAGGTGCTGAATCCATGATGTGCATTTACTAATTGAGACAATCGAAAAAGTCATCATTTCGTAACAGTTTCTCTTTCTCAAGTAAACATCTGAAAATGATATCGCTTTAGATAAGGGGAATTAGTCTTCTTATCTCGAGTATTAATTGCGTCCGATTAATTAAAACGTTATCGAGCAATTATATCGCACTGTCGAATTATGTACGCTGTACATTTGCTCAGTATTTCTTCGAAACTACGATAAGATATTTCTTTAAAAAAAAAAAAGAGAAAAAATATTGACACTCTCATCAACTCTCGTGCGATGAAAGCCGGTCAATCCGGCAAAGTGCATTTTCAATAAAAAACATTTGCAATTTCATTCGCCTTATGATGACGTTTCTTAGTGGGACAAGTAATCACGGGAAGAATGTGCATAACGTAAACTAAATTAACTAAATTATCGCGTGGAGGTTTTCGTTTGGAATAAGTTGAAACCACAAGTCTCTCTTCTCGTTTACTTTCCCCTAATCGAGGAATATCTAAGATAGTTTCGAATTTTTTTTGACTTGAATTTTCCAAAGGAATTTATAAAAATTCAAATTTTTCAACTCGAGGTGCAAAGTTGAAAAAAAAATTTTTTGAAAAAATTTTCCCCGCGAGATCGGGCGTGGATCGATTCATATACAGTGTTTCTAAATAAGTGCGAAAAATTTTGGGAGATGATTCTTTGTCAAAAATTAAGAGGGGTTTTTCATATAATTATATATCCCTGTGGAGTTACACTCCTCCAAAAATGGGGATAAAAATTAGTTTTTATTTTTTAGGTTTTTATTATAATTTTGTTTTTGTTCCTAACATTTACTCTAATTTTATTTTTATTTTAAAATTTAACTTCTCGTAATTCGAAATCTATGCTATTTAGCATCGTGCTGTGTACGATAACGTATTTTTTTTCTTGAAAAATACTAATTTATGAAAAAAATAAAAGAAATAAAAAAGTTTCCAAATAAATCAAACTTTTTAATGCATATTTTTAGATGATCATATTCCGGCCCATTAAAAAGTTGTAATAAAAAATTGAATAAGGGTTGCTAGTTTCATCCCCTTATAATAATACGGGAGGCTGAAAAAAATATCAATAAATAGCCTTTTTACTAGTAGAAAATATCCACCTAATTTCATTTCTTTAACTTATTCCAAATTTGAGAAAAAAATAAAAACCTAATTTTTACCCCCATTTTTGGAGGAGTATAACTCCACAGAGAGGGATGTAGGAGTATATCTTTATGTGAAAAACCCCCTTAATTTTCGACAAAGAATCATCTAAAATTTTTCGCACTTATTAAGAAACACCCTATATATCGGCGCACACATACAAGTATACGGCGGCAGGAAAGAAAGGGGGGAGCGGGGAAAAGGGATTAATTATGCAATTATCCGCGTGACACCGTAAAGTAGGTCTATACCAACGGGTTTCGTCATCGGTGCGCGCTAATAACACGCGGGACGGGATTTCGAAATCGGCGGTTTCGCAGCGTGAGACCGCTCGCAGTCAACGATCTACGGCATAGATAAGATCGAAAAGCTCGCGATCGAGTATCGAGCCGTCGCGAATCATTCGTCGAGCGTTTATTAAGCCATCGCCGAATCGCGGAAACGCCGATCACGTGGCAACGACTGCAAGTTTCGCTCGAGAATTTCCAGGTCGTCGCGGTATCGGATCGAGAGATTTCTCTCTCTCTCTCTCTCTCTCTCTCTCTCCCTCTCCCTCTCTTTCTCTCCTTTCCAGCTCATCGGCCGTACCGGAGGAATCCGCGTGTCCGATAAGTAATGGGGCAGCGAATGACACCTTAACCTGGATGACCGGTATATACGTTGAAAAACCGACTCGCTCGTCTGATTAGCTGGTAGATGCGAATTGACGAGATTCTAGTTCGCGTTTCACCCTCGGTGAAACAGCGAGCCGACCGAATGTGTAATGAGCGAATAGATTGCTCGTCTCTCTCTCTCCATCAACCTTTTTCTTTCTCTCTACCTATTTATATTTCTTAATCAAATAGATTGGTTTATTCATTTAGGACATAAATTCGTTTTTTTTAGAGGCGAAAGTAGTGGAAATATCGTGTACATTAAATGTGTACGAATGTGATATAAATAGTTGGAGTAGAGAAAATTAAAAAATATAGAGGGTAAAGTATTTGATAAATCTTTATCCTACTTTATTTGCGAAATGAGTGTTGCGTTAGTTTCTTTCAAATTTAATTTAGATAGCCGTTAATTTTTGCGCGAGAAAGGTACATTAACGGGATTATTTTATGCATTTCGGGAATAATTGGCATTTTCCCGGATTTTTGGTTAATAGCAAAGGGATATTGTATTTTTCGCGATTTAAATAAAATTATCTCCCTCTCGCGCAATTTTCGCTTTATATCCAAAAATGGTGTATAATGTAATTTAGAATAATAATTGAATCTTCATATAATGCCGGGGCACAGAGGATAATCCGATAAGTGTAGAATGAGATAAAAATCTCGATAAATCGATATATCTAAAGTTATACGCGGCGAGTTTCGCGAGGTAGATAGATGAAAAAAAAACCCCGTATTGCGAGAGCCCTCCGGTTTTGAAATTGAGGCGCAATCACGAAATTTGATCACGCGTAAAAATGTTATCGGTAATAAGAAGCGAACAATGCGACTGATAATAATGTATATATGGTATTACGTGATACATTTATTTACGTCGTTAAATATGTTTTTCATTAAAATTCGAGAGAGGGAATGGATGATTTTTAGCCAATTAGAGCCGCGCAAAATGTCCCGTGTTTCGCGTGTAAAACATATTATATTCCATAAATTTTAATATCATATAATATCAATGAATATTGTCTGGCCGTAAATTTTAACGGGCAACTCATACAACGCCCGCCCGTTTCTCGTTACGCTCTCGGAGTGAATTGATTGTAATTATTACGCGAGGCAGCGAATGCAAAACATCGCTTTGTTTCGTACCCGCTACCTGCTTATACTCTTTCCTCCCCCCTCCCCCCCGTCCCCCCCCCGGTGGTGGTTCCCACTATTCATATTTTCCTCTATTATATTAGGCAACCCACCCTCCCACTATCGCGGATTTGGTTTATTGGCATTGCTATACTAAACAATGCAAAGTTTAGCAAATAAAATGCACAAGTATTTAAACATAATGCGGGGGGGGGGGGGCTTTTCTAACGGTGCGTTATTATTTTACATTATTTTGCATTATTTTACATACCCTATTCACTGAACGATAAACTTCAACATTACGAAAATACATTAATTACTATTATGCCGAATATTTCCATCTTAAATCGGCCGCAGCGTTTCGCTTAATCATCATAAATATTTCATCGCAATTGCGTGCGTTTGATGAAGTTTATCAAATTGAAAAATATCTCGCCAACAGATTTTTTTTTATTAGCACTGGTTATAGGTAATTTCGACAGAGATATATAAATTTACCGTGCGCGCGACTCTCGATACGTGCAAAACAGGAATCGCATTACCGGCGAATAAAATTGCAGCTCTATTAAAAATATGTATGTGCAAGATGATGAAAAAATAAATAGGCGTACGTGCGATTTATAACGAAAGGACGAAATACAGAGATGAGTATACCAAAAAAAAAAAAAGACTTGGAAGATGTCTTGTTAATGTACGTTAAATCTGAGCGATTAGAGAGCGCGGGAGGCGAATCTATCAAAAACGAAAGAGAAGAAAAAAAAAAGAAAAAAATTTCCAACAATCGCGCGAGCAATTGCGAGGAACGCGCGCGACATGTAACGAAACGGATACGTCGCTGCGAAACGAGCATAATATCGGTCTCCGTTATCGTCGGATGCACTTTGGGCTCGCAATTCGGTGCCCCCCTCCCCCCTGCCCCTTCGCCGATCACTCCCCACCGTGCCCCTCGCCCTCCCTCCCCTCCCTGCTCGCTACAAAGAGTTCGTTTACCCCGTTTATACGTGCGCGCGAGGCCGCTCGCTATCGGTCGATTCAGGCACGACATTCGACGAGTGTCGCGAAACGAGAGCGAACGACGCTGATAAAGCTGAATTTAAGACACGCGTCCGGGGACACACACAGTCCTCCGGACAAACAAACGAACCGCCGCCAACAATTGCGAGCGTCTAGACGCTCGTCGCAAAAATACCTACCCCATATGCTTGTGTCCGACCCGGACGATGCTTTACATGCGGCACGTTGTTGCATCTATTGTCGCAGATGCGCGAACGAGGGAAGAAGGAGGTGATGTGATGGTCAATAAGATTGCGAGAATCCCGCTTGGCGCATTCATTAATCGACGTTACGTGTGTGTTGAATGAATGTCCTGAAGGGAAGGCATGTAAAGGGATGTTTGACTCTTGCGTGAATTATGTTAGTATAATTAATATCAATCGTCTTTGAGAATTGAATAGAAATCGATAAACTTTCTTTGAAGATACTATCTGATAGAAGGTACGCAGGTATAAAATTTAGATAATTTTGTAAATACAATTATTGACAGATGCAGGTGATACATGTATCTCGCGTCGAAATTTTACTTCCATTTTTAACTTTAATTTGTAAAGGGATATTTTCTTGCGTGAATTATGTTAGTATAATTAATATCAATCGTCTTTGAGAATTGAATAGAAATCGATAAACTTTCTTTGGAGATACTATATGATAGAAGGTACGCAGGTATAAAATTTAGATAATTTTGTAAATACAATTATTGACAGATGCAGGTGACACATGTATCTCGCGTCGAAATTTTACTTCCATTTTTAACTTTAATTTGTAAAGGGATATTTTCTTGCGTGAATTATGTTAGTATAATTAATATCAATCGTCTTTGAGAATTGAATAGAAATCGATAAACTTTCTTTGGAGATACTATCTGATAGAAGGTACGCAGGTATAAAATTTAGATAATTTTGTAAATACAATTATTGACAGATGCAGGTGACACATGTATCTCGCGTCGAAATTTTACTTCCATTTTTAACTTTAATTTGTAAAGGGATATTTTCTTGCGTGAATTATGTTAATGTAATTAATATCAATCGTCTTTGAGAATTGAATCTAGGACTCAATAAACTTTCTTTAAAGACACTATCTGGTAGAAAATACGCAGGTATAAAATTTAGATAATTTTGTAAATACAATTATTGACAGATGAAGGTGACACATGTATCTCGCGTCGAAATTTTACTTTTATTTTTAACTTTAATTTGTAAAGGAATATTTTCGATTCTTGCGTGAATTATGTTAGTATAATTAATATCAATCGTCTTTGAGAATTGAATCTAGAACTCAATAAACTTTCTTTGAAGACACTATCTGGTAGAAAATACGCAGGTATAAAATTTAGATAATTTTGTAAATACAATTATTGACAGATGAAGGTGACACATGTATCTCGCGTCGAAATTTTACTTTTATTTTTAACTTTAATTTGTAAAGGAATATTTTCGATTCTTGCGTGAATTATGTTAGTATAATTAATATCAATCGTCTTTGAGAATTGAATCTAGAACTCAATAAACTTTCTTTGAAGACACTATCTGGTAGAAAATACGCAGGTATAAAATTTAGATAATTTTGTAAATACAATTATTGATAGATGCAGATGACACATGCATCTCACGTCGAAATTTTACTTCCATTTTCAATTTTAATTTGTAAAGGGATATTTTCGATTCTTGCGTGAATTATGTTAATGTAATTAATATCAATCGTCTTTGAGAATTGAATCTAGGACTCAATAAACTTTCTTTAAAGATACTATCTGATAGAAGATACGCAGGTATAAAATTTAGATAATTTTGTAAATATAATTATTAATGACAGATGCAGATGACACATGTATCTTCCGTCGAAATTTTACTTCCATTTTCAACTTTAATTTTCTTATATTTCCAGAGGATTTAGATGAACTTGATTTCTATAAAAATTAAACTTCTTTTTGCACCTCGAATAGACAGTAAACAGTTTCTTATTTCAGAGGTTTAAAAGAAGAGCTCTCGGCAAAATAGATGGATTAAGTAGTTTCAAAGAAGAATGATCAGAGTGCTTTTTAAATAACTCGATAATTGAGAAAGCGGGAGAAAAAATTCGATTAAAATTTCAGAAGCGAATGTCTCATCCATATCTTCGCATATCTGACACGTGTAAGGCAAGTGACTCCGAGGAAAGGAATATGACTCATGCCGAAAATGCTATCGCGATTTTACGACCAATGTGCATCGAACGAGGATGTCGGCGCGATAACTCGATCATTGCAACGAAATTTCGTAACGTTTTTCCGCAATGCATCGCGATATTTGTCTCGAGTCACTTCCAGCTTTTCGTAAATCTGTCGTGCACTACGATCGAAAAAACTAATTTTAATTAATTTATTTTAATTTTTTAATTACAAAGATGAGAGAAAGATAAATTTAAAATTAATAAGAGAGGCTTGAGAGGCTCATATGATATAAAGAAACACAAAGCAATAAAGGCAAAGGGCCCTAGACACAGAGGAAGTGTGTGAAATTTTTTACCAAATTATAAATTGTATTAAAAATATACAGTTTTATAATTTATAATTTTTTTATATAAAAAATTCTTTCACACATTCCCACTTGTGTCTAGGACTCTTTGCCTTTACAGATAAATTTATTCACTCAAAATTCCTTTTGATTACATAATAATAATATTATAAAATAAAAAATACAAGAAACAAAAAAAGAAAAGAGGAAAGTTAACAGTACATATAACAAAAGTAAAATTAAAAAAAAGAGACAATATAAGAAAAGCACATATATGTATTTTAATTATGTATTAATATTAATTTTTCAAGATTCTAGAAATCGATAGATCTTCAAACTATATTGTAGGAAATAGGCACATATAATTTATGTAGTTTGTAAATGTGACTACTAATGGCTGATGCACATAGATATCATCTCGAGTCGAAATTGTCAATTTTAATTTTCTCACGTTTACAGATTTTAGACGAAGATTTTAAGAATCTTTGAATAAACGAGATTAAAATGCCCGCGATCGCGAAATGCCAAAGAGGAGAGGAGGCGGTCGAACGCATCTGACGGAGAGGCATCGTTGAAAAACCAGTTCCTCGTTTCCAGCTATTTGCGCCAGAATAAAGTATCGCTGATAAGCATGTACAGGCCGCACATTCAGATTCCACAACACTGATTTGTCAACCAACAATGTTTATTTTAGAAGCGATTGAAACGAACGATCCCTCGATATACGTCAAAATTATGCAGATAATGAAAAGAAACGTGCGTGCGGAGAGAGTTACACTAAAGTGAAAACTTTTTTGTCGTTAAATCGCTACGTTATTTAACGATTACGGTTCGTTCCTGAAATCTTGAACCGCTATTCCTGAGATCTGCTCTCTTAATGCTTCTTCCGTTGATCGCCCTTTTGCGTGACGACCAGCAACGGCAACACACTCGAGCTTTCCTTTTATACGTCATATTAAATTAACGAGTCTGTGCGACATAATGGTAAACTGTATTCATTTAATGTACTTGAAAGGTATGAACAAAAACATGTTTGTGAAATACAAATTCGATTCTACCATAAGTGCTGAATGTCTAATTAATTTTGCATAGGTAGGCTATTCGATACGTTTTCATAGAACGAAAAATTATAAATTCTCATCGAAAATTATAAATCCATAGAAAATTATAAATCCTCATCGAAAAATATTGTCTTGGAATAGGATCTGAAATAATCACGCGTGAGTGAATTAATTTCCATAAAGATATGCGCAAACTAAAAGTTTAAAAATATAAATCATCAAAAGTAAAAAATTATAAATCCTCATCGAAAATTATAAATCCTCATCGAATAACGTTGTCTGGAATGGGACGTGAAATAATCACGCGAGTGAATTAATTTCCATAAATATATCCGCAAACTAAAAGTTTGACGCAAAGATTCGTTAATTGAAAACATTTTAACATCAACACGCACTCTTATTGCACTGACAATGAGGCTAATATTAAATTCAAATATCTCAACGCGTTCGAAGACCTGAAAAATATGTACTCGACGATAATGCGCGTGAGTTTCGTAATTAATTTTTCGACATGCGAGAAAATTAATACGCCAGGCTTCTCCTTCTACAACGTAACAAGATAAGATTGCACAAGCTAAGCGCGAAGGCATTATTATATTACACGTATCTTTATGTAAATCTATATATTTTTATATGAAGAGTCATATCAAGCTTCTTAATCGCTTAATTATACACGTCACGCAATCGATCGCGAGATGCAAAAAAGACGCGGCAGATCAGACGGATCGTTGTTGTTTTTTCTAAATCCGTTTTTTGGGTCATTCACAGAGTCGTACATTATAAAACAATCGGTTCTATAATCATCGGCGGATTCCGACCTTGTCTCGGCCTTGTTCCCGTCAATCTCGACGAGGCTGCAAGCGAAAGAGCATTATTTCAGCGCGCAGATTTTATCGCAGAATTCAGGATCTGCACCTGGCAGCCCTGGCGGCCGGGATCGACGATCGACGTCGTCGACGGCGCGTTTCGAGTGACGTTATTGCCGCCACCAAAATAGCGCGCTGATAAGGTCGTCACTCTCCCGGACGCGCGGCCAACGACGCCGCGTCTGCTCCCAATAGAATTCCATTAATCTGGCTTACGACGATCAGTATGCGACGTCGGTGGCGTCGCGTCGTATCGATAATTTAACCCAAGGACGGATAACGCGTTCTCCTTGTTTAATGAGCGATGCGCCGTTAAGGTAAGATGTAAGGGTAAGGGGCACCAGGAGGGAGGACAACAGGAGAGAGCACGTATTTTTCAGCGCATTAGACGTCGCATTTTCAGCGCTCCAGACGTCGCATTAGCGTTTGCTCCGAAGCAAACGCCAGTTGCGTATTATTTGCGAATAGTATTTGGAGCAAAAGAGAGAGAGAGAAAGAGCGCTTTTAATCGACGGGCACGCTTCTTTTTCAGCCAGACATGCGCCACGCACGCGTTATGAGACACTTGCATATATAATAATGCGCGATGCTACACGTTGTCTCAGAAAATGTATACACATGTGCGCAAATTTGAGCTAAATCCGTACGAAAAATCAATAATCTCGTAATTAAGCGAAATGCAAATTTCACGTCTTGAGTAAATTGTTATTGCTTTCGATTTATAGGCGAAGGCATCGATATTTTTTTATCATTATAGCAGCTTTTTATTATTAGCGTATGCAGGGTTCACGATTCGTGATTTTTTCCGATAATTTAAAAAAAATGTTACAAGATGAATTTTCATTCGTTTCATGCATTAAAAAAATTTGTAAAGAAATTTTTTTCATCACGAGATCAATGTTACCTTGAATTTTTTAAATAGCACTATACAATTTTTTTTATAATATTGTAGAGGACTTGAAAACGAATTCAACGCACTATAATAAGTGTTTTATTGATATTTAATATCAAATTGTAGCATTATTTTAAATAGTATTATAAATTATTTTTGTTATTATAATGTGTTGAATTCATCTTCAAGTCTCTTACAATATTATGAAAAAAATTGTATGGTGCTATTTAAAAAATTCAAGGTTACATTGATTTCTTCATGAAAAAATTTTTTTTTTAATTTTTTTATTGCATGTACAGTTGTATTATATTGTATTTTATTGTAACAGATGAAAATTCATCTTATGACTTTTTTTTTTAAATTGCCGAAAGTACTTCAAAAATCGTGCTGAACACCCTGTATACACTTCCATTTATATTATTATGTATATATATCTAGAATATATAAATAGAATCGGTTACACATTTACGGTTTACTCATCTAAAATCGATGAGATAGCGAAATGTGTATAAAAAACTAGACTTTTTTTATATAAAATGACTGTATTTATAAATATTGCAACATGTACACTTCCTTATCTCATCGACTTTTGATAAGTAAACCATAAATGTGTAATCGATTCCATTTCATTCTACTCTGAGAATTTCTGAGTTAAATCTGTTGCACGCAATGAAACGGGGCTATGCAATTGTGTCGAGAACGTACCTCATCGATGACGATGTCACAACAATTTTGGCTGAATGAATGATGAAGTGACTGACATGTGTCTTTATTAATTGCAGGGGAAAAGAAGCAGAAATAGAGGAGTCACATCATTGTTTGCCGTTGCAGTGTCAGTCCTTCGACGAATCGCTGCATCAGACGAAGATAATCTAGTTTATCTGGAAAGATACAGTCATTGATGAACGCAATCGTTAATGTGATGGCAATCGACAGCGTCGATAAACTTCAAAGGAAAAGAAAACATAAGTGAAGAGCGCATAGAGATTATACGCTTGCCGTTTGAATTTTTCTCGAAAAGTCGATATAAAGGACATTTCTCGAAAAATAAATTAAATAAAAATTTAGAATAAAAATTTAGAACAATTTATAGAAAGCAGAAAATAATTCATCAACATCAAATAAAAACGTTACAAAAAATTTGTCAAAAAAGCTTGCCAAACAATCTATATTTTAATTAGTTTTTAAAATATTTTAATAATATATATAATATTCAATAATTAGCATTTCAATATTTCTCAAATATTGTAGAATAATATTTTTCAATATTTCTCAATATTGGAAAAATTCATATGTTATTTTATTATATAATTTGATTTTAATATGAATATTCTCTCTATATTATAATTTAATGAATATTTTATATTTATAAAATATATTAATTTTATATGAAAAATATATTATATGTACACTTTAAACCCTTTCTTGCGTGCGTCCTTAAAACCATTATTTTAGAATATATTAGATTATATAATCTAAATAAAATTAAAATATATATAATCTAATATAAAAATATATGTATACATATATTTATATTAGGCCATATAATTTAATTTATAATTTTCTTTATAATTTTAATTAATAATAATAATTTTCTTTAGTATTCTTTCTATTATTCTATCTACATAAATATTATTAGAATTATTAAAAATACGTATGCAGTAAAAGCTTTATTGTGTGCGTCTTAAAACAATTGTATCTATGATTTTGTATATTAATTTGTGTATTCATATATTTATTTAAGAACACTTAGATACTTTCTTAGAAAAAAAATTTTTGGCGCCCATGCAAATGTTAGTGCAACGTATGGTGTAAGAAAAGGGACATAAAAGTAACATATATATATCTCGGCGATTTTTTTTATACAGCTTTTTTTTATACAGGAAGAACAAATACACGCGATGAAACAAAGAGCAAGAACACATTAGCGAGATTAATCCGCGATAATAATTATATACCAGTTTCGTGGCGGGTCTCGCGATGTTGAAATCGTGACTCGTCGACGCCGCGTCGCTTATTGTGATCGATATTGACGCAGACACGTCTTTCGCATCCTGCGAGATCGCGAGATTTCGTGTCATTTAATTGTGCCGCTTGTTGCAGTGATACTGTGCGCATCGACATCACGACGAATGAAATCGATGAGAAAATTAAGCTACCCAGTGAATGAAGTGGATTCATTATTTATTTATTTAATTATTGAAATATAATTAAGCCTGCAACATTTTTCTATCATTCTTCCAGAAGTTCCAAAGAAATATTCTGCCGTGAAAAATAGTGTTTATCATTATTTATAAATGAGTTTTATTTATCGCTCGTAAACCGATCGAGATTTCAAGAGCATCGTTTAAATCTTCTTTTTTTATATTTTTTTTGAAATCGAAATAACCTATATTTGCCACCATATATATAATAACAATTTCGACCTACATTATGTTTTATTTTATCCCGCTTTTTTTTTTAGCAAAATAATTTTCTCACGCCATATATTATTGAACAAATTCCAAAATTGAAAAGAGAAACACATTTGTCGATGCAAGAATAATAAAGCAGATAAATGCAACATTTAATCTAGGAAATTATTTATAAATTAGCTTAATCATAGACAATCATTCAAAATGCGTTACGACCTTTTTCATGATAAATTTGATATGAAATTCATACCCGATGAATAAAATCACATGGAATTATTTACTGCTGAAATCCATTAGAGCTGTCAAAATATATTAAAGTATATATTAAATATATATTAAAAGTATATTAAACGAATGTATAAAATCACTCGCGCTGTCAAATCTCGTCGAAAAATATGATAATTATTCGCGAAACGAGAGCAACGAGAGAATTAATCGAGACGAGGGAATCATTTAACTATAAAAGGTAACCAGATTTTTTTGTTATAAATTATTTCCGTAAATTAAGACATATATCTATCAACACAATTTGCGTACAATAATCATTTTTACTCACCGACAGATGGGCCGCCATTTTACATTTCGCTCCAAAATATACTTCGATGCTTTGGCGCGTAATCGAAACCTCTTTCGAGAGAGAGAGAGAGAGAGAGAGAGAGAGAGTGGAATTTTATTCTCGCCGAAAACCGAAATCGAGACCTTTCAAAGCGTCACTTTTAATATTTATGTTTACATCGCGAGAGGTGGATCGCCTCGGGACTTTTCCTGGAAACTGAGAGACGCTCGGCGAAACGCGGGACCCCATCCCACCCCACCCCACCCTACCAAACCTTCCTAAATTTTCCGTAATCGTTTCAGTCGCGTCGCGTTGATACAAGGACGAGGTCGAGTACGCGACGCGTTCGTCGCGTTTTTTTTTATCGGTCGCGAGTGCGTAGATTTCGAGTGTATCGAGAGTGAACGAGAGAATCGTTTCGATGCGCTTGAAGTTTGCGTCTTTCGACGATTCGTAAATCAATCTTCGGCGTCGAAGTGATCTACGTCATTGCATATGGCGGATTTTCCTTGTAAGGTTCGCGGATCGCGAGTGAGTAAATCGATTCCGTGAGTTTGTTTGGTTTTCAATTGTGAGTGAAACGCACGTGGATGTACAAAGGATATAAAATCTTACATCGAGGATGTTCTGTCGCTTTTCGAGGTGTAACCAGGAGCCGAAAGGAGCGAGAGGAGAGTAACAATCAGGTACGTAGGAAGAAATGACATATAATCGGTGCATTTGAGTAAACATGATTGTTGATACATATGTGTCTTCATTTACGGAAACAGTTATGGGAAAAAATTCGGTTAATGATTTTGATTAATGATTTTAATTTTAATTCATTCATTCATTCTACAGCTTTCGCTAGTATATCGTTTTTTAATTTACTTGTAATGTATTAGAGTCATTGCACATGAAATTGTGTAAGACCATATGGACCAATGAGCATCGAGTATTATGTTATGTAAGTCAATATGGCGACTTAATACTCGATGCTCATTGGTCCATACGGTCTTCTATGTAATTTCATGTGCGATGGCCCTTAGTGTCACACTTTGAATATTTCGCACGTGAATAACAAATATCTTCTTATCCTCCTTTTTTCAAGCTCTATTTTCAAGCATAGGTTAGAAAAAATCAATAATTATCATATCTCCTCCTGTCATTTTTGACGTTCATTTTACGGCAACAATAAATGATACTTAATGAACTCTGATCTTCGTGAAAAAGAGGAACTTGTCGCAAAGATATGATGATAAAATTATCTCACATTTTATTATAGTCTTTTTTACGTGAAAATTTTATTTTGCCTTAAAAAATATGGCGTGAAATTTCAAAAGGAAAATCGAAGGCATAATCGATACACGGTTTAGAAATCGTACACCCTGTAGAGACGCCGATCGTTTTACCCGTCCAAGTGTCGAGCGAAACGAGTCGAGCTCGGCGGAGCGTGGCGCGCATAATTTGGACCACCCTGTAGCGCGGTGGAGTGAGGTAGGTTAGTGAATCGACGGGTGTTATCTGGATGCACGTTCCGTGCAGACGGCCAGTACGGAACAACATGCTGTCCGAGTCAGCGAAACAGAGACACTTTGAGCGAGGCTGGCGAATCGGCTTTGCGGACTGTATTTAAGGTGCGCTCTCTCCGCGCGCGCACGCATAATACGCGCGAATACCGAGATTTCCCTCCCGCGCGCTGTGACAGTGTGTCAAGTGTCAAACGCACGTGCGCGCGCGCGCGCGCGCCCGATTTCGTTCCATCTTCGTGGAAAATATACACATGTACGAACGTGAATCTCGTCGAAAGTGCCGTGTATACGTGTGTCGTGTACATTTCGCGTCTGTGTATGTTTCCCGGCAATAGCGGTAGCGAATGGTACAGCGTGAACGCTGATAATCGCCGCGACTCGGAATCGTGGATTAGAGGGTCGAGAGAGATTCGCCCGAGATCTTTCGCTGCGTTCCTCTCTCTCTCTCTCTCTCTCTAATTGTCGCTTATCGTTGATCGATATCATCGAACGATACACCTGGCAATTCGCAATTCGCGCGCGAACAATGGTAACCGCTCTCTCGATATCGAATTTCTCGATTCGGTTCACGAGTGATTAGTGCAATTAGGCAACGCCTAACCGTTTGCATCTCGAGGCGCGACCGGATATAAAAGTCCACGTGTACGCACATAATCCTATAAGTACAGTGAATTGACGTTTCTTTTTCGGCGAATTGGAGAAAGTTTGCGAATAAAAGTAAAGGCTTCACGAACGATCTCGCGATTGATAACCCAAGATACCCTTTATATGCGGATCGTCAGCGATTTACGTTATCAACGCGAGTTTTCCCCGAAGAAGGCACGTGCGCGATAGTCTTGAAAATCGCATGTAAAAATTAAAAAAAAAAAGAACGTTTAATCTAGACTGATTCGCAAGGAGCCAACACACACAGATAAGAAGCTGCGACCACATGTGTCCATCACGCATATGCAAAGGCACTAAAGGCGACACCCGGTAAATATTTTATTATCAATTTTTCTGCGATACTCTCTTAAATCTGAATCGCTAAAAATATGTCTGATTAAAGCAGCGATGTACGAAATTTTATTTGTAAACTACTGAGTGTTTCACTGGTCTTTAGCGAAAATTATATTCATACTTTGCTCTTTAGTTTTTATATTTCATCATGAAAAATTGATTGAAAAATCAGTAATAATCGTGCATATATTTACAAGATGGAACTTTGAAAACTTTCCCTATTTATTTTAAATTGCTATTTTTTAGAGAAGCCCTATACATTTATATTTTGAATGAAATAATTATTATTAAAATTATTATTATATATATAATTTAATATTATTAAAATTATTATTATATTATTATTACAATTAATTAATATTAAAAAATTCAGAATTATACCTGTACTTATTACATTTTTATTCTTGAAATATAATTTGAAGTATAAAAAATGACTAAGATTTTTAATAAAAAAACTCGGGTATTTTAAAAAAAATATACATTGCTATAAATTTATCTCATATAATATGATATATACAAGATATACAAATATCTTGAAATCTTACTGATTGAAACAGTCATTAACAGATTCCTTCAGGTTCAGAGATTTCATTGATTTGCAGCGATAATACACTGATTCCACTTAAGAGAGTATTATAAGCGAGATATTCGGCCTAGTTGGGTAACAACATGCGTTATACGATTTTCTAGCAACGGGATACGCAATTCGGCGTAAAGTATTATTGTGCTCTAGCGATTATCCGAATATACTTCGTATTTCGCAGCTTCTCGCCTCGTCGACAAGGTGCGAGGTGAGAATTTTTCGCCCACGGGGATATTGAAATTCTTCAGGCTGCAGGTTTAAACCGATTCGACTTCATTGGATAGTTGGCCGAGTTTGCGCAAAGTGAATTGGCAATTTGGCAAATGCAAGTTCTTCTCGATTCATCGATAAATACGTTAATGCTTCGTCTACTTTGCACCTTGCACTTTGCAGGTCTCCCAGGCCTAGGTTTTCCTCCTACGACAATAATACACGACCGCTTTCTTTTTTTATTTAACGTCATTAGACGTTATTTTTTATTTGAATTTTATTTAAATTCTGACGCACCAATAAAATAAAATGCGGAAAATATGATAGATTAGATACTTAATAGACGTAATGGGATGCAAATCGAAGTCTTATCAGATAATATTGAAGGTAAAAAAAATATGGAATTAAATCTGGATCCATTTTTCCCTCATGAGTCTTGTTAACATGAATAAACATGTTTTTCTATCGATTGCTCTGAACTTATGCAAAAAAAGAAAAACCATCAATCTGTTGCAATTTTACATTGCTAAACAGAGAACATAAACATCTGTCAAACTGTAGCTCGAGATGAAAGTTTTACGATCGTCGCGAAATATCGAACGTTTATTGGAAATAATAAAAAAATAAAACAATTGATGCTAAAAAGAGTCGTGAGTAAAAATTGTACTATCTCTCAAGTAAAGAAAATTCAAAAGCCCTATAGCATCAGAAACGTAATCATTATCCTTCAGCGGGGTACGATCAGCTGATAAAAAATTGACGATACAAATTATGCACGATGTCACGTTGGATACGTCGCTTTTCGGGCAAACTCTTGAATTAAGCAGCCAAAGAGAGGCGACAAGGCGAACAGAGAGGCTTTAAAGGGGATCAATCCGTTGGCTGTTGTCGCAGATAGAACGGTCCCTCGGTCCTCTCGGTGGAGTCTGCGCCGATTTGCTGACGTCGTTGACAGTGTCGTTGTCGTTGCCGCTTGGACTCGATGACATTCGGCTCAATAGAACTCGCTCTCGCCGCTGCCACGAATAAAGCTGATAAAGCCGAACGATAACGAGATGCAGCGAGCGCGGAGCGCGTTGCGTTACCTCCTCCAAGTGCAATGCTACGAACTGTCACTTTTCTCGCGCAATAAGACACGCGCGCGTGTTCCTGCTACATGTGCCGTAACGGTTGTGAAATCTATTGTGGAGCTCGGTGTATGAAACCGAGTCATTACGACGCCCACGTACGACGGTACAAAGGGGGCCCTCGCAGGGTCGCGATTTACTGTTAGGCTACGCGATGCCGCCGAGGATTATCCGATGTCGATTGCTAATAAACGCGCCATTTTTATCCCTCTCCTCTCGGGACTTTTACGAGCTCGAAACGGGTTTCGCTCGCTTGGAAATTTATTTCGATATCCTTGACAATTTAAAATAGTCATATCTCTGCGAATAAACTTGCACGGAATACTTATACAAAGATTACTTGTAAAACAGCAAGAGAACAATGCGAGAGAGAGAGAGGGGGATTAAAAGATGCATAGATATTGGTATGATTGTGTCTTTGCTCTTCGCGAATAAGTCAGGACGAATTGGCGAAAATTTAAATTTGTCCATGTGATTTGAACGTCTTTAAAGTAAGCGACGAGAAACATCGAAAGCGAAGCTATCTTGCAATTAATTCGAGATGTTCAATTCCCGTTTAAACAGCCGAGGCGCGTAAACAATGGAGATCAACGGCCGTGGAATTGTCCGCCTGTTTCTTAATGAAGTGCCTGGCTCTTTCATCATTCCCGCTGCGGTTGCAGATAATGTACGGCGAACAAAACGCAAATACACAACTTGACTCGATCAAGACGAACGTTCTTATGTAGAGATTTATAGTGGAGGTCTCATTTAGAGAGAGAAAGACAATCAGGTCCTGATAAAATTTATTTTTTTCCCGAACACAAGACGTCATATCTATATTTGACTGCAAATTCAAGAAAAATCTTTCAACGTCATTATGTGATACAAGTAAAATACACAAGATGGAATATTTCATTCGGGGCTTGTGAAGAAATACTTCTTTGTTGTTTCAACTTTCTTAAATAAAATCAGTATATTATTATTGAAAAGCAGTGAATAGCTTGATAGTTTTAGTTAAAAGCAGTATAAATTAATAAAATCTCATTGAAAAAATTATTAGTAATTAATTGTGGCTATTTCAATGAATATTATTTGGAAATATATTTTGTTAAAGAAATATTTAAATAATTGAAAAATTAAATTTAATATTTGAATAATTAAACAAGTAAACATTGTTATTATTTGAGCCAATTTTTTATTTTAAGTTGAATGTTTGATCAAGAATCTTGTTCATTTTTCGCGAATTTTTCAGATCGTAGAATAAAAAAAAATATAAAGGCTACTTGTTGCAAATATACAAGTCCTGATAAAATTAATATTTTTCGCAAACACAAAACGTTATATCTATATCTGACTTTACAAAATTCAAAAAAAATTTTTCAACGTCATTATGTGATACAACTAAAATACAAGATGGATTATTTCATTCGGGACTTGTGAAAAAATACTTCTTTGTTGTTTCATTCTCTCAAATAAAATCAGTATACTATCATTGAAAAGCAGTGAATAGCTTGATGGTATTAGTTAAAAGCAGTATAAATTAATAAAATCTCATTGAAAAAATTATTAGTAATTAATTGCGGCTATTTCAATGAATATTATTTGGAAATATATTTTGTTAAAGAAATATTTGAATAATTGAAAAATTAAATTTAATATTTGAATAATTAAAAAAGTAAACATTGTTATTATTTGAGCCAATTTTTTTATTTTAAGTTGACATTTGAATTTCTGATCAAGAATCTTGTTCATTTTTCGCGAATGTTTCAGATCGTAGAATAAAAAAAAAATACAAAACTACATGTTGCAAATATGTACAATCATTATTGATTCTTCAATCAAATTTTATTGCCATAATCAACGAGACATAAGATGGAGCAACAAAATATGTTTTCTTTGAAAAATGAAAATGAAATATCTATTTTCGATGAAATCATACTTTAATCAGTGACATTTCATCGATTCAGTTTAAGAGAGCAGTCGCCAAAATTTGCAAAGAATCAAAGATAGAATATCGAGGATGATTACCTCAGTTTTAATATCTCGTAACTATGAAGTAGAATCAAATAAATTCACAATTGGTGGAATTTATTCAATATCGACCGTTTTTCGTAAAATTATTACGTACCCCTTGACTGACAGAGTGTCGCGAATGAGTCAGAAAGCGGTCGTGTCCGGTTTCAGATTGTTTAGAGCATGTCGCGTGTATTGGTGTCCGATCGATCGATAGAGAAAGAGAGAGAGCGAGCGAACGATGTTTAAAAAAGTAGCAGGCGCGTAATCGATTCGTTGCGTTGGCCTGGGCGCAACAGTGCGGGCGCAATATAATTTCGCTAATTGCGCTTTATCGATGTCCCCGATGCACGCGCGCGCTTTGACACTCCATTCGTGCGGCGCGATACGAAAGACGAATTCGAGCCGCGGCTCGGCCGCATGCGGTCGAATTTAAACTCCCGCGAGTTCGTTCGGAAGCGAGCGTTTAACTTGCGATAGTCGCGATGTGGAAATTCGGCCTCGATCATGCTGATTTCCATTTTATCACGCGCGGATGAATCCTGGAATAACGTGCATTATCTCGAATTTATCAAGATAGTTTTGCCTCAATTAACGATTAATCGACGAGATCCTCAGAAAATGAGAAATATTGCCGCGTAATCGATTTAATTGAATTCCATTAAAATTATTTTGCGAAACGGCGCGTAGGTTATTGAAGTAAATGTACGTACATATTAGAAAAATAAATGATGTTCCGCGAAAATGTATCATTACCTGCGATAAAATGGTTATAATATATAATAATAATAATAATATAATTAATTCAAGCTCGCAGTGTCAACTTTTATTATTAATAATAATAATAAAAGTTGACACTGCGAGCTTGAAATTTTGATTAAAAATGTGATTAAAAAATGGATGACTTGGAGATTACGCTGTTTTAAGCTGCGAATGATGGAGACCAACGGACTTTTCGCTTATACACGGTACGCATCGCGTGCGTACGCGTGTTGGCACGCATTGGGATAGGTCATGCTGGTCGGCAGGACAGCGGACGCTTTGTTTCAGGAGTGCCCCGAGCACGTAATCGTCGTGCCAAACCACTTTTTCTTCTTCCACGTCGCGCATTCCATACAGATTCGCTTACAATGTTGCGATAACCACGAGACTGGCTGTACAATCGGAATTTTTCTCGAAAGGAAACGTGTAATTAAAAGATTAAATATTGGTTCACGTAACAACAATAATTAAAAATTAAAAGAAAAATTGGCTCAGATAATAAGAATAATAAAAAAATTAAAAATTAAAAGAAAAAATTGGCTCAAATAATAAGAATAATCAAAAAATTAAAAATTGGCGAGCAAGAGCCTGGCAATTTTTAATCTTTTGATTATTCTTATTATTTGAGCCAATTTTTTCTTTTAATTTTTAATTTTAAAATGCGCAATTTTTCTTTTTTTATTACAAATTAAGACTTATTTTTTATAATTATACTTATTTTAAAATTGGAAGACGATAATATTTTTTTAACACATATTACTAAAGCAACATAATAAAGGTTTATTATAAATTGCAAGGAAAATCGACGTTTTTAAGGACTATCTCTTTGCACTGCATTCATATCGTCCGTGCATTTCGTGAGGTCAATTCAAAAATTGAATAAAATCCGGAATGTCGAATAATAAGTGGCCGTAACACGGCGTAGGTAGCGCTTAAAAGGGGAAAATATTAAGCCAATTAGAAGAGAGAGACGCGGCTTTTAGACGTAAAGTGTTTGCTCAGACATGGTAAAGAAACCGCAAGTGTGTAATGTCATTAGAAACGTATGAATAGACGTAATGTTGGGTGTCTTGAGTATTAATTGCCAAAGAAATATACGCTTATTATTTGCGCTCGCTCCTTTAGAAAGAGAGAATATCGCACTTATCAACGCACACTCTTCATTAATCTGATATTAAATACATCAACGTGGAACGCATCATGAGTGATATTTTATTTCAAAATGTAAAATTAGCGTATAAAATGTGTGTTTCCCCGCACAAATATTTTCCTCTCGAGTGCAGATATTAAAACTTTTTATCCGTAAATAAAGAAAACTGCGAGGGAGAAACTGAAGCTGTCATGCACAGAAAAAAATAAGTGTCAAATCGAAACTTATATATTAAACTAACGCGTTCATTGTTTCGTATATACGCAACAATTTATAATCTTTTTGGAAGAATTTAATAATTTTAAATTTTAACAATATTATAGTCTTATTTTAATATTGTAATTGTTACCTCAAGAATATATAATTATTTAATTCTACTTTAAGAAAATTATTTATATATTATAAATTATATATTAATTTTTGATTTAAAAATGTTATTTTCTATTTAACATTGTTTCTTTTCCATTGAAGGAAATTAAATCATAAGAATATATTTTTCTCGATTGAACGATATAAAATGGCTTCATTCAAGTAAGCAATTATTCAAGCAATTATATCTTTCTTTAATTAAACGCAATATAATCTCATTTCAAGATGTCCATGTTAAAACTAAATATATTTTCAAAACAAGAATGTCCTTTTTTTCTGTGCGTGTTATATGAAAACTGAAAATAAAAGAGCCGGCGAAATTAATCGTAAATATCTCTTATATCATTTCGGAAGCTTTTACAGACACTAAAAACGTATCGCGAAATGGTCGTGTTTCATGAATCAGCTTCTAGCGATGCACACGTAGCCATTGAAACTCGCCGGGATGGCGACGAAAAAGAAAGGGAATACGTGGGGGAGCGGGAGAGAGAGAGAAGGGGGGGGGGCAGACGGGAAATGGAGAAAGGAAGAGAAAGAGAGAGAGAGAGAGGCGGTCGTATTTTCGGGTGACCGTGGCCCTGCCCTCGGTTTCGAGGCAACGATTGTGTGCCAGTCGGTGCATTCTACCAACACATCACTCCCCGGCTTGTATGTGTATGTGTGTGTATATACGATGCATCTATATTTGGCCGAGGGAGGAGAGCAGCGGGTTCTGGCTGGTGCTCGCGCGCGCGCATCCGTCCGTACGTGTCCCTCTGCATTTGTGCACGTGCGGAGAGAGAGTCAGTGGTTCCGGCGGTTTTATTATTCGGCATCGCGCCCGCCGCGTTAGCCCAGGTCAGTGTGTGGTGAAAAAAAGCGCCGGCGAGCCTGCCCACGCTTAGAGCGGGAAGAGGGCCCCCGGAGAGAGAGAGAGAGGAGAGACGAAGAGGGACGGCGAGCGAGTAGGAGGAAGAGAGGGGCGGGGAAGGGGGGTCGAGGCGACGCAAATGTGCACGCACGCGGGGTCACGCACATACACGCGCGTCGGAAGCGCATTCGCGCGATGCGTGGACGGCCGTTGCCAAACCTGAGGCCGCGCCTTTTCGCTCACGCTCGAACGTCGACGAATAATATTGTATGTATGTACGCATCTTGAATTTTGCGAATTTTTCTAGCTTCTCTTCTCGCTTCTCGGGATGATGAAGTAAATAAGAGGTTGTAATATTGTGCGAGAAAATAATTGGTTTGCACTTATTTACGATAAACAAGGTGTCTATTTCATGGAAAACCTGGAATTCTCAGAGATTTCATTTCTTTTTTCCTGGAAAAGTCAGAGAATTTTCGTGGAATTAGGAATTATTAAGACTCGGAGAGGAAAATTCTCAGGAAAATTCTTTCTTTGATTATTTAATTTTTATATTATAGTCGACAAAGTCAAGGGAATTGTATATAAAGAATATGTATTTTTATTATAATATATATTTATTATAAATTATTATATATAATACAATTATTATTATATAAATATTATATAAATTTTTATTATATAAAATATATTTATTTTTTATTATAACATATACTTATTATAATATATATTATTTTATGTGTATTATATTACACATTTATTTTATATATTTATATACATATATACGTGATTACATATTCAATGTCTTGACAAAATTCTGAATGTGCAATACATATTCTTTACTGTAATTTTTAGTGATAAAAAATGAAAATGTTATGCAAGTAAAAAATGTTTATTTTACAAAAGCCATTCAGTTTTTTTTTTCAATATGTTTGCAAATCTCTTGAATTTGTGTGAAACTTAAGTGATTCTCAGTTTTTCCCTCGTATAAGTGAGAAACATTACAAAAAGAATACAACGAAAAATATTGTTTTAAAAAGTTACATCACACACACACAAAAATCTTTAAAATATTCTCTTAAAAATTTTGAATAAAAATATCTGGAAGGTCAGGGAATTTTTTATAAAATTTGAGTAGACATCTTGAATAAATCACTTTCATAAATATAGTGATACAGTTGAAGAGATATATTTACTATATTAATTTAATATTTATATAAAACATTTTTTATTAAAATGTATTTATAAAAATCACCTTGATTTATTTTCCTACGCACATATAGATATTTTTAACACGCGAAATAATTGTATATATATGTATGCATCATTGTCCCTGAAATAAATCGATAGACCAGGCTTTGCGTATCGTGTGGATGTAATTTCGTCAAAATTTTTACGTTAATTGTAAGAGACGCAGAAGCCCGAGTATTCATTTGCACGCGACGTTGAGGTAGAAATGAATCTTAAATGTATATCATGATATCGCCAGAATTATCGGATGATGAATAACTTGCAAGTTATAATGCCTTAATCCCAGATCGGGCGAATCCATTTGGTTAATTAGGCGTGTACAAGAGTCACACACAGAATCCTTTATCCGTCATATTTCATTTCTCATTATTATTATTATTACCACATATATGTTCTCTTTCCTATTTGCGTGCTTCCATATTTGGAGCCTCTCTCTCTCTCTCTCTCTCTCTCTCTCTCTCTCTCTCTCTCTCTCTCTCTCTCTCTCTCTCTCTCTCTCTCTCTCTCTCTCTCTCTCTCTCTCTATCTATCTATCTATCTCTCTCTCTCTCTCTCTCTCTCTCTCTCTCTCTCTCTCTCTCTCTCTCGCTCCCTCCCTCCCTCCCTCCCTCCCTCCCCCCCTCTCTCTCGTTTGCTCGTATGTATGTGCGCGGGACTCGTGCATTGTTGGCACTCAAAATTAGAGCAACTGATATCTGTCCTGGAAACGCTGAAGCGCGTGTGCAACATGTCTCCCGCTTGAAACAAAAAAGCCGCGGACATAAACTCGATAGTTGAAAATGCCGAATGAATATTCCGGTACAAGCGCGACAAGCGTTGTGTTTTAGCTCCTCGATGACAAACTTATATGGAGCGAGTAGTAAAATTAAAAGCTTCGCGCTTTATGGTAATATATAATTGATGATTGAAGATGATTTATGGTAATATATAATCTTGTTATTTATCGAAATGCTCGCGATATTGCAATGTTTTCATCCTCGCGCGATTTTACGCAAATACGAGTTGTCGCGATGCTGCACGACTCTTATCAGCCAATTTCTTAAATCGTCTCTGTTAATTCGCTTTTATTCGAATGACTTCCACGATTACATAACACGTATATACACAGTAAAAAATTGTCCATATGTTAAAATTTTCTCGTGTTACCATGTTTTGATTAGTACTTTAATGTAAAATTAACATACAACCTATATGTTATTATTTTTATAACGTTTTCATGTGTTACATTTATGTCAACATTCATAACTTGACACTTTGTATGTGTCTCTTAGAAATGGAATAGTTTGAATATTTTTAACATAATCATTTTAGACAATCAACATGTCTCAAAGTCAGTTTAACATTCTAAGAAAAGTTAAAGTGAATCTTCAAATAATCTTCAACTTTGACATACAAAAATAATCAAATTTACTAAAATCAAATGTTTCTATTACAAATAATTTAAGTCAAAATAAACTACTATAATTACTATTATATGTTAATGTCCTCAACATTTCTTACGAGTTATTGTAACTATTTTTTCATGTAATTTTTAATTAATTTATATGTTATTTTTACATTACACTTAAAGTCACAATAACAAGAATAAATGTAAAGTATTGTGTCAATTATTTACTCTCTAAATTTCTTAGAGTGAAATCTAACTCCAAACGAGTGAATATTCACTCCAAGTGATAGTGAAAATACTGCCACTCGTAATCAGTGAACATTCACTTTTCACAAAAGTGAACTGTTTAACTCTGAACGTAAAGTGAATGTGTCACTCGGTTTGAAGTGAATAATTCACTCAATCAGAGTGGAGTCATCACTTTCGTCAAGTTATTTTTCACTCAATTACAAGTGAACAGATTCACTCTTAGGAAGTGAGATTCTAAGCCGTCTTTTACTAATAATAAGATAACACGTTACGTATATGACGTGAAGCTTCGATTAGTTGAAATGAGAAGCAATCATTGCTTTTTACTTGAATTAATCGAAGCTGAACATCGCACACAGCATGTTATCTCATTGTCGGTGTAAAAGCCGATTAACCTCCTTTTTTCTTGTCACAGCTATATAAATATATTTAACGTTACACACACAAAAATATGTTTACATTTCGAAATATGTTAAAATAAAAAGATATATCCCTAAGAAGTTACTTTAATATGTCTTGTATACCAAGTACACGTGCGACGAGTTGGTAACGTCGCGAGACAACGATACGACAGTGTTGCTAATGGCGGACTCATGCGCGTTTCACATGCGCTTTATTCACTCTTCATGAGTGAAAATTTTCACTCTATATAGAGTGAAAATGCTACATAGAGTGAAAATATTCACTCTACAAAATAGAGTATACATATTTACTCTATTTTGCAGAGTGAATTTTTTACTCTACAACAAAAAGTGAGAAGAATTCACTCCTATGAGTGAAAAATCACTCTAACTAGAGTGACTTGACCAGTCACTCAATTTTTCGAGTGCATTTTCACTCTAAGAAATTTAGAGAGTAACATTTTTAGTTTGTCAATAAGTAACATACGAATGAGTTATTTTAACTTAAAATTTAGAGTGGGCTTTCTGGGACATGTGAAAAATGTTATAATTAACATTTTATTTTTTACTGTGTATGAACGAAATCGAATGTAAATATAATGCTCGGCGTTTGATCGCCTTACGAATATTGGATATCGAATAGGAAATATCAAGAGCGCAAAGTTCAAAGTTGTTCGTCTGGTTGAAGAGGGACGATAAAATGGTATGAAAACATTTTTTTCAACATCTCAAGCGACTGCGAGAATTAGATTGTCTCCTTCCTCGACATACAAGTCTGAAAATATCAACAAAGCTTTTAATTGTGGCGACACCCATCCTTCATTTCGCGGTCTAACGTTCGATAGATGGATGCGTGCGGTGAACGTAATAAGAATTAAGCCGACACGTACGTACATAATACACAGGTGTGCGGTGCCCCATCTCCGCTCCCATCGAATTGTCGTCGCTTCGCGGCGTTGCCCGTATCCTTGAGACAAAGGCGGACAAAGGGCACGCACGCGTGAATTTTAAAGACGATTCTCCCGAGCCGAGCCGTAGCCGAGCGGTGAAATCACCATTGCAAAAATCGATTCGTATCCGCGAATATTACCGCACGTGCGTCTCGTCGTTGACAAAGAGGGCTCCTTCGGACAGAAAGAGGGAGGAAAGAAGAGAGAGAAAGAGAGAGGGAGAGAGAAACTAACAAAGGGGTGCGATAGGGAGAGAGAGAGAGAGAGAGAGAGAGAGAGAGAGAGAGAAGGAGAGAGACGGGCGCGGGGGCGGAGGGATGGCTAGTCGGTGGAATAGTAGTAGCGGAGTTTCGCCAGTTTAGCCGGGTTTAAAACAGCTGCCGAATTTCCCTCTCGGCCGAGAGAGAGTGAGAGTTTGACCCATCGAGAGCGAGTGTGTTCCACATCGCGTTTCGTCCCCCCCTTCCCGCCCCTGCCTCTCTTCCCCCGTCTCCCTTCTTCCCCCCTCCCCCTCTCGGCGCAGCCGGTGGCACATGCACACGCGTATCGTGCTGCACATGCACACGGGCCATCGGGCTGCAGTTTGCGCGCATCCATGCGCGCGCTCCTACGTGTTACATCTATGTATATAATAGTTATATAATAGTTATATATATAATAGATATATAACAGATATATAATAGATATATAATAGATATATAAATATATATATGTGACAATTTTGATGCATTATTTACATTTAAGGATATTGGCACTTTTTTGCGATGCCTTTGCAGCATCGGAGTCTCGAGATTCCATTTTTTCGCCCTTACATTCCATTGATTTAAATCTCCATACAATGGGTGGGGATTAATTCCCGAGATCGCGCTCTTCCATCTCAATTCGAAGACGCATAGCTCGAGCGGACTTTGCATATAATCGACCGTTATTGAAGCTATTGAAGTCGGTTCACGGCCGTCGGTGCGCGATTGAATTGGAGTCGAAAGACGCGGTTATGATCGAGAGGCCCTTCCCTCTCCTCTCGCGAGGTCCAAGGCTAACGGGTCCGCGATCGAATTTATTTGGCGGAAAGGCCGTCGCGATACCTCAGGATGATCCGCGTATTTACGATGCCGTGCGCAGGAGACTCTCGCTTCCCACGCCGGAATATTACAAGAGAGAGACGGCGGTTACACGCGGTTACATTATCTACGACGTTGCCGGAAACGTTGTCGACATTTTTGTCTACGGTATACCTAACATGGGCGTAGCCGCCACGCCCAGGCACAAAACGCAACAATGCTCGATTTCCGAAAAAGAAAGAAAAGGAGAGAGAGAGAGAAGAAGGTGGAACAAAGTCACCAGCTGCAGTTTCGACTGTAGAATCGAGGTTAGTAGTCTGTCTGCCATTGCTAACTGCCATTTGGCGCTATTGGATTATAACAACAATGTTGGCTCTTCTCTCTCTCTCTCTCTCTCTCTCTCTATCAGCGTGTGAAACATGTGGGTGCCGGTAACGCGGTCGCATTTGATCGATATTACAGAGTTGTCAGCTTACACACGCACATTATACAAGGCTCTTCTGCGCGCCATTTCAGCATTTGTCGTTCTAATATTTTTTACTCTACGCGATTTTCAATTCCCCCCGATAAACTAGATATTTTTGTTATTCGTTTAAAATAAAATTGTATTTAAATCGCGATGGAATTTAAGTTCACACTCGCCAAACGACTTTTTTCCCCTCTCTCGAATTACTTAATTGCGACTTTGGTTATTTATATCGGCGATTTGATGCAGCGGCGCGGACAATAGGCGCGAACAATGATAATTGTGCGCGAGGATCATCCGGTGTAGGAACAAAACGCTAAACACGCGTAACGTAATCTCGTTAATATAGTCGATCGATTTAAAATATTTCCGCGAGATTGTTGGAAACAATCGCGTTACATTTGTTGTCGCATGCTCCATAATTTACGAGATGTTTGATAATTTAAAAATTGAACATGCTACTCATTCACTGATACTTTATTATTATATTTATTGTGAGTACAGCGTGACCACGATTCGCCAGGCGAGCCGCGGCTGGTCAAGAATATACACTATAATTTTATCTTGGATAATTCCGCGTCACAATGTTACGTAATTATGTAACTTAATTTCGTAGACTCGTTACTAGCGCTTGGTTTCCTGAGCTATCTGTTCGAGGATGCGATACATACTGACTAGTCGCTTCAATTGCTTAGAACCTCGGGATATTGAGCCAGCCAAATCGAACGCGTCAAACGCTCCGATCTATTCGCGGCAAATTTAACTCCAACAACATTAACACCCACATTTTCATACGAATCTACCCTCGCGTTTCTATTATTCTAGATAAATTCGCGGGTTGAACAGACATCTATTAATCATGCGGTTTCGCGAGTATCGCGAAACATGTGCATTGAATACACGCGCGATATAATTAAATAACCAAACTATACAATTATTATAATATTAAATGTGTGGGCTGCGCGTAGGCCGCACAATTTCACTCGCTTTAAACCCCTTGCGGTCCCGCTGCGAGCGCCAAAGAATATTAGGTCAAATTTGTGCCGATCGATATTCGCAGCCACAAGAGAGAAAGAGAGAGAGAGTCAGAGGGGGGGGGGGGAGACAAGCGAGGGGTTGCATCGGGTCCACCGAATCGCGAGTACTCTCAGTTTCTGGGAGTGGTGCAACAAGTAGTAACGGTGTTTATATCTACGTCTGCGCTGGCATCGGTGCATACACGTGCACACACACACACACGCGCGCGCGCCCCGCTTATGTATGTATATAAGCGCGAGTATATAGGTCGACGGCGGCAGACGGGCTTTAAAGCGGCTACCGCCGAAATTTTCCGAGCGGGATGAAAGCGCGGGGTTCCGGGTGGCTCGCTCGCGATATATACCTATATGCATGCATATATGTATACATGCACGTATGTATGAATAATACGTACATGCGTGTGTTACATCTCGCTTCCGCGTGTCGGTGTTTGTATGTATGTACGTATACAGTCGTTCAATGTCGGAGCAGTTTTGCAGCTTGGTGGGCGGGAAGGGAGAGGGGGGGGGGAGAAAAGAAATAATACAATGTTTTTTTATTTATGCGCGTCCACG
Source organism: Camponotus vicinus (assembly GCF_025532165.1). Lineage (NCBI taxonomy): Eukaryota > Metazoa > Arthropoda > Insecta > Hymenoptera > Formicidae > Camponotus > Camponotus vicinus. Next base: position 11,237,725 of record NW_028141945.1, read on the forward strand.
GTCAGCCGGCTTGTAATTGCCTAACCGCAAAAGTTCGTTAACGTCGATGATAGAAAGAAACGCGCCGAAATATCCGTTTCAGTCGCCGCAGTCAACAGATGACGATATTATCGTGTTTATCGGGGCATCGCGTTTACGTAAGTTAGGCTCGCGTTGTGGGAAACCGATAGGGTACACAATAACAATTAATTCTTTCATGGGGCAGTTTATAACTTTCTCTCGGGTACGATAAAAATTGATTAAAATGCGACATCTGTCTATTTTAAACGTATCTTGTGAGATGACGAGAAGGATACTTGATTTAGATAAATATTTATTTACTTGTATTTATATTTATTTATTTATAAATACAAATAAATAAATATTTATCTAAATCTATATAATAAATATAATTATATTTACTTATTTCGAAATAAATAAATATAAATGATTTAGATAAATATTATTTTTCTTAATAATTAGCTTTAATTGCAAGAGATTAACGCGCATTTAGAAAAAGGATTGAATAAAACTAGATAAATTTACATCGACTGGAAATTTTTTAATGAAAAGCATACACATATCGTATATACCTTTTAAATATTAAATATTATTTTACCGTTAAATTTATTACATTTAAGCATTTATTGCAGATATAAAATGTAAATTAATTTTTAATATTAAATATTATTTTATTGATAAAAAAAAAAGAGTTTGTTAATGATACAGGGGAAATTGACTAAATTTCTGCTTATTTTCACTGAATTCTTTTTCCGTTAAGCGATATCACATTATCTCGTTTCACGCGACTTTGCATTTTATTAATCCGAAATAAACACGACATTTTTATTTATCCCGCTTTAGGGATAAAATATCGGTAAATACAAAACTACGACAAGCGTTTCCAAATAAAGCGCGCGTAAAATTTTATTTTTACGCGTTACTTTTAATTTTTGCGCATTAATAATTCGCGCTACATTGAATTTTTACTCGCAAAAACGCGAACATCAGATGCCAGCGGTTTCCGGTTGATCGCGCTATCCGGTGAACAATTAAATAACCGTTCTTTCTAGCCTGGACGATATTTGCGAAATTGATTGTCAAAATGGCGGTCGGGTTTAAAGAGGTATTACGAGAGATAACGTTAAATTTGCAAGGGCGCGTGAAATAATTTCCCAATAAGCGATCAAAGAGACGTGAAACAAAGTTTACATTGTACCGTATTTTCGCTACATTGAATGCGTTACACACGTACATATATATTATACATATATGCGGTTTCTGTCTGCGTATGATTTTCGGAAAATTGGCCGTTAATAACCATAAAATCCAGTTAGCCAAATCTTTTCGCACATGAATGCGGCGATTGAACGGTGCGTCGCGTTAAATATCTATTAACTTCCGGTTTAGTCATGAGTTGATAATTTGAACGCCCGGCTTAAGCGATTTGTTCCCGCCGAGTTCATATATTTTGTCGTGCGTATTATTAATACATCTATTAAACGTGCACCGGCTACGTCCTACGTATTTTTTAGCGATTAGTATATATTCGTCGTATTTAGTGCTTTCCATTCCCACACTCCCCTTTCGTGCGCGCATAATTTGCGTATTTCATGACCATGTCAGTGGACACTATGTAGTTTTTTTTTCTTTTATAAAGAGAAAAACGCATTTTATGTATTGAAACAATATTACGCCGCTCGCGCAATTTTTTCCACGCGTTACTTTGGCTCGCACTTTGATCCGCATGAATCCTTTTTTGAACCCATCATGCGAAAATTTAAACCTTAATTAATTGGTGTGGTATAGGTTGTCAGGTATAGGTTGTCGCAATGCACGACTTTACCCCTAATTATTTACCAGCTCCGTCATGCGATTATTATTTTGCTCGTTTGCGGTACGTTTGTGAAGTTTTCAAAAAAAAAGAGAGGGGGAGAGAGAAAATGATACTGAAGGATTATGTATATGTTGTTTCATAAAATTACTTTTTTATTAAAAAGCACTTTTATATGTGCCAAGAATGTTTTTGTAGCAGATTGCAATTGCGATTATTGGAATCTGTCTGAAATAACATGGAATATATAATTTGTGTACAATAATATTTCTAGAAATTTTTTGCTTCATCAGTTAGTTTTTCTTCATCATCATTTTGTCATCGCAATTACTTTCAGGGATCTACAAAATTGTATTACAATATCACGAATATAAGGAATATGAAGAAGTTAAACTTTGATATCAAGTCAGATCAAGCAAACGAGTGAATATCAGGGAATATCAACATTTTTAAAAAGCATCATTTAATTTTTAAATTTGTAAAAAAATATTATTATTAAATTATTATTATTATTAAATATTATTATTAAATTATTTTATTATTATTTTATTTTATTATTATTATTTTTAAATATTATTATCAAATTATTTTATTATTATTTTATTTTATTATTATTATTATTAAATATTATTATTAAATTATTTGATAATGATATTATTAAATATTATTATTATTGGTAAATGTTTACTTTAGGTTACACAGCTCGAAAAATTTTTATTTTCGCATGTTGTAGAGGATACATTCCTAAGTAAAACACCGTTTGAATTTTGCGGCGGTCTCTGTTCGTTCCTGAGATATGCGATTTTGAAATTTTATACTTACTTGTGTCATCTTTTCGTTACATTCTAAATATGTTTATATTTTTCTGTTTACATTTACCGAGGTCATCTTTCTGAATAACTTTCAAAAGGTTTTAGCCGTTTGTTATTTATTAAATAGTTATTAACAAAAAAAGTTTCATGAATAGATTATAATTTTACCACGTCATGCATGTTTAAGAAGAAATATATGTAATTATACATAAAAAGGGCCCAACAATTTAAATTTATATAGAATTTAATACAATTTAATACAATTAAAAAATATCACAAATATATGTGTACACATATATTTGTGATATTTTTTAATTGTATTAATGTGTGTGTGTTTAATTGTATAAATGTGTGTGTGTACACATACATTTGTGATATTTTTTAATTGTATTAAATTACATTAAATTCTATATAAATTTAAATTGTTTACCTTTTTTTTATTAGAATATTTATATTAGAATATTAATTAGAAATAGCAAACGTAAACAAAAAAATATAAACATACAAGTAAAATATAATATGAAACCGTGATGAACAAATGTAAACAAAAAATGTAAATACATAAATAGGATATAACGAAAAGATGACATAAAAGTATGAAACTTCAAAAGTGCATATCTCAGAAACGAAAAGAGACCGCCACAAAATTCGAACGGTGTATTACTTAGGAATGTATCCTCTACAACATATGGGAAAATAAAAATGTTTCGAGCTGTGTAACCTAAAGTAAACATTTACCTTATTATTACTTATTATTATTATTATTAAATTATTATTATATCGTATAAAAAATATTGTATTTAATACGAAATTATTATTTTACATAAAATTCCATAAAATTACTTAAAAAAATAAAAAAAGCTATCAATTAATTTTTCACGTTGATATTCGTGGGTGATCTCTTCATCCATCTTGATCCAGAAGTAAACTCGTTATCGTGGAGAATCGAGCCGATAGAATCGCATAAATGAACGAGATGCGTCCTTTCGAGGAAAGTAGCGAAATTATTTCGAGAGCCGGGGTCGTTGACTCTGTTTGCGCTCGTGCCAGGCGCTTCGATATCGACTGTACCTACGCCAGCGTAGGTATGTAGATGACGGCGTACATATGTGCACATGGGTCGTTCCTCGCGCAACAAGTAGGTATCGCCAAAATATGACCGTACGCGACCGATATATAGAGAGGAACGACAGAGAGAGAGAGAGAGAGAGGGCGAGAACGAGAGCGAGATAGACGCGGAATTCGCGGCGGCTCCTCAAGGTTAGCGGAGGTCGCGGAAAAGCCTTTAGCTTTTAGCGATCCACGCCCTCGCGAGCGCCTCCGACGAAAATAGACGGAGCGATGATTGCCGGCAGAGTGGAAAATTGCCTTAATTCCGCGACGTGTAAACGAGCGCTTAAGTGTGTCGAGAAAGTTTTATGGGTTAACGTTGGCGTCGCGCCAGATCCCGAGTCGCTGGATTATTAATTGTTTGACGATTCATCCGCGTTAAATCGTACTTCCCTGAATTATTAACGCCCACGCTTGGCGGGAAGAGACGCTGCCAAAGTTTACGGCTATGAATGGGAGAGCGATTGCTGACATAAATATATATATGTGTCTCTTACTATTTTTATCATAATGCTTTAATCTTGTTTAATTGTCTAATCATAATCATCTCTCGCATTAATTCATATATTTAAATTTTATTGACCATCTGATTTTATTTACAAGGTATTGTTTCTAAAAGTTCATCACCTCCTGTAATAATATTTTTTATCTTATAGCGTCTGCTGATGTACATATCTTTCTTAATTATTTTCATTTTAATTAAAAATAAATTAGTTAAAGAATTTCTTTTCTATTTCTTTCCTATAAATAAATAAATAAATAAAATTCCTTTCGGGCAAAATTCAACGAATAATTCAATATAATCGCGTAATCGATTTTAGAGATGACGAATGAGATTTGAATTTTTGCTCTTCAAAGGTAAAAATCATTATTATTTACAATTTTATTTATTAATTATACACAATAATTCTATTATCATTTATATACAATAAAAAAATTTATACAATAATTTTTATTATCACTAGCACTTTTTTAATTAATTAAATGAGGAGAGAAACTACATCGAGATTAATTAATTCGCCTATTAATTTTCTAGTTGCCAGTGGAAATAATGTCCTCTCTGCGCGTCAGAAACGCGTTTCATTCGTGTCTCGTTGCGTTGTTGCTCCGTGCTCCCTTTTGGATGCTACGAACCCCGGGACTGACATTCCTCGCAAATCGCTGCTCGGTTTCGATGGTTCCCGTGCGCCGCCCGCGGTCCCACGATCCCTGGGATGATTTGAATGCGGGAGGCGAGCACAGTCGATCCCGGCGCGGGAACGCGACGCAGGCGGCAGACGGACTGTTAAAATAGTTTCGAACGTGGATCGAAGAGATCCACGTTCGCTCGCGACGTCGTTCCCCTACGTGCAAGCAACTTGGCGTATCGAAGCTGCGTTGTTTTTTATGCTGTTACGTCGAGAGTTTTTTTTATTAGTTTCTATTCGGAAACTGGGGGATTAGAATGACTCGAATCTTGTAGGATGGAGAAATTTTTGACAAATATGTCTCGATATTTATAAAAGAGATTCAATCTTTGAGACATTTATTCAAATTTTATTCAAATTGTTTTTCGTCGTCGGGGTGTCTATTTCCCGGAAAAACATGTAAAATCTGGAATTCTTAGGGATTTCTTTTGTGTCTGGAAAAATCAGGGAATTTTATTGGGAATTTTTAAAAAAATTCTGTCTTTGATAATTTTGCTCTTATATCGTAAACACTCAACAAGCTAAACTGCGTTTAAAATGTATTATGAATATCTATTTTCATTTATATATTTAATGTTTTAACAAAATATTAAATATGTAATACATATTCTTTAATATAATTTTTGATAAAACAGAATAAAGTGATAGAAAACAGAATGAAAAATTAATGCAAGTGAAAAATGTTTATCTTACTTAAAAAAAAGTTATTAACTTTTTCCAGTTTATATTTACAAATCTAATATTTTGAAACTTTGGAAGGTTTGTGTAAAAACGCATGCAATAAAAAATTTACTAAAGCCGCACCAAGAAAGTCTTCAAAATATTCTCTTTTTACTTGGAATTTTGAACAAATATACCTAGAAGCTCATGGATTTTTTTTACAAAATTCAAGTAGACACCCTGACTATGTCGAGAAAGTTTTTTATTAATTTCTATTTAACACTCTGGAAATAAATTAATTCGAATGGGTCTTTTAGGTCGAAGAAATTTTTCATTCATTCTTGAAAATATTCATTTATCATTATTAAAACATTTAATTATTTTTAAAATACTATTATACGAATGACGTCTCTTTCGACAATAAACGAGTATCAGAGTGAATTTTATTACCGAATTGAATAATAAAATCATAGAAAAGTTTCGGGCTCTCGAGGACGAATTTGCTCGTGGATTATTCATCGTTTTCGAAAAACGCGGAACGAGAACGAGATAACGGTGTTGTTTTTCTTCAATTAATCGATATACTCGAATGTAAATGCAATTCAACGCCTTCTAACGATACGCCTCCGAATAGATTAATATCGCAGAGAGGAAGAGAGAGAGAGAGAGAGAGAGAGAGAGAGAGAGAGAGAGAGAGAGAAACTATTTTTGGCTCAAGGGCGCAACGAGTGTCCCGTTGATTGCGACTCCGATTCGACACCGGCGAAGAAAGGTGACGTTTCGTATGCGAGACTCATAAGGACGAGCGTGTACACCTTACGTAATGCCAATTATATGCCGGTGCCTACAAGATACTTGGAAGTAAACATCGCTTCGTTACGGTGCGTTTATGCGTGCGTTATTCTATGTCAGCATACCTTGCACTTACGGTTACTGCAACGACTACGATGGCGCGAAGAGAGAACCCTTTTGTCCCAGATAGAGTCGCGAGTGAACGTATCCGAGGCGCGCGTGCAACGAACGGCCGTTTATGCACTTGACGTCAGAATAAAATAATAATATTCATGCACGCGATACACACATGTGGCTCTCTTTATCGCGAGATCCCGCGCGCGCGTCAGATCAGTCGCGCGGATCTCGCGCGAGCTAATGACATAACATCGCGATCGATGGCAATTTCGCTCCTGGAAATATACACCCTCCCTCCCCGAGCTTTCGAGTCGCCTCTTTTACAATCGCTCGCTTTTTCGATTCGCGAGTCACGCATTTCGTGTAACGCGACGGATTCGTCTCTAGGGAGATTTTCCGCGGCGAGGGGAGAAGGGTGGAGGGAGCGACAGGGAGGGGATACCGGGTGCACGCTTAATTACCGAAATATCGCGCTACATTTCGCAATTTGTTATTATCGAACGACAAGCTAGACGATTAATAAAACAGAGTACACTAATTAATAATAATTTGATTTGCGTAATGAGCGCACCGGCGCATTTGCATTTATTGACAAAGTCAATAATGATTTATCGATCTGCAACCGGCAAATAATTGTGGGGCAAATTAAACTGGAATTAGCGTAAAAGGGCCGCCCTTCCTCATTTTAATTAATTACCCTCGCGACAACAACGCGCGAGAGGCAAGGGAGCCCCCTCCCCCCTTCTCTCTCTCTCTCTCTCTCTCTCTCTCTCTCTCTCTCTCTCTCTTTCTCTTTTATGCTCTTTATAAGAAGTTACACAGTAAAAAATTGTGCGTCCATATGTTAAAATTTTCTTGTGTTACCACCGGTTACCACGTTTTGATTAGTACTTCAATGTAAAATTAACATACAACTGATATGTTATTATTTTTATAACGTTTTCATGTGTTACATTTATGTCAACTTCATGACTTGACACTTTGTATATGTCTCTTAGAAATAGAATATTATTTTGAGTATTTTTAACATAATCATTTTAAACAATCAACTGTCTCAGTTTAACATTCTAGGAAAAGTTAAAGTGAATCTTCAAATAATCTTGAACTTTGACATACAAAAATAATCAAATGTTTCTATTACAAATAATTGAAATTAAAATAATTATTATATGTTAGTGTCCTCAACATTTCTTACGAGTTATTGCAACTATTTTTTCATGTAATTTTTAATGAAATTGTATGCTATTTTTACATTACTCTTAAAGTCACGATAACAAAAATAAATGTAAAGTATCGTGTCAATTATTTAACATTTTTAGTTTGTCAATAAGTAACATATGTCGAATGAGTTATTTTAACTTAAAATTTAGAGTGGACTTTCTGAGACGTGTGAAAAATGTTATAATTAACATTTTATTTTTTACTGTGTACATGTATATCTCCCTCTCTCTCTCTCTCTCTCGACGAAAATATAACGTCGACATGCGCATTGTCGGCATTGAAAGACACTTAATGACTCGAACGCGCGATTGAATAACGCTAAATAAACAGCGAATTCGCTCTGCCACTGTATAATATATTTCTTAAAGTCATCTAAACCGGTCTCGCGAGGAATTTAATCTTTATCCGCGCGCGTGGTGAACCGCAGACCTGCGGTTTATCAACGGCGTAACGCGTCGACTTTACTTACATAAAAATACAGAGCGAGAGAGAGAGAGAGCTTCTCCGCTTTGAGTCGAAATATTTATATCGGCGAAGACGGTCGAACAAGGTGGAGCGCGATTTCGTGTAGCAATAAATTGCACAATTTTTTTCTCAATATTATTGATACGTACAAATTGATTTATCGATAGCTCGGCAACTTCGTAGATTCGTTGACGCGAGGAATCATCCTCCCAGTCGCGGAGAAGAGCCCGGCGTCATCGTCGTCGTCTCTTGGTCGGCGGATGACTTAACTAACGTGACGCGCGCAGCGCGAGCGACGCGATAAGCCAAGATACGGTCAAGGCCTTCGCGGATGCCGGCCTATCCGTTCCCTTTCCGACACGCTGCTACTGCTGCATGTGCACGCGGCAGTGCACATGCAGAGACGGAGAGAGAAGGAGAAAGAGAGAGAGTGAGAGCGCCGCTTTTCGTCTCCAAGTTCGCGGATGTTTGCTCGAGTCTACGAGAATGGACGTAACCACGAGAACAAACAAAATGTGGGAGAAAAGGAATTATTTCATTTCTGTCGAAGATATAAAGAGATGCATATTTTCGATTGTATCGTGCATTCGGAAAAAAGAGTAAGGACGAAATTCGTGTCTCGCACTTTGACGTAGATTTGGATCAAATGAATTTTTTTTTAATTATTTATTTCAATAATAAAAGGGTAAGATTACTTTTAATATCGAAAAAATATTGAAGATTCATACAACATATATATATATATATATATATATATATATATATATCTTTTTTCACTTGGTATAACCAGGAGGAAGAATCATTTTACCTTGTTAAAGAAAAAATTATTTAACACACATATATTGTAAATATTATTAATATTATATAACTATTATAAATATTATTAATATTATATAACTATCTAAGATATTATAGTATAAATATATAATATTAATATATTATATTATAATTAAGCATATTATGTACATCATATTATAATTATCTAGAATATTATATTAATAACATAACAAATAATATATATTAATATTCTTTATTAATATATAATATTAAAAAATGTATATAAATTAATTTTTTAAATATATATTGCATTAACATATAATATCTAAAAAATGTGCATGAAGGATAAGATAAAATTTGAGAGACAAAAGTCATATGACTTACAATTAGACATCTCGAAGATGTAAGAGACGACGAGACGCGTGCGCGTCCATTTGACGTTTCGCGTCGCAAATTCGGCGGAGGCCTTCGGCCTTCGAGCTGCATCGCGATTGGCCCGACTGACCCACTGGCACTGACCTTGGGCCTACCCGACCGACTGACGGACTGCAGCGGGGATCACGTGGCCCTCGTGCAGATTCGCCGGTCGGGGCCCGGCCCGAATATCCTCGAGGAAGCGAGACGGAAGATGGCAACTGCGACGTTAACCGCTCGAGTCTCAGGGCCGAGCGTTTGCATCGTCGAGTCTTTGTAACATCGAGCGGAGCGAATTCGCTTCGCGAAAAAGTGGGTACACTTCGTTGTCGTGCGAAAATGGAAACGAGAGAGAGAGAGAGAGAGATGGAGAGATTAATGTAACATCGTACGAGGAGAGAGAGAAATTTCGTTTGGGATTATTAATTTTTTACAGCCAACGCTCGGCGGGATATAATAAATTGCGAACAAAATCGGATTAAAAAAACGCGTTGTTCGCATATAAAGATTCATTCGCTTTCGGGCTGTTAATTTTCTCCCCCGCTCCCTCTCTCCTTCTCGTTACACATTCGAAGTTGAAACTGCATTTACCATGTGTATGAGCGTGTTGAGGTCCTTTGTCCGACTGCTGAAACGCGCTTTGACTGTTTCTCTTTTTTTTCCCTCTTCCTTTTTTATTTTACTATTAAGAAAAGATGAAATGGCTTTTGTGAAACATTCGCTGGAAGAATATTAGTTTGAAGTAAAATTCATTTTCATTGCTTCCAAAAACGTGCGAGAGACACATATAACGTTATGAAAAATTATCCTTTCTTCTCTCCCTTCATTTAATCCGCGCACAAATCGAGTTTCATCGAGTTTTTTCTTTTCCGGTCACTTTGTTGCTTGTACGACAAGCGATTGAATAATGCATAGCTCGAGATTTGTTAATTTATTAAAAAAAAAAAAAAAAAAGTACGCGTAGCAGCTTCCTCTGTTAAGAATTCTGTTTTCATTTTCAACTCGAACGGCATAATCATTTCCTATTGAAACCTATGTCTGCAAGCGCCGCCATCGCGTACGATCGTTCTCCTTTCTCCCTTTTTTTTACTCGTGCCAAATAAATAATTCATGCTTCTTTTCGCGCAATAACGTTTACCTCGTGGCCTTGTCGCGCTCCTTGATCTCGCCGGTGACGAGACAACTCGCTGCCGCGATCTCGTTGCTGTTCGAGGGCGCGAAATTCGGTAGGAAGGCACAAATCGAGATAATCATTGACAAGAGAGAAAGAAAGAGAGAGAGAGAGAGAGAGAGAGAGAGAAAAAAACAACGGACAAGAAAGAAGGACGAGGTCGCGGGCGATTATTTTCGGGCGCTTATGACGTTTACATGTGCGATAAAACATGCTATTTTTTTAGCCAGTGCAATTTTTAAATCTCCATATTTCCTCTATTAATTATTACTCGATAGGTATAAATTAGAAGAAAAATTGAGACTGATGTTTTCGAAGAGATCTTTGGAAATGCGTGTTTTCAACACGATACAGTAAGGAAAGAGAGAGGTCGATCGGTGCCGAAAAGCGCCGAAAGAAGGCGGCGGCCGCTTCTCTATCGGACTAAAGCGAGGCTAAAACGCTCGCGAGAAGATTTCGTATGCGTGGCTCCGCCTCCTACTCCTATCCGACCCATTCTAAACAAATGAATCATGCTCCAAAATGGCCGACTGAATTTAGACGTCACGTGGCATCGGCGCACGCAAACCGCAGCGCGTACACGCGCGCGCGCGCGCGTCACACGCACGTCCGTCGCCTGTCACGTCGCGTGGTCCGGGCTGGAACCCCGGGCCACGCGAAGCGAGGACTCGAAGGCGCGTTTACCGTGCATGCCAAGGAATTTCGCACGAAACAAACGGGCATCGTCACGGCTCAAAACAAACGTCAACCCTCGTGCAAGAAGGGGGGAGGAGCACGTTTTTTTCGGCCTCGAGTGTATACAGCTTTGCTCATGGAGCCAACAATTTTTTTTTCTTTTGGATCTATTGATCTAAAAATCAACTTTTCTTGTTTCTTCGACAGACAAGCGTGAGCTTGGAATTTGATGTATTTAATAAACTTGAAAAATTAATCGAGATTAAGAGAATCACTGAAAAATTACATAGAAAGCTCGAGAGATAAATCGAAGCTTCTCCTCATAAACAAGACTGATAACAGATAAATGATAATCTGTCTAATTGCTGATATACGCATTGTATATTATATTTTTGCGTGAATGGAAAGCATAGCAACGCACAGGCATTATTCAAAGCAATAAAATAAAAAAAATAAATACACCCATACCGCACAGAACATTGTTGTAACATTGCAGCAACATTGTAATATTGCCGCAATATTGTTGTAACATTACAGCAATATTGCAGCATTATTGTAATATTGCCGCAATATTATTTGTAACATTACAGCAATATTGCTGCAACATTGTAATATCGCCGCAATATTGCTGCAATGTTACAACAATGTTCTGTGCTGTATGAGCATCTGTTTGAAACGCTGAAAGTAAAGAGAGGATCTTTGCACTAATATTTTTTTCTCGTCTAATCTCTCGCATTCCTGTCACATTGCATGACAAGAGAAGACGAGACAGATGCTCGTCGCGATTCCTCCTCCCGGAGAAGCCGCCGGGAGAGGAGCGCAACGTAACTAACTCGTCGGCGGCGATCAGCTGGGAATTGGCGGGACGCGACATTACGGTAGGCGGACATTTTTCGATACACAGGCGGTTACACAGGCATTGGCTCGCAAAGAGAAAGGCTTTAGAGCGGGCTGACTGGTCGCACGTAACGGCTAAGCGGGCTGCTTAGAAGGCCGGCGGAAAATTTAATGTCAAGTATACATGGAATCGGATTTACGGCATAGTGCCTCGGCGACGTCGGTGTGCGCGGCCAGATCGACGCCAAGTCCCCCCCCTCCTTGTCGCCCCCTCCCCCGACTCCCTCGGTCTCGTCTCGTGCAGTCGGGCCTGCGACTACAAACTACAATGCTAGCTCGCGCACATGTCTCGCGAAAGATAAGATAGCCGTTTTGAAAACAAGAAAGATGAGTATAACGCGAGATTTTTAATAAAAATAAAAGAAAATAGAAATAAAAGAAATATTTTTAAATGAATTAAGTTTCTCGCGACATTAAGGATGTCTCAAGTCTGCTGGATGTCCTGTAGGATATCTTGGACTTTGCATGGATTTGATTTTTCTCTAACGAAGCGAGAAATGAATCTATTGCATTTTTCTCAAATCTTATCGTTAATATTTCGATCATGATTACAGTTAAGGTTGCACAAGATAAGATAATATTTGTAAAAGTATTGCATTAGTATTGAAAGTTTTCGAAAATTTATAAATCTTGTCCTGGTCTTGAGTGAATTTTTAATAGAGTAAAAGTCTCGTCTTGTATTATTTTATCTTGATTTTAGTAAAAATTTTTATTTAAAATACTGGATGATTATTTAAAATAATATTTAATCTTTATAACAATTTAAGATAATTATTACTATTTATGTCATTCGTTTATTTCTCAAAACACAATGTGTTTTGAGAAATATATGTATTGTGTCTTTAACGAAAACGATGTCAAATGCAGATGTAACTTATATGCACATAATTCAGAATCATGTGCAAAATTTTCTATAAAATTTAATATCGTTTATTTTGTTTTTTGTTAATTATTTCTAAATTTCTTAATAATATAAATGTCTTTATTTATTAGATGAAATTTTTTAAACTTGTATGATATGATTTTTTCTCGTCCAATTTACAAATATATGTATTTCAGCTTTTCTTTTTAGAAAATCTTGATTTGATATTGTCTTGAGAACTAATTAAACATCTTGTCTCGAATTTCGAGACAAGACAAGACAATATCAAGATTAGTCTTGATATCTCGTGCAATCCTAATTATAGCTCGCAAAAAACTTTTGTTTAATTAAGATACGTAGTTAAGCTCGAGATATATATTTTCACCGCACGCTCTTTGCCACTTCGAAATTTCATACAATTTAACAAGCCAAGAAGACAATAAGAAACATCTCGCAAGCTTCAAGTTTAATTTTTATTGAAACGCTTAAATTTCCAACGCTGCATAACTTTGCAACATTATTAAGAGGTCAGGGCATCGAGTCAATAATCGTCTTCGGTATTTTAATTTCCTCAATATGAGTGAAAAAAGATGCTCGACGATGGTCTCGGGGGAAACCAAATGTTGTCCCGGCTCGAAAACTGCAGGATTAAAGCCAGAAATCTAGACAGCGATTAATGCGGCCGATTCGATTAATCCGCTTTTTATCGCGTTTTATCTACACGTGGAATCAACCGCGAGATTGCCGTCGAAAAACGCGGCGCGATTATCTGAAAATTCCCCGAAGCGTTGCACGCCGCGGAAAATGTCGAATATTATTGGAGAACAGAGCGCTCTCGATTCGTCATAGATGACCATGAGTGATAGGTGAGCTTTTGCGCGCGCGGAGCTTGCACATCGCTATGTCTCTCCGGGAACGAATCTCTCTGCAACAAGCGTTCCATTAACCCGCGAAAATATCGTACATATTTTTACCGACGTATCGGCGAATCTCCGTAATGGACAATTTTTGGAGTCGACGTGTCGATTTCCACCCTTCCCCCTTAGGGACGAGTGGTAACTTTGCGAATAATTATTGGATCGATCATTTATCCGTATCTGTGTGATTTGGAAAGAAACGCATCAATCTTCTCGCGAATAGATTGCACGATTATAATTATTTGTTCCTGAAACGTGATCGTCGTTACTACTCTTGAAAATGTGTAACTTTTAAAAAAAATTGGGATATTATTTTTTACTGATAATAATTTTCATAAGGAACAGAGATTAAAAATTCGCCTTTTTGAAAAAAATTGAATCAAACTTTTATTGTATTTTTTATGAAAATTATTATCTCCCTCGATAAAATATAATATCTGATTAAATGTTTGATTTTTTCAATTGGCTTTTTTTATTACACTTGAAGATTCTCCTCAACATGCGTTCCTCCGCAAAGTAGTAATTTTCATAAGGAACAGAGAAGATATGATGATAAAAATTCGCCTGGCTGAAAGAAAGCGAATTAAATTTTTATTATATTTTTTACGAAAATTATTTTTTCATGAAAATTATTACCTCTTCTGATAAAATATATCTGATTAGATACTTGATTTTTTCAGTTGACTTTTTTTTATCACACTTGAAAATTTCCAACATGCGTTTCCTCCGAAAAATCGATTCGCCTGCGAAATGGCGCGGGATAGTCGATTTCACGAGTTGTTGCGTAAGAGACGAGAGAGGCGTCAACGCCTAGACGCCCTATCTAATCTCCTACTTTCGGCTGCCATCTTGAAGACCCGAGAGCCCCGTGTATTCGTGTTTGTGGATTATCTAACGAATTTTCTAAACCGCCAATCTGCGTCAAGGTCCTCGCCGGCTTCGTCATCCTTCTCTCTCTCTCTCCGCTTAACGTCTCTTTCTCCATCCGACAGTTCCTCTCGCTTGCGCGAAAGAGGCGAGCGGCTGTTGCGTAAAGTTTGAAACCGTGCGCGAAAAAGATAGCCCGCGCCCCGATAAGATAGGCCGATTAATAATAGGACGTCGCTGCGGTTTATCTTGACGTGCGAGATGCGTGCTTTAGGAACGGATGGTTAACGATGCAATCGCGTATAAAAAAAACTTCGTGATCGACGTCGGAAGATGAATTAATGAGGTAAAATATTCATTATTTTTGCAAAAATTAGAAAAATTTGATTATAATTATAAGTGACAATTAGCTTACGAGATATTCCTCTCTAGTATAATATACATATATTATTTAATTCTTTAGCGATGCTTCGTACATCGTGCAGCGATATTCATATTTTTTTATTATAATATTGCAACAGAGTGTCTTTTCTCCCTAGAAAAATATGGAAGTTCTCGTGGAATTGTATCGAGATTCGGGAAATTTAAAAAATTCTCTATTTTATAGTTTTCTTCTTTAGTTAGTTCTATTTTATAATTTTGTTCTTATATTATAAATAATTAGCAAGTGAATTATGCGTTTAAAATATATTTTAAATATACATATATCATCATTGTTTATACATATTTTTAATGCCTTGATAAAATATTAAATGTGCAATAAATATTCTTTATATAATTTTTAGTAAAAAAGTGAAAATGTCGTACAAGGGAAAAATGTTTATTTTACGAAAGTATTCATTTCCTTTCAATACATTGTAAATCTAAAACTTGAAACTTTCTTCGTATGAGATTATAATAAAAACCTAAAAAATGTCGTATGATATAATTATAATAAAAAATACTAGTAATATTACAATAAAAAAATATTAGAAAATGTGAATAGAATAAAAAAAATTATTTTCAAAAGTTGCAAGGATTTTTAAAAATATTCGCCCCACTTGAAATTTTGACAAACATACCTAGAAGATGAGGGAATTTTCAAGCAATTTTTTTACACGATTCGAATAGACGCCACATGCAAGTTTTCAAACTTACTTTAAAATTATGCGATTTTTTTCCAACAAACGCGCGTGCGTTTTTTTGTTCATAAACGTATACCTGGAGTTAATCGCGCATGGAGACGAGCAAGAATATAACGGCATCGATATTGCGTGTCCGCCGGTTACGTAGCCAGGTATTTGACAGCGTCACGACGGAATCGTATATATTGGCCGACCGATCGTTCCGTTTCGCCATCTGAATTCATGACTCTCACGTGACAATAACGTCGTTGTCGTGACTGCGATTTAGCCAGAAAGTATGACCGTTGAACGTGCCACGGACGTCTTTCCAGCTCGCGCTCGATGCATGCGAGCCTGGTCGCCGCGACTCCTCGTCGTCGTCATCGTCTTATCCTCTCGGTAACGGGTCGATGGCGCCGTCCTCTATAAATTAAATTCGAAACATGGAATCTTTCAACTTGGACGACAGAGCGTCTTCGATTCGCCCCTCCTGATTTTTTCGTCTCGTCCAACTGCGACACTTGAATTTTGCGACGCAACGACAGGCCGCATATTAGATTGTCTCCTATTCAAAGTGTCACGGCCGCGATGCGCCGCATTTAAGGAGCGAGATCGGAGTCGCGTGTGTGTGGGTATCCAGCGAGTAAATTGGAGAGAGGATCTATGCATTTCGCGTTGATAATTTTCCTCGAAATAAACGCGATAATAATATATATCTTGAAATTTATTTATCAATTAAAATGTTATTAATATTTATCAATTAAAAATGACAATAAAAGATGTAGAAATATTTTAAAGATTTTTTAATGCAATTTTCTAAAAAATAAATTTTTCTATTGCATGCGTTTTTTATTCATAGGGAGAAAAGGTAGAGCCTCTTAAATTTCAAATGTTAGATTTGCAATGTATTGAAAAAAATTAATAACTTTGTTAGACAAACATTTTTCGCTTGCATAACATTTTCATTCTTTTTGTCACTAAAATTTTCTCGAAATAAATGCGATAATAATATAGATCTTGAAATTTATTTATCAATTAAAAATGACAATAAAAGATGCAGGAATATTTTAAAGAATTTTATTATGCAATTTTCTAAAAAATACATTTTTCTATTGCGTTTTTTATTCATGTGGGGAAAAGATAGAGCCTCTTAAATTTCAAATGTTAGATTTGCAATTTATTGAAAAAAAATGAATAACTTTGTTAGACATTTTTCGCTCGCCTAACATTTTCATTTTTTTGTCACTAAAAATTACAATAAAGAATATGTATTAAATATTTAATATGCGTTATCCTACACGTTCAATAAATACAAACATGATGCTAAATATTCCTTACAAAAATTTATAATTTAAATACTATATTTATTACTATAAATTATATAATTAAATTAATTGGATGACAAATTCCAAAAGCAGTAAACTTTTATTTGCGCTAATGAATGTTAAATTAATATTGAATACAGTTGCACGTTACATATAAACTCCTACATTAAACGAAGAAGCGAATACTTGTCGAATAGACGTAATAGGTCAGCGAATGAGACACGAGGCTACCAAGTTTTAAAAATTGCCCCTCAATTATAACTGTTTCAGCAGATTATCAGTCATAAAATTTCATCATTAGCGTCACATCAAACGTGACACACTTTTCTAGAATTTTGATTAATGATTCTAAATGCGCAAGAATACAAAAGCGATTTTCGCCTCGCATTATACTTATAATCGAGCTCTTCCATAATTTCGTTTCAATTCGAAGACCGTCATGTAAGATTCGTCATGTTTTCGACGTGTTATCGAGCCGCGTTTAAAAAAAAAAAAAAAAAACGAGCAATCGCCGCGGAATGCAATATACATCCCGCGTCATTGATATAATGGCACTTTGTATCCCGCTGTTTTTATCCGCAAACATTCGCGCGGATCGTGCGAATTTGCATTTTTCACGGAGCCACTTGAGCTCGCTCGAGTAGATCTCGGATTCTAAGTAAGAGTCACGGGAGCGCGACGCGGAAGAGATCGTAGGCGACATACAAATTGCGGGGCCGGTCGCGATGTTGCGTCCGTGACTGGACGGCATAATTCGTAGAGACGGTACGTGTTACCGATCAAGATAATTTTGATTGGAGCGACGCCTTGATTGCGCGCGCGCGCGCGCGGGGAGGGGAGGGGGCGGACGGGACTTTTTCGCCGTCTTTGCGGCCTCGCGATTGGCCGGTCGCGCGTCCTTTGCGCCGCAAACGCGCCGCCGCATCTCTCGAAAAGTGAATCCGCTCGCGATGACGAGGCTGCACGAGCGTGTGCGCGCGCGCGCGCATGCCATGCGCGTGAATAATAACGTGCGTTACGCAACGTGTTCCGGTCGTGACATTTCGCGAGGGTCGAATTCCCGGAGCTCCAACTTTTTAGGAAGATACTAATTAATAGTTTTGTAGATACTGATTAGGCATCTCGTTCGATTGCTTCTTGCGAATTTTTATTTAGCAAAGTAAACATATATAATTGGAAGCATATAATTTATGAATGAATATTTTTCTTGCCAAAATGCTTTTGATTAAAGTGAATTGGTAATTAAAATTGCACACGTTTTTGTGTTGAATATAAGGCGCAATTGATATGCAAACATGTTTCTCAAAATTAGCATTGAAATTTGCAAGCTCAACTGAACTTGGAAATTAATTTCCGTGAGAGAGTTTGATGCGACGTGTGATTTATAGCAATTTAAAAATTCCGAAAGATTTTATGTAGCTTGAAATTCCACGAAGGTAGAGTCTTGGAATGTCGTTATTTATTTGCAGTGAAAAAGCTAATTTATTGCAATTGATATTAATTTAAGTTCAATATTCAAAAAATTGCGTCACAAAGGAAGAAGAGATTGACTTTTAATATTATTTAACACGTTTTGATCGCGATGATTGAATTATCAGCATCTCGTTTGATTGCTTCTTAGAAATTTTTTTTAGCAAAATAAATTGTCACGCATATATGATTATAAACGTATGATTCATGCACGAATGAATATTTTTCTTACCAAAATGCTTCGATTAAATTGGATTAGTAATTAAAATTGCTCACGTTTTTGTTTTGAATATAAGGCGCAATTGATATGCAAAAACATTTTTCAAAATTAGCATTAAAATTTGCAAGCTCAGCTGAACTTGATGACGATTAATTTTTAGGAGAGAATTTGACGCATGATTTATCGCAGCTTAAAAATTTCGAAAAATCTTTATTTAGTTTGAAATTCCACGAAAATAAAGAAAAAAATAAGATCTCAGAATATTGTCGTCTATCTGCAGTGAAGAAGCTTAATTTATTGCAATTTAATTTTGATTTTTATATTAAAAAATTGCGTCGCAAAAACAAGAAGAAATCGACTTTTTAATATAGACTACAAAATACTGTGTCATTCTTTATTTCATGTGATAGGATGTGAAAATAGTCTTATTACATTTTATAGTATTATGATATTTTTGGATATTTTTTGATAAAAATAATTTATACACCGCTTACACGATACGCATAAAGCCATTTTGTATTAATTATAATCACAGGGCTGGTGTTTAATTACAATCTTTTGTAAAATATCGATCCTCGCTTGTAGAATTTGGGAAACATAAAGCACCGAAGCTTCTCTCTCGGAAGAATCTGCTTCTATTCAAAATCAATTCTCGAAGAGGAGGCGCATCGCTGAAGTTGGCAAGCGCTCGCGGCGGAGGACAATCAATAGAGACTCATGCATGTAAGAATGCATTAAAGCGATCTACGAGCGTAAGACAAAGCGACCATGTGACTGGAACAGGTTCCGGGGAGCCGAATGTGTGCGCGGTTACGTGTATCGCGTACATGTGTGTGTGTATATCTCGCGCGCGGGCTCTAAATGAGCGAGCTCTAAAGATAGAAGTTGATGTGTCTTCGGCTAATGCAACACGTAGCCTTTAAATCAGAATGCAAGCGCGAAACAAAGACGGATGACGGCGCGCTCGAGCGCGGGAAAATTTCGCGGAGCCGTTTGATAAGCGTCGCGAATTCGCTATTTTCGTCCGTATCCGCCGGAAATGCCAAGCTATCCGTGACACTGTCTTCTACTTCGGCAACATTGCAAATCGAGTTTTCGGTCGATCGAATGGATTATAATAACTACGTTCCATTTCGAACGCCATTGTTTCTGTAATGATGCTTCGAGAGTATCGAGAATCGAAACTGTCATAGAAAATTATAGAATTAGAGAAGACAGAAAGTAAAACCTCAGAGTGTCTACTGGAACAATATGGAGACCTGGAATTCTCAGGGATTTCTTTTGTACCTGGAAAAATCAGGAAATGTTAATGGAATTTATTGGAAATTTTTAAAAAATTCTCGCTTTGTGTGATAATTTTGCTTTTATATCGTAAAAGTTAGCAAGTCAAATTCGTTTAGAATTTATTATGAATCTATTTTTGTTTATATATTTAATGTCTTGATGAAATATATATCCTTTATTGTAATTTTTAGTGATAAGAAAAATTAAAATTTGCAAAAATATTTATTTTAAAATTAAAAATTATTCAGTTTTTTTTCACTATACTTATTAAAATCCCACACTTGAAACTTAAGAAGCTCCTTATACGAGCGCATAAAAAAAATCTTGAAAATATTGTAAAATTTTGAAAAAATTCTAAAGGGTCAGGGAATTTTTGCAGAGAATTTTTACAAGATTCGAGTGAACACCCCGGCAACAAACACAAGTGGCATCATTGAAGGACGAAAATTGTCGGATGCGATTGCGTATCGCATATTTACGCCGCGTGCCATTTCAACTTGTAGCCTCAAACGTCAAACCGACGCGCGAGTAAAAGCGGAGCCGTGGCATAACGGGAGAGGCGTTCCAATTTAGCTCAATAATACCAGAAGGAAACCTTTGGATTCGCGCAGCGGCGCTCAAATCTCAGCCTCGGCCGAGGATACGACGTTGATGAGGCGACGCGTCGCGATTAACCGCGATAAGCCACACGTCAGATGCGAAACTGTTCTCTCTTGCTCGGGAGCGCCCGTCGTGTCTTTAGCCGGCGGATTTTTTACGGTAGCGTACGAGCCGCAAGTTAAGGCGTCGCCCCTCGGTATCTCGAATATCAATGTTAATCCGCAACGGGCGATTTAACCTCGTCGGCGCATAATATGCGCGTTCCATTTTCCTAGTGACACGCGTTAAGCGCGCGGCGCACGGACTGCACGACGGGCGCATGAATGACAAAGGGGGGAAGGAGAGGACGGGAGGGGGTGGGGTGGGAAACGATCGCGCTTGCGCCAAGAAAGCGGCACCGTTCTGCTCGCGATCGCGCGCGTGGTTGTAAGAGCCGAGGAGATTGAAAGTACTATCGACTTGGCGGCATCCGATCCCAGATTGTCGCGTCGCCCCGATGATATCTCTCTTTGTATGTGGGATTCTTACAAAGGGATACCCGCGATCTCTTTCTTTTCCGATCAATTGTTAAGAGATAGGCAAAAATAAAATTGTAGTGATCTCTATTTTTCCCAGGAAAAAAATTTATCCAATTGGTAGAGGGACGAAAGTACAAGTTGGGACAATCGGAACCTCGCAGAAATTGTATCAGCTCATTGAGAATTGAAACACTTTGCTTTTATATGAGCGACGCTCTAGATCAGTCCAGACTGATCAATTGTTGGGAGACAAAAGTAAAATTGTAACGACAAACTCTATTTTTCCCAGGAAAAAGATTTGTCTGATTGGTAGAGGGGCGAAAGTACAAGTTGGGACAATCGGAACCTCGCAGAAATTGTATCAGAAACACTGCTTTTATACGAGCGGCGTTCTAAATCAGTCAAGACGGTGGCCGGTTTCCTGCGATCTTTCCGAAACACGGAGTTGGCGAAGGAAGTTGAAACTTTTGCGGTGCTCTGTACCAGGCGTACACACCGTTGCAGGTATAGAGGAAGAAGGAATGGGACATGGGAGGGGGAAAGACAGAAAGAAACAGAATCGGCGGTCGTGCACGTAAAATGTGCAATTGGACCAACGATGCCGACGACGACGACGATGACGACGACGTAAACGTAAACGTCGATGACGGGCCCGACGCGGCTTGACGTTTCGCGGCCGCTAAGGACGCTCACACATATAATGCACTTGCACATACGTTCACTTACGCACGCGTGCGATCCATAGAACCGCGATGCATCGGGACGTTTGTGTGCGTCGTGTCGCTTGATCGTCGTCGGCGTCGTCCATGACGTCCGGATGATGGTGATGGTAACCGGTCGCGATTGTAGAGGAGGATGACGATTGGTGGTAGTGCGCCTAGTTGCGTCGCCAATAGTAGTAGTAGTAGTAGTAGTACTAGCGCTAGTAGTGGTACCGGCGACGGTGGTGGTGGGACGTAGCGGTGGGGTGGTGGCAACCGGTGGTGGTGGTGGTGGATACCCAAGATGATGGTGGGGTAATCGGATGGCGGCGCTCGTAGCGCGCAAGCCGTGCCGTCCGACGCGGATGCAGTTACGGGAGCGCAGCGCGACCCAACGCAACTCGACTTAACGTCGCATATCCGGAGCCGGATCAAACGTCGAGGCCTGGGCAAGTGGAGTGCGTGTGCGTGTGTCGTCGTCCCGTCTCCCTCTCGCCCGAGGTATTTAACGCGCGAGTACCGGGAGCAGGGGGAGAGTGACGCGAGGGGTGGACACAGAGTGCAGGGAGTGAAAGATATAGGGACGCGGGGTGTACAGGGACGGAGAGGAAGGAAGGAAGGTAAATCTTGGGAAGAAATCGGAAGGAGGATCTCGGGTCTTGGGATCGACACTAGAGTGATAGAGAAAGACAGAGGGGTTGAGGGGCCGCCGAGTGAAGTTGGGAAAGAAAAGAAGTTTCTTCCCGATCGAGACGCGATTCGTTGCCGCCGCCGCCGTCGTTGTTGTTATTGTTGTTGTTGTTGTTGTGAACGCGCGCCGGTTAGGATCGTCGATCGTGACAAGGCACCCCTAAAGCAGCATCGGCCAGATAGGAAAGAGGAAGAGGAACACGAAAGATCGACCGGGTGGAATCGGCGTGCGAGAGGGAGAAAGAGAGGAAAACTCGCCGCTCGTCATCGTCATCGTTAATGACAGTGGTATTCGCGATCAGCCTCGTCGCCAGGAATACCAGGCAGAGGAGGATCATCGGTGTCTACGCGATCCTCGCATAGACACATTGCAGCGAAACGGTACCGGAGCAACAGGCTCCTTCCAGAGAGAGAGAGAGAGAGAGGGAGAGGGAGGAAGGTAGGGGGCGACCGGGGGTGGATCGGTGCATCCGTCGATCGTGACGGCGCCCGCGCGTGTTTATCAGTCCGCTTGACGTGGCTTACTAGTTTTGCGAGTGTACGTCGAAAAGCAAGAAATCGCCTGACGGAAGGAGAGATGTCGTCGGGAAAGCGCGCCGATCGCAGAGACCGGCAGCCCGGAATGCGTCGGCGAGTTGCCGCGAGAGACTCTGAAGCACGCGAGTGAGGAAGAAGGTCCTTTCAAGAGCGCGAGAGTGAGTAGTCGTCATTTTACCTCGAGAAATCGGAAGAGATAGGTAGAAAGAGAGAGAGAGAGAGAGGGAAAGGGGAACCATAAGAGCGCGTTCATTAGTCGACGCACCGAAATCCGATCGAGTCCTCTATGAGCGCGCCGGCGATGAAAGATACACGCATAGTGATCGAGTGCCGAGGAAGAGAGGTGCGTGTGCATGTATGTAGATCGTGTACGAGTGAGAAGGAGTGTCCTCCAACATGCGCGCGCGCGCGCGCGAATGTTGGAGGTGCGCTCGCGTTCGCGCGTGTGCGTCAAAGGAGAATGTGCACGTGTCATCGTGTGTGCCTAGGTGTGCGGGGCGAGAGGGGACGAGGTACGGGGAGAGAACAGAGAGAGAAAGAGAGAGAGAGCCGATCGGTGCGCGCGAGAGGCGCACAACTAGCGTCGGTTCTCTTAGACACCAAAATGGCCGAAAAGATTTTGCGCTCGCGCGAGCTCGTCGATGATGGTCATCGTCATCGTCGATGGGTGACGGGAGAGAGGATCCGCCAGAGTCGGCGAGACATCAGCGTCGTCATTTTTCGTTATCGCTGTTTTGTCTACGATCGTCCACCTTTCGACGGCTTCTTCTTCTTCTTTTCTTGTCTCCCTCTTTCTCTCTCTAGCGGCGAGTTGACCCCGTTTTGACGACCGGCGCAAGCGAGTTATTTCGCGCACTGTATCTGTCTCTCGGTATCGTGTTTTCTCGTTTGCGGGGGCGATGCGTTTCTGGGAAATTAGCTAGATTGAAATGATCGCCTTATCGAGCGAGCTCTTCGGTCCCGGATAATTACGAGGATCGAGTTATTTCTGAAATTCTCCAGTTTCCTAACGTTATCAGCGCGACTTACTGTTAATAAATAGTTTTCGGATTTCATGGATTTAATTATCAAGTTTGAACCGTTGATGGAATTTTTCTGTCTCTTCATTCACGCGGCACCATCTGAAAGGTGATTTATTTTTTCTCCTTCAGTTATTCGTCAAGTTGCTCTAGTGAGAAGACAAAACTTCAATTCGAGTGCTTGAAAATAAGGGTAGATGATTAAAAATTACGAGTAACTGGAAAAATTAGGCAATAGCTCGAGGATAAAAGATCGCATCAGAAATAAAGCTGAAACACAAAACAATCTGTCTAATGATTGAAAAATGTTTTATACGAATTAAATATTGTAAAAATTTTCTTAATTAATACTAGCAATATATGTTGTGCAGAAATACTCTTGCACCTCCTTTTAATATATTCACAATTTTCAAGTACCAATTGCAAGAGACGTGCCCTTTCATCGCTATAAAACGCTATAATCGCGACAAAACGTTCGTTGTGAAGCAAACCAATTCGACGTGTGATCCTCGTCGAAGTGAGCCGCGTTAATAATAATCGCGAGCGTTAATATTTCTTCTTTTACTCGAAATTTTATCCCGTCCCGTTACAATCTTTTTTTTCACACGCATTTCGCGCCATAATTCCTCGATGATGATTACGCATATATATATAAATACGCTATAGGGACGGCTAAAATTTCTGCCGATACGCGATGTCCGCGATAATATCGAATCATAATTTCGCCTCCGATAGAACAGCGCCGCGTTGTAATTATTAATCCGCGAGTTGTTTCACGCGAGTGAATTTGATCCAGATCGATTCCAATCGCGCCATTGTGTCGGATAATGTTTACCAAGGTTCTTTTGTGCTGGCGAGTGTTGAAAAACACATGTTGTTCCGGCGCCGAGGGGGGAAGGGGAGGGGGAGGGAGAAGCGCGTTTCCCCCCTTAAAATCAATGCGAATCCGTAATAATTCGCGCTTTGAGGAATGGAAACATCATACATCTCTGATTTTATTCGTCCGGTCCGCTTCAGGAACCTGGGCATACGATTACTCAAAGTGTAAGCGGAATCGAAGAAAGTCGCAAACAAATTGTCGATGAAAATTTCGGACGAAAAATGTAATATAGAATTTTCATTAGTAGATATTGTTACTTTATCATCTATTTAATTAATGGAAACTAAATATTTAAATAATATTATTTTATTAGTAATTATTCTTTTATTTTTTGTTTAATTAATAATTATTCTTTTTTTTCTAATCAGTAATTATTCTTTTATATTCGAAGTTGTCAATTTATAATTCTTCTTGCTAAATATAATGTGCTATAGAATTTTCATCAGTATATTTTACTAATACACTTTATTGTTAACTTATTTAATTAGCGTATTAAATAGTGTCATTAATTATTATATATTATTATCTTTTATAATTTATCAACTTATAATTCTTCTTGTGATCTGTCCACACATCGAGTAATTCAATTTTCTTCAAGAATTATCGTCAACAAGGTTGCCAATGATCATCAATATATCAACTTCCTTGATGTGAAAATTTGTAGCTGGCATTCAAAGTTTCAAGGGAAAATTTTCGCATTACTTGTTTGAGACGTTACATCTGCGTTTCGTACGCGATATTTCGATGCAAATGAGGGAAACGCGGGACGAAATCGCTCCGATGGATCGAATAAAAATCGCGCGGCCGAAACGGGACGTCGCGGGACGCAGAGCTGGATGCAACACGCCGTCTGTCAGTTTTATCGAGCGAAGCCGGTCGTCACGTGTTCCACGCGGAAACCTGTCGCTCCGGACGAGCTGGTCGCGTAGGGAGACCGGAACCTCGTTGTCTCCGACGTTACCGACGTTCGTACGATATGGAACATCCAGAAGCCGAGATTCGAGGGGGAAGAAGGGGGTCACAAATCGAAATTCTTTCGTCCGCTTTCCGGATTTCGGCCCCGGCTTTTCCGCATCGCGTCCTTTCATTCGAGAGGTCTGCCAATAAATTTCGACCACTCGAACCCGGTCCTTCGACGTAGTAAATTCCAGAGAACTTGTTCGGCAAGTGTAAGTCAAAATGATTATCAGCGATTCGTGGATTTTTTTCGCGGTTTAAAAATATTTTCCGCGCTCTCTCGATCAACGACGAGCAATTTTCAATCGGAACGGTACCCTCGGTGCAGGTTTCACGCGCCTTGCAACATTGTTCAAGGCGTGTAGAGCCGGAAGAGATGGGAGCTCAGCCGGCGTGAACCTGCTCCTGAGAATGCAATTTTCTTCCGATACCAGAGAGGCGCGATCTATCGGGTAAACAGATTCCTGGATGTTTACGTTGTACGAACCAATTACACTATGCCCAGTCGAGCGACGCTTAGCGCTTGGTTCGCGGGGTAATTAGAACGCGCATGTCGCAAAAAGAACGCACGGGGCTGTGTGTGCGAGGCTAATTCGATGGAAATGCGTGTAAACTGGCGTAAACCAACCTCGGCTCTGACGCTCCTTTCTGCTTTCTCGATCGAGAACCTATTTCCCATTTCACGCGAGATCTCGTTTCTCGATCGCTTCCGTCTCGTTATCCGTCAAAGTCGCGCTCATGCGAGTCAGTTCAGAAATAATTTCGACGATTGTGTTTGCTCTATGCTCTTGTATTAATAGACGATGTATAGACATCTATTTGTGTTTTCAAGAGTCCGTTCGAGTGATGTAATTACGCCACTTGGGCAACGACAGGCTGCGAGGTGTAAAAAAACAGATAGACAAGATACGAACGGACAGAGACTTTATTCATAATAACTCGTCACAGGTCACGTGGGAGAAAAAGAGAAACGTGTATAATTTATATAATTTGCACACAAAAAGATGCAAATAACGCGAGATCTCTCGGGGCTTGTGAGGAAAACGTCCGAACAGCCGGGTCCGGCGATCAGCTGATTTCTGTCATCGGCAATTCGTCGGCGCGATCTCTTTGTCACTTCCTTTGTCAGCGAAAATCGGACTCATCGAGGAGAGGAGGTGACTCACGGATTCTTTCCCCCTCTCTCTCTCTCTCTCTCTCTCTCGGTCGCGGCGATAAATTACGTATCGTTGCCTCTCGGAAGTGGACGCTTTAACGGCGCGTTAAGCACGGACGTTTATTGACGTAATAATTTAGCGAAATTAATTTATGCGCGCGGCGAAAGATCGGCCGTATCGCGGCTTAGATTGCGACAACACGCGCTCGGGATCCGTGCGATATCGGCAAACAGCCGCGACGGACATCGCCATTTTCGTTACGCGGTCGCGCGTGCTTCCAGCCGCCGGAATTATCGCGCGAATGCGGTTCCCTCCCGTCCTCTCTCTCTATCCATCTCTATCTCTATCTCTCTCTCTCTCTCTCTCTCTCGCTCTTCTTGTACAGGCCGCGCCAGAATTATCGCCGCTTCTCCGATCGGCGAATTTGTAACCAACGGGAATTCGCATTCTTCCGCGGAAAATTTAATCCATCGTCATGATTTTTCAATTACGTCTGTCGATTAATGTCCGACGATTAAAATTCTTCAATTAGTCGCGAAACTTAATTCGGACATTCTCGATGTTAAGGAATTCCGCAATTACACCTAAATTTTCGAGGTTTGTGAAGAAGAGGCCACGAATTTATACAAACCCATTTTAATCTCTCTCTCTCTCTCTCTCTCTCTCTCTCTCTCTCTCTCTCTCTCTCTTTGTTTCTTGCTTCATGTCTAGCGAGAATTCTTTAAAAGAATTGAAAGTGCAGAAAGAGCAATTATGTATAAGTGTTGGGGCCGGAAGAGCCCAGTGAGTGGAAAAAATCATGGTAGATTCCCTTTTTTTTTACAATTCCGGATTTTAACCAACGCAATAAATTGACAAAAAATTACAAAACTAATTAATATGTAACATTAAAATATATTTACATAACTTATGCAAAAAAATATTTTTGCTTCAATTATAATAAATTATTATTAAAGTTTAAAAAATGAAGTCAGTACAATAATAAGGTCTTTTTTAGTTCAAATTAATATGCGAAATTTTTTAAACGAAAACTGAAAATATTTGACTGTTATTAAACTTTATTTTTAATTTTTAATTTAATAAGAAAAATAGTAACAGAATTTAAATTTTTTATTACTATAGATTCGCGTTTATCCTCTAATATCTAACAAAAAACTAATTTATTTTCCATATTGACTTCTAATCTGTTGCGGATTTTATTTTACGGGCAAAGATTAAATTAAGCGCATTAATTAGCTCTATCAAATGATAAATATCGATAAAAAGGTTTTTTTTTAACAGAAAAGACTAGTTTTTGCCAGTTTTTTTCCAGAAAATAGCAGTTTTTGCCATCCTTGACGTGGATTTTATTAAAAAAAAAATATGGAATCTTGCCAAGCTCTCTTGCCTAGTTCTCTTCTAGCTTAATTAACTCGAGGGAACTTGTCGTGAGCGGGTTTTGTTCTCACGAAAATCATTTCGCGCGTCATTAGAAAATTTTCAAGAATATATCGCGATAGGCGTGTCGCCCAACGAGACTCCAACGATACTTTATAACGCGCCGATAGCGATCGCGGCGGTATTAAAACGTAATCAGCCCGGCCTCGCGCAATCCTTGCGCGATTATCTCGGCGCGCGATCGGGAAAAAGCGCGATTATCTTCGACGTTTTCAAATCGCTACGTTACGGCTCTCCGCTCGGTTACCACATCTATTCTCGCGGTCGCCGCGGCCTGAAATTGATCGCGTCTCTCTCTCTCTTTCTCTCTTTCGCCGCGAAATGTCAAGGCGAACACTGGAGCGAAGCTCGCTCCGGGCGATTTCTCGCGAAATCGCGCGCGATTTTCGTCACGTAAAGTCCAATTATGCGAAACGTGAAAAAATTCACGTCGCCAACTATTTCGCCAGCCCCGTCTTATCGCAATCGCTCTTTGTTCCGTTTTCTCGACTTTGGACTCGCTCGCGAATATAATAATCTTCAAAGAAAGACGGATAAATTTCCCAGGAATTTCGGAAGCGCTTGAATTTCGATGATTCACGTGTCAAGTATTCTTAATTCGCCTCTTTCTTCTCGAGAGATGCGTATCGATCCGCCTGTGCATTCGCATTTATCCGCGATGTAATGATCTTTCCCGTGCGCTCGAGGGGATTTAATCCCAGAGCATTCAATCTATAAATGATTTCCTCGGGAGATAAATCAGCTCCGTATGATAACTGTTAAGTCAAGTTTTTGTAGAGGTAGAAAAATGTAATGGCATAGTCCGCTGCCCGCGGATTGCGCGATTCGATTGGCTGGCCGTGTTCGCTTCTCGGTTTTACCATCGCCATCGTATAAACGGGAACGCGGTCTCATCTCTCTATATCTAATAGATGAAAATAGATGCAAATTTTTTAGGAAACGTCAAAAATTTCCGCTCCAATGCAGCACTCGTCTCATCAAGCCTTTGTCTAATTTCAACTTTTGCAAACAGTCTGAAATTCTAGATATAAATTTGGAGTCCGATGGATCTCTCCTCATTTTTCCTTTTCCCCCTTTTTTTTTTTTTTCGATGCGGTGACACTTTCGGACAGTCGGGACGAGAATACATTCTACAAAGTTTGGGCGCGTTTTATCGACAGGCATTTTCAATCCGGCTCGAATTCCCGGACTATCGGACTCGGACTAAATTTCGCTTTCCCGGTAGTTTTTCGGGGTGGGAGGGGGGCGGGGGGAAGGCGAATTTTTCGCGCGAGCATTTTTAAAAGTCACTTTCGACGCGACGCGCCCTCCCCTCGTCTTCTCCTCCGCCGACGTTTTTTTTTTTTTCATCGTGACGGCAAATTATGCGCGCTTTTATCCGCGTATTTTTTTACGCGCGATACCACCATGGTCGCGAAAGAGCGCAATTACTCGCTCGAAGGTGAATGTAAATAATGACGGTCGCGTGCGAAAATCGCCGACGGGGCTACAAAGGATCGAAAATGACACAACGCGCGATGATGACGCGGCGAAACGATCCCGGCGATCATTATTATCCGCCGCTCGACACGGATGGTAGATAGATAGATTTATACACATGCACGGAGGATGATTATTTCGAGAGAGGATGACGTGGATCACGGATACGCAAATCCGGCGGCTGCGACGTCTGTCTCTATCGCGCGCGAATATTTCGAGGCTTGATTTGCCCCGCGCGGGGGAGAGAGGCGATTATTCGCATAATTCGTTGTCATCTTGGACGCTGCCATATTCATATGATAATTAGCGATGCGAAATTCTCGTCGTGCGTTTAGCAACCAACCGATGCGGAATGTCGCGAAGTCGTGCGCAGCATCCTTAAATCTCTAGATGAGCGAGAGCCTGCGTCGTAAATTGAATATCTTTGCCCTGACCGCGTTGAAATTCTATAAATAGTAGGCGCCGCTGTGAAACGCGACCGAAACTTTACCTTGGAGGGCGAAAATTATCGCCGAACGTTGTACTTGATTCGGGGAGGCAAGTAAGTGCCTTGGAAGAGATAAAATAAATTTCGATTGCTAATTAAATAAATAATTTAATTCAGTAAAATAAATATATTCATATTTAAAAAAAACAAGATATGTACGATCATTCCTTCCGAGGCTTAGAAATTATAATTCCTCCTCTCTCTTGACAATTAATTTTTATTTATTTTTATTTTTTTATAAAAATTCTTCATTTTATGATTTTAATTGAATATATAAGTTTCTAATATTGTGGTTTCTAATATCGTGTCCCTCGTTTGCCCAAGAGCCGATACTTACGTTCGCACGTATTGCACTTTGGTGCACATGCCGTTTAGAAATTCCCGGAATCGTCAGGACTAATTTTGAGCCCGTAGTTTTGCGGCGAAGACGCGACCGTTCGCCGCGGCTTCCCGCTTTAGAAAGCTGAAATTTGCCGTATTCAGTAGGTTAAAGTAGAAAATTCGGTATGACCTCGATTTAGAACTCCGCGCACAGCTGGCTCGCGCGCCTGAGTCACTTAGACGTTGACCAGGAGCGAGAAAAAGCACTCTTTCTATTTTCACGCGCATATGTGTGTGTAAAATTTAGAATTTTAAATTTTCATATTTTCGATAAAATTTAGAATTGCGAATTTTCATATCAGTGAAATTTAGAATTCGAAGGAATTGCGTATTTAGAAATTCCTTCTTGCCGATTAAATATTGACATATGATGATTTTGCAAGTTATGTAAATATAAAGTGCGAAATATGACAATGAATTAATTTATATCGGCATTCAAGAATTCGAGCACGAATCCCTTGGATGATAGCACGAGAAACACGACGATGACCAAGAGAAAAAAAATACTCTTTCTATCTTCAAGTGTGTCAAATTTAGAATTTTTAATTTTCATATCGATAAAACTTAGAATCGTGAATTTTCGTATCGGTAAAATTTAGAATTCGAAGGAATATTTAAATTCCTAGTCCCTTTATTTGTTACTGATGAAATATTGACATTTGATTGATGTTTTCTTGTTAAAATTAAGTGTATCAGGAAATGATAATGAATTAATTTAAATTCAGTGTTCGCCATAAATTTGTACATGTGTGTAAAATTTAGAATTTTAAATTTCATATCGATAAAACTTTGAATCGTGAATTTTCATATCGGTAAAATTTAGAATTCGAAGGAATATAAATTCTTAGTCCCTTTATTTGTTACTGATGAAATATTGACATTTGATTGATGCTTTCTTGTTAAAATTAAGTGTATCAGGAAATGATAATGAATTAATTTATTCAGTGTTCGCCATAAATTTGTACATGTGTGTAAAATTTAGAATTTTAAATTTCATATCGATAAAACTTTGAATCGTGAATTTTCATATCGGTAAAATTTAGAATTCGAAGGAATATTTAAATTCTTAGTCCCTTTATTTGTTACTGATGAAATATTGACATTTGATTGATGCTTTCTTGTTAAAATTAAGTGTATCAGGAAATGATAATGAATTAATTTAAATTCAGTGTTCGCCATAAATTTGTACATGTGTGTAAAATTTAGAATTTTAAATTTCATATCGATAAAACTTTGAATCGTGAATTTTCATATCGGTAAAATTTAGAATTCGAAGGAATATTTAAATTCCTAGTCTCTTGTTACCGATTAAACATTGACATTTTATCGATGCTTTTTTCGTTCACGCTAAAATTAAGTGTATCGGGAAATGATAATTAATTTAAATTCGGTGTTCGTCAAAAATTCGATAAATTAATTTAAATTTGGCGTTCGAAAAAAATCGTTCGTGCTAAAATTAAGTGTATCGCGAAATGATGACGAATTAATTCGAATCGGCGAGGGATCCGAGCGAGAATCCCTTGGACGGGAAACGCACGAGAGGAAGCACGGATCGAGTTGAATTTTTCGCGAGCAACGGCGCGAAAAAGCCAACGGAATTTTTCAGGCGCGCGTCCAGTAACGAACTTTACGAGCGATATGCGTTTTGTCGATTTTGAACAGGTGGTGGAAGGAGAAGCCCCCGGTGATCGGGGCGGAAAACTGGCTCGTTTCCGACACAGGAAAAGGAGGAAAAAAAATAAAACGGCCGCGGACTAATGGAGTAATGGACTTTGATACAGTTTACGATGCGGGAATTACTACGCGACACTGTCGAAAAAAGGGGGAAAAAATAAATAGTGTGAAAAATTAAATAATACGACCGTTATACTCTTATCAATCAAGTTTCTAGATTTTTTTCCCCTCTCTGGTTTCTCTCGCGACGGGAATATTTCGCGCGAATAATTGCGATGTCAAATAGCCTCGTGTAATTATTTAATTCCATGCCCAACATTTTAAAGTACGATAAATATATACCATCGTCGCGTATATATATATCGCAATATTGTCTCGTAAGAGACAAAAAGAAAAAAAAATGCTATCGATACGAGCGAGTAGAAAGCGCGAGTCTCGTCGCGTGGCGTGGAAAGAGGAAAATACGAGAGCGAGGAACTATTGCGGGAATAATTATCGCCGTTAACAGGCGGCGCAGCAACGGCCGTTAAATACCGTAATACGAAATAATAACAGACTTTTAAAACGTCGTTAAGTCCCGGCGCCGATAGAGGTAACGGCATTAGAGGCGCGCTGCTCCCGTTGCCGCGCATTAATTCGCGCCGAGTGTCGCGAATGCCGTTCGCAATCGATATCTCGCCGCGTTTTGAAATAATAATAATCGAGTCCGTTATCGGGGCGCGGGTAATGGAGCTTTTTCGTATTAATGCGCCGCGACAACAAAACGAGACCTCCCCCCCTCCTCCCTCGGGGAGGGGTCGGGGGAGCGGCACCCTTTTCGGATTATTTGCGCGCCGCGAAATTTCATGAAATAATACGCTTCGCGGCCGCGAAAATGCACATGTGAAAAATTAACACGGTCAATTTGCCCGCGGGCGGGACGTCCGCTGCCGGCGAGTTCTGTTACGTTTCGCGTACATAAATTCGGCCGCGAGTAGCTCCGGTCAATATTTAATTCCGGCGATGGATCGCCCGGAGATGCATGATTCCGGTGAAAACGTCGGACGGGCGAAAAATTTTGCAGCTTTTGATATCGCGATTGATTAATCCGGCCGCCGCACTTGAGTCGCGCCGAATCCTAAACAAGGTGACGCGACACACGTGACGCCCGCGCGCGCGCGCGCGCTGTATTTTTCGTGCAAACAGCTCGCGACAAAACGGCACGTGGAAAAGAGAAAAATCCGTGAAAGTACGTCTGTTACCGTTTAAGCTCAAACCTTTAGTTTCTAAGCCCGACGAGCAACAGGTTGCGCCATTGTGGTGACTTGAAAACTCCGCTTACGTGGATACTTTCAAAATCCTTCTCTCTTTTCGCGCGCGCTTTTCTCTCTCTCTCTTTCTTTCTCTGTGTACAATTATTCTTTATTGTTCCGCCGCTGCTGCACTTGAGACGCCAGTCGAAGAATTTCTGTCGAGCAAAAGCTAGCTTGTAAATCGGGGCGCTCGTCATCGTGCGCTTTTGCATCCATTTTGCTTCTCTTGGAAACGGTCTTTAATGATTCTCACGCGCACGATTTTCTCTCGTTATGATATTTTGCAAAAAAGTATTACGAGCTTCAAATTGATATGTTCTTGAGCAGTTGCATGCAAATTTATTGAGTTTTAATTTCATCATAAAATAGCGATAATAATTGATTGATCTGCAGAACTCGTATCTTAAATTTCTGGATCAATTTTCCTCTTGCATCACGTGCAAAAATGTTGTCGCCTCGTGTCAATCTTATATATTGCAAATTATATCGTTATTTGTCCGTTGAACGACTCTTACTGCTTCTTAAAAACTTCTCGTTGCCATTGTTGTAAAAAAAAGATTTGATACTGATCGCAAAGTATATTAAAAGTAACAATAGAAAATGAAGAATCAAAATGATTTGTGACAAATTACGAGGGTCTTATTCGAAAGATAATCGGTCGAGACAAGCATGAGATGAAAAAATGGATAAAAGAAAATTAATAAAAACAGTTTACACATATGAAGAGAGGCAGAGAGATGTGGAATCCCAACTAGAACAGCATCGCATGCAGCGCATCCTGTTTGCGCGTGCGCTGGAGTTGCGCACGTGGACGCAGTTTGACGTTTATATATTTATACATATATATATAAATAAATATATACATATATACTTATAATCGCGATGACATTCGAATCAACGCGAGGACGATCGGCGAGGAAGGGGGAAGCGCGCTGCGGGTTATAGCAAAATGGCCGTCGAATTTAGACTTATGTAACGCGATCCTCGCGTGCGTGCGTTCTCCGACACAAGTCGGTTCTTTCTTTTTCTTATTCCACCTGTCGAATATCGTGGAGGGGCTTCCGCGTGGGACGTGCACATCTCGAGCCTCGTTGATTGTCGGCTTGTGGACGGCCATGAGTTTTCAGAAATTTCGCTAGAGATCTCTGAAATTTGCGAGGAAACGTTGTTACGTCTTAAAATCAATGTAGCTTCTGAAAAAATTTCATTTTTTGCGTCAGCTGTTTACAAATGAACAATATTGCGAGCGATAAGATTATTGTATCTCTCTCTCATGACATTATTATATTTATATTATAAATATTTAAATATATAAGTATATAAATATTTAAATATATAAATATATAAGTATATAAATATTTAAATATATAAATATATAAAAATATAATTTATATATTTATACAATATTATAAAATATATTGTATTATTATATATATTGTATAAAATTATTGTATTGTTCCCTTATAAATTTGACAGATTAAATTCTCACACACAAGTGTAACATGTATATAATCTAAATTATAAAAAAAAATACTTACAAGATTAAACCTTGCAACTCTATCACTTGCGAATTACATCGTATATTTTCATTAAAAAGAGATCATTGCTAATTTTGCGCCAGCCATATCCAAATTTCGTTTTGTCATGGCTAACTGATAAAGCAATCATTTTCATTGTTAATATAATCGCATCGTCAAACGCGAACTTATACCGCGTGTCATCGCGTTACTTATTATTCTCGCAATATTTACATTTTGGCGATATCATAATTATTGACGTGAAATATTTTTAATTAAACTGTTAACAGAAAGCAACAAAACCGCGCATATATGTTTCACACGAGCTTTATAGTTTACAAGTTATGTTGTACACACATTACATTGTTTAATCTTCATTTTTCTATTTTAATTTAATTCCGATCGCATTTTTATAAATTATTTACAGTGTCGCTAGCGAGGTTTAAACATTCATGATAAAAAGATGATGTAATTTTTTTGCATATTAAAATATTCAGTTTATATCACTTAAAATAAGCACCTCATGTAAGTTGCATAAAGGATGTTGCTTTACATTGACAGTTTCCTATCGAAAGCTCGAAACGCGAATTGTAACGCTTCAAAGAATTTGTAGAAAATCTCGAATCAACGTCCATCAAAAGCTAATAATATATTAATGCCTCTTAAATAATTTGACAGATCTCGATCAAAACTGTTCGATCAAGTCAGTTTTCTTATCTAAGTTAATCATGGGATAAGATATATACTAACAAGGGAATCTCACAAACTGGAAAAACCTGATTTTGAAACTTTATACACATATAAAATGTAAACAAAAATTTAATCGTAAACATTTCTATTTAATATTCATTTTAATAAAGTTTTGAAAATATAATTTAAAATTTTCAAAAATCTTTGAACAAAATTATTTTACTAACGTGATTAAATCGAGGTATTTTTATCATGAAATTTTTGTGTGAAACATTTTCACCTCTTGAAATTATTTTTGATCCTCAACTGGACATTTCTAAATTCATCTATCATGTATTATCAGAATTTTCAAATTCGCAGGGGCTTTTGCAAAATTAAGGAGTGACAATCTCCCATCTTCTTTTGTCTCTTGACGTTCGTCGCACTTCCTGTTTCTACGAAAAGTAGCCGATATATCCGGTGTATTTCGGGCGCTTTTATCGCATCGCGATATCGACCCGTCACTTGCATCAAGGCGATCGATAAATACCGGGCCGATGAAATATCAGACGTCCATGAATGCACGATAAGTATACCGACGATTATACTTGACATCTTCTATTAGTCATCGTGTAATTTTATTCGCGAAATGTGAGCGTCAATTGTGCATATATACCGACGACGAACGTCGTACAATTAGGTGATACCAAGTAGCGGTTAGGTCGGAATATCAGCAAATTGACCGATAGATTTAGACTTACATAATCAGACGCGCGCTTATACGTCGTGTCCTCGACTGAAAGCCTTCCATTAGAATATTTTCGATCGCTCGAGCTCTCGACAAGATAGAAGAATCGTTTCGCGTTACCATCTTAATTCTTTGATTCCCTTAAATAAAAACAAAAACTACCTTTGAATATTAAAAAATGCGAATAACAATTGTTCTCCTAATCTAATCTCGCTTCTTCGAGGAAGAAAATGCGATCCTGGTTGGGATACAAACGCGAATAACGAGTTAATCGAATATTCCTTTAAACACTCAACCGCACAATGTTCGGCGTGGCACAATAATCGGGTATAGAAAGCTACAGAATATTGCAACAGGCATGGAAAATGTATCCGCGCGATGGAAAAAGCGTGTGTCGATCCTGATTCGCAGAGGATGAAGGAGGGAAGCAGGCGGTCATTATATCGGAGTGAATAAAAGATTGTGTTCAGTCGAGCCGACAGAAATCCAAAGAAAGCCGTGTAATAATTCGCTGTAAAAAGCGAACGTTTTCAAGGAAGGATCTCGTGTCTAATGACGGGAAGAAATAATAAAAAAAGAAAGAGGACGACGCGATCGATGGGAATAGAAGATGGGCGCGTCATTAGATGCGGCAGGACGCGCGATCTCGCGTCTTTCTCTCATTTTCGTCTCCTTAAACCGCATTCGTTCCCAGCGCATGATCGCATCTCGTTTAGAGGGGAAAGTAGGGGGAGGAGGAGATGCAAAAATCGCGCATTCCGCGTTCAGGTGCGGCGGCAGATCGAATTAGCAATGGCTCTTCGCGAGGGGGAGAAAGATAGAGAGATGGGGATCCGTCGATAAAAAGCGCAATCACGTGACAGAATCTCCATGCGACTCGTTCGAAAGCTTTGGTGCCGAAACGATTGCGCCGAATGATTCATTATTTGCGCGCGCGCATATGTCGCCCTTTCACCGCGAAACCTACGAGAGTTTGACCGAGCCGCGCGCTATCCACGCGGTAATCCAAACCATCGATGGAATTTACATTCGGCCTATCGAGTGAATTACGAAGCGAGCGGCACACACAATTGCATTACAGTTATTGCGCGATATTGACATTAAATTCGCGTTAGCGAATCCGACCGCTATTTTTGCGATAAAAGTTAGACGCAATGTTTCTACAAACTATACAGGGTGACCCATTTTAACTTAGGCAGCCAAATAACTCGAAAAATAAGCAAGATAGAGAAAAATGTTTTAGACAAAAGTTGTATGGTTTCGAGGGGGCCATAAGATGGTATCATTGGTTTGACCTTGAAGAGTCATTTGAAGGTCACGTGAAGGTCACTTCAATTTTTTTAAATGGAACATCCTATATATTTTTGTACATTCTTGTAGCTCATCTCGAGAGCTTTCCAAAACACTATAATTAAGTACATTTTCGTTAAGTACTTTTTGAGTTATGAGGCTTGAAATAATTTCTTAATTTTACATAAACCGTAAAATATCTTGTAAAATATTCATTTTTCGATTACCTTACCTTAATAGTTTTATGTACAAAATAATGAGAGGAATCAATTGGTGTAAAGAAAACACATAGTTGTTTCGAAGAAAAAATATGTAATTTGCAATTAACAATTCCATATTTTTTCTTAAAAACAACTATGTGTTTTCTTTACACCAATTGATTCCTCTCATTATTTTGTACATAAAAGTATTAAGGTAAGATAATCGAAAAATGAATATTTTACAAGATATTTTACGGTTTATGTAAAATTAAG
Organism: Camponotus vicinus; assembly: GCF_025532165.1. NCBI lineage: Eukaryota > Metazoa > Arthropoda > Insecta > Hymenoptera > Formicidae > Camponotus > Camponotus vicinus. Next base: position 11,276,390 of record NW_028141945.1, read on the forward strand.
AAATTATTTCAAGCATCATAACTCAAAAAGTACTTAACGGAAAGGTACTTAATTATAGTGTTTTGGAAAGCTCTCGAAATAAGCTACAAGAATGTACAAAAATATATAGGGTATTCCATTTAAAAAAATTGAAGTGACCTTCACGTGACCTTCAAATGACTCTTCAAGGTCAAACCAATGATACCATCTTATGGCCCCCTCGAAACCATACAATTTTTGTCTAAAACATTTTTCTCTATCTTGCTTATTTTTCGAGTTATTTGGCTGCCGAAGTTAAAATGGGTCACCCTGTATATATATATTTATATAGTATATATATATATATATATATATATATATATTTATTTATTTATTTATTTATTTATTTATTTATCATGAATCATTTTTATACATTTATGTAATTATATATTAAATTGCTAAAATATTTTCATGCTCTTATATTTTTACGCGCAGATATTCAATCTGATATTTGTGTAATAAATGTCAATTATAAAATATATAATATAGTATATACAGGGTGTTTCTTAATAAGTGCTAAAAATTTTAGGAGATGATTCTTTGTCGAAAATTAAGCGGGGTTTTTCATATAAACATATACTCCTATATCTCTCCCTGTGGAGTTTCACTCCTCCAAAAATGGGAATAAAAATTAGGTTTTTATTTTTTAGGTTTTCAGGTTTTTATTATAATTTTGTTTTTATTCCAATTTTCCCAACATTAACTCCAATTTTATTTTTATTTTAAAATTTAACCTTCTAATTTCGAAATCTTTGCTATTTAGCATCGCGTTGTGCACGATAACGTATTTTATTTTTTTCTTGAAAAAACTACTGATTTTATGAAAGAAATGAAAGAAATAAAAAAGTTTCTAAATAAATCAAACTTTTTAATGCATATATTTAGATGATCATATTCCGGCCCATTAAAAAGTTGTAATAAAAAATTGAATAAGGGTTGCTAGTTTCATCCCCTTATAACAATACGGGAGGCTGAAAAAAATATCAATAAATAGCCTTTTTACTAGTAGAAAATATCCACCTAATTTCATTTCTTTAACTTGTTCCAAATTTGAGAAAAAAATGAAAACCGAATTTTTACTCCCATTTTTGGAGGAATGTAACGCCACAGAAAGAGATGTAGGAGTATATGTTTATATGAAAAACCCTCCTTAATTTTCGACAAAGAATCATCTCCTAAAATTTTTCGCACTTATTAAGAAACACCATGTATATTATATAATATATAAAAATATGTACTATATATTATATATATAATACAATTATTTTTTTTTTATAAATTTCCTAGCATAAATAATATGTATAACGCACAATATTGCTCGCTAAAATTCATTTTTTCACGAAATGTCATAGTCAGATATTATTTGTCATGATTTTTGAAAATTAAATTTTAAAATATAAAATTTGCTGCCCTACTTTAAGTGATTCGTTGGCAAACAAGCGAGATTAGCTGCCGGCGATTGAGGGAAAATGGTCGAAGCGGGATCGATCCGTAGTGATCGATACTGTAGATCGTTCTCAGAGCCGTTCTCTAGAACAGCTAATGGACCAAGACTCTATTAATATTGATAATGGCGAAAATCAGGTCGATAAGCGCGCTCCTGTACTCGAGTAACTGTAGCGTCCGCGCGTTTAGATTGTTCGATATCACGATGTAGATTTAGTTTGCGCGATCGACCGATGACTTTCCGGATGTATTTTCGCGATTTTTTAAGTTATAATACTTTTGAGACTTTGACACAATGTGTGAAAGTCTCATGTATTATTTCTGATTTATAATGTTCAAAAAATGCACATTAATTCAACCTAAAAATGTAATCTTGATTTAAATTCAAATTGCATTAAAAGTTTTATTGTTTGATAGTTGCCATGTTGAAGTGGAGTAATAATCTTAGACAGGATCCGCTTTTGAAAAATATATATTTCTCAAAATGAAAAGTGTCTGTGGTGTAATTTTGAGAAATATTATATATTCGATGTACGCACATGTTTTAGATTTTGCCCGCACGTTGCCGATGCTTGCATAAATACAATTCGCATTCTATATGTACACATATTGCACTTGGAATTTGCGTAACCAGATTAAATATGGAGCTTTCACAAAATTGAAGCAACTAGTTGGCGCGTTTATCGTTAAACAAAATATATGTATTAATAACGATCTAAAATCGTATAACAAATATGTACTAAAAATTTTTCCGGAAAAGTGAAACATGCATACAGAAAAATGACTTTAAGTAAAATTTTCTCTCTCTCTCTCTTGCATAAAATTTCTTCTTATTAAACTTTTCTTACAGAAATATTTAAAAAATTCTTTATTATCATCCGAAAATCTGCATTAACTCGAATGGACTGCGAGACGAGAAAAATACACCGACAATGATCGGTCGATTAAGCTTTTAACGATCGCGCAAACACAGAAAGATGTAGATCGAAAGTCGGGGCGCGTGTAAAAATCAATCGTAAAATTAAAAATTCAATAACGAAGTGATCGGGACGCCGATAAAAAGTACATGATGCGAATTTCAACGTGTTTGCTTTTCGCGAATGCGAACGCGAAACGACTGCGCGGAACAATTTTCTGCATATATTCCTCGCCCCTCGTTTCTTGCCACCACCACACACACGATATTCACCGGTTCTTGTTATTAAGATCTTATCATCGATGACGTAAACGTCCGTCTGAAAAGCGGCACTGTGAGAGTCGAGAGCTCTCCGCACACCAATTTTACTACTTCTCCGCTCATTTGATTCGCCTTTATATTGCCATGCGATCGTGAACCACGCAAGAATCCGACATTGTTGCGAAACGCGCGACCTCCGACACATTTTGCGTAGAGTTAGTTTCGTAACGACTCTGCCTTAGGATCGAAGTGCATAGGAAAGTCAATTTTTCGTGCGAAAATTTCGCGTGTTATTCCTTTCACAAAGCCTTCAACATATCGCGGAATACTTAAAAATTTATTTATTTTTTTTTATCAAATACGTACGAAGCTGTCTTGCTGTTCCTCGGAAGTAATAAAGACTCTTTAATAAGAGTCTGAACATGGACTTTTTGCTGATCAAAAAATTTTCAGAATGAAAAAGAAACCAATAAAAAATTGCTACATTTGACATTATTTAAAATACTTAATAGCAACATTGATAAGTAGTAAAAATTTTTTCTGCATATTTAAGATATTTTTATATATTTCTTAATAATTCTTTTTTTGTAGTAAAAATATTAACAGAAATAAGAAACTAAAGTTTAATAGTAAATTTTCAGAAATATTTTAAATTAAAATTATAATTGTGAAAAGCTAAACATGCTCCCTTTTCTCTGTTTTTATTTGATTAAAACTAAACAAATTTCTAAAAAATACATATTTGAAGAATTTAAAATATTTTTTTTAATTATATAAAATAATTTTACAAGTATGTAAATGTATGAAAACCATAAGGAAAGGTTTTTATGCATGAACTCTGACAATTTATATGAATTAACGAATGAATTTAATAAATTATTAGAGGGCCCCTAATTTTCATTTTATATAAAGAAACCCTGAAGAAAATTAAAAATAAATTCAGTCATCGATTTCCATTCAAGTGTTTAGACTCTTATTAGAGGAAGTTGCTGTAAAATCTTGCTTGTTGCAGCATCCATTACTTTTACTGCGTATCGCTCTAAATCTCGGACACATTCTTGTCGGTCGGTCTAAATTGACAATAAGCGCGTTTATGTAAAGCAGGCTGTCTTCCGCGAGATGGAAACGAAGAAAAGGCCGAAGTGGTAAATCGGTCCGGCCGGAAACTATGGTAATTTACTCAATGCTGCGCACGTATGGCGGAACAGATTAAAAATTACTATAACTGAGCAATTGTCACCCCGTCGGGAGCGGGAAAAAAAGCTACTTCAGACGATTTATAACTCGCCAAAATAACATCATATTGCAATATTACATACACAGTAAAAATTGTGCGTCCGTATGTTAAAATTTTCTTGTGTTACCACATTTTGATTAGTACTTTAATGTAAAATTAACATACAATCTATATGTTATTATTTTTATAACGTTGTGTTACATTTATGTCAATTTAATACTTTGTATATGTTTCTTAGAAATGGAATATTATTTTGAGTATTTTTAACATAATCATTTTAGAGAGATAATCAACATGTTTCAAAGTCATTAACATTCTAAGAAAAGTTAAAGTGAATCTTCAAAAATAATCTTAAACTTTGACATACAAAATAATCAAATTTACTAAAATCAAATGTTTCTATTACAAATAATTTAAGTTAAAATAATTACTATTATATTATATTATATGTTAATGTCTTCAACATTTCTTACGAGTTATTGTAACTAATTTTTCATGTAATTTTTAATTAATTTGTATGTTATTTTTACATTACACTTAAAGTCACAATAACAAACATAAATGTAAAGTATCGTATCAATTATTTAACATTTTTAGTTTGTCAATAAGTAACATACGACGAATGAGTTATTTTAACTTAAAATTTAAAGTGGACTTGCATGTGAAAAATGTTATGATTAACATTTTATTTTTTACTATGTATCAGAATGTTGAAATTATCACAGGATGTGTGTGTGTGTGTGTGTGTGTGTTCTCCCAGTTTATAAACTAGATACGATATAAAGAATCTCTCTTAGTTAAATTTGCCTAAATAGAGAGAGAAAAGACATAGAGTCAGGCACGAAGCTTGTAAATGTAACTATCCAAATACTTTTCGAGCGTATCGAGAGAATTCGCGGTTGATATACATATGTAGATGTTATTTAATAGCGGCCAACCGTTGCGGGCACAGTTAGCCGCAACGCAAATTCGGCTGTTGCACAAATTAGAGTGTTAGCGAATAACATGAATACTCGAATTATATATTGGTACGCGTTTAACTCTTATAATTAAATCGCGCTGTCAGTCTACGCGATAATACATCGAGGTACTGTTTCTAAAAATTTTTATATATTTGAAGTAATTCGAAGTGGACGCGATATTGTATCTGTATATTAGAAGATCAGCTGTTCTCTCGCGAAAGGAAAAAGGTACAAAGCGAATTTAAAGAGAGAGAGAGAAAGAGTATCGCGGGTAAAAATTTAACAACGTAACAAATTTATATTAATTGGCGCGATGTTTAATTTTAAATCAAATATAGTTGATGCGATTAATTCGAACTTATTCGAATTATCGCGCGCTCGAGAATTCCTTCCTTTTACAGCGTATCCACGTGTTATGAAAATATCTCGAAATAACGCTTCGAAGAGAAACATTTCATTAATTTCAGATTTATTTCATTATTTTACGTTTTCAGATCCCGTGATTCTCAAATATATCCATGTCATTATTCCAACTCACGCGCTTTACTCTTTTTCTTTTCCTCGCGATCGTGTAACGACCACGATCGCTCGATCATTAACTCTACTAGAGGTCATAAGCTCTATTCCCTCGCATCAGGAAAGTAGCAAAAAATGTCGACGTTTCGTATTCTTCTATATATCTTTTATTAAGAAAAATAGAGCATAATTAAATTAATTTAAATTAAATTAATTAAATTAAATTAAATGGAGGCGAAAGCTGAATGATTTATAGAAATGTCATCTCGATCTTTTTAACAGAACGTTCGGAATTTTAGAAACGACCCAGCAAACACTAAAAAAACAGTTATATAACTGTTAGTTATAATTTCCTACTCAACAATATAACTGTTACATGTTATGTAACAGTTACATAACATGTAACCGTTATATTGCTGAGTGGGAAATTACAACTAACAGTTATATAAATGTTACTTGGTGTTTGCTGGGGAGTATATCTGGAAACGCAACAGGGGCTTGCGAGAGAGTCGAACGATTTCATTAGCCTCGGTCTAAAGGACTCTTTGTCTATCGACCACCAAGTCGACCATAAGCTACTTGACAAACTTGGTCGCGACTAATTCCAAACGTATCCCGTCGCAAATCCAATCTGGCTCGATGCAACGCGAAACCGCGTTTTCCAGACACTACGCGCGGACTCTCGCCGCCACCTCGTCGTCGTCATCGTCATCGTCATGAGCGTACGCACGCATACAGTGCAAATGCGTGCACGCACTCGAAGGGGGAAAACGGCCGGGGAGGAGGAGACGGGAAGAGAAGCTCCCCATGTTTTCGCGTCGGGCAGTAGCTACTCGCACGCAAAAGTGCATTTCGACGGACGAACAGACGGACGGACAGTCGCGCCGACAGCAGGAGCGTCCCCATTCTAGTTGGGCTATCTACATCGACTAAGTTTACGTAACCGCACGAAACCCGTTGGCCGACATTTCGGCGCTAACCGGTGACATAACGTATGGCGGCCGTTCTCTCTTTTTTTTTTCCGTCACTCGGCGACTCGTCTCTCCCCCTCCTCCCTCTCCCCCGCGTCGTGGATTAGCCGGACGGCGATCGGAAACCGCAAGGGCAAACTCGCCGCCTCCCCTGCCTCCCCCGCCTTCCCCTCCTCCTCTTCCTTCGCCGGAGGCTTTCGCCGCCACCTCGCGAAAATCAACGTCCCCCCTCGTCGCCGATCGATCGTCGCCGGCGCGCCACTGAACCAGATTGCTAAGCGCGATCGATCGCGATTCGGGGAATTATATCGCGCGGGGAAATGTCAGCGATGCACTCGTCTCGAGACTAAACCGCGCCATTTTACACGCGCATTAATAATGGTCGATATCGTCAGCTTTGGATATTAGATTTCCTTCATCAGCGATTTGCCCCTCCCCCCATCCATTCTCTCGATATTAAGTATGTCAGTGGTTCGGAATATCTTCGTAAAAAATAAGAAAAAATATCTAAAAAAATACATACACTTTCTTAATCAAAATTTTTTTATTTTTTGGGGGGGGAGGAAAGGGCATAATTTTACGCATAATTTTCAGAATATTAGATTGCATGTGAAAAATATGAGACTCGATTTTTTTTACTGCATAAAAGCACACTCTGTCTCTCTTTTATAGATACTTGTATAGGAAGCTATTGATTATCTTATAGTCTTTAATGTGCGGAATATCAGGCAGCCAACCACCGACGGAATTTAATGATCGAATTCAGTCGGAATATAAACTTGACTCGCGTGCGCGACTTACGCAACTATACAAAGCACTTGAACACACCGCGAGTGTAAGTTAATTAACTGTGGATTTTTGTGATATATTCGCTATCTTTTTTCCTTCTTCTTTCAAATTACACGCCTGTCTATCAAGTAGCGGAAGCGAGGTTAATTTAAAGGTTAATTAAAATTTTTCCCAGTCGTACAAGTGCGATGGATCTTCGTGTACGAGGAATATCGTATCTCCATAACACAAAAATAAAATTCACATTAGTGTCGTGTAACAAGTACGAGATATTAGATTCAAATCGAGATGAGAAATTCAGATTCTCAAGATTATATCGGGAGGGATAAACAGAGAGCTCGATCGTGTTTGTCAACATGTGAGATGTATTTTTAGAGACTCATCATTCTGCGATGTGTCATTTATCGGCGATAAAACAATAGAGCCTCCTCCGCCTGAATTTGCCCTCAATTTTCTTCTTCTTTGTGTATCCGCATTTTATTTCTTTTTTCAATCAGTCTTATTCATCTAGTCTTGGCTATGAAGTGTGCGATTTTGCCAACTTGATTACTCGAAATAATAAATGACAGTATTCCAAATAAGTGCGAATTAAAAATTAAGCATTCGATCTAATGAAATGAGGGTACGATTTTATATTTTTAAAATTTTTCGAAAGATATTTTCTTATAATAATTATGAGAGCAAGGGGTTGTTTGTCGAAACTAGCTCTAATACACACAATTATTTATATCCGCGAAGGCACGTTTTTATTGTTAAATAAAAGCGAAAGGATTTGCCTCTCTCTCTCTTTTTTATCTATCAATTATGTCGCGAATTTGGCGTTGTTCCCGGGCCACCGGGTGCAAATTTGACGTTTCATCGACGACGAAAGCAGCCGCGGATGTCGATATATATTATATAGCGACCGTGACTACGTCGGGAGTCAACAAGTTATTCACCAGCACGGACCAACCCCTTCCCTCGACTAAATTCCACTTCCTATAATTATTAGACGTCATGTATCGCGTCGGTGCCGACCAATTTATATAGCGGGACTGACGCGATGCATCGTAACCTCCGGCCGGTCGGAGTGTTGATTTTCGTGGCGCGTTTCAATTTTGCACATTCCCTGCCTTCGCATTGCCACGTGATTCCGGTCTATCCGGTGAACCGTTTCGTTCGATCTAGCGCGCCCCCGCGCTCTCCCCCTCCCCCTCGTTTCGCGCTCGAATTTTCGCGCACGCAGTGCGTTACGAGCACTGACCCGAAGTAATTTATCCCGCCAATGTTCAACGATACTCCTTCAATACATGACGCGAGGACGAGTGATCGAGGAATCTTATTTCGTAATTCGCGAAATCAAAGGGGGATGATGTTTGATGCGAATAAAGTTTTAATTCATACATCCTTGAATTTTTTAATCGCAGACGAGGGAGGAAATTTCGCCTGGGGCGCGCTTTTCGTAAAGATAAAATTGCTAAGCTGTAAGAATGAAGTTAATTTAATAAGGCTTAATTAAATTAATTTTACGAGGATTAGAGAAGCAAGTGTATATATATATATATATATATATATTTCCCGTGCAGTTTCGCCGCGAGAGCGGATTCGTAGATGGGTCGTTAAGGCGCACACGTATACGTCCGTGTGTAAGGAAGTCACAGCGAGCGCACGGGGAAACGTACCGTCGATACGTTTCTTTATACACCTATACGCGCGGCCAGGTCAACGCCCTTTCACCTCCCGACGAGGCGGCGGAGGAAATATTAATTTCAAGATTTTTTGTCGACCTTTTCCTCGCTCCACCCTCCTCGGCTCCCTTCTTCCTTGCCTCTCGCGCGCCCCCCTTCCCCCCCGATGCCCTCCACCCCCTCTCGGGCAATCCCAATACCGACAAAAGCGGAAGCGAGGAAGAGCTCGCGGCCGGTCGGCCGGGGCATTAATTTGCAAAGTCGTAAACAAGACGGCGCGCTGTCGATACTTTTAATAAAATGCCAGCAATTAAATTGTGCGGGGACCAGTAATGGTCGGATGGCCTCTGACGAGGGGGAGGAGGATACGGCGAGGGAGAGAACGGAAGAGGACGTTCGCGGGGGTGGTCGAGCGAGAGCAGTCGGGTGAAAGGTAATATCGAACTCGTATTTTAGGTGGACGGTGATAGGAAGTGAGGTGGAGAGAGGAGGCGGTGGAAGGAGGAAGCGAACGGAGGATGAGAGGGCGGATGAAGCGGGGGGGAGGGGGGATGGCAAAGGCGAGCGGAGGAATCGAAGCTCTCTGACGGCGGGATGGGATGGGGTTGGGGTGGGTGGATGGGTGGGTGGGGTCGGGCAACGGGGAAAGAAACAAAAAGGAACTCGCGGGGAACAAAAAGAAAGCCGCGTCTTTGGGGGGTAGTGGTAGTTAACCCCCACCCTCGCGCGCGTACGGTCCGCGACAACCCTCCCACCTTGTGCCCTCTCTTTTCGCCCCCCTCCCCCCCCTGCCGCCGCCTCCGCCGCCTTTCCAGCCTCCTCGTCCTCCATTTCCCTCTTCCTCCGATTCTCTCGTCTTCTCTCCGCGGCGTCTCCCCCTCTTCTTCCGTCTATATCTCCTCGTTTCTGAAATTTTTGAATATCCGATCAATAGGTAGCCGCTCGCGCTGGGAAAAAACCGGGTGGGGAGACACGAGATGAGTACCGTCGGAACCGCCGTCTCTCCCCCCCCCCCCTCCCACAGCCCCTTCCTCCCGCACAACCGCTCCTCTACCTCTGCGTTGTTTCAGACAAGGTTTATCCGTATTTCATCGCGAGCGGGCGGGGGGGGGGGAGGAGAGGCCGATGGCACAGCGTGTCTTCGAATTAATTATTCGATATCCGTTCGTCGCTTCGCGCGTTTCGTTTTTGCATTCGGAAATGCTCGAACGCGATATCGCCAAGATACAACCCCTTTCCGTATCGGGGGTTGCGCGTACGTTACGTAATTACTCGTTACTTAACCCGCGCGGGAATACGCGCGATTTCGCTTCATCATCCACGGGAGAACGATATTTGAAAAAAAGAAGAAATGTATGCAGAGAATATATATTAATCTTCTTTTTAATGCGAAACAATTGTGCGGAATAGACGCAAGGTAACGTCGGTTATTCGATAAATTTATTATAACCACTCGAGTTCCAATCTTGTCATCGACTCTCTCTCTCTCTCTCTCTCTTGCTTTTCGTGTCAAATACAAGAGCCGAAATATATTACTCGATTATATTCGTCGCGGAAAATTAAATGAGCGAAATTCGGTGTCCGTCGTACACTTTCGCGACACCTGTGGAACTTGCGAGTATCGATCAGCCTTTACTCTCCGCACACATTGTATACCCGTTCGGTACTTTTGTGCCGCGCGACTTCTTCGGGGCGAGTTGCACGCGAGAACATTATTCATGAGCGAGTCTTTCGGTAAGTTGGCATATGTGCATGTGGTATATGTTGCATATCACGAGGACGAACATGTGCATACACTATATGAGAGAGAGAGAGAGAGTGTGAGAGAGAGAGAGAGAGAGGGGATCGCGAATCCGATCGCGCGGTTAATGCGCTTGCACGTTTTCGCTCACCCCCTTTCCTCCCCTTCGGGAGCGGAATTTCCTCCTCATCCGCCGGCGAATATTATTCATAAGAATGCGAAGTTCTCGGCCTGTGTCTCCGAGAAACGACGCGCGAATATCAAAGTAACCACCTGTCACGCTTCCGAGATCGGGCTCTAGAGCTACCCCGGGGTCCTCTACGCGTTTCACGACGTAGACAATATAATTCCATCGCGCTCGGTCGTTGGATCAATTCGCGGCTATAATCAAAATGAGCCGCGGGTCTTAAAAGTATTGCTGGCTGGCTGGCTGGCTTTTCGTGGGATGGATACCACGGGAAATCCAGAGTGTATAACCCGTATGACTGAACCCGCGGGCCGTTTCCGCGAATATATATATAAATAATCGATGCGTAATGCTTTTCACCTTTGCATACTTTAGTATAGGGCCTAATGATACTCGCAATTCGTATCGAATTTTTATTATTTATTTATTTTTTTTCTCTTAAACTAGAGAATCGCGGTCTTTCTTAACGGTCTCGATTGCTTTCATTGTTCTTTCAAGATCTTATCCTAGCCTGCAACAAAAATGATTGTATTTCAAATTACAAACATATTTTTGATAACGTTTAATTAAATTGATTACACAACATGATCTCTTTCTCTCTCTCACAAATATACAAGATATATAAATATGTTTGAAAAATGAAAATGGGACTATCAAGAATGTATCACAGATTGGGGGGGTTAAATTATCGCGAGGACCCCAATAATGTGCGAGGCTTTCGACAAGAGCACACCCTGCTGAACACCCCGTCTGCGGCGGGCTTATCTCGCCTCTCGAAGTGTCTCTCTTCCCTTGCCAATGTCTCGAGAGAAGAAAGAGACGTAAGATGCCGCGCACAAAGGAAAACGCGCGCCTCAGACCCGTCGACGTTCGCACATTTTCATTTGCCAAAAACGCCAAGGGGGAGAGCGTTTTTCGCGTCGGAGCGAGTGGCTGCAACGACAGAGTGCATCGAAGGGGTGCAGCGACGCGTCGCGGACCGAGGGCGGGGGGGGGGCGAGAGGGGGAGATGAGGGGGATGAGAGAACTCGACGCGACGCTTTTCATCGGTGGTCCGCCATCCATCCAGTCGTCTTCACGATGGGATTCACGTCGTTGCGGAAAAGAGCGAGAGGGTCCGAGGGGTGGGCTGGGGGTCGGAGGGGGGGGGCAGAGGGGAATACACTCCTATTTCGGAGCGTTTCATAATTGAGACCGCGCGTAGAGGCAGCGAGAGCGAAGGATCAATAGCATTTTTTTTTTCGTCTTTTTTTTCCCCTTTTCGGGGTAGGAACCCAGACGCGTACGTGTTCGTGGCGTAGGGGCCGCGGGGGGCCGCGGGGACGGGATGCGACAGGAGCAGACGAACGAGGCTGGCAGGGTTGGTCGGGGCGAAGGGAACGGGGAGGGGGGAGGGCAGGATGGAAACGAAGGGGTTCGCCGCTCGTGCGACACGTCAACGTGCGTGGCGCGACTCGTATAGCGGCAACGACGTGCGAAGAGGGTGCGCACGTAGACGACGACAGGGTAGGGACGACGACGTGGGGATTCGGGAGGAGGGGGGGCACGGGGGGTCGCCCAGGGAGGGCTTGCTTTTCGACAAAGAGGCGACGACGTTTTTTTATAATTGCGTTTTTAATTTGATGGATTCTTTGATGCGTTTCGTCGTCCTTTTCCCCCGCGGCGGGGGAGTTAGCGGGCAAAGGAGCGAGCGAGAGGACGCAGAGAAAGGGGAGAGAGAGAGAGAGAGAGAGAGAGAGAAAGAGAGAGAGAGAGAGAGAGATCTCGCGCGCACGGTTGTGTGCACGCGCGTGCGAACGAGTGTAAAAGAGGGTGGTGGGCGAGAGAAGAGGGTGGCGGCCGAGACACACGACGAGAGAAGCTACGAGAGAGCTTTTCCCGTGCCCGGCGCACCCCGCCACCCTCTCCGCGCCCCCCTTCCTGCCGCCCTTCTCCCTCGCTCTTTCGCAATCTGTGCGACGCGCACATCTTTATCTCTCCGTAGCACTGTCGTCGGCCGAGAAACAGTTTCCCTCTGCGCACGAGGATACGAGACCGACGTCCGTCGTTCATTGTCCGTCTCTCGAATTTTCTCTACCGCGTTTCCCTTAAGAGAGAAAAACGAAATAAATAAATAAAACACTTTTTAGAAACACCTCTTAGAAAGTCCGGCTTTCTTAAATTTACGATAAGCTTAGGCTTCTGTAATTCTCTTGGCTTTTCCGTCACTTTTGACACGTTACGTCTCTTGGAGACTTAAAAATTGCTTGACAGGTTTCCAGATTTTTTTCAGTTACGCAATCTTTATAAATCTTTCAAATTTTAATTCGTTTAAAATCTTAATTTTTTTTGTTTGTGGATTAATTTGAATCTGAAATGTGAAAGATTTTTGCACTTGACGTCACATAATTTATTTATCTATAATTTATTCGATTAGAATACACATGTATATTATATACATATGCTTTGTATTTTAGTTTCCAAGAAATATGATTATGTTACAAAAAGATATTGAATGTTCAAAGCGTACGATTTGCATTCTCTTTTCTCAATTAACATGTACACATATATACATGTCTGAACTCTCTTAATTTCAAAATAACTTTGTTGCGTTACATCGTCATTAATATAATGTATCCGCGCATTTATGGAATGTTATGAAGCGAATGATATATATCGCGAGAGATTTATAAAATTTCATAAAAAGTTATACAATATAACAATATCATATTATATCATTTAACGATACGAAAATGTGATTCATGTTATAAAAAATGATACACACATATATATATATATTTATATTTGGTGGAAATAATTATTCCGAAAAATTAATGGCACAGAAAAGCTACTAAAACGCGCAAATAGCGCGATACGATAGCTTAATAAAAATCTCATTGACGCGAGTCCGAGTTGCCGGTGTGCTTTTTTTTCTCTCTCCCTCTCTCTCGTCAAATCATAATTAATTTCATCCGATGTGCATTATCCCGCGGCGCGCGCGCGCGCGCATTTTTTGCACCAGCGCGACGCGTGTGCGGTTCTCTGGACTCGTTTTCAAATTCTCTCGGATCGCGGCGGCGAGCGAGCAAGCGAGCGTGCGGGTGAAACGAAGCGATTTTTATTGCATTTCGCAACTCGGTACCGCGGCTGGAAATTGCGCCCAAACATTTTGTTTCACAGCGTTTTCATCGTCCCTCTTCCATCCCTCTTCCATCTCTCACCCTCGTTCTCTCTCTCTCTCTCTCTCTCTCTCTCTCTCTCTCTCTCTGTTACGAGAGCAACCAACGCCTAACCAATGTCCACATTGGCCGCGCGACTTGTACGATGCATTTCGCGATGCTTTTATATTCGCGCTCCAACAAATAATTCGCTTCCCTTGTCCCACCCCTTCCCCCCATCGCAACCCTTGTTATCGCGTCATCGCGGTCATCGCGCGCTTTGCGATTGACTCGGAAATTGAAACAATTATATCGCCGTGGCGAGAACTTTTAATCCATTAGCGGTTCGAGGGCGTGTCGTACATTTTTTTACGGCGGGATTTAAATAAAATCCTGGCTGCTGGTGGCTGCTTGTCATTAGCGGCGACTTACTTGGCTCTCGAGGATTCCATCTATGATCGAATGCGGCGATTTATCAGGAAAGTATCGACGCTTTAATCGTGGATAAGTGGAATCCAGTATCGGGCCGATCGTTTCGGCGAGTCCTCCGCTTCCTTCCTGAAGTGCGATTTCGATCGTACCTCGTATAACTGATATGCGGGATAATTATCAATAATTACAAGAGCCGATATCTGCTCGCGAGCCTTTCCTACACGAAAACAATGGACGATTAACGTTACGTAACGCGTATCGTTGAATAAAAAAAATGTACCTACGAGCGCACCTCGATATTTAATTTGTACTATTAGACTCGTCAATCAAAAATTTGCCAATATCCACGAGTTTGTATGTATTGGTAAATTTATCCGCAATTTTCCATATCCGTAACGCTGGACCGTCCGGCGTTATACGGGGGATATCGCGTTAAAATCGTTGCGCATTAATTTATCGCTGATTTCGCTTTTTACTCTGAAAACAAGCCCGAGCGTAGATCGCCATTAAATTGTCATAAAAGTATCGATTGAATTTTAACGACCCGTGCCCCGCGCCCGCGCCGCGCATATTCCACATCATCTCGTGAACGTTATCTTCCGCTTCCTCTCCAAGCTTGTTTACAACATATCAATAATAATACCAATACCGCTGCAACAATTTTCTTTTAAATCTATTTAGGAAGCAAGCCTTCCGTAGAAAAACTAATAAACTTGGAATAAATATCTACAACGCTGACGGCGGTGTATTCTTCTATAATAGTTTTAAAGCGTTTCACTTCTGCAAATCCCCTCCCGAGTTTATTTATTCTTTTTTCCTTGCGAGAAAAAAATACTGCAACTTTATCACGAATTGAATTTGCATATATACACTGAAAAAAGGGGCCAACTATAATTGCGTAGTAAAAAAAAAATTATAGTTGACATTTCTATTTTTATAGTTATTACTACTATAATGTTGGTAATAATAACCTTATGCGTAGTAATAATAATTTTAAATATAGTCGCCGCTATATATATTTAATAATAATATATATTTAATAATAATATATATTTAATAATAATATATATTTAATAATATAATAACTATATATTTTTGATAACTATTTTTTTATCAGTGTAGGGGACATTGGTCAAAAATAAAAAAATTTTTTTTAAATAAGAAATGATTTATAAAATTTAATCGTACAAGAACAAAGGTGATTTCTCATATTTATGTCTATAATTTTTTTTAAATGTCTGATTTATTATAAATATTTTAAAATTTACAGTTGTTGTTAAGAAGGATATAAATCTTTGTTATCAACTTGTATCACTGAAAAGAATTTTCGTTACGATGTTGATGTTACAGGTCTTACACATCCCCCGAAAAAAAGTATAACAGATGTGCCAGACATGGCTAGAGTAGAATTCACATGATCGCATGCTTTCACATGAGACTGAATCTCGCATTGTGCGCGTCACATGCGGGGTAGAAAGTGGCGTCTGAAGTGTTAGGGTATCTCTTTTAATGTCGCGACGCGACGGTATTCCTGTAAGAGTCGACCTAGAGTTAGTAGTTTGCAAGAAAGACGATAGAGGAGAAGAGGGAGCTCGTCGGATGGGCTGAAAGGGACAGAAAGTAGGAGCCTAAATTTACTCGACACCCAAAGTATAGTCGTGCAAGGGTATATAAGAGGGAGTGAGTAACAGAGGGTGAAAGAGAGAGAGAGAAAGGGAGGATATCAGAGCCTGGGAGTAGGTCGGAGGAAACTCTGTGCATTGGCGGCGGTTTAGGGTGGCAAAAGGAGGACAGAGGGTGGTGATGGTAGCCGAGGATGAAAGGAGGAGGGAGGGGCGAGGAACGAACTGTTGCTTCCCGAGCCGAGAGTCGTGCCACGTTGAGTTGCTTCCAGAGAGTGCGGGATTCTCGAGAGTTTCGAAACAGGATTTAAGCCTCTTTACCATCCGCGAAGGCTATCGTTTCCTAATATTCCACGGCAATTTTCCACAAGACGTTCCTCGGCTAAAGCAATCACCCATCCCCGGTTTTTGGTCGGCTTGGTTTTAATTCTTTCTTTAATTCGCTTTAAGGGAATTGCCTGATGTAAAACTCTGTTGGATCGATAATTTTCAACCGAGGTTCCCAGTTCGACTTGGCCGGACTACTTCGTGATTTATACAACTGATCGCAACGCAATGATTACTGCTAACGTGAAATTACATGAGATTGAAGTTATATATTGATCGTATCTCTTTTCATATAGTATACACGTATAAATATATATAATTACACGAAATTATTGTACGAAGAAAGTTCAACACAGCGCGCGTTCTAGCCTTCTAAACATTCTATGTGCTCCGCAAAAAAAAGAAGTATAGATAATTCATTCCTAATTTAATGATTGAAACGCAAACTCACCGTAAACGGATACAAACAGATATGAATCGAATGCGCTTGGCAGGGAAAGCTGTGAGAAATGAAACAGACATTGAAGTAGAGGGACAACACTGACAGTCGGTCAATTGCTGTGAACTATCTGGACGATCCTCAGTTACTTAAGAGAGCAACAGAGTAAGAAAGGAGAGACAAGTGCGAGCGAGGGAAGGACACAGGAGGAGGAGGGGAGTATATAACCTTCTCTTCTGCTGCCTGCCACTGACCCGGGATCTCTTTCTCTGTGAACGATACGCTACGTGCGCTACGCATCGTGTTGAGAAACTCCATAGACATCGCGTACGACGTTACATTTTCTTAAAGAAGATAGTCACGCATCGCTGTAAAGCTTATAAACGTGAAAAAATATTATACGCGTATTTTATATAGATGTAGAGAGATTAAAATTTAAATTTCGAGATACCTATATTTTCCTTACGAGATAATTTATTCGGATTCACTTATTTATCTTTAATCTAATAAATTGTGTTTTTTTTTAAGAGAAAAAGGTTTGCGAATTTTGCAACATTTTTTACTACTAATCGGATTTAAAAAAAAACTGTGAGCAAAACAGTTTGCGAAATGAGAGTTGCCATCGTAAAGACCTCATCTAGCGCTTGCCCCTGCAATAAAATGGTGGAAGATCAAAACCTCGGGATATCTTATATGCGAGATAGTTTATCCCGATTCACTTATTCATCTTTAATCTAATAGATTATGTTTCTTGAAAGGATTACGAATTTTATAACGCTTTCTACTACTAATTCAACTTGGAGCGAGAAAAAAAACGTCTGAGCAAGACAGTTTGCGAAATGGCAATCGCCATCGTGAAGACCTTATCTAGCGCCTGTCGCGATCGCTGCTCGGAGCAGAATGTATCTCTCGTCGTGGAAAATCGATTCCGAACCTCGGGATCTTGGTTCAATTGGTCCTCTTTCGATATCGTTCCGGATGCGATTCTTATCGGCGATGCTACGACGGTTCTGCCTTTGGCAACAAGTTGCACCAGTGACCCCGGGTCCCGGCTATAGAATGCCTTTGTAAATACTCGCTGCTCTCGTGCCTCTTAGAAATCCTTTGAGATTTTCTCGCGAAGCTGCGCATCACAGCAATATTGCAAGTGTACCGTGCGCGCAACTTTAGTGCCACGATATTTATTCCGGTGATGCAACAGCGTCCTTGTTGTATTTGCAATATTAACGACCAGCGTGGTTGCAACAACGTGGTTAACTCTAGCTAAATAAGTTTTTCTTCTACGTCCATGTTACAGAAGATAACTCTATAATCCACACACACACATATATATATATATATATATATATATATATATATATATATATATAGAGAGAGAGAGAGAGAGAGAGAGAGAGAGAGACGTGTTATCAATTTAGATGTCCGGTAATTGCAGCCTGAAATTACGTATAATTTACGAGTTTATATAATTGAAAAAAGAAATTGAACGACAAGCATGAAATTACATTTTGTAATTTTTACTTATCAAAGTCTAGGTCGAAGTTAGAACGAGGGAAATCGATCCGAAAAGCTTTAAGTGCGGCAACGATGTAGATTTGCAACTGAAAATATTGATAAGAAAAACCAACGCAAGAGCAGTCGAGAATTGCCGTTCGTAAGAAAAGCTTTCCATTTTGTTCGCGAAAGAAAATAAATAATGATCGAAGTAAAAATCGAATTTATATATTTTTTCACAATTTACGCACACGAAAAATTTACAAAAAAAAGTTACAATCTTCGTAATATAGTTAATTAAAAACAATAATCATCATGCATCATAAAATAATTATGAATGTAACTACTTTATAAACACAAGCTCAGAATAAGTTTAAATGAAGTGGCACATAGATTGTCTGTTATCGATCGACCAGTATATATGTACAATCCTTTGTACGTAACTTACATAGAGCCTCACTTAGATGGTATGCAGTAAGTGCAAATAAATAGCAACAGGAGGGTAAAACACCTCGTGTCGGCCATTGAGAGGTTCAACTAATCCGCATAATATCGCTCGTTTCGCGAAGCTCTCCGCGTTTCCCTTGCGTAACAAAGGCTAAAAGGGGTAAGTGAGCTCTGCTAATGGTGCTAGGGTTCACCAAAGCCGACCGGCCTCACCCTCTCGCTCAGCATTTCGCTTGATAATCGTAATCTTTTTCTTCTCGAAGTATTGCATCAAATAGAGATGGACTTATAAATGTTAATGCGGGGGAAAAATCAGAGGAATCTATTCGAGAGTAGACACTAGACTGAATCTTAGTTTACTGACATGTTCTAGTCATATCGCATTTCATGTATCGATACTGAAATATATTTAGTGCAGAGTCTAGAAAAAAAGGTTGAAGTTGATATATTGCCATTGTAAATAAAAAAACTCAAAAATTCAAAATCTTTGTTATTAATAAAATGTATCTCTCACATTTCAAAGTGGATATACGATTAATTTAAAGCGACTAGATACATTTTAGAGTGACATTTTCGAATGTAATCCAGGGTAGAGGATATGAAAAAAGGTTACGGGAGATAGAAAGGGACACGCAGGTACGTGTGCTGAGCTCGGACCAGAGGTTAGCGTCGGGAATATGAGGAGGCGCGGATGAAAGAAGGGAAAAAGCGCGAGACGACGAAAGGATGAGAGAGAAACATACAGGAGTACCATATCAAAGGGGTGGCGCCGCTAAGGGAGACGAAGGTGGAGGAGCACGGTGGGAGACGCGGACGGAGAAGGAGAGGAAGGACGTAAAACAAAGTAACGACGAAATGCACTTCCCCCCGGTTCCATCCCCCTCGGCCACCCTCGCGCCCACTCGGCGTTCACCCGGAGGGAAACGTCGAACGAAACGTTAAAAACTGGGGGGAAAGAGGAATGAGAGGACGAGCGAGGATGAGAGGAAAGAGGAGGAGGTGAGCGGGCGTGCTAGGTGGTGGCTCGTCGGTTCGTGGGCCCCGTGGAGGCGCGAGGCGGAGGTTGGATGAGAGGGTGGGTTTGCTGTGGCAGGCGGGCCACCCTGGGAGGTTGGCGGGAGGTTATGACAGCCGAGGTATTGAGCGGATCCTTCGTTAAAAAAACGAGAAGCACCGCGCTGAGGCGTGCGGCAGGGAGAAAGAGACGGCAGAAAGGGAGAGTGAGCGAGAGAGGGAGCGAGCAAAGGGAGAGCGACGGCGAGGCGGCGGCGGGAGAAAGACGGAGGGAAGAGAAAGAGGTTGCTGCCAGGAGCGGAGATGGGGGATGGAGTGTTACGGCTGCTGCCGCCGCCACCGCCGCCGCCGCCGTTGCTAGAGGCGGCGGTAGTGGTGGTCCAAGGGGTGAGACCAAGTAACCGAATCCAACGCACCCTTGCTTCGCGCCCATCGCCACCCCCAGCGGGGAAAAAAACGGAGCGCAAACGGATCTCCCCTACTTCTCTTCGCTCTCTCGCTCCTCGATCGCCCCCCGACTGCTCTTCCTGGAACAGTTATGCCATCGTCTTCCTCTCTCTTTCTTTCTCTCTCTCTCTCTCTTTCTTTCTCTTCTTTCCTGGCCGCTCTATCTTGTTTGCTCATCGACGGGTTCCTTCCGTCTCTGAAAAATATTTTCATGTGACTGGCATAACGCTAGGGCGATGATGGCGATGGTGCAACGTGGCTGCGAATCGAACGGCACAAAAGGTGGAGACCTCCCGGCGCGACTCTTGATTACTATTTTAATTCCATCGACGTGCCGCGGAGAAATGCGCTCGACGCTAATTAATTCTCTCCCGCGGGTCCGCGAAATTTGCAACCACCTCGAGAGAAAGAGAGAGAGAGAGAGCGAAGGGGGAGGGGGAGGAGAGAGTCCGCGATTACCCCGCGTGGAAACTTGCTGACCGTGGATATTAAACTTCAACGTCGGGCCGTCGTCTTCGATGCCCGCGAGCCGTATCGCGCCTCGATCAAAGGGCTCTTAATTGAAAGAAACGCAGGAAGCAATTTCGCGAGTCAATAAGAACATGGAAGAGCACGAGGATACCGCGCCACCGGCGTTTTTCTCGTTCTTTTTCAAACTCCAATCTTTTGCGAAATTCAATACCAATTTAAATACGAAATAGAGATGCTAATCACGGTACCTCGATGTATTTTAGCATCAATTTTTTGAGTTACATTGGTATGGAGGGTATCTCATCTGACACTGTAAGAGAGTTTAGTTCGAGGGAAAAAAATTTTTAATTGAAACCTACCATCGCTGATTGTGCTTCTGTTATTTATTTTTGAAATAAATTTTTATTTATGCATGTTGCTCTAGACAATTTTGACGAAAACAATCATAATTAGCTTAATTTAATCCACGCTAAATATTTTTACTAAATAATTATTAAATCTATAATTTATAATCGTAAATGACACTAAAACATGATTACATCTTTTAATTTTTTTAAGTCATATTTTCTCCAAAATTAATCGCATACTTGTAGAAAATAAATATATCATGAAACGTTGCTTCTACTAAATTACTAAGATTGTTTAGAGCGAAAATATATCGCGATTAAATAATCTTTAAATCTGACGAATATATGCGAGTAAAAGAATCAAAGACGAGACCGACAAGAACGACTGGATGACACATGGGCAAGAGCGGGAGATGGGGGAGGCGAGGTGAGGGGGTGGGAATCGAGAGTTCGTTTGTTCGTCGCGCAATGGAAATGCAGTCTGGAAGGGAGAACGTGTACACGGGGGGTGCTTTCCGGATTCGCGTAATGGGAAAATCGATTAGGGGCCGAGCAAGCAAGTAAGGCGACCGGCCAAGGTGTCGCAAGGATTGTCCAGGGTCCTTCGGCTCGATTTACGCTCGTCGGAAGCTGCTCCGAGAGCTTCGGAGACGAGAGGGTAATCGAGCGAATGACACATCGGTGTTCAATTATTTTGGGTACCGTTAGATGGATTGTAAAATTTTTCTCCGCCTTTTTTTTCCACACGTGACTCTCGTAAAGATTGAAGGAACACGAACGATCCTCTCGGTGTTTACGCGCGCAAATAAGGCCGTTGTGTCTCGACACGTTCGCGTTACGCAAGAATACGCGTACATTCGAGACGCCGTTGCATTCCTCGCTGGCATTCGCGAGAATCGTAGAAATAATATTTACATATTCATAGCAGCAGCCCGTGCAACGCACAGGCGTTTGTGGATTCTACTCTGGCGGATTGTGCGCGTTGCGTTTTCTTATCGGTGACTTCCGATGACTCGGTATAGTTTCATAAGAGAAGAACAGTGCTTTGCGATAACAGCTGAATTGCGGCTCTATTTATGTACGTACAATGTGCAGGAATCGATATGCAGGGAACATTTTATTAAGATTTATAATTTTACTGCGATAGAAAAACAGATGCAACCTCAGATATATTTTATTTTTATATTTTATATATATTATTCGTGCGATATTTCCTTTACGTTTTAATATTACTTCTCTAAAATTAGATGTTTAAAAAAAATTTGTTATATATTTGTTATATATTTGTTATATATTTATTATCTATTTATTATCTTTTCAAAATTTTATATATATATTTACGTATAAATATCGCATCTTTATATATTCTCGAAGAGGCAAAGTCGTACATCTTTTATTCTAGCTCGCATTTCTAGTTTCTCCTTCAACGAGACATGTAGAGCAAGAAACGATGCTACGTAAAATCATAGACATGTAGATCTGTACAAAGTTGATGTGTAGCTCAATTATTTTGCGGAAATTCGATCTTTCGCCAGATCTCAAAGGATCTCTCGTCTAGTTAGTTCGCCAAGTGTACGAGTATTATCGAGTAGTTTGGTGGAAGTTGTCCGGTGTTCTTTGCAACCGGCATTCCATAATGACTCACGTCACTTTGTTAGTGACATTCTATGCTAAATCGATTCGCGAAACGGACGTTGTAGCGCGGACTCTCGTACACTAAGGTCCCTCGATAATTAAATAACGACTGCGTTTAATTTTCACCTACTCAAACTTTAAGTAAACTATACGTTTTAACAGAGTTCCTCGAATGAAATAGAATCGGATCATATGTAATTAGACATTAGATTTAGCGTGATTGCAAATTATTTTAATTCACGCTGCATATTCTCGTAGTTATATTCCCATTTTAATTTATTTTATTTCATTTTAATTAGTGTGAATTACTAATATTGTGAGAACTCGAATTTGGAGAAATTTTCGAAACTTGCCTTACATGGAAACTTTTATTTCGAGTATGTATTACAATTTCGACGAAAGTGCATACATCTGAGAGAGTCGGGAGTCGAAAAGGTTGACACGCAGACTTGATCGATTAATATTAGATTTCGTCCTGTGTGATCGAGCGATTCTAAGTCGCGCATACCACGACGGATGAGCATGCAAAATTGCGCGCCCCCGACATCGGGGTCCCTTTCTCAAAGGCATTAGGTATCGACGACAAACAGCTTGCATCGCGATGACGTCGATCGTGTATCGAACACGCGTGTGCATAAAGATATCGGCGTTTTTCGTTACCTTTCCGGAACGGATCGATGGCTTCTCGAATTCGAATATTCATCGCGCGACACTCCAATCGATATTACATAAAGTGCTTTTTGAGACTGAGCGGGTATCAGGGATGAACATTTTCCACCGGATGGGAAGTTTGCGATAGTTCAATAACGATCATATATTGTAGAGAGATGTATTTGTAGGATAAAAAGAATTTGACGTCGCGAATTTTGAATTTCAAAATTATACAAGGCAATTTTCTTGTTATTTCTTGATCTATGTGAATTAATATTATCCATATATCGCCTTAATTTTCAGGACAAAAATTAGTTGAATTACATGAATCTTGTATACAGGGATACAGTAATTAAAATTTTGTTGTCAATATTGATTGTTGTTGAACGTTCAATTGTGAAAGAACGTACGCGAGTTTGTTCGATTAAATCATATGGGATGTTTTCAAGTGTATTTGTTTTCTACTTCTTCGTCCAGCTTGGTGCAGGCTTGATCGTGAGTTGAAGCGTCTATAAATATACAGCGACCGAAGTGTAATACATTCAAGGATATTGAAGGCTGCGTGCCATGGAACGAAAGATGCTTTCGATAATTATTTTTGAAAGACTTTTTGGATGTTGTATAAAAAAAAATTCTATTTTATGCATTATTTATAAATTAAATCAATAGCTCGAAATATTATATATATAATATTCGTCTTTTTATTTATGCCAAATGATATCAACTGTTATCAAGTGACAACAATAAAATTGTCTATATCAAATTTTATAAAAAATAATATAAAGTGTATTAATATTAATATAATATAAAGATACTTTTATTTTTCTTATAAGAGAATTTTCAACTCAGGTTACATGAGACTCAAGACAAGACAATATTCTCGTAAAAATATTATGTTGATATTGAGAATTTTCGAAACTTTAAATCTTGTCTTGGTTTTGAGTGAATCTTTGTAGCAAAAGTTTCGTCTTGTATTGTCTCGTTTATGATTTTATTAATTTTTATTTAATATACTGAACTATTATTTTTAAAATAATCTTTATAATATATAATAATTTATATATAAGATAATTATTACTATTTATGTCATTTGTTTACTTTTCAAAACATTATATATGTATTTTGTTAGCTTTATAAAAAGACAATTGCATACAATAATGTCAGAACAGAACGCGGTTCACGCATACATAATCAGAGAATCGCATAAATGTGTTACACGCAAAGTTTTGCATAGCTAAATTATTTTGTAAAATTTTATATTGTTTATTAATTGATTCTAAACTTGTTAATATAAATGTTTTTATTTATATTAAGTAAAACTTTTTAATTTCATATAATATAGTGTGATTTTTTTCTGATTTGCAAATATACATATTTTAATTTTTTTTAAAATAATAATCTTGACAATTTTAATCTTGATAATTAAAAATCTTGTCTCGAATTTCGAGGTGAAACAAGACAATATCAAGAATCTTGATATCTCATGCAACTTTAATTCAACTCTAACATATGATATCTAAGTCATGAAAACCTCCCCTCAAATTACCCAACCGATCGTGGGAGGAGGTAATGATACCTAATTCCGAGATGAAAATAATTCCGGTCGTTTCGGAAGGGTTCAATGACGTCGTCGGGAGTATTCATTCCTATATACCTCGTGACGAAAGCGTAATGCGGACGGATAGCGAGATATATAGGTTAGATCTATGATGGATCCAATTGACAAAAAGGTTGTCGCTGTCGCGTGTTCGCGCTTATGGTCGTATGTGGCGGGTACCGACTAATTGCCAAGGTAGCGAGAGCTCTTAGAGTCGCAGCCTCATCAGCCGAGACCGAATGACGTCGTCGAGCGGAGAGCGGGGGAGAGCTCGAGAGCACCCGGTATACATTCGCACATGCATGCGGCGAATGCGGGGCTGTGTGTGTACAAGCCTCGAAAGCCCGGCGCGTTTCATCGATATCGCTCGCATAGGCTTACCTAGGTACGAGCATCGAATCGATCTTATACCGTCAGCGGTATCGCTGCGAGTTAACCCGGACTGCGAACCACGAGGAGACGCGGGCACACGCGAGCGGAATATCAATCGCGGGGATCGAATGCTTTTAAGGAGCAGCGCTGGCCGCGACTTGGATCACTATGATCATCGCCGGATCTCGTTGCGTCTCGCGGAACATCTATGAAAATTGAAGGCATGCATAAGTGTGTCTTCTGCTTTCCTAAACGCGCGCGATACGAGTGTCCCATTGGTCAGGTTCGATTGTCCATAGACCAACAATATCGAACGAGATAATCGCGATCTGACCTTAAATATGCATGCAAAACTGTTTTGAATTTTATCTCGAGAAATGTCAATATTGAACGTCAAATTTTTATTTTTGGTATTTTCCAAAAAAGTCAAAAAGCTACACAAATTTCTCATGAATCGTATCAATCGTATTCTGGAAGAGAATATGTGCGATATAATTGTTTCATGGAACACACAGTTTTCATCTCGAGATAAAATCGCGACGATCGAGTTGTACAAGTCCTTTTCCCGAAAACGCGATCGAATCAAAGTCAGATACGCACAGTTGGTGAATTTACGGCGACGGGGGCGAGGAAAAGGGTTCGGGGACGCACGGCCGAACATAAAATATGCAACATTCTTCTTCCGGACAGCCGCGGAGCGTGTGCATGTGTGTGTGTGTGTATATATATATATACCAACCGACACACGCTCTTTCCGCGATCTTCGGTATAAGTAAATTGCACCTATGCGAAAGAAAGAGGAGGCGTACACATTCGTATCTCGTCACGTGACCGTCGTCGTGGGTGAACGTGTCCTCGTACTTGTTTCTCATTATTGTGCGCGACGTAGAGTATAATTTCGCTTTGGGTCAACTGACCGCTAGAAACGCGGACAAACCGACCGGAGGGAATAAGTGCCCCTTCACGATGGCATCTTTGTCGTTTTATCTCGTTAATCTTTCAGAGCGTGGTGCGTATTTTCTTATTAATTAACAAAGTCATAGGACATCGGGCGACTTTAAACCATCCTTGAAATCTTAATTCGCCCTTTGTCTCTCTTACTCGGTTTTGGCGATTAATTTTCAGAAAAGGTGATTTACAAACCGCGTTTATTTACACACACGTGCGTCTGTGGATCGTAAACATTAGCTGAAATAACTTGAGATTAATTTTTATCTGCGTGTCGGGGACGATCGATAATCTATTATATTCCCTTGTATTTCCACAAGCGATATTTCGAGAGACGCGGACATTTCTTGATCTCCTCGAGCATTCGAAAAGTAACGCCAGTTTAATAAAATCAACGAGGGTGTCGGGACAGAAGGAAAGAAATAACCAGCTAATTAGGTGATGTTTGGTCTTTGAGAACCGAGACAAACTTAGGCGCGCGCTAGGGCGGATGTCTCGGCAACGAAGGCGATGGAGTGGCGGAGTTTCGCGATGAACTCAAGAGAGAATCGAGAATGGGGGAAGAAAGGGGGGGTTGAAGGTGGCCGGCAACGGTGGGTTAAGAGGGGCGATGGCGCAAGGATGGAGACCGCCGAGACGAAAGGAGGCGAGAGAGCGAGAGAGGAGGAGGTGGGCCGCGAGAGAGGAGGACAGGGCGAAGGACGAGGTGTCCGCGGGGGCGGATGAAAGGACGCTTACCAGCTACTACCTATTGATCGCCAATTCTTTTTCTCTTGTTGCATATTAGGCGCACTCTTCCTTCTTTCTCCTTGCCCGTCTCTCTCCTTCTTTCGGCTCCCGCCCGATTTCTCTCTCTCTCTTTCTCCCTTCGTGGTGCGCTCTCTCACCCCTCCTTCCCTCCCCCCCTGGTCGCGTCTCGCAGCCAACCTGCCCCCTCGCGGACGTAGAACGCGCGAATCCGCCCCTATAACCACCCTTCCGCGTACTCCCCTTCCTCATTCTCTTCCTCCTCTACTTCTCTGCTCGTGTCGCCTCACCGCGAGAGAGTGCAGGCCGTCCCTACCACTCATCTACTACTACCTACACCGCCGGTCCTGACGCTCTTCTTACCGGCAATGTTTCATTTCGAGCAGCAGCAGCAGTAGCCTTCCCGTTGGGGCCGGTGGCCGCCCACACTTTACTTTTTTCATGCAGGTGCAAAGGCAAAGTCGCGATGAAGTTGTAGACAAAATAGGCCGAACTTATGCACGCGAAGCTAAATAAAGCGCGAGAAGTTAACTCGAGTCTTTTAAGAATGCAAACATGTAACACGATATCTTCCTCGAGTACAGCATTTAAGAAAAAAAGGGATAGGGACAATTATCTCCAAAATGCGAGAATTGGCTATATATCCAGACAGACGTTCTGACCAAGCGCGTTCTCGTTTCTGTTTCAGATAGCAAGCGGCGATTTGCCGCGAGTGTCTTCGCGTGAGGCGACGGAAGGCGAGAGAAAGGTGCGAGGAGCCCCCGATCGGAGAAAGAAGGATTCGGCGGAAGAAAAGGTAGAGGAGGGAGGGAGGGCGGCGGAGAAGGATAAAGGGAGATAGACTCGCCGGCGGCGACAGACTGCACTCTCGTGACGCTCAGGGCGCAAGCGTGCACGTGTGTTGTGCGTTTCCGTGCCCTAACCCTGTCCCGCTACCTGGGAGGAGTAGCGTGGTCGTCATCCCTCCGCGGCTACATCCCCACCTCGCCGCCGTTGCCGTCGTTGCCGCCACCGATACCGCCACCGCCAGCGACACCGACGCCGACGCCGCCGTCGGCTCGCCATCCCTCCGACGCTCGCGGAAGAGCGCTGCACCGCGTCACGGCCGACGAAACGACGGCGACGACGACGACGACGACGACGACGACAACGACGACGACGACGACGAGGACAACGACGACGACGGCGACGACGACGACGACGACGACAGAGCCGCCACTATTGTTGCCACTAGCATTGCACGTGCGGCTTGCAACGATAACAGCAACAACAACAACAACGACGACCACGGTGTTTCCGGTTGTTCCTGTCGCCGCGATACGTCACGCGTGACGTTGCACACCCGTTAGCGCGGCGACGTGGACACGCGCGCTACCCTTCTCCCTCACGCACGTCTCACGCTTACGGCGCGCGTTGAAAGACAAGAGAAACGTCGACGGCGGAGGAGCAGAGGGACGGAAGGTGGTCGACGTGGAGGGAGCGAGGGTTGACGGGAGGAAGGAGGAAATCGGAAAGAGACGCGGAAGGGAAACTAGGGCCGTAGGGGTAGAAGGGGGGTGAGGCAAGAAAGAGGAGAAGGAGGAGGAGGAGGAGGTGCGGGAGAACGACGACGAGGACGACAACGGCGACGACGACGACGACGACGAGGACGGAGGAGCGCCGGCGGTGGAGGGGGTGGACATCCACGCGGGAACACGAGGCAGGCGCACCCGGCCGGCACGCGCACACACATCCTAAGATGTGATTTCAAAAATGGCGGATTGCCCCTATGCCCGCTGCATACAGGAACGCAGACACATCCGACGGGAGCTGCTGCGATGGACAAAGAATATGGTCTTCGTAGTCGGTGAGTAAAGAGTCGTGTCGTTCCTCGTGGCGACAGGACTTTGCCTACTTTTGCATGTGGTAGTACACGGATATGCACACGCATTGCGTGTGCGTGCGTGAGGAAAACATCCTCGCGAGGACACACGCGTGCACCAGCATGCGCGACCAACCGCTCGCGCGCGCAAGAGGCGTGTCATCAGCTTGTTGCGTGGGTGTACACATGTGTCGTGGTAAATTTGTATATATATATATATATATATATATATATATATATATATAAATTGGAGAGCCTGTATACCTACATAGGTTTGTCTATATTCCGCATGGCGATTTCCTCTGTGTGGGTGTGTGAATGTAGTGTAGGAGCGGGTTCTCTATCAGTGTGCGAACGTGAAGAGCGAGCAAGAGAGATCGAGTGAGAAAGAGAGACGGAACGAGAAAGAGAGAATGGGGAGGAAAAGAGAGAGAGAGAGAAAGAGAAAACACGCTGGTGGTTGAGACCTGTTGCGAACCGAAACGCCGAATCCTGGCTGACTATGTGCCAGGCGTGACTCCTACTCGCGCCTGCACGTTCAACAGGGTGGTACCACGTTGCCGGAAAATCCGATAATATTCTGTGAGTAGTTTCCCGTGCGGTTTCAAGTTTTCGTGCGTGTAGTTTGGTTGAGGAACCGTTGTCGAGCGATACATTTACAGGCGAGAGAGAAACGGCTGGGATTTCTACATCTTACGGGCATCGTATTACAAGTGTAGTCGCATTATGCGTTAATTAAATGACGCGTGATACGATCGCAGTTGGAATTATTGCGAATATATATTTTTCACATATATTTTTGTGAACGAAATCTTGCACGCGAATATATAATTGCTCCTTTTTCCGAGAACGGTAATCGATATCCGGTCTATATATAATTAAAATTCATTCTCAACGGCGCTCGATACATTATCCGTTCGATTCACCCCACGTCCAGAACGAACTTAGCAACAGAGAAATAAAATTGCGGTGGTTAGAGTCGAGAGGTTACGCGGTCAAAGACCGTTGGTTGGAATAACGCCCAAGATTCAAGCGAGGAGGACCGAAAATCGAAATTGGAGGAGAGAGAAGATTATCGCTGGGAAAAGAATTGGGCGTCGCGCGCGCAATTTCCTGTACAGATGAAGAGGGTGGCGAGATCGGGCTCCACGACCCTTCCGCGTCGACGGCGCTCACCCCTCGGTTCGGCCTCGCCGAGGGGTAGCAGGCGCGGGCATCGTCAGACGCGCAGAAAATACTGCACAAGCTGCGTGCCTTGACCACAGACAACCCCCGAGGAGCGATCCCGGCCGCCGCCCGAAACCTTCTTTTCTTCTTCTTACGGCCTTCCGTCCTCGTCCCCCTCTTCGGCCACCCTCTATCCTATCCACCCCCTCGACGTCGTCGTAGTCGTAGTCGTCGCCGTCGCCGTCGTCGTCGCCGCCGCCGCCGTCGCCGCCGCCGCCGCGTTTCTCCCCACCAGCCCTCCTCGACTTCCCCTTCTTCGCCTTTCGGTTAGTTCGTCAAGGGGGCGAGCTCCGGTAACTCGCGGAAGGCACGTTTCCGCACGCGTCGCTGTTGCGTGCACTCGCCGTTACGCTTCTTCCTCCACTTTTGTGACCCCTCCCGTCTCTCGCTCCCTCAATCGTCCCACCTCCCCCTCCCCTCTATCTCTCCCCTCCTCTCGCTCGCTCCTCATTTCGGAACGCAGCTGCCGCTGGTGGTCGAGAAATTTTCGCGAATCCTTCCTTCGCGAGACACCCTCCCACCTCTTCCTTTCGCGATCCTCTCTCCGTCGCCCTTTCCTCCTTTCTCATCCGTACATCGCCTCTTCGTGGGCGAAGAGGTCCTAAAAACGGAGGCCGACGGAGCGCGGAAGTTCGACGGGGTGAGTGGAAGGGAGGAGGGGGGAGGCGGAGGGAAGGTGGACAGCGTCGGAAAGGGGGCAACACGAGTTGCGTGTGTGCGCCGCGCGTTCCTCCGGCCTTTCCTCCCGAGACTTCCACGATCTTGGAGGATCGACCGACCAGTGCGCGTTCGGGAAAGGGTGACGGAGGGTGGAATCGGCTATCGAAATCTCGGTGTGTAGTGCTTGGAGTGATACACGCGCGAGTGCACGCAGATGCGACGCTTCGGGACGCGCGTCAACGAGAGTGTCCGTCTGATGTGGACCTAACCATTGTCGAAAGATGTTGGTTCGATGAATGAGTTCTAAGGGTGGTGTTGGATCATCAGTTTTGTGCCGGACGGACAATCCCCGCGAGTTGGGAGACTGTTGCTCCTGTTGCTCGGCGCGGCAGGAGCCTCTTCCTCTTTGCCCTTCGACAGAGTTACACCTGTTACACCTCGCCGGCCGGTGGATCGTCGCGAAAACGCTTCGAAGGAGAGAACGGGAGGGACGTGCTCCGGTAATGGTCACGCACCGCGTAATCCCCGTCGTCGGCTCCCACGCACGCACGTAATCGCCGCTCGACTGGACACGAGAGAGGACACGATGATGGAACTGGACGTAACCAAACCGCTTCTTCCGGTATCGAGGAGCCGAGAGCCGACCGGGCGATCTCGCGATCTCGCGAGGGCATCGCGAGTGGTCACGAGTGATCGGCTGTAACGATGTCTGCGCTCTGTGGATCGCGTTGCATCGTCAGGACGAGGACGAGGACGTCAGAGGCGGATTCGACGGGCGTAAAAGCGCGGAAGTGGATCGACGTAGTATAGGTAAAGGGACACCCCCGCACGCAGTTGCGAGGCAACGGCGTGCCGCGCGTGCACGTGCGCGATTACGAAAGCGGCGGAGTTTGCTCGTCCCTTTGCTTGTCAGTTGGACGAATCTCGCTCGCGAATTGGTGGCAACGATGACGTAAGGGTTGAAAATCGCTCTAGAGAAGATGACGCGTTTTGTTCGATTGCACTTTGTGCGAACTTTGTACAAGTACTCACCCTTCTCGCAGAAAGAAACGCGAATGGTAAGAGCTGTAGAAGGCGCCAAATAGAGAGATTTGATAATTACTATCGTCGCTGAAAAAATCACAGAGTACAAGTGGAAAGTAAAAGAGAAAAAGTGCCAAGAATTTGATCAAGCAACACCGACATCGCACGTCCAAGCATGATCAAAACGCTCGCATTAATCTCTATGATATTAAGAAAAGTGAAGGCCCATCTATCTAGCGCACTTGTTTTTCATTCATGCGAAGCATGGATTATGCGAGCATGCGCTTTGCTGTATCCGGTAATATTTCATTGTCTAGTGGAAGATTTATAGAGGATAGAGGTAGCTTTATGAAAGATGCAATATTAATAGTTTTTAAGTGCCGGTGTGTGTGTGTGTGTAATAAGAACGTGTTGCAACCGCTTCCCTCCCCAGCTCTCCACCCTCTTTCTCACAATGTGCGAAACTTGAATCAGAGTCAAACGGATAAGGTCGTACTTTGCCGTTTCCGATTAGCTCGATTACATCCCCGTGTCGTGCCGCGGAAGCATTACAGACGAAAGCCGGACATAAGCTCGGGGAGCAATATATTTCGACGCACGTATCATCCCTTTTCCCATTGTGCATTGCACACTGTTTCCCGAAAAAGGCTCGGCAACGGCGAGGCAAGGCAAGGCAAGGCAAGGCAAGGCAAGGCGAGTAAAAGGGGGCGGCGGATGGGCGCAGTTACTGCTGATCGTTAAAAGGCGCATAAAAAAGGTAGAGGAGAAGGCGCTGGGTGGACGGGTGGGTGGATGGGTGGAGGGAGGTCAGAGGAAACGGCGCGAGAAGTAACAATAAAAATTCGTCGGCGTTCGTGTTTCGTCGCCGTGGTAGGAGCGGAGGGACGTGAGGGAGCGAAGTGAGGAGTATGACGGGGGTTGAAGCGAGGGGAGAGAGAAAGATAGATGGATAGAGAAAGAAAGAGAGGGAGGGAGGGAGAGAAGGGCGGTTGGGTAGTCGGTGGAGCAGGGTGCGTAATGAAACGATATTGAGTAGCCGTGGTAGGGAGGGTCGCTGCGAGAGGGTGGGGGTCGTCTTCAGCCCTCTCCGTCGATTGACCTCGCTTCGACGAGGCGAGGGTGGGAGCGAGCCAGGGGCGGACGTTGGTAGAACACGGTGGGGACCGTGGCTTGAGAGAGAAAGAGAGAGAGAGAGTCGGATGCTCGAAGGGTGGGGTGGTTGTGGGAGGAAGAGGGGGCCTGTTAAATTGACGAAAATGACACGGCACCTTCTCTCCGTCCGTTTCCCTCTCGCTTCTCGTTTACCCCTTTAGTTCGCTTTTTTTACTCCCCTATTTTGACGACGCCCGGAAACCTCGAGGAACTTCAAAGTGACATTAGTACTCGAAGGACGAATGGATCGAAATAAATCGCGATACGCGAAAAGTTGGATCGGTGTGCGCGTAACATGTGGAATCTGAGAAATCCTACGGTACTGTCGATGAGAAAAAGGAGTAGGAATCGCTGTAAGATCTAATTGAACTTTTAGTGTCGTACTACTTTGACCGCGCACCCGTTAAAATTAAACTGACGACGATAAACTTTGAAACTGAATCATATTCCAATCATGTTCCAAAAATTAAAATTTAATTATAATAGCACAATAATGTTATAATTCGGTAAAAATAAAGAATTGACATTCAATTTTGTAATCATAAACAATGATAATTTTATAGATCTTTTTGTCCTTATATTTAATTTTAAAAGAATATATAATAAAACATGTATGATTTAGTATTAATTCTCTCTCTTATGCGTTTTTTACTTATTTAATAAAAAATATTTGTATACATATTTAATAAAAAATTAATATTTATTTAATAATTCTCTTTTGGGAGAAAATAATCAAATTATATTAATATCGCATCCAACATTATGACTCTTTTAGTTTAAAGTTGGGATGAAACTAAATTTCCTTGCGAAATTTAAAGTAATGCATCGCGCTCGCACAAAAATTATTGTGTTTTAAAGTTTAAAAATTTCGCACAACTTTCCAAATAAAAAACTCATATATTAATCTAGGTGGACTCATCGTGGCAATTAAATCGTTCCGCTTTGAAACGTCGCGCTTGCATAACCGATTGCCTCAGCAATCAGGACGAAAGAAAAGTTTCTCGATAGTCGACGACTACATGCATCGACGTGCGAAGTGCCGTTTTTTTCTTTTTTCTTTTTTTTTTTTCTTCAAATAGTAATAATCGTCCCAGGCCGCGCGCGGCTCGTGCGTTTTGAAAGTGGAAAATGGGTCAACGTCCTATACACAATCCGATAACAGGGTATTAAGTGATTACATAGACTCCCGGGATAATTAGTGCGGCCGACTGCGGCTCGTTAACGAACAACGTTAACGTTTAGCAGTCGCGAAATGGCAAAGCGCGAGTAGTAAAGTATAGATAAACCGGCCGTGTGTTCCCCGTAACGAGAGAACGACGGATGCTCGATTATCTCTCTCCTCTTCCTCTGGCTGATTAAAAAAAACAAAACAAAAAGACAAAAAAAAAACCCGGCGGCGTATCGCGTATCGCGATAAACCACCGGCGGCGTCGATGAATCCGCCGCGCATTTATTTGACATTCATGGGCGCGCGCAGCCGGTCGTCTCGTGTAGATGACGTCTCTCTCTCCGGTGTAACTCCAGTTCATAAATCAGTTACTTCGTTTCCTCGTGCCTCGTTCGCGTCCGAATACGTCGTCGGGAAACCCGCAATACGATAAAGCAATTTACAACTACTCCTGTGTTCTTCGCGTCTCTCCCCCTCCTCCGCCTCCCCCCGCCCCCCTCGCGTCAAGTTTCTCCTGTCGCGCTCGAAGTTAGACGCTAATTTCGCATAATTAACGTCGCTGGCTTTTAAATTATTTGCGGGATACATGTATATAAATAATATCGAACGACTGGCAAACTTGGGCTATCATCGAATCGTGGACTGTAACTGCTAATCAGATCGAGATGTTTGCTTGGATGTTTCTTTTTTTCAATGTGAAGATTACGATAAACGTTGGAAGGCGATCTGATTTTAAAAAATTCAATAAAATCAGATAGATTGAGATGTATATTTTTTTTCGACGAGAAATTGCAGTTTTCAATTTCTTCAGTGAAGGATTCAAAAGTTTTTTTACGCGACGTGTATTTTTTAATAAATTTTTAGACTACGATATATTAACAAAGAAATAATACATTTCTTTCTATTTGAA
Organism: Camponotus vicinus; assembly: GCF_025532165.1. Lineage (NCBI taxonomy): Eukaryota > Metazoa > Arthropoda > Insecta > Hymenoptera > Formicidae > Camponotus > Camponotus vicinus. The sequence goes on from NW_028141945.1 coordinate 11,311,229, forward strand.
CTTTAATTTTAATTAATTTATTTGATAAATTCTATTTTAATTTTAATTTGTTAAATAAGTAATCAAGGTGAAGATAAAAAATTTCATTTCTTATCAAAATCTAAAATGTATCCTTGCAATTCTCCCCCTCCCACTCGCTCCTATCGCTTCGCTTCACATCTGTGATCTGGATAATAATAACAATAATAATAGAACGAAATGATTGCGGCGCGTAACGTAATTCATTTCGAATGACGAGACGTCCTATTCCATACACGTTGCTCGTGACGATCCGCGAGCGGGCCGTTGGAATATCATTCGCGAGCGGGCGAGGAGGCGAAGCGGAGTTGAAAACACACGGGGAGTTAATCCGGTGACGGATGGCGGCGGTGATCTGTTGCGTTTTAATCGTCCCTCTCGTGCGTACGCCGCAAAATTTCATCCGCGCGCGCGAGATTTCGCTTTATCACGCCGACCCCGAAACGCCGATATCCCAACCGTTGCGAGGCACTCTCATCGTCCTCCTCTTTGCCCGAGCAGAACGTTGAAAAAGCGACGCACTGCGAGACCGACTCTCTCTCTCTCTCTCTCTCTCTCTCTTTCTCTCTCTCCTGTTTGCATTTCACTTCGACTCACACACGTGCACACGGCGATGGCGTGTCTCTTCGCACCATGCGCTAACTGTTGCATCCTGCATGCCTGCGAAGCTATCTCTTTCTCTCTCACCCTCTTTCCTCATCTCGCTTTTATCTTCTCTCGCCCGCTTCCTTCGCTTATCGTCTCACTTTCCTTACATTTCGTCTCCTCTGCCTGTCGCAACATTTTCGTTTGCTGTCACCCTAATGATGCACTCTTGGAGACAATCGATGCAATTTTTTTATTAATTAATTATGTATTTAATATATTAATTAATTATTTATATATAATAATTACAAATTATTTAGATATAATAATATTAATTGATTATTTATTAATTATATAATTCATTTAATTTGCTATTTTTGTAAATTGATGATGTTCAGAAAGTGTTGCTCCGATAGTTTCGTTGGTTTACATTTTGGAGTAATAAGTATTATGGAGTCATTTTATTGCGTTCGATAAAAAAAACTGTCATTTGAAACTTGGCACATCTTATCACGATAAGTTTAAGAACGACAATAATTTTCAATATTTTCTCACTTCGACCTCAGAATGCGCTGTTCATTTCGAGACCCTCTCGACAGGGCGATAGACTTGGGGGTTTTTGAATCTCTCTGGCAATCTTAGCGGACGCCAGTTATCGCTGGGAAAGAAGATCGAGGAATCTCGATAGGGCTGACCTCTTCTTCCGCCGATCCGGTCTATCACTGTCGCGCCTTTGTCACTGATGAATCTATCGCGGTCCAGTACGGTAATATTTCGCGACGCGACTCGGCTGTAACACTAGACAGCGTAGAGCGATAAATGGGTCACCAGACAACAACTCCGCCGCTGCCACATTCGGTGTCCGATTACCGCTTAGGCAGACGCGACTGCGACGAAAGTCTTGTTAGGTGCGACGTGAACGAAAAAAAAATTGTAATGCCGCATCCTCGATGCAAAAAAGTCGCTGATCGATCAGATTTACTGCTGCTCGAACGTTTCGTTTTTGCCTCATCATTGTATTTTCGCGCATCGTGACCTTCATTACTTACTCAGAGTGTCTACTTCTTATAAAAACATGGAAAGTCTGGAATTCTTTGTTCCTGGAGAAATCAGGGAATTCTCATGGAATTTTTTTCCCTCTTTTTAATAATTTTGCTCTTATACTAAATTTTAAATTATATGTTTAAAATATATTATAATTATATATATATCTGTTTATACAGGGTGTTTCTTAATAAGTGCGAAAAATTATAGGAGATGATTCTTTGTCGAAAATTAAGGGGGGGTTTTTCATATAAACATATACTCCTACATCCCTCCCTGTAGAGTTACACTCCTCCAAAAATGGAGGTAAAAATTAGGTTTTTATTTTTTTTCTCAAATTTGGAACAAGTTAAAGAAATTAGGTGGATATTTTCTACTAGTAAAAAGGTTATTTATTAATATTTTTTTCAGCCTTCCGTATTGTTATAAGGGGATGAAACTAGCAACTGCTATTCAATTTTTTATTAGAATTTTCTAATGGGCCGGAATATGATTATCTAAAAATATGCATTAAAAAGTTTGATTTATTTAGAAACTTTTTTATTTCTTTTATTTTTTTCGTAAAATCAGTAGTTTTCAAGAAAGAAAAATAAAATACATTATCGTGCACAGCACGAGCTAAACAGCATAGGTTTCGAATTACGAGAAGTTAAATTTTAAAATAAAAATAAAATTAGAGTAAATGTTGGAAAAATTGGAACAAAAACAAAATTATAATAAAAACTTAAAAACCTAAAAAATAAAAAGAAATATATGTATATGAAAAACCTTCCTTAATTTTCGACAAAGAATCATCTCCTAAAATTTTTCGCATTTATTAAGAAACATCCTATATATATTCAATACCTTGACAAAATATTTTGAATATTTTGAATCAATACATATTCTTTATTTTAATTTTTAATGATAAAAGATGAAAATGTCATGAAAGTTAAAAATTTTTATATCAACGAAAGCTATTCAGTTTCTTTTCAGTATATTTTGTAAATCTAGCGCTTGAAACTTAAATGGGGGCTTTATGTTTTTTCTTTGTATGAGTGAAAAGAATTAGGAAAAGCGTACAATGAAAAAACTTATTTTAATATATTGCACCAAGAAATATTTTTCTTTACTTGAAATTTTGGATAAAAGTACTTAGAAGATCAAGAATTTCTTAAGGAATTGTTTCACAAGATTTGTTTGAATAGAGCTATCTAAACATCGTTTGAAAAATGTGTCACGATTATCGGACCGCGATTCTAATACTATATGTCAGATATATCGCCTACATGTGTGAGTTTCCTCTCTATTAGCTTCAAAGAAGTTGCAATCGTCTATGAGTGTCTTTTTCTCTCTAAAGTCTTCATATACGCTTGTTATTGCAAAGAAATATGGGAGTGGCCGTTGCAAAATGATTGCTGGTTGCGAGCTGTAGAATAATGAACGGTCTGAGCACTAATGATACTAAAACTCAGATATCCTGTGAATGTGTTTGCGCGGAATATATCAACTTGGCCTAATTAGATGACCATATTATCCGTTTTAACCAAAATTTATTTCTCTTTAGAAAGAGGAGTGATAAAAAAAACGTATATTAGCGATAAAAATTTGAAGGATATCTCCTAGATATCTAAAAATATTTGAGAAACATTGAAACGTCAATTGGATTTGAAAGTTTTGGAAGTTTCACGTCTCGATCGATTAATATGTATTCTTCAAATTTACACCGTTATTACGTTAAATTTGATTAAAAGAAGAATCGTCTACCAAGTCAGCTTTCTTTCATATACTGAATATAAATAGGAATTAATGAAATTTATTTTCAAATCTCGACAACAAGACTCGGGGAATTAATCTTTCGTTGGCAAACATTTGTCAATATCTTAAAGTCATACATCACGTGGGGGATCGAATACTTTCTTTCGACGTCTCTCCAGGCTTTATTATACCGTTGCGAAAGCGCTCCTCAAACTCTTCTCTAAAAATGATTAGCTTCAGACCTCGAGAAGTCACTATCCGAGCCTGTCTGCATCTCTGCAATGTACGCGTATGAACGTGTGCATGCGCCTTTGCAATTGCCGTTGAAGAAAAGGAAGCGACCCCTCGGATAGAGAGAGAGTGCATTGGCTGCTTCACGGCCGTTAGTAAGCCAGGGGACTCTGAATGAGAGGGGAGGAGAGGAGGGGAGGACAAAGAGAATGGCTGTAAAAGATTCGGCAGCTGGTACCCTCGCCCTCCTGGACGTCTGAAAAGCCTCCGGGTGTATTTTCGGTGCCTCGCAACAAGAGTTATCGCCGAAAAACCTCAGCACGTCATGCGATGTCGTGCGAAAACGGAGGATTTTTTTCTTCAATTCTGCGGGGGAGAGGAAATTCCGAGGAGTTTGGGAATTATTCTCCTATTCTCTCTCGAGTCTAGAGCTAATTACAGCTCGTCGATTGCGATCTTGGATGTCATAGTAGGTGGCATGCGCCACTCGTGACCGTGTTCTCTGTCACAGCAATGGGATACTTTCGTGCTCAGGGGGACACGATCTCGGACAACGACCGACAACAATAAGTCCTCCATGGGAACTCGCACAACTTACTATTTATCTCACCGCGACTTATTTTTATTCTGGATAGGCCCGTAAAGATCGGGAGCCTCGACGATCGTCATTTCGCGAACATTAATGAGGGCAGACAGGGCGCATCGAGAAACGGGCAAATGCTCTCTCGAGCCTTTCGACATCCATCGTCCTTCGCTTCGGAAACGAAGCTAAGCGATCCCGCCAGGTGAATGGGATTCTCGCGATCGTGCAACAAAGCGAGGCAGATAACTCGGCGCGATTGCCCGGTTTCTTTTCTTTCTTTCTTTGCATCAAATCGCAAGCATTGCGCTCACCCGAGATTGTCACAAGGTGAAACAAGCTTTGAAAGTAATAGCGGTTTAATTTTTTCACCACGACATTATGTAAACAGGAGTACCGTTAACTAGTTCTATTCGACATTTATTCCTCTTATGTCGACATTTATTCCTTACATTTCATCTATAATTATTGATAGTTTCAATTATAAATATAACATTGTAAATTAGTAAAATCTCACCGAAAGAATTAGTGTCAATGATTGTTTTAATCAGTAATATTTTAAATATGTTTTAATATATTTTAATATTATATATGGAAAGAATTTATAGTATATTTATAGTATATTTATAGTATATTTTATTAGTATAATTTATAGTATATTTTATTAGAGATATGTGAATTTGATCAAGACTCTTGTTTATTTTTCATGAATTTATAGCATCTAATTATAAAAAAATATAATATATATGTAATTCTGAATTTTTGAACACAAGTTATATACGTGTCTTATTTCAGACAATGAATATATACAGGCTTTTCTTAAAAATAACATTTTAAAATAAAGGAAAAAATCTTGTAAATATATATGATTATTACTGATTCTTCTAAAATCTTATTAGCATAATTATAATAGGGCATATACACATGCATAAAAAAAGACGGAAGAACAAATTTCTACTGAAACTAAGTGAGATATTTTGTCTCCAGTGAAATTTTGACACTTCTGCCATGAATGACATTTTTATTTAATCAGTTTGCGACTAGACATCCATTTAATTATACAATTAAACGCGCTCGAGTATAAAGTTAACAAGTCAACGTATTCTCATGTGTTATTATAAGTGAATGTAACATATCGATAATCAATTTCATTCGAAGGATTATTTATTATACACATGGATCTCGTATCATACGCGATATATCAAACTTATGTCTTAATAATAACAAAATGCAATATGTATTAATGATAACCAATTCACAGATATAACTTTCGTGATAAATTTCGACATTTCTCGTGAGAGAAATCGTACAAATATAATCGGGCAACGATTTATACAATTCAAAAATAGGAGTTTATTTTCGATGCAATCTATCGTTACGTAGGACCGATGAATCGGTGCCGATTAGGCATTGAAGCGACACGAATCACGGAGGAAAATACTGTCAGATATATACCTGGAGTGGACCCGGCCGCTCGTTAACGCAATTATAACGCGATTATAGCGACAGGAGACGTTTTCAACGCGGTTGAGTGGGTTTCGGACAAAGGCCAGCCTTGCGTACGCGTGTCTCGTGAGAGTCATCGCGACCGAGGGGGGAAAGAGAGAGAGAGAGAAAGACAGGAGTCATCCGTTTCCGAACATTCTACTCTCGTCCGAACACTGTATTGCCATTGGTCGAAATGGGTCGGCGATTAGAGAAGGCACCGACGTGGTGTAGTTAGTAGCTTAGGGACCATGGCGAGAAAATCGTGGCTCCTCTATTGGTCGAGCCGGGCCCCTCGAGGCCATTCGATTTAGAATCGAGGAATGGTGCCGCTACATCCGCGGACAGGATGATCGTGGAAAGTTGCTTCGTTCTTGAATCTTGACGATCATAATTTTCAATCGCCATCGACTCCTCTTGGTCAATTTTTCAATCCTTTAATTCGTCGACAATCTTGCCTCTGTCAGCGCTAATTTTAGAAGGATATATCAGAACGAATTATATGACATTTGATTTATCGACTCCAATCGATTTCTCGGATTACATTAGTAGCGATTGATATTATTATAGGAGCATCATGAATAATTATCATTATTAAAATAATGATCGTGAATACATGAATGTATAAGCAGTTGGGACACGATAAACACGTAAGTCTGATATAATACGAAGTGCGAAATCATAGTCTACGAGGGGCCCATCTAGACGTAGACGTAGATAATGATTTTATTCGTCGAACTGATATAACGTCATTGGTTTAATCCCGGGCGTGGTCATTCGCTCTACTTCTTCGTCTTCTTAAATGGCACGAGAGATAAGATTGGTTCGACACCTCCTGGAAATTCATCCGGGGAGGATCGTGTCTGAAGTCTAATTACTTCTGGATGAAATTGATCAAGCATTTGAACTGCACTTGCCGAGAATATGTAAGGAGAATTGACGCAGATTTTTCAATAATTTTTCAACAAACTGCGTTTCTTGCTGACTGATGTTCTCTCGTTTGTTTAGAAAAAGCATCATAAATGCCAATGATAATAACAATAAAATGATTATTTCAATAAATAATGCTAATTTTATACATTATCTATTTCTTGGAAAATCTGGAATACTCAAGGATTTCTTTTACATCTGGAAAAATCAGAGAATTCTCATGGAATTTTAGTAAAATTCTTTTAAAAAAAAATTCCTTTTTTGATTTTGCAATTAAATTATAAGCAATTCGTCGATAAGCCAGATAGTGAATTATATATTTCAAATATATTATTACTATTACTATCATCTCTCACATTCAATGTCTTAACAAAATATTAAATCTGCAATATATATTCTTTATTTTAATTTTCAATAATAAAAAATGAAAATGTTATGAAACTTAAAAATTTTTATTTTAACGAAAGCTATGCAGTTTTTTTTCAATACATATACAAATCTAGCACTTGAAATTTAAGTATCTTTCCTTTGTAGAAGTGAAAGGGATTAGAAAACGCATGGAATAAAAAATTTTATCTTGACAAGTTGCATAAAAAAAATCTTTAAAATATTCTTTTTATCTGGAATTTGGAATAAAAATTAGAAAATTTTCAGGGAATTTTTTTATGAGTTTTAAGTAGACACCTCTTCATTATTGACAAGTAAAAGTTTATTGCTATCCAATTAAATGCATGAAGAGTGAAACGATAATCGTAAGAAAACAATTATTAATAAATTTTACAATTTAATAACTTTAATATATTTATTACTAGAATATAATTTTTTTGTATAAAAAATATGAAATTCGTCGAAGAATAATTCTTTCACGTTTCAAAACATTGTGATCAAGTATCTTAATCTTTATATTTACGATTACACATCTTCTCTTTCTCTCATTATTCTTTGTACTTTGCTTATTTATGCGCGAGAAAGGATGCTTCTCATTATCAATACACATCCGGTAGAGAAGCGCTCAATCAATTGATACAAGCTCGCACTTCACCTTTGTTGATCGCACTCTTAATGAAGCTAATCCGATCTACGGGGGAAAGGAGCGTCGTCGTTCTAGGTCGATGATTAATCTCACGATAATCCTCGTGCAGTCATCGCGCGAATCATTGCGAGATAAGCGAGTCGCATATATGTGACACGCATGATTCCGTGGAAAACGAACTGAAACTTCCGCGTAGCGTAATGGACTTTCGCGATTCTTCTCGATGCATTTAGATAAGTCCGCTGGGAATCATCCAAGTCGAGGAAATATAAGGATTCGACCTTTCGTCTCGTTCTTCTTTTTTCACAAATTTTCTCGCAAATATGCCCGCACCGTCGCAAATCTCTCCTGCTCGTCGGCGAGAATCCGAGAATCGGAGAAATCGAGACGCGAATTTCTGCGAGGCGAGAAAAAATATTCGCCGGACGATCAGCGGCGAGCCACGATCAGATTTTCATGCGTCATTACGCAACCTTGAAGTTTGCACGCTCTGGCGTGACGATGACTTGGCCGATTTCCGTGGATTGCGATCGGGCCGACACGTGGCGCGCGGTTCCAAAGAAATTAGCGATTTTCTCCATTAGCGTTTCCTCGCTAATGCGCAACGATGATTTTTCGTGATTCACGCGATCGGGAACTCGTAGACGATTATTCTGAGTCATCATTGTATTATGCGAATCGAGTCTCCGAGTAGAGAACAAGGAGATCGAAAATCAGATATGGACATTGAAGAATTTGACAGAGAGATAGAGAGAGAGCGAGAATTTATAGGAATTATAATGCTTCATCCTATACAGCACGAACTATTATTGTTACATTGCAGCAACATCGCAATATTGCTGCAATATTGCTGCAATGTAACAACAATGGTCTGTGCTGTATGGGATGATGCTATGTAATATTGCATGAGAGTAATAAAATCTGAGGAATCATGTTTTCTACAAATTTTGAAATTGTATAAATAATGTTTCAGACAAAATTAGACAACAGATAGAATTTTAAGGAGGGGGAAGTTTATGATCTTGAATTTTAAATAGGATCATTTTTTTTTCAAGATTATGTAGAGGCCAATAATATTCGCAGTATTCAATGTGAAAGTTATAAGAATAGGTTGGCCAAAAATTGAATACGAGATATTTTAATTCGACATAATTTGACATAAAATACGAAATCTTGTAAAATATTCATTTTTTGATTATCTTCTATACTTTTATGCACAAATCAATTGGTTTGAAAAAAGAAAACAGTTATTTTTAAGAGAAAATATGCAACAGGCAACTACATATTTGCGAAAAATCGATTTACATAAAAAAATTAGATTGGTTTTATTTAGAAAAACTAGGTTGACCTTTACCCGATTTTTCGAAATTAAAATTGTAGTTAAAATTCAAGATTATTAATTTTTCTCTCCCTCAAAATTTTATCAATTTTATCTGAAAAACCTTGTAATACTTCATGCATCCTGTATATATATATATATATATATATATATATATATATATATATATATATATTTGTAATCTATTTTAAATACATATATTTGATCTTATTTGCGATGAAACTTGAAACGATATTATGCAATCTCTCATTACACTTGCGCATAGTTTGAATTTCACTTAAACGGCTGATTATATCACGCCGTCGATGAAAAATTAATGCTCATTGTGAAGATACGCTGCGTATCGCTTCCTCTCCGCCTCTCCGCTTCGCACATGTGTATATCCTGCCTCTTAATTAATGCATCTTTCGAGCGCATTCATCGCCGATGCATTATCGTAAATTTGCAGCGCGATAAGAATTCGTCAATAAGCAATTAACACTTGGCTGCGAAAGCTCGCGTCGCGAGTCACTTATTTACGTTGTGGGAAAAATTTGGTTAATTTATACGAGATCTCGTAATAGAAAGAACGAATGGTATTTCACTTTCACGATCGATCGAAATTCGGATTGAAAATCGCATTGGAGCAGCTTGGGTCAAAAGGTCGGCGGAGAATTACCTCGAGAAAACCCGCGCAAACGCTATTAAGAATATCGCTGACCGCAATGTTTTGTCAGCGATTGATTCTCTATACTTTCGTTCTTTTTTTTCAAGGAGATTCTATCTTATTCTACATTTTCACCTTTAAATGCGACAAACGGATATTGTCGGATATTTCGCGACTGAAGTCAGCGAGTCATTGTTGATTGTCGCGAAAATTCTCAGTTTGCGAATTCTCGGGTGTTTATTGAGACGTAAGAGTCAATCTCTAAAACTTTACTGCCAGAGATACAGATCTTTGTCGATTAATTTGTATCCATTCGAATAGACAGAAAGGCAAGCGGTATTATTGATACGCGTAAAATTTGAATTTAGTAAATATTTTTCTGTGCGCTTTCATGAATTTTTCGGACCGAGTTATGTAATTTTTCTTTTCTCGAATTCTAAATATATATTTAAATTTATTATATATTATATTTTTTTAATTAAATATGTTATGTAAATATGTTATATAAATATATGTTATATATATATATATATATATATATATATATATATGTTATATATATTTTATATAAAATATATATATATTTTTTTTTAATTCTATAGAAAAAGTATGTTCTGAAAATTTGTTTAGATATCTGGATTATGCAAAACACTGTTTTTCTCTTCTTTCTTTCATTAACAGATCGCTATTATATAATAGATAGATTGAGATTAAAAATTATATATTCTATCCTCTATATACGCGATTAATAAGAATGCTGAGTAAATTTTAACGATGTATCTAATATGTACATAATATGTAAAAATGTAAATTTGTATAGATGATTACTTTGACGCTAATTTATAAATATTTAATTCATGATTTAACAGCAGAATATTGCAATTAAAAGATTAAATCAATTTGCACTCGATTTCATTGTAAATTCAACTAGCAATGAATCCTGTCAAACTATATGATTCGCGAAGATGATTAAGAACCGCGAGCCAGTGCGTCATTAATTTTTTCAAAAATAACGATAAGGGTGTAAGCTCCATTTAAGCGCGTCCCTGACCATAATATCAGTCGTGCATTTTTCTGACAAGCATGCGCAAATGTAAAAGCATGCACACAACATGCACACATCTTGCGGCGTGACCGACGTGGATCCAGTTCGCGTTTCCGCAAAGCGCATTATACCTATATTTGATAAGCTGCGTGGAAGTAGAGCGTTTAAATAATGGCCGCACACGTTGGCGATGGACTAACGCGATGGGCGTCGCCATTTGCAAACGTTCGACAAACAATAATAATTTATTCAGATGTTTTTCATGCGCGCTTTCAAGTGACCGCGTTAATTCGAATGGGTTTTCCGGCTTATTTTTTTCCTATATATGTCTAAAATAATCGGGTCTAAAAAGGAGAAATGTAACGAGCAATTTCATTTTTCGTATTTCCGGGCGTCTTCCAATTTTCGTGTTATTTCTAAAAAAATTTCTCAAATTATGAATTTTTATAAAATTATATTTGAATTTTATTAAAATTATTTATATATAATTTTTTAATTTTATACAATATTTTTGCATGCAATATATCTTGTTTCTATATTTTTTGAAATTTGTGCCTAGTCATTATATCTGTCTGATAAGAGGAATAAATATGAAATGTTTATATTGTCCTTTTATTTCAAATTTTTCTAAAAAATGTTTACCTGATTTACCTAAATATAATGACAAGCTAAAATAGGATATAAGTGCGGAAAATGGATATCGTCGGTCGAGAATTAAGGATTAACGTTTCGTCGAGCGTATAATTGCAGGCTATCCAAAATGATCAATTGCGTTCTCGTTCTTCACGAGCTAATTCGCGCTTATTCATGAGTCGAAGCGAGAACCCACGATATATCTTCCGCGATTACTTTACAACAATTCCCGAAATTTGTATGCGCTTCACACGGTAGATCGTCCGTCCCTTCGCACTGAAAACCAACTTCCCTACTTGTTACAGGCTTTCTATCAACTTTGTTGGAGAACCGGTTAACATGCTAATGCCGTTACATATTAATCACCATTAATGCCGACGAGTGCTCCGGCTATCCTGAAAACAAACTGGTGCTGAAATTGATAATAAATTTAAGTGACAAGCCTGTCAGCACTCACGATCTACAATCAAAATCATAACCGCGCGAATTCAACCGAGTTAATTTATTAAGAAGTCAAGTTATTAAGAAATTTAATTATTAAGAATTATTAAAGAATATTGAATTATTAAAGAAATAATTATTAAAGAATATTATTAAGAAATTATGAAGAATATTATTTAAAGAATTTAAAGAATTATTAAAGAATATTGAATTATTAAAGAAATAATTATTAAAGAATATTATTAAGAAATTATGAAGAATATTATTTAAAAAATCTGTTCAAAAAAATTAAGTAATTATTAAGAATATAAAAAAAAATATATATATATATATATATATATAATTTTTTAAGTGGATTTGCGTTTCTCTAACTAACTCAAACACCAAGTAACAGTTATATAACTGTTATGTAACAATATGACTGTTACATGTTATATAACTGTTATGTATTAAATAACAATTATATTGTCGAGTGAGAAATTATAACTAACAATTATATAACAGTTACTTGGTGTTTGCTGGAAATTCATTTTATGAGATAAGAGTTAAAAAGCGAGAGCCAAAAAATGTGAAAAAAAGTCCGATATTTGTTACATTAAATTTGACCTTACAAAACAAATTACAACAATATTTGTAACACGCAATTGTACAGCTATCAATTTCTTCCACCTGCATCAGCGCATCGGTCGCCGATATAGGTATGAATCGATAGCGCGGTAATTATCGAGCGGAACGCATAATTAGCGATTGAACTAATTAACGGTTAAAACGTATAAGACTCATTACGCTCGCGAAATTCCGAAGCTGCGAGATATGGCCCCCGTTCGCGGTTCTGATCGTGCGCGACTTTGATTCTCGCCTCACGGAGTTTGCTCCGATACTTAGTCGAGACGATAGATTAATTTGTACTACGCGAGCGTGTTGTATCTTCCGAAGAATATAACGCGATTAAACCAACTCTCGATACGCGCCGTTGAATCAGGCGATAATAATTGCGGCTCGCGAATTACGCCGCGAAATAATGAGCTGTGTGTAAGCGAGCGTCCATTCGCGTGAGATAAACCGACCTTAGCGGGCTTTAATTTAGAGTAAGAGTCTCTAATGTACTTTCGAAATTGTTTTCGCGATTCTACGACTGACCTCCCCTATTGTCGTATAAATTCCACCTATCTGTCGTTCTAAATTGAAGATATTTGCTTCTCGATCTTCATTTTAATGCAGTAACTTTAATTAATAAAATCACCAATATATTTATAAAAATAAAAGTTTAATTATTCGAACGTAATTGTACAAATAATACGAGCAGACGATTCATAATCGCGTTACTTATGCGCGTTTATAAATGATATATTATTTTCCTTCATAAATTTATGCCGGCAAAATGTGATAAAAAAACGCGGCTTACGTTATTTTAAACGCGCGTAAGCTTTCCCTCTGAATTTTTCAACGGTTTCGCCACAAAGCTGTCGGGAGGTTCGCTACAAATTGATCCTAAATTAAGCGGCGCGATGTGTAACACGTTACATTGCATTCTGGCGGTGTATCTCTCGTTAACGAGAAGCTCGAGCAATATTTTTAAAAGTGTTATAAATGGAAATATTAAATGCGATCCAAGATGTCTCTCGCAATTTTAAACATTTTCGCCTCTTCTTTTATTACGCGGACAAATGACAATTGTCAATCTATTCGAATCGGATTCAGATTTAATTAGCGCGTTCGATAAAAGCCTCGAAATTCCAAGACACGGCGAATCGTGCGTGCACGGCCCCGCGTATCGATCCCGCGTGCAATTTAATTTGCGAATTCCCCGTCGTTTCGCAGAAAGCGAGGCGTCGTTTCGCGGAAAACGCGACCTGACTGGCTCTAATGACTATCCTGCGACGCGACAAAATCAGTCCAGCTGATTGTGAAAAATCGCCGCCTCGGACTCGATTCTCACGCGATATATTTTCATAATCACCTACAATGTATATATTATGTGTAGCGGTGTGCGTTTTCACGATCGTCCCTTTGCCTCGCGAATGAAGCGGGAGAAGCGCTCGCATAGAATACAGGGACGTATATTTGTGTGATAGACACACAGATACACACACAAAGAAGGGAGCACCGATTGGCGTGACGGTACGTTGCATTTGCGCCACGCGCGCCCTGATACCGGGTGTCCGAGAAGCACGGCTGATTGGCATCCGAGCTGTAATTGGCCGGCCGTTGTCGGTTTGATCGACGATAGGATGCGCGGTAAGAGCTCTTTGAGAGATAGAGGCCGGCGATTCGACGATGGAAATTGCGTTTTGTACTTTGTACTCGCCGGGAAAAATCGTAAAACGTGCATAAATTAAGGGATTCGATGGGACGGATTGTATTTTTCACGGGGATATATCGTGATAAACCAAAAGATCCGACCTCTCGATCGGGTAATGTAAATTATCTAGAGGAAGGTTCTCTTCGTCGCTCTGTAATTTATTATCATTTTTTATGTTATAATTTTATTATAATATATTATTATTCTCAGCGCGAGAAAAATTTCGAAGAAATGTCATCAGGCAAGACCGGCGTTCACGGTTGTTCGATGACGAATTATAGATCAGAACCTCCGAGCTTTTACTCGAATGAATATTGAATATTGTTTGCTAAATTGATGAACGAGCGAAAAACATAAGCTCACGCTGGCGGGCATATTTCTGCGATGTTAAATATTTATTCAGGAAATTAACATCCGTCACACGCTGCATCGTACTATGGCGCGTATCTGATAATTGTTTCGACTAGCATAAATATCTCGTAATTTGTAAAATCTCGCTGATGATTCCACGTCGGAGCATCCGGTTGGCATCCGCGAGACTGAAAATCGCGAATCTTTTCGACGGAGGCAGCTACGCCGACGTCACGCGTCGTGATAACAGTCAACTATTCGGCCTTTTGATAACGAAGCGAAAAATTCTCTTATCCTTATCGCCAACACCATTCCGGGGAATGGAACGGGATTCTGACTGACATAATGTTGGCCAGAAATCAATGCCTCTGAGAGATGTTAAATGCGGGGAAAAATGCCTTCTTTTCTCCAAAGGATTATCTGAGACAAATAATGAGTGTGCGTCCCTCTCTTCTCGATATATGCATCTGCTTTCGTTATTGGGGGGATACGTCAAAGATTTCTCTTATCTTTGAGGAGCGTTTCAACCGAGTAATCGCGCGTAAAGAGTAACCGAGTATTTGGAAGGAATTGTATTTCAATCTGCGCAGCGTTCATTTATTTGTCCAGGGCGAAAAGGTTAATTAATTAGATCAACACGTTCCATATTCCCACGCACGTGTAATTAAATACTCGGGAATTCTCAAATGCTGCGATAAATCTCCAGTAATTAGTGAAACATGGCGCGTTTCGAGTCGTTAAAAAGAGAGAAAAAAAAGCTGTTCCTCTCTGGTAGATGTTATCCTCCTTGTCATTCTGGCGTAGGAATAGTGCAACCGTGACCTTCGAAAACCACCATGTCCGGTTGCGATCTGCATAATTTCGCCCGCGAAGAGCACGAGTCGTATCCGCGTTCGCTTTTCCCTGGAAACTTTAATCATCGTCCATCATTTCCTATGACAAACGAGTCGGTCAAGGCGCATTCGCGACGAGGTGAATTTGTGCAACGGGTTATAGATCACATCCGCGACGAATACGTTTCTCGGGTAACTCGGTAATTATGCAACCGCGATTGCAAAACCGCGGGTCACTTATTTTAGCGCGTGTCGCGATAGTTGACGTTTAGCAATTCGTAGGAAAGTACGTATCGCTCGACTTTCAGCACTTTCGACACGTTGGTACCACGCAGTTGTACTGTTTGATAGACTGCTTCGGGACCGAAGACCAAATCTGTTATGTTTCGTGTTCTCTTGAACAGTGAAATCAGTGAAAATGTCCAAGCAATGACAAGTGAGTATTTGACGGATTTTCAGTGAAAATACTTGTACTTTGCTTCTCCGTTTCGTGTGTTTCACTGATGGTGACAGCAAGATTTCACTGAAAAATTAGTAATAATCTTCTATTTAGTAAAAAACTTCTATTCAAATTTGACATTAACGTATTCAAAAATTCAGACAATTTATTTTTTATTCTATTAAAGTGAATCATTGAAAATGTCAAAGCAGTGACACATGGGTATTTTACTGATTTTCAATAAAAACGCTTCTCATGCTTTGCTTCTTCGTGTTTTATTAATTATGACAGTAAGATTTTACTGAAAAATTAATATTAATTGTACATATTTGCAAGATAATATAGATTTAAAAACTTTCTATTTTCGATTGCTATTTTTCGAGAACTCTTATTCATATTTTAAATAAAACACGTATAACTAGTATAAAAATTTAGAGTTATATTACATTTTTTTAATTCTTAAAATGTAGCAAATATAAGAAATAAACAAGATTCTTGTCAAGTCAAACTCTCTCAGATTTCTTTAACCAAATATATTGCTATAAATTTATCTCATATATGTGTAATACATATTGTAATACACATATATGAGATATGTAATATACATGTGTAATACATATTGTAATACATATGTAATATACATGTGTAATACATATTAATTTAAAATGTATTTCGAAATATTATTATATTATTATATTATTAATATTATATTATTTTTAATATTAATTGAAACAGCTTTATTACTAATTATCACTAATTTCTTCAATGAAATTTTAATCATGTATAGTGTGCTATATTTATTATTATACCATATCAGTGTCTATTCATTATTTTTTAATAATAATTCTCACTCATTTTATTGAAGAAAGTAATAAAATAATTAAATAAACAGTGAACTTATATGTATAACTTATTTGAAAACAATTTTCTGAAACTAAAGCCTAAAATATTTACAAAAATTTCATCAAACAGGTAATAATATATTTGGAAAATTTATCGTAATATTCACCAGTGTTTTATCATTTATTTTATATCTTTATAATAATAAAATTTTTTTATTATCCTAAGCTTATTCATTTGATCCTCGAGATTAATGAGCTAGCATAAAACGTCTAGTCGAAAGTATCACCTCCTTCACGGGGGACCCCGTGTACGTCATTGTTTGATGTAATCGCGGTGATGTCGCAGGTCTGGAACGGGTAGCGGAGGAGTTGATGGGCCGTAGGAGATGGAAGCAATACCAGGACACCCTGTACAGCGGCACCCGCAGCAGCGAATCAACGACGGCACAGCCCCACCATCGGCTTTACCCGGCGTTGTCGTCGTCCTGCAACCCGATACCCGGGGGCCTGGACCAGATCGGGCCGCAGCTGCATCACCCGGTATCCTCGTCGTTGCCATCGGCGATAGCGTCGACGGCGCTGACGACGGCCACGACGACGACAGCGACGACCCTCGCGAGCAGCGGGGTGAAGCAGGAGAGTCTGCAGAGGCATCACCTGCAGAACCACCACCACCATCTGCAAGCGGCCCAGGATCACCATCTGCAGCAGCAGGAGGACCTGCGCCGTCTGAGGCCGGGCGAGATCAAGGTCGAGACCGGCGACGAGGAGCCCGCGGACGGCGTCACCGCGCGCGAGGACATCGCCACGACGAGGACGACGGACCCGGCGACGTCCGCGACGGCAATAGCGACGGGTGCAGCGACGACGACGACGACGGCGATGACGACGACGACCGCGTCGGCGACGACGACGGCGTCCGGCACGACGACCATCACGACGAGACGGCGACGCGGACGCCGGCAGATCGACGGGGAGGACGTCGACGGCGAGGAGGACAGCGACGAGAACGACGAGGAGACGGGACGGGGCCAAAACGAGGCGGAGAAGCGGCTCAAGCTCGACGTGGACGCCGACAGGTCGGCGGCCAGCCCTCTCAGGACGGAAAACGATCGTGCGAATCATCCGATTGCCAACGCTACCGACACGGAAGGGACCAAGGTTGCTATCATTTTTTTTTCAATATTCATAAAATAAGAGGATTTTTTTAAATAATCGTCTTTCGAATAGGATAAAAAAAGAATAATGAAAGTAATATAGGGTACAACGATGTAATACGCCCTGGCAGGGAAAATGCCCCATTTATTTTGCTCAGGTATAGTGAGCTTACTAATAAGTATTATTGAAACAGGAGTCGACATATAAGAGTGCATAATTAACCGGAAAACCGCACAGAACTGCTTTGAATGCGATTTTACATTAAAAAGAATTGCAAAACCAATAAGTTTTAAGGAAAAAAAGTAGTAAGACGTTTCTTGGTAAGTATTTTTTTTATTCCATAAACATAATTGTCATTATATTTATATAGGCTCTTACTGTTTCCCGAAGGTATAACTTATGAAATAAAATCGATGACAGTTATATACAAATGTTTTTTTTTTCTATTTAATCTGCATATGTATGGGGATGTACTTTTCTTTAAAAATACAAAAATATTCCACAAGGGTAAGATCCTAGTTTTATTATAACATTTCTTTCATCATTTTTTCCTGGCAGACTCTGAGCAAAACATATAAAAGAGGAATTACAAGAGCTGAATGGAGCAAAGAGGTATTGCCAGAGGCAATGGCGAAGGTCAAGGCACTACAAATGAATGTCAATGTTTTTCTTGGGAAAAATAGAGAAAGATGCAATTTTTATTATTAAAATAGTCAATCAATATTTTTGTAGAATTAAAATACGAATTTTTATGTTTCGTCGAATTTTATAATGTAAAAAAAAATTGTGCCTTTGTCGATTATTTGAGGCGTTTTTTCAAAGTCTGAGGGAAAAAGTTCTTTTCAAAAAGTTGATCTTCAAATCACGATCAAAAATTGATGCAATTATTAATTGTAATATTAATAAATTCTTGTAAATTTCAACTACCGATAAAATCTATTCATCATAAATGTATTTTATATTGATTGAACAAATATGGGGCATATTACACCGTTTTACCCTACAATAAGGAAGGAAATAAGAAAGATAAAAATTAAAAAATGCTGAACAAACAAATTAAATCCATCTTAAATTATTAAAACTTGCATAGCATTATTAGGATGAGTTACATCTTCCTCTCGACCTTCCATCTTCCACTACTCTCCATTTTTCGACTTTCACGTCTCAGGAACGAACGGAGGAGATCGCGTTGGAGCGGGCACCGGTAACGCAGGGCTTACTGAGGGTAAAGAAGGAGGAGGAGCTACAAGAAGTGTCGGGTTCCGGCGGCGGCACGACGATACTGACGACGCCGGCAACGGATTCGGAAGGGACCAGGTCGGGGCTGCTATGCCGCGAAGGGAACGCGACGACGAGCGTCGCGACGCCGTTTCTCCTTGGAAGACGCACGAGCCCGCCGCCGGAGGACTGGAAGCCGCTCGACAAGTGTTACTTTTGCCTCGACGGCAAGCTACCCCACGACGACCAGCCGCCCCTTGTAAGTAACTTACGACGAATTTGTGCCCGGTGTGAGGTTGCGCATGGCTGAGCATCGACCTCGTCCTTCATCGCTAACTTTGTGTAGAGATTACATACTCGAAGGCGACGAGAGACGCGGAAGAACAAGAGCCACAGACTCCTATGTATTGCACCTAGATTGTTAAAATCCAAGGGTAGCCATTTACAATTACCTAGGATATATAAGTTGGATTACTGTACGTTTTCTGTGTCGTAATTCAAGTTGCTGGCAGTTGAAGCCATGATCCAGTCTAGACAGGAGTATTGATTGATAGTTTTGGACTAGATTGATTGATTAATATTCTGCAGTTATATTTTATCCAATTGTAAGTGGCTGCTCTGACTTTACCCTAAGATGTTAGCGCAGTCTAGGTCTAGTGTAGAAGTCTGTGATAAGAGCGAACGAGTCATCTTTCCTTGTGCGTGAAATTCGCAAGATCCGAGGTTACGACACCTCCTGCGATTTGGATCTTGCCGATAACCGGGTAACGATAACGCTAACTGCTCGTTGCTCGTTTTATCTGCCACTTACGCAATCGCGTCATCGGAATCTCCGGTTTCATACCACTCTCCATGAGCCTGTTGTGCCGTCGCGAGCGCGATTCGAGTCTGACCCGATCTTTGCTGCTTTTGATTAAGTCGTGCGCCGACCGCCACACCAGCCTCTCTTTCTCTCTCTCTCTCTCTCTCTCTCTCTCTCTTTCTCTCTCTCTTTCTCTCAGCTTTGATCACTTTGACGCGCCCATACAAGATTCACGAGGACTCGCGAAAGCGACACGTCTTTTGAAAAATGAATTCGATCAGAATTCGATTCTCGCATCGTGTCTTTCTCGCGAATCTCTCTCTCTCTCTCCTCCTCTCTCCCCCTTTTTCTCTCTCTTCTTCTCGCCATATCCGACCAATCCTGCCAATCCGCCAGTCCATTCCGCCCGATCGGCGAATCGCGCGAGCACGGGATGACACGTTTCTCCGTGTTGTGCCCCGCAGAGTCCGCAGAGCGACAGTGGCAGCAGCTCGCGATCGGCGGAATCACCGATGTCGGTCCAGGTGGATCCGATGGCGGCGTCCGTGGTCGCCGCCGCTCTCAGCGGCACTTACCCCACCCTGCTGCCCCAATGGTGCTTACCGCCGAGGGAGGCGCCCCTCGTTGGGGTGCAGACCCACCAGGACAGCGCCGCGGTGGCCGATCAACCGCTCGATCTCTCGGCCAAACCCAGAAATTCTCAGGTAAGCGCGAGACCGTTCGTGCTCGTGTGTGTGTGAAGGTACATTTTCTTGATCTCTATCTCTCTCTTTCTCTCTCGGCTTCGTTTCATTTCTCTGTCTCATATAACGCTCATTCGAATCACTCTTCGGATATCCGTTTACGCGGTTCGTAAAGTGTTCGATGAAAGATCGTGTAACGAGAGCGAGAACGTTTGTAAATTATCCGTTGCATATTTTTTTTTTTTACTGGACTTGCCATCATCTACTCGCGATGATCGCTATTATGATACATACTGATATATACTGCTGAAAAATGGAATTTCTTTTATAGTGTTTTCTTAGTGCTTATATTAGTCGTGTTATTAAGTAACTAACGCTAACGTCTCTAAATAACTAAGCTGTATGCTTGCGTAAAGTATCAATTATTTTTTAATTATCGAGGTCTCTCTCGATCGATTTTTTTATATTAATATTATTATTCATTTGTTTGTCTTCAGGACAACAACATATCCCTACTAGAGCAACAGAAAATACCTCTGAGAATGCCGACAGGCATCGATCCCAAGACTATTCTCAAGTAAGTACGATGATTTTTTAAATATTTTTTCAATAATTAATATTTCAACGGAGAAAAAATGGAGTAGAAAAATATCATGAAATATCTTATTAATTGTCAGTGATTTATACATTAATCGTTTATATAAATCAACTCGATATGTCGCGATGCATTTAATTTAAAATTATATATCTCTGCGCGTTATTCGTTATTCGATTCGTCAAAGTGATAAAATATATAAAACCCAAACGAAGGACATTAATCATAAAACAGTCGTAATTAAATCGCCGTGGAGATACGAAAATAAAAATTGAAATAAATTGGAGTAATTCCCCGCTCATGTTCACGAAAATTGTAGTTTTATACACGTTTTTTATTTTAAATCTGCGGACCTCTATCAATTTTATTAACAAAATTTAAGAAGTCTTATATTCAAACAAATGATAGAATTAGCATTTCTTACAAAACATCCTCATAAAATAATCGTAATTAAATTACTGAAGATATAAATAAAAATTGAAATAAATTGGAGTAATTCCCCGTTCATGTACACGAAAATTATAATTTTACACAAATTTTTTATTTTAAACCTGCAGACATTCCTCTATAAATTTTCTTAATAAAAATTGAAAAGTCTTACGTTCGAAAAAATGATAGAATTAGCATTTCTTACAAAACATCCTCATAAAATAGTCGTAATTAAATTACTGAAAATATAAAAATAAAAAATTGAAGTAAATTGGAGTAATTCCCCGTTCATGTTCACGAAGATGATAATTTTACACAAATTTTTTATTTTAAACCTGCAGACGTTCCTCTATAAATTTTCTTAATAAAAATTGAAAAGTTTTACGTTCGAAAAAATGATAGAATTAGCATTTCTTACAAAACATCCTCATAAAATAGTCGTAATTAAATTACTGAAGATATAAAAATAAAAAATTGAGATAAATTGGAGTAATTTCCCGTTCATGTTCACGAAAATTATAGTTTCACACAAATTTTTTATTTTAAACCTGCAGACATTCCTCTATAAATTTTCTTAATAAAAATTAAAAAGTCTTACGTTCGAAAAAATGATAGAATTAGCATTCCTTACAAAACAGACCTCATAAAACAGTCGTAATTAAATTACTAAAGATATAAAAAAAATTGTTATAAATTGGAGTAATTCCCCGTTCACGAAAATTATAGTTTCACACAAATTTTTTATTTTAAATCTGTAGACGTCCTTCTATAAATTTTATTAACAAAAATTAAAAAGTCTTACGTTCGAAAAAATGATAGAATTAGCATTCCTTACAAAACAGACCTCATAAAACAGTCGTAATTAAATTACTAAAGATATAAAAAAAAATTGTTATAAATTGGAGTAATTCCCCGTTCAGGAAAATTATAGTTTCACACAAATTTTTTATTTTAAATCTGCAGATCCTCCTCTATAAATTTTATTAATAAAAATTAAAAAGTCTTACGTTCGAAAAAAAATAATAGAATAGCGTTTCTTGGAACGCGCACAAGAACGTGAAAAGAGAGACAATATTCCTGTCCTTTCCCGAGTGGAGAAGAAACGGCAAATAGTAGAACATTCGAATATTCAGGTTCGGAAGGGCGTTTTTTTCGATGGAAAAATCGTCGTCCCGATCGTCAACGACGACGAGATGCCATTTCCGGCAGTTATCGCACGGCTCGCTTTACACCTCGAGGCGAGAACAGCTGATACGAATATGCATTCCTACTGAACGAAAGGAGGAAAGGAGGAAAAAAAGAAAGGAAAGAAATAAAATAAAATGAAAAGATCGCATTCCTCCTAGCGAAGAGAACCTAACGTTCCTCCCGTGATCGAGTGGCCGCTTAAGCCGGCCGGCTATTTCGATAAGGCGTCGATTAAAATGCCGCCGGTAAACGACTTTCGAAAAATCGCGAAACTGACAGCCAGTCGATCCGGAATGCCGTCGCAATTAGGTGCCAATCACTGCGGCCGGGCATAACCGTGATTTATCTCTCTCGTAAAGACGTCAATGCGCGACAAGCGCGAGAGGAATCGTATCATTCTCGAATGACGCTCGTTCGATCGGCTCGTGTTTTTGGGTTTGTTTACACGAAATGTACGAGGTAAATTTAATAATCTAAATAATAGAATCGAAAACTTATAGACCCTTTGTTACGCGGATTCAATCAGTTTACATATATGAACAGAATTTAAAAAAAAATATTAAATTCTTATGATCATAATTTAAAAAAAAAATGTTAAAATATGTAAAAAAAATATTAAACTCTTAATTATGGAATTATTCTTTAACTCTTCTTGAATTTTTCATAATTAACAGAGTCATATTTTCAATCATCTTTATAACGTAAAATCACGTATTTGTAGAATTTTATTATTAAGGGTCTTTAAGCGTGTTTTCATTGCGTGTATATGTGATTCTTTGTGTGACTATAATTGTAATAAAAGGCGAGCAGGGTTACAGATAAAGAGCCACGGTTATCAGGATCTAAAATCGCGGTGAAGCTCAAGTTTGCTGGATGAACTTGATCGTGCGTTCTATCAAGTTGACCTTAATAGTAGTATAGTGAACATTCGACGGTTATCTTAGACATGTTAGAGAGATATGCATGTCTGGAGTACGTCATGTTTGATTCCTACGATCATTTTTCACCTTTTATATCGTGAAAATTCAATTAAATTATAAAGATCACAATTACTTTGCAAATTTTAAATTTTCCTCTCTTTAATTTTAATTTTAATTTTAATTGAACAAATAATTATAAAAAAAATAAGCAGTCCTTCAAAATTTATATTAAATAATATTACATGTGTATATTATTAGAAAGAGCATTAATAAATAATTGATTTATTGCAAATACTTTGTCAAGTATAAAGTTCAGATATTTCTAAAGAAATTTTATCATATGATGGATATAGTAATATATCCTTTTTCTTGATAAGGGAATATTCTTTGACACAACTAAATAGATCGCTTATTACACAGTCCTCACGTGCAAATAATTAAAAATAAAAAGATATATGGTACTCCAGTGTTTTAAACTGCACGAAAAAATTTTACTGTAATATGTTTGTACGATCTCGCGATAAGCAACTGGTACCCTTTAAACCGTAATAATACCGACGAGTTGCTTGAACTTTTCAACCCTTTGAGCTTTAAACTGCTATACGTCTGTGGTACGTACCTCGATAAATATTTAAGCAGTACGTTTCCCAGAATCGATGCACAACTCTGTTGTGGTCTCGAATACGAAACATGATGCAGCAGATTTTTCGTAAACCTATCCACACGTGGAACAAAATGACAGCGAAGGAAGAGGTGTTTTATGCATTTTTATATTATTTTTATCGTGGAAAAATTAAAAACCAGACCAATTATCACGATATTATATTTATGCCGTATTAATTTTCTTCTGTTCTTCTGTTCCTGATAAAATTTAAAAAGACTCGATAACGAATGCATATTGGAGGCTCTCGATTTTATTTGAAAAAATTGAAATTGCTTCAATTTTTACTATCAAATTCATGAAAAATTACTGGATGAATCGTAACAATTTATAAGAGTATCAGAATTTTTTAAAAAATGTTTATTTCAGAGTATCAAGATCTTTCTATCGTTGACGTTAATTTTTACTTTTCTTGCGCGCTGAAAATTGAAATGATGGTCGATAGCTCGGATGAGTCGAGTGCGATGTCAGATCGTTGTGCTAAAGTATCGAAGGCGTACGTTGCCCCCGTGTTTTCGCTGTTTTCCCCCGCGGAATATTTTGCGCATCAAATTTTTATCGTCGTCTATTATTAGTCCATCGTAATCTGCACCTACCGACACATCGAAGGCGTCGAGAGTACCTCGTGTGTATCGCGGCCTCGATTACGAGGAGCGTAAAGGGAGAGTGCAACTCGAAACGCGAGAAGGGGAGAAAGAACGATGAGGGGGCGGCGAAGGGGAGGGAAAGTAAGGAGCAAGCAGAAGAGGGACGCAAGAGACGAGAAAGATCAAAGGGGGAGAGAAAAGAAAGAGGCGAGGGAAGTTCGCGCCGACGCATGCTCGACGTAATTAACGATAAGATAGGACCGTCGACGAAACCGCGCGGTGGCCGGATCGAAATTAAAACCCAATTCAAATTAGATCACGGATGTTTAATTCTGAATTCGATGGACCCGAAGATGTGAATTTATATCTATATTTAAAACTATATGGGAATCATAATTAGCTCTTATAAATATTAGAGATAATTAATAAATACAGGTCAAAAATCGTCGTTTTTTAAAGATAAATGGATTTTACAGATTTTATTAGGAATGACTCAAAATCGAACGTCATAAAATATATAGGCATCATAAGTCTTATATAAATATAACAAGACAAAAAAATTCATCATTTTTTTAATGATATTTAATGACATTTTCGTCATTAAATATCGTCCTTTTGTTGAATCCGCGAATTATAACACATTTCGAATCTTATTGAGAGAGCCTACAATGTTAGCGCAAGGTACATGGTGTTCCCTCCCATTTAAGATACTTTTGTATGAATGAACTCGAAGAAAATCTAGGACTCGACTTGATCTGAATTGGCATTAAACATTCTTGAAACGAAACCGATTGCGATCGAGCTTTCGAGCTGCCTTTGAAGATATCAAAACCACGTGAACTTTTCGAAACATTCTCGAGGAATACAGTCCTCTTGCTTTAATTTGATTGTTACACATGTAACTTTGAAAATATTAATTATGGAGGTTTTCGCCTCTTTCTCTCCACTCGTCTGGCTGCATGTGCTGCACACAATGCACTGTTATGTAGAAGTTTCGGATAAAGTGAAAATTACATTGCTCGTCAGAAAAGTTTGATACTGCTCTGTAATATAGTGTATATATATTCGTATTAAATCTACTTGAATACGTCAAGTTTTTGTACTTCACTCTGCTGTTACAAACTAGGCGAATCTCGAGATATTTATTATCCTCTATAAACTGGCATTACGCAATCGAATACTTGACTCTAGTCGATGTAACTTTAGAATTTTCTTTAAACGCTCACTTGCCATGATGACGACATCTTTATTTCAATTTTTTATATATTTTTATATATTATATATTCTATTTATTATTATTATTATATATTTTACATATTATATATTTTATTTATATTATTATTATTATATATTTTATTTATTATATATTTTTATATATTATATATTTTATTTATCACATAAATATTTTCTATATATTTATTTATTATATATATTTTATATTTGTTTCACTTTTCTATCATTTTAGCTTTTGGAGCTGAAATAAAATATTGCATTACAAAAATCAAGGAATTAGACTTCAAATTTCTCTTTAATATTTTCAGATTATTCTGCGTATAAGCATCAGTTAATTTCTATTAATAAATATTATTTTTCAGCTCGAAGATTTTCGAGATTCTTTTGACAATTAAGGAGGCTACGCGGATGTTTAACGTACAATAATATTTTAAGTAGACCACACACACATGAATTTCTTTTTTTAAAAACTTGGGATAAGGAATGCGACTAGATCTTGAACGTGCCTTCGCCGTAGCAAGTCATAAACGAAATTAGACGTAGAGTTCGCGTCCGCGATAGTGAAAAATAGGCGAGCCGCAATAAAACCAGACAGGAGTACTGAAGCAAAACCGGTTCGTAGAAGGCTTTGGAGAAGGTTCGCTGGCCAAAGAGGTATTGACGTCGCCGCGAAGGACAAGATTATGACTATCTGGTTCGCGATTGCGTGAGCCTCGCGATTTATCTGCGAGAATTTACAGAACCGAACCAGTTTAGCCCGATCGTCGAAGCTTTGACTTCGGATGCGTAAATACATACTTGTCTACTTGCGCACAAAATCTCGTTATCGGCCAAGAATTCCTCTTTCACGATATATTTCATCAAAGTTACGTCATTATTTTTCCCCTCGATATTTTTTTTCGATTTTATTTATTTTTTTAATTCAATTTTGACGCATTTATAATAATATAATTCTAATGTCTTGTTTTTACGGAAACGCGTCTGCGATAAGACCTAAATTTCTCGCGGCTTTAAATGCGGGCGCCGCGTCGTTTCATTTAGCGAATACCGTTTTCTTCGAAATTACGCGACAGCATTACTCAAGGAACGTTGAACCTGAGACGTACGCGGGTCGACCGAGTTTCCGAGGGACGACGACGACAACGACAACGACGTGGTGCATATCGCCGCGTAAAACCGCAGACGAGTCGACAAACAAAAATCGCAGATAAATCAGCGCCGGTCGATGACTGACGTAGCGGGACCTATCCGGGAGGACGAAATATACGCACTTTTATCAGCGACTCAGGTCGACGAACTTGAGAGACAGAGGGGGCATGTGCAAGCGGGGGTGGGACGAAAGGGAGCAATGATTCCTTACGCCCCCCCTCTCTCTCTCTCTTTCTCTAATCTTATCGTTGCGCACTGTGTGCGACAAATTGCACCGTGGCCCGATATCCATCGCCTTCGTGCCACGTCGCAATTCTTTTATGCAAGCGCGAAATATCACCGGCCGAAAGCTGTTACACTCTTGTCGCATGTTTAGCATGAGGTGGTTCGGAAAGGTCTATCAAGATTCGCAGGAAAAAGATTTGTCTTTTTTTCCTTTCGTCACATCATTAGATTAGATTCTTATAAAAATTTTATTTATATATTTTCATTTTATTTTTTTTAATTAGAATTTTTAGATTATGTTTGAGCTTCCTTGTCTTTCGTTTAAGTCAGCAAACAAGTTTAATGAGAAAAGAAACAGAATAATGCTGGAGATACGTGTAATGTACAAACGCTGTCTTTTTATGGAAGAATAAAGATCAGCTGATCCAACACTTGGTATCATAGACTGCTCAGGAATAATTCGTTGCAACGGAAACGCTGTTTGGGAGATGTAATGCGTTTCGGGAAGTGTAATCGCGTACTGACGTGACAATTTATAATAACGATAAAAAGAAATTTCTAACGAAGACGGGTATTAAAATTATTAATATACGCGTTTGCCCTCCGGCGATGTTGGAGCGATTGTATACATCGTTTTAATTCTCGTCTCTCGGCGTAGATAAATCTCATCCATATGACGTACGAGTATAAATCACGATGAGCGAAATGATATTTATGTAAATGAATTACGCGGTTAAAGAGATGTAAATGCTCGAACATCTCTCCCCCCTCCAGACGGTTTTTCTAGCCAAATATTATCGATTGCACGTGGCAGTTTGCGAAATTGTCTAGTTAACACGTCTCTTTGCGTTTGAAAAACTTAATTTACATGACTGAATATCTCGAAGGCGAGCTTAAAGTTGCACGGATTCGCTATTCATCATCGACGTCAAACACGTGCGGATGTCGAAACGGCCACGTGGCCGTTTAATGCGGATCGTCTATCGGGTTAGTTCCAGAGAACGCACGTGAGCTCGCGAAAAGCGATGGATAGTCGGACTTTGCTGTTGAGAACTCACTTACGTTAATGTTTGCTGCGAGATGTTTGAAGATTTACCGGCAGTTACGTTTCAATTAATCTCCTGGATTGCTTTCGTGGCAATTTTAAATTGCATGCAAAATTGTTGTTCTTGTTATCAAAATATTCCGTGCACTTTTCTCGAAAATAAGGAAAGGAGCAGTTTTCCAAGATGCTTTAGAATTATTTTTCTTTCATAAAATATATTGATTTTCTCGAATGATATACCTGTTTTTAATACGCTGTTTATTTGAATTGATACTCGGACATTAATGTACGAAGATAAACGAGATCCATTATGATGATTGATGGATACTTATAGAAGCTGTATTTTAAAAGTGGAAATTACAAAAATAAATTCTCCTGTAGTAAAAAGCAGTTGACATCCAACCATTTGTTTTCGTGACGTTTCTTAATACTTAATATCTAGAGTCTGATAAAAAGTTTACCACCATTTTTCTTGAAATCGGTTAAAGATAGGAGAAGATTCATTATCAAAATTGTAGAAGGATATAGAATGCCCTTAATTTTCACATTTTCAACTAAAATTTCCTCTTTTTAAATATGAAGAGGAATTTTTGAATCACTCCATCGATACTCAATGAACTTAATAATTTTTGGGAATATTCACACAAAAAGCAAGAGCTTTCAGTTTTTCCAAACAAAGGGTCAGTCTGGCTTTTAATTTTGTAAAATCTTGCCAACGGTAGACTCTTCGAAAAGATACAAAAGCTCATTGAACCACGGAACCATTCGTTGGAATGACTTAAAAGTATCTCTTCCTATTTACAAAAAGGAAACTTTAGTTGGTTCGTATGGAAACTAGGGACAATCATGGTTACTCAAGACGATAGGTATGTAAGATGTTCCTCCACTTGTTCTACAATTTGAACAATAAATTTGAATAATAAATGTCTATCTTTAACCATTCTGAGAAAAATGTAGTAAACTTTTTATCAGACTCACCCTATATATTGGAAACTCGATTCACCAAAATATACACCCGATCTTATTCTTACACTTCCCAAATTACGTTTGAAGTCCGCTTTGCAGGCAAAAAATCCTAGCATCGACTAGTCCAGCTGATGTAACTTTGATTGACGCTGTTTCAGCTCGTGTTACCGCGCGAAACCGCGAATGACCGGACCGGTTGCGGCCGCGGCGGCAGCGGCAGCGGCAGCTGCGGCAGGCGTCGGTGGTGTTCCAGTGGTGGGTGCCGGGGGCGGCAGGAGGACTTACACCGAGGAGGAGCTGCAGGCCGCCCTTAGGGACATCCAGAGCGGCAAGCTCGGCACGCGGAGGGCGGCGGTGATCTACGGGATACCACGTAGCACGCTGCGCAACAAGGTCTACAAGCTCGCGATGGAACGCGAAAGGGACGCGTCCCTGACTAGCACCCATTCACACCCTCACGAGCCCGGCGCCCCAGCCACCACCACCACCACCATCACCATCACCACCACCACCACTACTACTACTACTACTACTACTACTACTACAACACCACCAAATACGACCCAAAACGCCTCCGCGACCACTCCGCCCCCGCAAGTGGACGAGGTAGGTTTTGGGGACAGAAAACGGAAGATATAGCTAGAGATTTAGAACGAGAGGAAGAGAGAGAAAGAGGGGAAAGATAAAGAGGGAGAGAGAAGAGCGAGAGTGGGCGAGATGCAGAGATGCGAGGGGTGAAAACGTTCCACCGACACGTGCCGAACTCTCCTCGTCGGTCTTTCACGCGTGTCGGGTAGAAAACCGAGGATGCAAATTGGCGTGGACAGCGAGACGGGAAGGTTCTCGTGAAAGAATCATGCGACGAGACATTTTCGTCTACCGAGACGACTCTCCATCGAATACAGTCTTTTTATCTCCGCTGGTTTCCATTGTCGATGTCCTTATCCGGAAACCAGTCGCTGACGCGAGACAAGTGATTTCGGGATTGATTCGTTTCGATATCGATAAAGCCGTGTTTTTAATATTTATATTCGCGATATGCAAGTGCCTGATGATATAATTGCTTTCTACATTTTCTTTTCATTTGTACAGATATTAAAAAATATTTTGATCTATAAATTGAATAGGTCTACAAGAATATGTCTCTCTCAAAAGAGTATAAATTTCAGACTTTTTATCTGATATGTTATAAAACAGACATGCGTTGTAATATCTGCATGTTGATTGTTACATAATTATATATAACATAAAAAATGAAAGAAAAGAAATGTAAAAAAACAGCGTTTAATTAGATTTTTATCAGAAAATTTATGACGACTGTTCATTTAAATTACAGCAATAATTATAAATAAATTTTATTTAGTTGTGTTTGTATACAAGAAATTTTAATCGTAAAAGAATATCAAAAACTGAAGAAAAGGATACGTAAAAATGTATTAGTAAATGAGAAGAATATGTAAAAAAATCTTTGAAATGTAATTAATATTATTAGAATGTATCATCAGGCACTCTCGAGAGATCGCATACAGTTTCTTTCGACTAAAACTGTCCGCAAGCGAGTAGTAACTCACCATGATTTAAATACACAGTGAAACAGGCCGATTACCATGCAGAGAAATGTGGAGGGGTGGGTGGGGGAAACCGAACGATGCACGAGGGAGATCTCGTTGAGGGAAAATTCGCG
The DNA here is from genome assembly GCF_025532165.1 of Camponotus vicinus. Taxonomy (NCBI): domain Eukaryota; kingdom Metazoa; phylum Arthropoda; class Insecta; order Hymenoptera; family Formicidae; genus Camponotus; species Camponotus vicinus. The sequence goes on from NW_028141945.1 coordinate 11,342,286, forward strand.
GATACATACCGTCCATTTGTAGCTAAGTGTGGTTTTGGTTAGGAAGAACGAATGAAGCTTCCCCAAAACATACCTCTGGCACGGCGATCGTGGATCTCGCGTGGACCGAGTGTATATCTCGTTATCGCGAGACGGCGCCCAAAATTCGGACTCGGTCGGAGCGAATCCAATTCAATTTCTTCATTATCGAACATCATTGGGATAGTCCAACGCTTTCGCTAAATTTCATTCGCTCCCTAAAATATTGCAGAAAATTTAACTTTGACAATCTTGCTTCACTCTTGTATAAATGATGTGAATTTCATCAAATATTAACTCTGTCTCTTTTCCCTTTTAAATAAATATTTTATATACTTTCCAAGACGTTTGCAGAAAAAATTAAACCTTTACAAGTCAATAGATTTCAATTTTCTTTTCCAAAGATTTTTCAATTTCTCTTATATTGCGGAGAGTATCGACCTAGTCCGAAAGAAACGTCAAGCTAGCGTTTTGCTCGGTGACACTACGAGACGCTGGAGGAAGGGGACGATGGTCTACGCGACTCCGTATCGGTCGCCGTGGTGCTAATTAGTGTCCAGTGTTTTTTTGCATGGGCTGTTTAACTTTTTTTATCTCACTATTTGTAGTTTAACACACGGCAACTTGGTGTCCGCGAGGTTGCAAGACTCGAGGTAAGTCTTTGGGAAGGTCGTGTCGAGACGAAATAGAGAGAAAAAAAGAGAAAAAGATAGTATCTGTCCGGGCTCGATCTTTCTTTTTATCTTTGACGAGGGCGCTTGAATGACCCCGAGAATTCAATAAATGGTCGTGAATGTACAGTGCTTCTGGACCTCGACACTCTGCATCCTCGATGTGCCGCGCATATAAACCCTACGCCGTAGAGAGACGTCCAATCAAATAATTGTTCCGAAATAGACGGATCGCAATCCCAGTGCGAACGCGCTGCCATGCATGAAACAGTCGCGCGATCGAAGATTACGGCAGATTAAACACGGTGGCACGATTTAATCCTCATCACCTGATAATGTCTTTTGCCTTGATTTGATTGCGATTAATTTTGCTCAACGTGTATAGGACGGGAATTGATCGCAATTAGATAATCGAAAATATCCAATGCACCAAAGGATCCCCGATTTATTTCAGCAGTGTTTATCCTTAACGATCCTGTTATTAGAACAATTCTATTAAAATTTAGAAGAATAGCTTTCTTTATTGGAGGAAAAATTGAATTGTTCTCTGTTGCATAAATGTAAGATTAAATTCGTAAAACACCCAATGCATTTTTTTGAAGTAAGAATATATTAATTATATTTATTGGGAATTTAGAAAAATAAGTTTGTTTGTTTTTTTTTGGAAAAAAATTATGAGTACCGTCCTATAAATATTTTGTGAGATTAAATATCCTTGCATCTACCATATCATATTTTTTTAAATATTCCAATTGCACGATTTGTTGATAGTTGCCACTTAAAAATCCAAACTACGCCTTAGCACGAGGCTCTGTTTTACAATACAATTTGTCGAGCTCGCAAGCACGGTCTATGCACGAGGACGGTTAAAGTCTCATTTTTCCTGCCTGCATTTCATGCGATCGTTTATACACATACGTGGTAACCATCGTGGAAGACTGTTGCTTCACTTTCAGTGCAATGCATGCGCCTTAAACGAGTCCCCCGAGCACTTGAATTCCGGCGTATCTCGTCGAAACGCACGCCGAGGATGAGTTTTCTCTCTTCCCTCTATCCTACGCGAATTTTTCCGCTCTCTTTTCCTTCAATCGGGGACCAGCGAGGAAAAGATAGTCGCGATTATATTATATATATTGTCATCCGCGAATTGATTGCCGAGAATATCGAGAATGTTTTCCCGTAAAACGTCGATCGCTTCTTTGACAAGTACTGTTTACTGATTAGCAGCTGATCCTGCATGGCGCTTGGCTCGCTATTCTACATTCGATGGAGATGTATGTATATATATATGGAGTGATTCGCAAAGTGACTCGATTGCAATTTTAAAATTAGATAGGGAAAAATTATAGCATCATTTTTTATTTAATTATTTTCTGAGAGAAGCTTTTTCTGTAAATCAAGATAACGTTAAATGACTCTCGATGATTAAATTTCTCGAGGAGAAGTTTTAAAGCGTCGTTTATTCAAGATTCCAGAAATGTTTTCATTTCAAAACAGTGAAAACTGGCTCGCGATTCTTTTTACGCGAGACCGAGTTTGTGTGTAACGTCCTCAAAGCCAAAAGTACCCTTTCCCGCGCGCATTACGCTTTTTTTCTCCATTTTGGTACTTTTTTTAAAATATGCAATGCGGTCGCTTTACGAGAAACGCTTTGTATATATTTACATGGACAATTGACACTTACACACGATACAGATACACGTACATTCTAGACACACACCTCTCGACGAAGCATTCTCGAACAAAAAGTTGTCATTTACGAGCAACAACATTTGCCTAATGACTATCGATGATAAGAAGAGCACCGCTTCTATTCACGTCTCCGGAGACGGAGAGTGGAAGCTTCTACTTTTACTTTCCTCGAGAGGGCAACTTGACCGTAATCTGCAATTTAGATGCTCTTTCACGAGCAAGAAGTATACGCAGAAAACGCTAGAAGAGATATTTTTAACAGGTGGACGACAAAGAATTATCGGGCGCGGAAGAGGAGAAGGAAGTCGAGAAGGCCCTGCTGAAGCCTCTGCTCTCGTTGGAGGATCTCGTCAGGTTCTCCGCGTTCGAAGGAACCGGTGGTGATTCCCTCAGGAACCTGTTACAACGGGGACACGAGACAGGAACTGAATGGCCGGGATTGGAACACGCCAACATCGGTCCTTACATTCAGAAGATGTTGGCTGCCGCTGTGCCATTAGGTAAAATGAAATTCGTGGTGTTTTCTTTCTAAATTGGAAGCTTACTCTCGCCTTTACCTGAGGATTGCAATGCAGTTTCGATAGCTTATTAAGACACAATTATTGGCGATAAATTTGCATGAGTTATTATATTTGGGTCATACATTTCCGGCAGGTATTCGTTTCTTTTTATCCACTAAATGTGACGCCAAGAGAGGAAAGCCGAAAAGTGTATTACGTCGCGATAAGACTTCCAAAATCGATAGAAGCCGGGTCCTGGTCAGTTAGCTCGACGATAATTCCTCTGTTTTTGAAGACTGCGAATTAAATTGAGTTGCTTAAATCTGTATTTAGAATTGATAGAAGGACAAATAGAAATGTTATGAAAGCAATAATAATTTTTTCATTAACATTGAACTTTGTTATGATTAAAATATTCATTGACATCGAACTTTGTTTGCATTCTTCGTTGTTTATCTACTTTATCTAAAAATATCTCGAATAATACACGTCTCTCACCATTTAATATTTAAAAACGCGTTGTTAAATGAGATTCGAAACTTGAATTAAAATTTATGAAAAAATATCACTATGAAACTTATTTCTTATTTTAGCAACTTATCTTATAATCTTATAGTCTTATTAATCAAGTATAATAATGTATTAGCAATATTGTTTAGATATTTATTAGCCTCTGGTATGTAAACAATAAACACTAAATAATAAAAAAATATTTTAAACTCTCACAGGACTGGACACGCGAGATTATCGCATACCGGAAGTGGTGAGAAAGCTGATGAGCGAAGATAAGAGGCTGAACAAGAACGTGAACGGCGATCAGTCGCAGTCGCATCATCAGCACCTTCACCATCCCTTAGCTGCGCATCAGCAGTCGCAACAGCAACGCGTACCCATGACGAACGACGACTTTAATCCCAACATCGAGGAGGAGGCCAGCGACAGCGCTCAGGGCAGAGCGATACTGAAGATTCCGTCCTACAAGCCCGCCAGCACGCCGGGCTGTTCCAGCAAGAACGGCGAGCCGACTTCCGCCGCGTTCGCCCAGGGCTTCGCGGCTGCCGCCTCGAGTCCGAGCCTTCTGGAGCGAGCTAGCCCAGCGTTCTCCGGCACCAGCAGCCCCACGAATTCGCTGGTGGGCAAAGCGGTGGCCGTCAACTTCCGCGACGTCATCGCCAAGAGCATCAGCGTCAAGTTTCAGGAGGGCCAAACGCCCGGCGCGGCCGGTTTGCCAGGTTGCCAATCGGCCGGTGCCGTTCCGTCGCAGCAGGCCATGATGACGGATCCGAGTCCGTTCAAGAGGGGTCGTTACACACCCCCGCAACCGCCGCAGCCGCCATCATCGCAGCAGCAACAAGCCAAGCAGCAGACGCAAGACGCGAACAAGTCGAAGCAGAGTACCGGTGGCAAGGGTACCAGACCGAAACGCGGCAAGTACAGAAACTACGACAGGGATAGCCTCGTCGAGGCAGTACGCGCGGTACAGCGCGGTGAGATGAGCGTGCATCGTGCTGGCAGCTTTTACGGAGTTCCGCACTCCACCCTTGAGTACAAAGTCAAGGAGCGGCATCTCATGAGGCCGCGAAAGAGGTAAGTCGGTTAAGCCTTCTTTCCTCTCTTTTATTAACGATACAATATTTATATGTGATGAATGTAAGGAAGTACCTCGCGTTTAATAAAATATACATGTAGTCGAAGAATAGCATTTGTTACTAAAAATTGAGAACTATATCGCTAGCCTTTATCGTTTTCGCAGGGACCAGAAGCAACCGGACGACAAATCGAAGGAGACCACGACGACGGCAGCGGCGGCGGCGGCCGCGGCGATGCGGCCAGGCGCTGCCGGCGTCGACAAGAAACCGCAACTGAAACCGCAGCAGAAACCATTTACGCCGCCGGGCGGCATACCCGGTCCGAACGGATTGAAAATGCCTCCGTTTATGGAAGGCATGCCTCACTTGCCGTTCGCGCCCTTCAACTTTTGGAATCCGGGACCCTTCATGCCCTCGCCCTTCATGGGTGGCGCACCAAATGTGCCGATTCTGCCGGAACAATACTTTGCGGCATCGCAGAGGATGCGCGGACTGCAGGAGCAACAACGAAACGCGGCGATAGTACAACAGCAGCATCAGCAACGGGACCGTGACGGCGGCGTTGGCGTATCCGGAACGTCAGACGCAGCCGGGACCTCGAACTCACGAAGCGCATCGATAGCGAAGGCGCCGCGCGACATGGTGGAGAGCATCTACGACGGGTCCGGGGCGAACGGCAGTTTCTTGGACAATCTGATCAGGTCGAGCCTCGAGACAGGCATACCAAGGGACCAGCGGACGATGGCGGAGGTGAGGAACCAGCAGCAGCAATCGTCGTCGCAGGCGCAACATCCAGAGACGATGAGTAGTAAAACGCTGATCGACCAGCTTTGCAGAAATTCCAGAAGAACTCCGCTGCCGCGTATGGCGCAAGATAGCAGCGAGGACGAGAGTTATCGAGGACCAGCGGGCAGGATAGTGCCGGAAAGGCCGGAGCGCGTGCCTACGGTTGATCTCAGCCCATCGCCATCGGAGAGGGGTCGCACGGAGGACGGCAGCGATCGGCTCACGTCACCACCGACGCCTCTGTCGACCTCCCGAGCGGGTAGCAGGGACGAGGATAGCACCCGTGACTCGAGAATCGATCGCAGCAGCAGAGAGCGCGAAGTTCACAACGGCGGCCAAGAGGATCGCGATAGGAAGCAGCCTTTGAGCCTGCAACAGCAGCAGCAGCAGCAACCACAGCTGAACCATTACCCGGACTTACACAACCTCTACGCCGTATCAACTGACAAAAAAAGTGCCTGTGATAGTAAGCTTATAGTAGATCATTCGAGCCAGAAGACTCAGCCGCAGCAACAACAAAAGGAATACGCTGCCGTGAGCGGGCTGGTCGTGCAACTGCAGAGGGGCTACAACACCGCGAGCAGCAGATCCGGCGAGCCGACTAACAGCCAACAGCCGGCGGCGGAGCAACGTGGCCCCACGCTCAGCATGGAGGACTCCGTAGAGCAGTAGACGAAAGTCAGTATCAGTTATCAGTAAAGTATACAATTATGAGTACAGAGTAAAAAGACAAAAGGAAACAAAGATCCAGTATATACAGTAAGCCCACATTCCCACCCAGATCTCTCCGCCATCTCTCACAAGCACCGAATCCGTGCGCCTTCTCTCGTTGTTGCGCGAACGAGGCTTCCCTTCGCGCTTGATTCCGGTGAAATGAATTTGGGCAAGCTTTTCGAACGCATCCATGATGCGGGGTGCGTTTACAAAGAGCACGAAACGATGGGAATCCTCGAATACGTCGGCAACGCGATGATGCTCCGACTATTCCACACACACTCCTGCTCTCTCCCATGACCTCTTCGTTCCAATCGAAAGACAAGAAAACCCTCGAACGTTGCGAGGCAAGTCTAGCGCAGGAAGGGGAGAAGAAAAATAGCAATGCAAGTGCGACGCTAGCACAACCAATCCCCGTAGACCCATTGCGATTCCGCCAGTTAACCCGCGTCCAGCTGGCCGATCTGGCATCAGGCGCGCGTGCAGGGAAAGACCCTTTCGACTATATTATAGGCGAAAGCGCGGATTTCGGACCGGAGTATCGCAGGACGAAACGAATAAAAGGACACGCGCGCGATATCGTCGTGCCGAGTACGGGACGCATACGCTTCAGCAGATGCACGGACCCATTCTACAAATGCGTTTCTACAAGCCGGACATTCCACCAAACGTATCGACACACACAACACACAACAGTGGACATACACAAAACGAGTACCTACACATATACGCGAGTATACAAAAATGGGGAACATAACGAGATACTTGGACGTTGCGCGCGTACACGCGTCGCAGCCGAGACCTTGTCACCAGGAATCAGTGGCTTCGCGAATTCCAATTGAAAGTTGACCTGACAAGCCTGTTTTTACCTTAGACTTTAGGCGGAAATTCCAAGAGACTCGGCGCGCATCCGAGCCTCTTTGGCCCCCCCCCCCCTCCTCGCGAATTTATCACAGAAGGGAGGCTCGTACGCGATGTACGCGCGAAACGCGAGAGCGTTAGCCGTTCGATGATTATTATTACGATTATTAATTGCCGCTACCACTACCAATCACGGTGGACGACGACGAAAGGTCAAACGATGGAACAAAAAAAAAAAGAAACGCCGACGCGACAACATATTTTTTCCTCTCTATGAGTGTAAAACTATCTAATGCAAAAGGGAAAAAAAAGGAACTTATTACTTAACTATTAACACTACTTAACTCGTAAGGAGCGACATAATTATATAAGGAATAATATATTATATATACATATATTTTTGGTCATTACACGGGAACGTGTGCGAAGCGAGAAAACAAGCCAAGGCTTTTGTTGGCGCGCGTAGGTGACGTTTTTTCCACAGAGAGGCGACAATATTTCTATAATCTCGGTTGTTTCGAGGCCGGCGTTCGACGCGAGCGCGTCCCACATTTTCGGGCACGTTGAATGCACAGAAAATACCGGAGAGGAGCGATCTTCGTTGTCGAAACATTGCCCATAGTTTGCTTGTTTCTCCAATTCTTTTATTTACAAATAGATTCTTTTTAATATTGTTTAAATAAACGGGACAAATTTTAGATTTTTTCACATTTATAGACACGATGAATCTTATTTATAAGGGTCTTGAAATCTTTTTTTTTTCCATTAAATTAATTTCTATTCAGTTTTAATTTCTTTCTAGCGTTTTTCTTTATCTTGCAGAGTTCGACGATGCGACAAGCTCTCTTCTCTTTTTCCGAGCAATTGCGACGACGAGGATCGCGATCCTTTGAATTGAAAGAACGGTCCACAAATCCAGGCAAAAGATGCAAACGCAAAATTGGAACGTAGGATAAAGAAAGAGGAGATTAAGAAGGAAGGAAGGGGATATCGTTGCAGCGCGCGCCCGCTCTCGATTCGATTTCTCCGATACCGAAAAGATGTTTTTTCTTAAGCGCGAGACGCCCACTTTTTGATACGAATACAAATTTTCTACCGCGTAGAGGAAAAAAGAGAGAGAAAGGAAGAGAGGCTGCAGTTGCAGCCGCGCGAGCGGAATTGTATCGTTTCTTTGCGAGGGAAAAGACTCAATTATGAAACCTAGGAATGCGTTTTAATATCCGATCTTTTCGTTTCTTTCCTCATCGACTCCCGCGAGCACACGACATATTCATCGGGCAATCCAGCAGACTTTTATCGTGACGCGTCGGGAACCTCTTAGGAAATAGCGCGTCTCGATCGTCCGTCGCCGGTTAATGAAATAACGACGATACGATTAATTATCGAACGAATGACGAATTGACGAGTTGATTCGAGCGGCCGCGCATGTCTCTCCCATTCGGTTTTTCTGCGGATTCGCACGCGATCGTGCACGTCCAATTATGTTCGCGATTGTGATAAGAGGGAAAGCACACTCGGGAATACGATAAATTTTTTCCGGATCGATGAAAATTTGGAGTCTCTGGATGGAGTCTGAATTTTTATCGCGCGTATAATTGATAGTTACGACGAGAGAAAATGACTTGTACAAATGTCGATACGATGACCTCAGTCAAAATTCATCGAATTTTGTCTGACGTGAAATTAAGATAATAATTTGATTAGGATAGACACACCGTGTATCTAATTCAGACTTGAAAATTTTTCCTATTCCAGCTATGTATATATATGTTGAAGATAATTATTATGTGAAAATTTATAGAGATAACGATATTTTGAATTTGCATATATATATTTCTTGGGATATAATCTTCAAATTAAATGGTAAAGGTTGAAATTTTTGTATTTCTCTGATAAGTCGGCGAGATGTGCACGATCTCACACAGGGGTATCTCGTTGTACCTCTTCGGTTATAAAATTGCGTTTCGCGAATAGACGATCCGCGGATGGAATCACTATGAAAGGACGATTTCGTCACTTCGTTAATATGGCAGGCAGGCCGTTGGACCAAAACGAAATCGACGGAGACGAAAAAGCCGGAACAGGACGGATCGGAGGTCGAACGCGAGAAAACGGCGACAGAAAAAAAAAGAGAAAAAGATATAAATAAAACGGTGCTGTAGTGCGGGCCAGGATTTCCTATTTTTCTCGCATAGTCGAGGCGAAAACGACGCGAACAAGTGCATGTAAGAGAAGGGAAAAAAAGAAAGATATAAAATATAGAGCAGCAGAGCGCAAGAAACGAAAAAGGATGATCCACACGCACTCATCTCATGACTCTCTTTAAAAGTAAACGACTGAAAGACTCTAGGCTGTACATAAAGCATAAGGCATGTATGTTCGGTGTTTTAAAAATGCAAAAATTCCTTATTAACGCAAAAAAAATTATACCTACGAAAAAAGTAAACCATATTAAGCAAGGCTACTCTCTCGGTGTTTTTTGGAACTAAACTTAAAATTTACCCTATTTAAAGCAAAAAAACCGTGAATAATGTAACTTTAAAGAAAGCGCGCGTAAACGCGAAAACAAGTTATATGAGTGTAAACGTTAAGGTCTCCTTAGGGTTAAAGAAAAAAAAAACACAAGAACAGCAACAAAGCGAAATGCAAGCTAATTATGATTGTGTGTAAACGTAAATTTAAACCTTCCCCCTCTTTACCCTGTGTCCGTTAGATCACTTTTTAACTGTCCACCTGTCTCCCCCTCCCCTCCCCTCACCGCCCTTTTTTCTCCCCTTCACTTCACACCCCCATTACACAGAGACACACTTTCGACAAAGATATACATATATATATATATATATATATATATATATATATATATCACTCTCGATGTGTGATCCGAGCTACTCGATGCCTCGAAGTCTTTTTCTAAACATTCACCAGGCGTTATTATATTATATGCGAAAAGGAGGGAAATATGTTTATACACTTGTTCCGCGACCACTAATTCACTCATCCCCCTCGACACCCTCTTCCACAAACCGCCCTCCTATACCCGCGAACTCGCATCATCGACAACACCACACCCAGAAACTTAAGCCTCGATATCCCCTATCGAAAGATTTATCGTTAGATGTGAAAAAAAAAATGATATTTATCGTGCGGATGATAGTAAAATACGTGCGTACACTATGATTGTCGTTAATTCAACTTACGGTTACGAGATGTTTCGTCACGACGTTTGGTGCGGTCTATAATCGGCGAGTCTCAAATCTCCGCGATCCACTTTTTTTCTTTATTTTCACGAGAGGACAAGTGATGCGCCGGGGAGGAAGAGGGCGTGAAAGTGAAAAGTGTGCGGGACCAACTGTCCGCATCCGGTGTCGTCGAAAATAATTCGCGGTTACCACGGATATATGTGTCTTCTTCGTCCATCGTATTGCTCGTAATTGAATGAAATTCTCTTGCAGGCAGAGCTCAGTCGACGATCAAATTGTCGTTGGTTTCTGCAATTTTGCAAACATTCGAGGAAATTCGATCGGAAAAGAAATTTGAATGATTAAAGTAACTTTTTTTCTTTTTTTATAGAGGTAATTAATTATCACGATTTATATAGATAAGAGAGATTTTTCACGGAGATGTTTATATAAGTTTGAAATAAAAAGACTGAAAATTCAAAATTGATGAACCGAACGACCAAGGGAACTTCGATGTTTTCGACGCAGACGATGCGGATCAAATTGACTCGCACAACTTGGGATGGGTTCGCGACAGTTAGTATTGACACGTAATTAACGAGAGACGTCCGTGTAATAATCCCCTAGCGATACATGTCTGTCGTGGCTGTTTATAAACTATCTACATACATCACTTGTTTCTCTCGTGACAGGAACCGAAAATTCAGCATTTCGTGCGACTTGAAAGTTGTAGATTGCTATGGCAGATGCCCATAGCAGATTCTTTCTGGCGATTTTTTTCTAAAGTCTATGCAGGAATCTTCGTTTTAGAAATTTGCAACTATACGCGATCGTCAGGAGAGTGAGAGAGAAAGAGAGATGAGAGAACTCGAGGCTAGGCAAGTATACCGTTGTAGACGCGATTGTTGAAGCACTGTCGATTTTTTCAGTTCTTTTTTTTACGGGAGAGACGGCGGGACGAGGCGACACGACGAAAGCTTCCCCTCCCCCAAGTCAAAATCGTATTATTATATTGTTCTCCGTTATCGAGAGATTAAGATTGGGGTCTCTTTTGTGCTCGCGCATCGCACGACGGCAATCTTCGTCCAGAGACAATTGGCGGGGAAGATCTCTGATGTTCTTTTCTTTTCTTTTTTTATATCGTTATCTTTAAAATAGTTACTCCGAGGACAACGCAAGGATCCGAGAGAAACGCGAAAGACGTCCAAAGACATCCGGAAAATTAGGGTGTCTTTAGACTCGGTCTTTTGGGTGTTTGCGTTGCCACCGGAAGCGTCTTGTCCGTCTTCGAGAAGCACGATGATTGTCGTATCTGCGATAAGAAAAAAAAAAGACATGCATTCGCAAAAGAGACGTGTAACTTTGTTCTTCGCGGTCGAAGAATTCGGAAGAATCCTTTGATCCATCGCGTCTGTGCGCATCCTGTCGTCCCCCCCTTTCGTCGCGGGCGATACGCTAAACAATCCGGCGAGTGACGGATTGGTCGAATATATACGGGGAGAAACAGAAAAATCTTTAAGAATTAAAAAAGATGATATATTATATTAAAATATCTGTGATGTAAAAAGTAACAAAATTTTGATGTATATTTTTCACAAATTATCGTAACCAGCTAGTGTATATGTAATAAGATTACGGATATATTATATATATAATATATATACATATATATTATATATATTATATAGATATCTATATATATAAATATATATATTGAAAAAGAAGAAAGACTATTGTAATTACGGTGTGCGAAGACAAAGTAAGGGCAAGACGAGTGAGGGAAGACGGCTGACGGGACAAAACGAGCAAACAAGGGACAGAAAGCGATAGAGATAGAGAAAGAGAGTGTGTGAGAGAGAGAGAGAGAGAGAGAGAGAGAGAGAGAGAAAGAGAGAGCGAAAGAGATATATAGATAGGTAGAAAGAAAGGGATACGGAAGAAGCGTGATTGCGAAATTACGTTGATCCACACCGGTGGTCAGACGGGACCAAGATGGCGGGCATCGCTCGGAAAGTCGGCTCCAAAGATTCCCGTTTTTCGCATTTTCCCATTTTCTCTTACATCGGGACTCGATTCGGGAGGAAAACAAAGGGATCCTCCCGCTCGTCCTCTCGTCCTTCACGCTTAAAGGAGAAGGGTGGGGGGAGGAGGAAGGATGAGATCCCCTTTTCGGATCGCGCGGAAACAAAATCCTCCGACGATTCTCTTGATTTCGAAACAAACTCGTCTCGAATTTGGATTTCGGACGCGACTCGAACGATGGGAAAACTGGAAGATTTGGTCCGATTGGCCCTGAAACGGCTCAATGTCAGCTACCTCACAATATTGTCACGTTTGGTATGGTACGAAACGAGAAACGTTTGTGTGTCATGAACGTGGATGTGGAGAAAAAACGACTTTCTCTCTTATAACTTGATATTTTCCTTGAAAAATTCAATCATTTCATTGAAAGAATTGAATTGCAATAGTGAAAATTTTGCATTCCTCTGCATAATTGCGTACATTAATTTATCTAAAATTACAGTAAAAAATTGTTATGTAAAGATAGATTATTGAAAACTTCTTTTCAGTTGCAATTTTTGAAAATTCATTTTAAGTTGCTTTTAAATTGTAAAATTTCTATGATAACAATATAGGTTATTGGACAGTTAAAATTGAAATTAGAAAAACTTATCAAGAGGATCAATACTCTCGATTTTTTTAAATATAAGTTTTCTTTCATTTATTCTCGAGTTTTATCCTTCTTTTTGGTTGGTGTCGCGAGTAGAGGCTTCCACGGACACACGGACGTCAGCGGGACGAGGTCGTGTGAAAATGGTCTAAACAGTTCCAAATTGTGCCTAAGTTATGAGAGATTACGTTTTTTACGACTCGCAGTAGCACGAACGAAAAATAGATGAGAGTATCGTAGCAGCAAACAGATTCTCAGTTCGAGCGCGCTTGATCTGGACGACAAGGGCGAATACGCGATAGAGACAAAAGCGATATATAGAGTTTCTTATTAAAGTAAATTAAACAAGGGTGTAATATTACCTACAACATACGTTCCAGGGCCGTCCGGCCGCCATCTTGCGTTCAACCTTATGTTCCGTTTTTTCGAATAAGTGCAATTAGGTACACGAACACACACACGCGTACACTGACAGACACCTATTCATGCTCCGACGTACACACGAAACACGCGCGGGATCGCACACACACATACACACACATTAAAAATACACGAGAGACACGTCGAGGAAAAATGGAGTAAAACGAACTGTTACACGCTAAGTTACCGTTTTTTAAATTCTATTTTCAATTCACGCATTCTCGAATGTTGGGATTTTCGTGATCAACGAAGAGCTGGCCTGTCGTTCATATAGGGGTACACACATATACACACATATACACACGAGACACGTGTACACAATCAAGCGACCGACGTCGATTCGACGAAGAGAAGGGGGTTGCCATCGCGTTACGTCGCGGATCTTCCCCCGAAATTTTTCGACGACACTTTGCGCTGGCATTTGTCGCAAAACGACAACGGGGACGAAATCTCTGCATGCTCGATCTAAATTCCTAGGCTGCGATGCACTCGGCTTGCCATTTCCGGTTGCGCTCGTGTTTGACGAGGATTCGTTATCGATTCGGCGATGACATTTCACATGGTTTTTTTACATTCGACGACATTTATCATATATTTATACAAGCGTCATCCACTACTGTGGAGTTGATTTTAAAACTGATAAAAATGTATTACACTTTGAGAAATTGTTGATCATTACACGCATTAGTGCTTTTCGTTATATTGTTTCAAGCCATTTCCTTTGTTTCGGGAAACGTTAATTGTAGAATGAATCAAACAGGATTCTTTACAAAATAGAGTTTAGTTTTATAGAATTATTATAAAGTATAAAATTAAAAATAATATGAAACAATATAATTTAAATTATATTAGATTTATATTTAATTATATTTAGATTTTTATTAAAATGATAGTACACAATTATTGCTTATTTCTAAAAAAAAAATCTATCACCTGGATAATTTTGAAAATTTAAAAATTTAAAATACTACATCTTCTTAAAAGAAAAAATAAGGCATAAAAATTCCAAAAACTTCTTAATTTTCCAAGTTTATAAATCTAATGATGATTAATGATTAATGATTACACGATTTATTCTATTGCAATAAAAGAGTTTATATATATCTTACATCTTGTGAAATATTAAATATTATTTATTATGAAATATTAAATAAATATTATTTATTATAAAGTATTAAATAAATATTTGGTGTAAAACGCATGCAGGATTATTGTGATATCTCGTCGCTAAAATTAGAAAATGATTGAAGAGGAGGAGGGAAGATCCGCGCGTTCGCGAATCCGGCAAATCCACGCGAATGCGCCTGAACCAATGTAGTAAATCAGGAGAAGGTCTCTGTCGTCGGTCGAGAGAACTCGGTACCTTCCCGATCGAAAAGCTTTAATAGGCCGTAGTCATGCAATGACTCTAAAAGACAAAAAAAGCTCGCTGATTGAGCTTTTGCATCGTATACGTCGATCGACCGCGCGCGCGGAGACCGTAAAATAATTGCAAAAAAAAGAAAAAAAAACGAGTACCGACCGAATTGTGTTCAACTGGGCGATTCGCCGTCGTCGTCGTCTCGACGTCGGGAACATGTAGATAAGGTAGATAGATATACGACGAACAAGTCGGAAGATTTGAGCGCGAGAATGGCAACATGGGGAAAACTGGTGCCGAGATCTCGTCTCCGAGGTGCCGCGAAGACGGCGAAAAAGAGAGAGAGGGGGTGCTTCTTGCGACTGTCGAGGGTGCGATTCGCGACAGCTGAAAATGAACGAGCTCTCCGCGAGATCGTACATTTTCGCCTTTTTCTACTCCGCTCTTGACAATCAGAATTCGGTCCGCTCCGCATTTTTAATCGGGTAAAATGAATATAAATCACTGCGTATATTTCTCGAATCGCAAAAAGCAAAATATCATGAAATAACGGATTGATAAATTTTCGCGCGGTAATTGAATTGTGTATTGATTAATCGAAACGGCTTATCCTTTAATTTGTGTGCTGAATATAATCAATCATAGAAATGAAGCAGATTACGCGTTATATCGACGCGATGCCACCCGGTGAATTTAATGTGTCTCTAACGCAATCGGCGCGTATTATTTTATTAAGATTACACGCGAAGAAATTATCATGATTAAATTGTCGTGATTCTTTAATCCTCGCTGTCAAAATTGTTATCCCGCCAATCAAATTAATCGATTCCTTAATATTTTTCGATCTACAAAGAAGTTTTCATTTGACTTTTTTTTTTAAATAAATTAAACTGTTTTAATTATTTTATTACTTAAAATTGCCACAAGAGAGAAGGTCCTGAAGACTGCATCCTCGACAGTCGCGGATCTCATTCTCGCCTGGGGGCGCCGATCGGAGACGATCGTTTCCGGCACCGACTCAGCCTAGACTCTTCGACTAGTAGCGATTAGATAAATGGCGCTGGTACTACGCAGCCAGCTAACCGATGGTACTCGTAGTTTGGCGCTTTAGTTGTTTATATATATCATGTTCTTTTCTATATATACTATCACTACCGTTAGATCCGACTTGGCTGCGCGAGTCGCCGAAGATCGACGACGAGGCGAGATCCGCGCTATCGAGACGACGAGTGCCGATACTATCGAAGGAGCAGGTTTTCGTTCAATTATCTCGAAGATTCGCAAGCGATTCATTCGAGATTATTCGCCGAAATACTTCTATTTTTTACACGATTTCACGTCGAATCGATTGGAATATAAATCATCAGAGTGTCCTAATTTTTAAATGTTCTTTGAAAGACAACACTTTGGAAGGGAAGAAGGAAACTGAACAAAATCGCGTTACATATCGAGGAGAATATCGAAATCGAGCGTCGGTACTCTAATCATCTAATCAAACGTCAGTAGCAAAACGTCACGCACCTGAACACGCCGGAACTTCAAAGTACGACCAACTAGTTTACGGACCAAGTACGCTGAATCGCCGGTTCAAACAAATCAATCAAAAGACACACGCTGAGAGAAAAATGTCCCCTCGTCTCGAACGCGCGGCATCCGCCGACGACGACCTCGACGAGCGGCCAGGTCGGATCGCCCTCTATGGGCAACAGTGGTTTTAACGATTAATTGAGGAAAAACAAAGTTAGAAGACTCTACGATCTCGTGGGAAAGAGATAAATTAGGGAAACTAAGCATCCGATCCCCTCGGAAGATCCCCGAGCCCCTTCCTCCGCACCACCCCTTCTGACAACAGGATTGACCACCTTTTCCCCCCGCTGATGAAAACCACCACCCTACGCTCTTATTGCAGCTTTCACGCACAGCTAACTTGTCCCCCCTTCCCCCCATTCTCCGCATTCGCATACTTGGCGAAACAGCATACCGGAAATAAAAGGTACACGCAGTCTGCTCTCTAACATTACAGCTACAACAACATTGCAGCCTCCCGATACCAGTCGTCTCCTTACAGTAAATTCGACGGGCCGCCGAAACGGGATCGAGAGAGATTGTCGCGTTCGTGACAAACAGACGCCAAGATCGCTCTAGATACGCGCGATCTAGATTAGCACTCGACCAATCGACAACGGAGCATATCACACGAGGACGGCCGATCCGGTTGACGGGACGTTGGAATGCTTGTTTCGGGGAGAGAAGGGGATCGAGCAACGGGAGATTCAACTCGGGGTGTCGAATCTCGATTAATCGCGACGATCGCGATTTCTCACTCGCTTCTTCATCTCTTCCCGAGAGCGTCCCTCGGTGTCGGATCCCGGGGTCCTTGAAACGGGTCCAATCGGTAGATTAGAGGGCGTAATCATGGCCGCAATCTCATCGATCCTGGATCGGACCTCGGGCTGCATACTCGCCCGGTGCCCGGCGATCGAAGCAAAAAGAAAGAAAAACAATAAGCAAATAAACAGAGAAAGAACCGGCAATAACACATACACACTATACAGGCAACAATAGACATTTCACTCAGCATGAAGGGCACGAGGCGATCGCGCGGTCCTCACCGCGCAACGATCGCCCTGCGACAGAGCAAAGAAAAAAATAATGCAGAAATATAAGCAGGTATATATACAGATTAACTCTCTCTACGTCACATATACATATTATCCAGCAGTGATTTACGCTAATGCAGATGCCACGAGGAGCAATGCAAAAAACAAAAAAGAAAAAAAAAATAGATAAACCAGGATCGCCCCTCGACCTCGAGTCGCGATCGAATCGACAGCTTTTCGGGAAAAGGGACGATCGATAGGGGGAAAGGACAATGAATGTAGATGACGGGGGATGTCGATCGCGACGTCGCGAGGTCGCGGGCGAGGTATCCCGCAAATCAAAACCCGCAGTCAGTGCAGAATATAATAAACGATAAGTGCAGAGGAAACAAACTACTATAGTATAAAACACAGAAAGGTATATTATATATATAAAATATATTAATTATTATATTATTATTATATGATTCTTATATGATTATTATTATTATTAAAGGATACATAAAACAATATTATTAATAACACCGAAAAAAAAAAATACTATATTACTACTCTATTATTAATTATTATGATTCTTATTATAAATTTAATGAAGACAAAGTAACATTCCAACCGTCAATGTGCCACACGACTTTTTATATGCTCTTAAGGAAAACTAAAAAAAGATGCTAACGCGCGATGAGTTAGGGGGTACGCGAGATTAAACGGTACCGAGATGATCGTCGTAAAGCAGCGAGGAGAAGCTCGAAGCGAACGCGTTCGCCTAACTATCGATAGGGCTCCAGGATTAAGAAAGGCTCGAGGGAGAAAGGAAGGCTGACTTTAACGGGCGCCCAAAAAATTTTTTTTAATTTTCATCGTTGCTTATCTCGGGTTAGGTGGAATCTTTTACATATATCGTACAGGGAATTTTCGATTCGATCTATTTCTTGCGACAGAGAGTAATCGAGAACTATCGTAAGACGATTAAAAAAATGATATTTGAGATCCTCGATATCCTTCGATGTAAGATTCGGAAATTTTAGATCTTGGGGCTGTGAAATTATATCTAATTCATTCGCGATTGATTGAAACGTCCGTCGCTTCTTATCGAGTGTCAGACAGGAGAATCAACAGAATAAATGACGCAAAAAGGTTTGTCGTTAAATTATAACGAGAGAAGCTTTGGGGACGTGCCAGAAATGTCGTTGAATTAATAACAAAGGAGAAGATAGTCTTCGAGTATTTTTACCTGTCAAAATACGTTTATAATTTACGGGATTCGAGAACGATTGTGCGGATCACATACTTGGACGAGAGAGCTTAATGTTGCGTGCTTTATTCGGAATTTTGCCTCGCTTCTATTCCATGTTTTCTATGTCTTTGTACAATCGTGAGGGTGGTAAAAATCGTGCAATTTAACACGGCTACCGTCTACGATAAGTGGATACGAGACGAGGGAACCTTCTGTAAAACTGAACATGTCGCATAAAAGAGCCAGGGTAAATATCTCGAGGGGACACAACCTTCGAAGACGACGAGCGTTCTCGATTTCTCTCGCGAACGATAGGAGAAGAGAGGGCATCCTCGCGTTTTCCTGCGATTGATCTTATCGAGAGAAAATGTGTTCGCCGACATCGGCGACAAATCCGGACGAACGTACGATTACGATTGTGTAATTAAGTAGATGTAGGCGTGTATAATTGTATCAACTGGCTAATTGATTACGTGCGTTAATTGCCGTAAAAGTGACTATTATTGTCATTATTATTATTATTATTATTATTATTATTATTATATTATTATATTATTATTATAATTATAATTATTATTATTATTATTATTATTATTATTATTATTATTATTATTATTATTATTATTATTATGTGATTATTGTTTTAAAGGTGAGTGTAAGAGATTGATGCATGAATGTGTTCGAAAGTGCACGAGTATGGACGATGAGAGAGACGTGCTCATGGGTAGACATGGATACGCATGTGTATGTGACACATATACACGTGAAACGTTATACAACATATACATTGTTACTGCCCAGATGTAAAGTAATCCACACAAGCAACCTCTAAGGGATTTACACATGCATATAAATATACAAACTATGTATGAAGACACACACACTCTCAAATATCCTCTCAAACATGTGTTTCTGGATAAAAAATTAAATTTATACATATATACATGTGCATAGAATCACGCGATTGTGCAAAATCGCGACAGAGATACCTTGGAAAGCACCTAAAAAAAGAAAAAAAACACACACACACACACATGCACACATGTACAAACACATGCATAGCATGTAGATTCGCGCAGAGATTCGTGGACGGTTATTTGCCGGATCGCGTGCATCAAATGCAAAACCAACAGAGAGATAACGTACGTACGACTTACTTTATTACAATATACATACATATGTATGTATGCATACGTACATGTCGATCGAATGTTGGTCGACGACGCTTGACCGACATTGCCATCATTATCATCCTATCAACATTATCATTCCCATCATCATCATCATCATCATCATCATTATCATCATCATCATTATTATCATCATCGCCATCGTCGTTGCATATTATATTGTCGTCGTTAAGTATCCTTACAAAATCGTTATGATAATTATCCGTTTTGCAAACGGACGCTTCTTTATACAAGCGTCCCTTCTTTGCCTTAATTAATCGTCGTCTACGAATTACATTTCGTCAAAAACGACGAACTTATATATCTGCGACAAACGTATCTTTTTACAGAAAATTGTGATACCGCCAAATAAAGTATTAATAATGCTAGAGTGCAATTCTAAAAAAAAAAAAAAGATTCTACAGTTCTATTCTGATCTTCCTTTTTAGCGAATGGCACATTAATCTTTCGAGTTTCCTGATTCGATGGTTTGATCGCCCAATTTCCTCTTTTTTCTCATCGCTTATTTTTATCGTCAAACTCCCGAAGGCATTTCGAAAATATCATCGTTCTGGCTCTCATCAAAATTGCTCCCTACGCGATGACCTCTTGCACTTTCGGAAATCTATTCTCGAGCTTTGTTGTACTTATTGACCTATTTGGACACAAAATATATATCGCACTAGATACGAACTAGACTAAATTGAAACAGTAGGAAAAATTCAAGTATAATTAAATAAATCAATGAAAGAAAGCATCAGCGCAGATATATCATTCCAATATAACGTACGCACACATACATATGTATTATAAATATTAAGGATTAAACACGTTCGTTTCCAACGCTACAAGACCTAATCTTTATCGAAAATTTCAGAGGTCGAGATTTTTTTTATCGTTTCTTCGATTTTCAAGCGACATCATATCGAACGTCAGCAGCAACAATCAAAAGCACATGTGTTCATAGACGCATAGGCCGAAGAATTCGAGAGATCAAAAGAAAAATGCTAAAACGAATAGAAAAGGAAGGCAAAAGAAGGTGGGAGAAGTAAAAGTCGTCATTGAATGCTTCTCGATTTCCGTAGAATGAATGTCCGACTCTTGATCTTCTTCGCGAATCCCTCTCGTGAGAGGATCAATTTTTGTTTATCGATCTCCCATTTCGTTCCCGGGATTCTCGTCATTCCACAATCATTCCACCGCTTCTTCTACTATCGTACTGAATAATCGTTTTCTTTTTACCGCATCCACGTGATCGTCAGAAAGTCTGGAGTGTGGAAGGCTACGCTAAAGTCATTCCAATGAAGATGCGTACTGCAAATTCCTACATTGCATGATGCTTTACTCTCGTGGCACACCTTTCCCTAATTTTGACAGGTTATATAACAACGACAGACGTCACATTTTTCCGTTTTGCAACGTCCGCAATTTAAGGACAAGTTAGATCGCGTGTCCCTCGAGCGCATCGAGGAACGATAATCTGCGAGAAGCCCGAAAATATTTTCACTACACGTTCGCTCTTCGACAACGGCAAATTTCCTGGCAGGTGCGCGGAAGGCGCCCATCTTGCGCGACAATGCAAGCAAATAAGGCACGCGTGACCGTAAAGATGCGTGTCCCACCGAAATATCCGAACGTCGTAAAGGAAATGGAAAGGAGAGAAAAAAGAAAGCCAAGTCCCAGAACTCTCTCGAGTGACGGTTAAGGCGAATGGGGCGCCCGTTGGGACCTTGCTTAAGAAAAGCGTCGTGAGATTAGCGTGATTAGTTAAATTACAATAATCCTAAAAGCCATACATTCCCGGGACAAATATGTGGCTTGTGGCAGTAGAATGATGACGTTAGCCAAACCGCATATAATGTCAGCGATTTTTTCTTTTTAAAGAATATGCAAAAGACCAAGACAGTACTTAAACGTCCCCTTTAGACGTACCATTTAAATCGATGGATAAAATCCCACGAGCCCTATCGATCTAGCTAAAGATCCATCGAGCTACAGATCCACGCTGCTTTACCACGATGTGGTCCAACGTGAGATAAATCGTAATTCTAATTTGGTTGTATATATAGATTGTGCGAATCATATTTGTACATACCGCGTAGACGTATATACGTTTTTCTGTAAAGTGAGGACACGTTTTAATAGCTCCGGTCGATCGAACCGATTCTTCTTCATAGGCAGAAACACGCTTAGAAATCCGTTTTAACCAGCCACGATCCTACGTTAAATACTCATCATCGATGACGATCGTATGATTATCTATCAAAAGTGTTAACAGACTTCTCGCGTGTGGCTATCCTACGATCGGCGTTTCGGGAATCGACCCTCGGTGTTTTCCGAGGGAAAAATCGCGAAACCGATTTAATAAGAGGCGAAGAAAGAACGCGTGGCTAGATCTATATTTAATAATAATGTATGAATTTCTCTAGTTTTTCCGCCGCGATCGTCAAGTGTCAATATCATCGAAACGCCGATCGGTGGCCCCATTGTATATTATCCATTGTTTTTCGCTCCTCAAATGATCCGTGTAACACGATAGATGTTTCTCAAGGCACGACAAATCGCCCGGATCATCGAAACGTCGTCGATCGCGATCGAAGAAGCAGGGGAGGAGCGTGTTTATTCTCTCTCTATTATCGCCGATCGAGTCTTATTAATTATTCGCTCTCCCCCTCGCTTCGAGAGAACGCAAGTCTCGTTCAACAAGAGAGAGAGAGAGAGAGAGAGACTCCTCGACTCGCCGAGGACGGGGAGAAGAATTACAATCTCAGGATTGATCAGTCGCGATCGTCGACCTCCCGACGATTCGGCCATAAGAGCACCCCCGCACACACCCATTAAACAGGGCGTTTAATTAATCCCCCGAGTTAATCAAGCAAACAGAGCCAGTTCTCTATCGCGGGCGCTTTTATTGAGCGCGCGCCTTTCGGGCGTCGTTGTTTTTATCGTTGTATCCAGCACGGCGGGAGCTTATTTCTTAAGCGAAGCACCCACCCTCCCCCACCTCCCCCTTGCCCTCATCGATCCCATGCGATCCCTCTCGATTCGATCCCTCGTAGGAGGACCCGGGGGGTTCTCTCTACCATAACAATGGCAGTAGCGGCGAGCGGGTCAGTTCCAGGCCCGCCGACAACGTTTAACAGCGCGTCTTTTTTTGTACCTTACTTCTTTGTTCTCTTGTGTCCCTTCGTGATCGTTCGTCAAGTACAACAATAACAACAACAACAACACGACGACGCGTAAAAGCGGGATATAAAGCGCGTATCCTTCGTACCTTCTCGATTGGGCTCTCGTCCGATGCTCGATCGAGCCTTTAACGCTCTACCCTCAATTTCTCCCTCCCATTTTCCTCCCTCACCTCGTCCCGGACGGTCTCTCCCCCTTTTTTTGATTTATACGATGTATCTTGTAGTTGTTAAGGTACCCGAGCTAAGTCCGAGGCGTATCGAGGATCGGACACTTCTCTCGACTCGGAATAAATTGTTACGATGCAAGGGTTGTTACGCGAGTAGTAGCGTGTGCATGTGTGTGTGTGTGTGTGTGTGTGTGTGTTAAGGCTTCCCTTAAAAAGGGAGGTCTTAATCAGGCGCGAGAATAGAATCGAGCGTCTCGACGGTAGGAAAATATGACGGGAGTCGATTTATCGTTGGCTTTTTGGAACACATTCGCGTTAAAAATTATCGCGTATAAATATTCTAGAGTTATTGACGCGGGACGTGTCCCGCGTTCGCTCTCCGAGGGCGACAATCTTATTGATACAATTGGCGTCGCTGTGATAATTGTTGTCTTGACTGTGAATCAGTATATCAAGAAAAAAAAAAGGAAATTAAAAAATAAAAAAAAAGACAAATCCGTCGAATGCCAAATGATCGTTGAAGGGAATTCCCTCTGTAAATTTAGACAATACGGTCGCGATTGAAAAGATGCATCGCTGAATCAAAATTAAGGAGGAACGAAACGTGTATTTATAGAAATGTGAAAAAAAAGTAAAACACTGTGCTAAGGAAACTACGCGACCATGAGAGAGAGAATGGCAGATGAGAATTGAGATCTCGATCCAACGATATGCCTCGATAACCGACCCACCTACCCCCCCGCCCCGCCCCCCCTCTCCCCTGTCTTAGATGTAAACACTTTCCCGTAAGCTTGAAGAGGGAAATCGTACGTAAAGCATGCGACCATACATACATTTACCTACACTTCTCTCATTGCGAGACACACACACACACACACACACATCACTCACAAGCGCGACACGCGGGTATTACACACACGCATATACGTTCGTAACGAAGTATACAGTCTTAGTGCAGTGTTTCATATAGTTAGATAGAGGCGGCGAGAGAATATTTTTTATATTCTACATGGATTTTACAGTTATATATTATCGTTTCGTACCGGAATGGAGAAAATTTAAGGCGCGTCTAACGCGGCATATAGATATGCATATGTACTATATATACGAAATCACACATAACACACACACACACACACATATATACACACGCGCATACGCGATCTCTGAAATACGTGTCGCCAATTATTGTTTAGATCGCGATTGTGTATCGATTATCGATCAATCTTATTGCGGTAGGCGCTGTCGTTTATCGTATATACGTGTATACATATACGTACATATACACACACACACACACACACACACGCGCGTACGTATACACAATAGCGTAACGCATACGTGTCGTTCGTGCGATCTCGTCGACGATTATACATATATTATCTCATCGCTCAGCGACAATGCGACAGGTTTATCTAAGGGCTTCTCGGAAGGGTCGATCGATTAAATGCGGATATCGGCAATGGATGCAACGTGACCGATGCATCCCTTGCGCTTTCTCCTTCCGGCCCGAAAGCTTTTTTTTTTTTACTCCTGTTCCGTGAAAGACGGTGCCGAAGGAAGCACGGCAGGATCGATCGCGAAGTATCGCGCATATCGGGCATTTTGACACGCATCTACACACGTACACATATGAGAATACAATGTATTTGCAAATTAATTTACTGATCGTTTTTCGGCGGAACGAGATAGTCGGAGATCGAAATCGGCTTCCTTCTCGATTTTCTGATAATTTCGTCGCACGAGTATCTTGACGTGTCGTATGTAAAGCGTGAGAATTTATGCTTGCGCCGATTTCGATCTTCGATCGAAAGCGAAGAACGAGAAAGGGAGGCACACACATAAAACACACGCGTACATGCGCCGGGCGAGAGCAATTTCGGAAGCGAGTTGACGTATACAAACGTATAATATGTATGTAATTAGAATATTATTGTTTAAAGCGTATAATTAGTAGTGTTACTTTCGTTGCGGCTTTGTTTGAATGACATGTTCGAGGCGAGGTAACGATTCCACCCTCGTCGATCGAGGCTGCATCTGCCGAAACAATGGCGGGTCTATCGCTCCAAAGCGATTCCTTTGCGTGGATAGGTTTATAAAATAATCTATAAAATAATCTTTATCGATTAGGAAAACATTTTCCACGAAATTATCGCAAATGACAGCATTTTATTACTTTATTATAGTAAATATAATATTGTACAATCAAATTTTTTTAGAGTGATATGATTGGAACATGATAGTTGAAGACACCTTCGGGTGGATTCGAAGCGATCGTTTAGATTGTTTTAGCGATAAATCCGTCATTTTGAAGGCAGACGTCGAGAAAAAGGATTTGTGGGATTTGTAAATTCGACGCTGGCAGAATCGGCGCCGAAAGAAAATGTCGCGCGACAAGATGCGAAGGATCGAGGAAGGACGTTCGCGGGGAGAATTAGGCGAGTAATAATTGACGAGGCGTGGCGAAGTGGAAATTCATCGGCGGTAGTCTGCTACTAATTGGACCGCGATCAATTTTCGAGAAACGAGCCAATTTCGCGCCCTAAACCAATTGAAAACTCAAGAACTGTTGATATTGTTAATTGTTAATGCAAAGTCGGGATATACGTATATAATATATATGTATATCCCGACATATAGATGAGAGGTGTGATCTGAGATCGGAAACTGATGCTTTTTTATTAACACGCAGCCTCCTTTTGACAATTAAGCACGCACCATCGCGTGAATCCATGATTATCCTTCGTGATTGATAATATCGGCTCGATGCGATCCTCAGGCTTATTAAACATCGAACGTCGCGTTTTCCGATATGCGCCAAAAAAAAGAAATCCAGGTTTCAGTTATCGGAAGCTGGAGCACTCTATCTGCATATTACTATCGGAGGATATTAAAATGCTATTGAAGATACTTCCGACCGATTATTATCATTGAAGGTGGAGGCTTTAATTAAATTCTGTTTTAATAATAAAAAAATCTGGCTTAAAAAAAATTGTACGTGTAAAATCTCCTCTGATCTGTGACACATGTACAGATTCGAAGATTCTGAAAGTAAACACCGTCGATAATTTTCCACTTCGTTACGAACGCTGCAGACTTTTTGCTACTTCTCATACAGCAAAAAATATTGCAGCAATATTATTAATATTGCAGCAACATTGCAATATTGCCGCAATATTGCTGCAATGTTCTGTGCTGTATGGGTTGTTAATTCTTTTTTACGATCGACGAGAATTAGAAAGCGTGCAAAAATTAATGTATAACGATATATATATATATATATATATATATATATATATATATATATATATATATATATAAAATTGCGACAAAACAAATTTCATGTAAGCCTTTCGAGCGTCTTTCGAGCTGCAGCGGCGTGCGATGAATGAAATGCAGTCGAAAGTTGAATTCTTGAACGAGAGAATGAGAACGAGACCAAGCGGAGAGAGAAAACGAATATGAGAAGGCAAGTAAGAACGCGCGAAAATTCGAGAGAGAAAGAGACAGAAAGCGAGATCGACGTAAAGTAATCAAAGGGCATTTTGTTGTGCGATCTCTGTGAATGAATGCGAGAGAAAGAGAAAGAGAGAATGGTGAAACGATCGCGGTTGCGTACGTGGTTCGTAGTTTTCAAACATGTGATACGTCAGCCGGCAAGCTCGACTTCCGGGCATCGGAGAAGAAGCCGGCCGGGTCTCCTTCCGGTCGGCGAATCAAAAAAGAGGGCCGCGAAAAAGTGTTGGAAGTATCGCCGGAGGTCGACGCTGGCTGGGTGGCGCACCTTTCGAAGGTTCTTTCAAGTGTAGAACGCTCTTTTGTTGACGGTTGATTGTTGTCAAAATGTGGTTGTGAGGTATATTACTATTTGAAGTATATTAACGCGAGAGAAAGAGAGAGAAAGAGATCGAGAGAGAGAGAAAGAGAGAGAGAGAGAGAGAAAGAAAGGAAGAAAAAGAGAGAGTTATACGAGGGGCGGATGTGACGCGGGCTCGGCGAGGGATGTCGCGCGATTTCGACCAACGAAATTACAATTATAATTACAATTCGATCCCATACAGCACAGAACATTGCAGCAACATTGTAATATTGCTGCAATGTTATTGAAAATTGCAACAACATTGTAATATTGCTGCAATATCGCTGCAATGTTATTGCAAATTGCAGCGACATTGTAATATTGCTGCAATGTTGTTGCAAATTGCAGCAACATTGTAATATTGCTGCAATGTTCCGTGCTGTATGGGATAGATCAGTCTCGCGGAAAGGATTTTTCCCAACAAGAGGGAATCACGCGAAAATTTTCGCCGCTCGAAGTTGCGTCGCCGTCCCTTGTCTTACGAGGAGAGACGAGGGGGAAAACGTGCGCAATTCGCGGGATTTCCCGCCGAAAGGGGCAAATTCATCGCGCGACGCGCGTAAATTTGCCTCGACGCTGTTGATCGTCGAGAGTTCGTTGAACGGAAGCGATTGCTTTATAATTCCGCGACCCGTAACTGATACGGTCGCATCCAAAAGTGAAACCGATCGAATCGATTTCATCGCAACCGAGTGTGTCGAGTTCTCAAATTATTTATTCGCACTGCAAATGTCATTGGACGATACGAAAATAATCGCTCGTATTTTCTCAGCGGCTGTCTAAATAATCTAAATAATTTGTTTTGTTACATTTTATTGCATGTACTATTAAAAAAATTACCCTCGACTCTAGATCACTCAAAAAAATCTAATCTATAGATTTCTTAGATTTTTTAGATTATTAAAATAAAAATTTAAGAAATCTATAGATTGGGTGATTGAATGTAATTTTTTTCTACTATGTATGTTGATATTGATTTAGATTTGGTCTACAAAAATTTTTATTAATCGATACATATGATAATTAAATTGTATAACGAAAAATTGGCGATTGTGAGATTAGAGATTAAAAGAACGACGAGGGTCAATTTAAAAAAACGCAATTTATCGAAAATTATTAATAAAAAATTATATACATATATTGTGATTAAACACACAGGGTGATTAGATGAAATAGAAGGTCACAAAAAAACTGAATGCCTCCTTTCGCGAATGACTTTGCAAGCGCACGTTTTTCCCTCGCGGAAAGACGAACGTACACACATACATACACATATACACACACACACACATATACACAGTCGTCTCCGAAAGAGAAGCGCGCGTACAACTGGCATTATATATACACTATACGCGGAGTCTGATCCGAACATACGTTAGCGCCGACGACGAATCGATGGCGCCTTCCCGCGTTTCCTCGGAGACGCTCCGACGAGGACGCGGACTCGGCGGAAGAAAAATATGAGACTGATACAAAGCAGTATTCGAGTGCGAGAAATTGTAAAAAAAAAAATTCGCGACAAATTACTCGGCGTAGCCTTAATAAGAAAGATTTAATTAGGTTTATTCGGCGATCGGTCCCCGCGACCAATCCCGGCGACGAAAAAAATTATCTCGATTGGCTGTAAACGAAAAGGAAAAGAGGGATAGGTAGGGGAGAAAAAAATAAAAGACACGTACCTCTCGGCGAGGGTCGACGCCCTCGAGATGTCCGCCCTCGCGCGACGACGTATCTCTCTTATAAATATAGTGAGAATATAATGTTATTAGGTAAATTTAAGCGTACTTTTTAAAAAGCGAACGAAGAGAGTGGGGAGGGGGAGAACGGAACGCAATGCCAGTTGTAGAAATTGATAACACGCGAGGGGGATGCTGAGTGTCTCGATCAAGATACTCGTCCTCGATGATAACGATGGGAAATAGGAAAAGCGAAGCGGAAGGAAAGAGCGCCGTGATCGAGAAGGGGTGGGAAGGGGAGCGGAGGGGAGGAAAAAAGCGAAATAACGGCACGAGGGGTGGGAAGAACGACATGTATGTGTATATATAATCGCGGTAAATATATATTTATCGGTCGTCGGGGATCGACTTTTTTCGTTCTTTTCTTCTTTCATCATTTTTTTTTCGTTACTTTTGCGGTACCGGTCTTTCTTTTTTTTTTTTTTCGGGGACACCCTGTCGCCGCGCGAGATACGATTCGCGAGTGCACGCGAAATGCTGTTCAAATGTATACGCGATAGATTATTTCGGAATACACGGATGTAGAGAGGGAGGGAAAGGGAGGGAAGGGGAGAGTGGAAAGGGGAACAAAAGGAGAAATAGAGAAACGACAGCTTTACCGATAGTGAAACAGTAGTTATTTGCAACACGTGCACACAAACACACATATAAACACGTAACACACACGCGTTACACATGTAAAGCGATCCAAGCGATACACACATACACACAAAAAAATTGTATGAATATAACGTTTGCAGTTAGGTGGGACCAAAAACGACTTTATATCTCTATGTGCATATCCAAGCAACGTGTAATTTAATTAATGAATTAATTAATTATCCATTATTAATGACTAGGTAAAGTAAAAGATCCATCGATAGCAATCGAGAACGATGACGAATGATTAACGAATAATTAGCCTATTAAGTTTGTTTATTGATACATTATTCTATGATATAATTATTATTATTATTATTATTATTAACTTTATTGCCTTTATTATTATTATTATTATTATTATTATTATTATTATTATTATTTTATTATTGCATTGATTAAAATGGCGATGATAATATTATTATTTAAACAATGTTTTAAGGCGATCATCTCTAGATATTGAGTAGAAAACAAGTACGTATCTATAATTATTAATTATTTTTAATTATTATTATATATATTCTTATTATTATTATATTATTATTATGAGACATTTTGTTGTATTATTTTCAATAAAATCAATTGAAAAATATTCAGTTTATCGATTGGTTGGTTTCCGCTTCTCCGAACGTATCGTGCAACTGCATGTTTCCAATTTCTTTTCTGTTTTAACGCCCGTAATCTAAATATTACGACGCGAGAGATTACACGTTTTTTTTTAATTTATTATACGTAAAGTCAATGCCAAAATAATTCAACTACAAAAGAAATTGAAACATCTCATTGTTCATACACGGGGAAACGCGCCTTGTCCTAAAGCCCGTTGTGATCTCATAAGAGGATTGTTTGCAATCGCACGAGCAAGTTTTCTGAAATTAATAGAGTTTTCCGAATGCATTGAGATAAATTAACCCCTAAGATATCTAGCATAAGTTGTAACTTTTATTACTATTACGTAATTTTTTAAAATATTATCAAGTTTTATTTATGAAATCTTGAATTGATTAATTTAGACTTACTTAGAAAATACATATTCAAAATAATTGAATTTTTAAAATGTATTTATTGCTTATTGTAAATGTTTTTAAAAATATTGTTAAAAAGTTACATGAAATACATGTAAATTAAAAATGACTGCGAATTAAATGCCGTGGTAAATAATAGAAGAACCAAAGAGATGATAACTGATGCAGTTTTTATCAATAAGTGGATGAATAAATAAAGTTTTATTTAATAAATAAAAGAATTTATGTACACCATGAATATAAAGAAGAGCAAATTGTACTAATTGCACATAATATTTTTTATTATTAATAATTGACAGATTATTTGAATTAAAAACATATTACACTCAATGTGAATGATCAGGATTCTTTTAGACATTTTTAAACTTTGCGAATTTTTTACAGTTATTATTCGAAAATTGTATATTTTTTGTAAGATCTCCGATCTTTTTATTCAGAAGACTTGACACACGCGCAGCGAACGACATCGACATAATTTGCGATCGCAACTGCCACCATCCCACCTGTATAATCTTTTCTTCTTTACCTTATTTTACTTTGATTCGGAGCATTTGATTGTGATTCAGTTTATAGTCGCGTCTGTATACGATTATCTCTCCGCTACCCTCCAATCATCCAATCCTTCGAATCCTTCCTCTTTGTACCTCTCTATCCCTCTTTACTCTCATATGTCTCCGGATAATTTTCGTGACTCGAAAGGACGGGGAGGAAAGAGGGGAGACGGAACAGGGCTATCGTAAGCGTGAAAGAAACGCAGGGAATGCGAGGTAAATCGAGAGGGAAGGGGGAAGGGGATGGGATAGAACGGTATAACGAAGCGAAAGCCAGAGAGAGCGTGTTATATATTATGGGGTAAAAAAAGTAATGGGAAGAAAAAATAGACTCTAAATAACGGAAGGAGAAGAGAAGGAGGAGGAGGAAGAAGAAGAAGAAGAGGAAGAAGGCACACGGAACAATAGGAACAAATGAGGAAAATTAGTTGTAAAAGAGCCACACACACATATAAAACGCGTACACACGACACACAGAGAAAAAAAAAAGACACAAATGTACTAAGTAAGTTCATACTGCGTATTGCCTTTCTGACTTCGGTGTGAAAATATATAAATAAAAAAAAGTCAGTCGCGCCGGGGCACGCGTATGTTTTCGCGCGTATATATTATATATTATATATTATAGTATATTAGAACATTTTTTTGACAAGAGGAAGAGAGAGGGAGGGAGAGAAAGTGAGAGAGAGAGACGAGGATCAGCTGCCGCCGCTTCTTCCCGACCAGCCTTCCCCTCTTTTGTATCCGCTTTTGAAATTCTCGAGAATCCCTCGACACGTACAAATGAAGGAAGCATATTAATGCGATTTTTCCAAGTTTTACCGAAGTCGCTTTCGCTCTGTCTAAGTCTAATTCCTTGAATTTAAGGCGCCGTTACTTGCGATTTCGATTCGAGGGCGGCCGCGGAAGATGGCGGACAATGGCAGCGCGGTCCATCGCGAAACAACTTTTTTCACGATTCCGTAAAAGAGAAAAAAAGTCACACACGCCGCGCGCGCGCGAAGTCCGCGCGTCCCCGCCGACTGTGTCTGTTTCATGTTTTTCAATATTTGTAATTTATCGATAAAATTATAAAAGGTATCGATATACATAACAGTCTAAAGTGTGCGCTACTCTACATAATATTATTATATATAAAGTATAAAAGTATACATTATATATATATTATATATATATACATATATATTATATATGAAAAAGTATAATATATATATATTATACATACATTGGGATTGGTGAGAATATACGGTTTTTTCGCTTTGGAGTGTTATTTTCTGAAAATATTGAACAAAATATGGAAAAAAAATTAATAAAACCAATGAGTAAAAACAAAACAAAGGCCGTCTACGTGTTGACTTTTTTTTTTATTCTCACCCGATGTACGACACGCCGTCAACGACGCGACCAGCGATTCTCTCCGTTTGGATTTTGCAATTGCATTGACATCCATGCGAGAGAGAGAGAAAGAGAGAGAAAGAGAGAGAGATAGTTCGCAGGTGTGAGTATCGAATAACTTTATATGAACGCGTAACCTGGTTTTTTTTCCAATTTATGATATACGAAATTATCTAACATGTCGGGCTCTGAAAGTGATTCAACAGTCGAAGGAGAACGCGATAAAAATGAAAACGAGGTTATTTAACATAGTAATAATATATATTTAACAATTTTATTTTTAACATTTTCTATGGATTCCCAAAACATTCAATTTTAAAGATAGACTTGAATAATGTATATTGTTAGCTTTATACATTTTTAAATCGCTAAATTTTGAGATATCATCGCACTCAAATGTGTGTGTTTATTTTATGGCAGACGTACAGTTTATTGATTTTGTCATTAATGCAAACGTTATTACATCGTGATGATAATAGTTCTGTAAAAGTTTTATATTTCCATTCGACGTTTATTAAAGGCGCAGATGTCTGAAGGAATTATGTATATGCCGACTCTTCCAAGTACTTTTAACAGTCTCGTCGGGAAGACGGTGAAGATCGAGACGGAGGAACCGCAATATCTCATCGAGTCGGTGAAATCTTTAAATACGTGAAAAATATTTTATACGCATATTTCTGGGAAATTTAGATTACAGATAAATATTTGATTGCTACCCACACATGCAGATTGCTAGGTGATCTTCTGGGAGTTACAGACTACAAAACTAATAAGGCCGCTTTCTGGTTCCTGGACGCTATAGCGCTTCAACTTTTAAATTATAAAAAACGTCTAGACGATCATCAAAGAAGTGTCCTAATTAGCTGGTTGGCCGGCGAAATGAAATTAATTCGAGGTAGCAGAGGATTTAAATGAATATCGAATTGATATTTTTTGAGAAATGATGTTAATTAGATTTTCTATAAAAGAAATAACTCTATATAAAAGAAATATTTAAAGAACGCATGGTATATATATTTTCATGTAAAAAATAGATTTGCTAATAAAAGTTTGATACATTTTGACTCTCCTAAAATTGGATAGCAATATAATTAAAATAAGAGGCTTTTTTTATGTATAACACATCAATTTTTTGTGCAAGAATGTATTCTCGGAGACAGAATCTACTTTTATAGATGAAAAGCTATCACGTGAAGATTTTTTCAAGGAAATGAGAATATTGTTTCTACATGTTGCTGAGAATATATCTAGTGGCAGCCAATTATTGCATTGGGAATTGATCGTGGATAAATGTCCCAAAATTACATCAACAAATTCCACTATTGATGAATCTTTTACGAGTGAAATGAAATATTTAATCACGAATAAATTGTCTGACAAGAAATTAATGTCAGAATACGATGCCCAAGAAGCTTCCTCGATTGCGGAAAAATCGAGAGATTCTAAAAACAGGTAGACACACAATTCTTTACAGTGCATACTATATTTTATGTTAATTAAATTGCGTCGCTTTTTTCAACAAGTTTGCAAGGGAACTTTCAAACTCCAATAAACATAGAGAATTCGAAAATAGATATATTCACAGATGCGAATGTGATCATTGAATCTTCCAACTTAAGACATTCAAATGTCGCATTAAATACAATTATTGAAGCGACGTACAGCATGTAAATATAAAAAAAATTATTACTTTTTATATATTTCTCAATTTCTCATTTATTATCTCTCAATTAGTTTCAATGATATTTCAATGAATTATGATGGGAGAAGGATTTTATCTTACCTTTATATTTTTGAACAGGTATGCTAATGAATTGCGGTATGCTCTTATATATGCAGTTTTCGTAACGCCAATACAATTGCAAATTCATCATATGTCGCACACTATCCGGACACCGCGCCAAATTAAAGTCGCAGATCCTGAAGGATCGTTTGACATGCAGCTTCGCAAGCGATTGGAAAAGGTTGCCTATGAATCGACAATTGGCAACGGCAAGAAACGTCAAGGTAAATGATGTAATAAAGTAATTATGTATATGTATTTAATTGCTTTCGCGCGACATAATACAAAAAGAGATCTAAAAGATCTATATAACTTCTATGTAATATTCAGCGTACTACTCGTAATTGTTGTTCAATTGATGCAAGTTTATTATAAAATATGTAATATTATATATAATATATAATTTATAATATTATAATATATTTTTGTCAATTTTTATTGTATATAATATTGTATATAATATTATTTTATATTTTTATATAATTTTATTGTATATAATATTATTTATTACATATATAATGTTATAATATATAATATTAATATTGAGTTTTGTATTTTCTCAATAATGTTTTTTATTTCTTATTAATGCATAATCGTAAGCTGTCGACTTTTTTATTTTTAGGAAAGAAAACAATTAATACAAAAGGAGAACGAGCAATTGAAGAGAATCTAAATATGAAAGTTGGTCCTCCGACACCACCATCTTCTTTAACTGACGAAGAAATATTAGCAAACAATTGTCGATTTATTTTACCGTTGATAGAAGCGAAGGAAGCGGCACAAATCTACGAGATGCATGCAGAGACTATGAAATAAAAATAAATGTGGTTGGAAAAATCGAAGGGATTTTATTTCATATATATCGATGAATATATAATTACATATAAAATGCTACTCATTCTGTAATTATCGCTGTGCCCCATTCGTGACATTTAAACTTTTTCACTCTTTTAAAATCTAATGGTTGGATATTTAATTTAATAAAATTATATGTACTCTCAAAGTCCTGCTGAAGTTTTCCCAATTGGCCGTATTTGTTAGTGCCACAGCCCCAAAAAGAACCGTCGTCTAAAAGAAGAAATAAAAGATCACATATCTTTATCGAGATAATACATGTTTTTAAGAAATATTTTATACCTGTTAAGCATATAGTAAAAGAATTCCCACATTCAACTTTTTTAACATTGATTTCTATAGTTTCCCCTCTGTCATTTTTAAAATCCACTAAAGTTGGAACAGCGTAAACCTTTTTGTCTTTGCTTTCAATTCCTAGCTCTCCATTTGAATTCCACCCCCAAGTATACAAATCACCCTGTCGCATTAAATTGGTTTTACTTACGAGTAATATAATGATATATATAAGTAATCAATTTTTATACCGACTTGATCGGTGACTGCAGCGGAATGCCAACCACCCGCTGATATTTGTACTATTTTCAAACCTGCTAAAGCTTCGATGAGTTTCGGGTCATCACAATTTTCCAATTCATTGTGTCCTAACTGACCACGTCTGTCATAGATCATATAATAAAATAAGTAATTTATTTATTTTTATTATAAAGAAATAAAAAGATTGAATAATATGTGTAAAAATAAATAAAATTAAAAATTATTTTAAACATTATTCCAATAAAATCTAATTTGCAACATAAAGACTTTGACATATCCTTTAGTTTGAAGATGACACTTTCACAAATTTTGTGAAAATTTACGTAGAAGTCTTTTTTCATAAATAAAATTTCTAATAAAAGTAATATTTAAAATATGTAATTTTCAATTTTAGATATTTTTTGTGCAAAAATGTCATCTGAAATTTTATGAAAATTGAAAAGTGAATTTTTTGGGAATCTATTAAATATTTTTTAATAATTCCCGTGTGTAATGTGTAACTGCAATTACATACATTCCCATTCCCATTGAATAAACGTCACCATTCTCTGCCAATAAAATAGTATGGTCGTAACCGCAGGCAAGATCAATGAACTTGACTCTTTTTGGCATTTTAACCAAAAGTGGAGCGTTAAATACACGTCCTCGACAAATAAGAAAGTTATAAAATTTATGTAAAAATACATATTTAATGGAATAATGGAGTAATATTTGATTTACTATGTACCTAAATTAGTCAGAACTACTGTACATCCTGCTTGTGATAATTTGATGGGATATTCAGCTAGTGTATTATCATGACTAGAAAGAAAAGGTGTTACTTTTTGCCAGGTATCATCATATACCTTATATTTCCAGATTTCATTATGTGTTGATAATATAACTACACTTTCCCGACCAGGAATAGCCATTTTACAACTAAACAAACAGAATAAAACATATAAGGGAAAAAATCTCTCGTTAATAAAAAGATAATGATAAGATATTTTGTGCCTCTTACCTTCCTGACGATTCCTCTGGAATTTGAATTAAACGAGGTTTGTTTTTATCATCCTTATCACTGATTTTTCCAGTAATGTATAATTTCGTATCCTGCCAGAGAAGAAAATAATTCCAACTAATCTCAATATCTGTGATCCTAGCAAATGGAATCTGAGTCAAATGTGTTATCGATGTGATAATTCCATCCTGATTGGAAAAGAGTGGACTGGCATTTAAACCGGTATAGTACACTGGCATATTTCTGTGAATAAATACATAGTGAAGTTCGCGAAATATCCATATTTAGATATTCGTTCGCCTATTTTTTACTAGTTGCACAAAGCTGTGATAGTTATACATATATATTTTCAATGAATTATTAAATTATTAATAAAAGAAATCCTGTATTATTATTTTTTAATTTATTATTGTAAAAATTAAATTTTATTGATAATCAAAAATTTAAAAATTAATGAAATTATAACTCATCCAATTATTAAAAAAAAATTATTGAGTTCTAAAATATCCGGTGAAGGTAACAAATTATATTTCATTCGTTGTTATCTTATAAGAGCAATAATAACATTATTCGCACATGGTAACAGAAATAGCAGTTTTACCTACCTATCTCGGATCAGCACGTAACACTAGAGCAATGTCAGAGTACATAGATGGCACTAATGTCCTTGGATACCAGAAAAACAACATAACATGTTAGAGTCGAAGCAGTCGACATAGCATTACAGCAAATCGTTAACACGTCCTCGTTCGAGTACCTGAAATAACAACAATAAGATGGTAAAAATGTCATGCGAATTAAATGCAAATGCACAATATTATGCACTCCTTTCTTCACTGCCACTGCTTCTTATACTCTTGAACGCACGAAGTAATCAAAATAATCTATAATCTATGAAGATTCCACACCACAATATATCCTGAAATGCACTTATATCAAGCGTTGTATAAAAACTCTTTCTTACAAAGTGTAAAATTTTTCATTAAAAAAATGATTCTTTTCGTCTTATGGTGTAAGACTTCACTTACATTTTTCATATATCGAACACATATATGTCTATGCACTTGAAATGATACGGATTATGTCTTCGTCGCCATACTTCTTTTACGCATCCCTTTAGAAGGGAATTATTTTTGGGGAATTTCTTATGATTGTAACACTGATTGCGCGCTTAATACAAAATATTGATACTCACGAACATATAAATTCTCTTTCGCAATTGTAAAATTATTGACAGAGTTATTAAGATTCGAATTAATTAGATAGTTTGACAAAAAATGTAATTTTATATTTCTTCTTTTTTGTGTGAAAAATAATACACAGATATATGTAATACAAATGAAATATAAATTTATTTTACTTATTTAATTAGGAGATGTAATATGCACAAGAAACTTGTGTATTTTCATGATACAAAATTTTATAATAATATATTTAATATAATATTATATATATATTATATATATATATATATATATATATATATATATTATATATATTATATATATATATATATATATATATATATATATATATATAATTGTTATAGAGAAAAAATAGTTTAATAAAGTTAATTTATTATAAAAAATAAGCAACATTTATCAATAATTATATTGTAACATAAATGCGTACAACGCGCTGCAATTTGAAAAAACGTATTTTACGTAAATATATTACAACTAGTTGCACAAATAATTCATATTCGATGTCAGGGTCTGCTTGCTATTTTACGGAAATTGCGATCAAATCCTGATAAAGAATTACGATTGTTACTGTTGGGCCTCGACAATGCCGGAAAGACAACTATTTTGAAATCTTTGGCCAGTGAGGATATCACGCAGGTAAATTTCTCCCCTTAACAT
Organism: Camponotus vicinus; assembly: GCF_025532165.1. Classification (NCBI taxonomy): domain Eukaryota; kingdom Metazoa; phylum Arthropoda; class Insecta; order Hymenoptera; family Formicidae; genus Camponotus; species Camponotus vicinus. The sequence goes on from NW_028141945.1 coordinate 11,380,344, forward strand.
TTTAAAATATGCGATAAATTGATAATTAAAATAACGTTCAAAATATGACAATATATGAATATAAAAATTATGCAATAAATAAATAAATAAATAATTTTTTCAAGGTTACTCCAACACAAGGTTTTAATATAAAAAGTGTCCAAAGTGAAGGTTTTAAATTGAATGTTTGGGACATTGGTGGGGCTCGAAAAATTCGACCTTATTGGCGAAACTACTTCGAGAACACGGATGTACTTGTAAGTTTCTTCGTATTATTTTCCCAAACTTTCAAGTTTTAATTATAAATCAACAAGTTTTAATTATAAGTCTTACTTTATTATTCTCTAATGATGAAATTTTTATGTAACATTTTACTGAGAATAACAAAATATAAAATATAAATTTTTTATTTTATGTTGTAAAATTTATATTAATATAATTAATATAAAAAACATAATAAAAAAGAGTAATTAATTTTCTCTAAGTGCTGCAGAATCTTTCGTTCCTTTAATAAAGGAATTATGTATGTGTTAATATGTATATAAAATACTTTGCAATATATGCACATAAATTATGTTTTATATTCAAGATAATTTATCATTATTAATATAGAAATAGCACAATAGTAATAATGCACAACTAAAAAATAAATTTACGAATAATAGAAAAATGATTTTGGATGGCATTGCTCGATCACCGAAAATATGCATTTGCATAAATTATGTTGTCGCAAATATGAGATACTTCAATCATATTCTCTTATTAATCAGCGTGGATTATTATTCTTCAAACAGTAGAATAATCTAAAATTGTATAAATGTTTTGCGATGTGCATTTAATTATTTCTATTTTATGTGAATTCTATGAATTACGTTTGATTACATAATATATAAAGATCCATACTGCTACTGTTTTCTTCATGGACTCTGTCTTTTTCTTTAAACACACACTAGGTTTCTTAAAATTCGAATTTTTGTAATGTTTGTTGGGAATAGATTTACGTAGTTGATAGTGCGGATATTAAGAGGCTGGAAGAAACAGGACAGGAATTATCGGAGCTTCTGCTGGAGGAGAAGCTGCGTGGAGTACCATTGCTAGTATATGCAAATAAACAAGATCTAGGACACGCTGTGACAGCGGCCGAAATAGCGGAGGGACTCGGTTTACACAATATCAAAGATCGAGATTGGCAGATACAATCGTGCATCGCCATCGAGGGCAAGGGTGTGAAAGTACGTCGATATAATATCCATTCTTTCGCCTCTAAATTTTATCAGGATATTTTTTGTTTACTTATACCACTTTTTTTTAATTTAAAATTACATATCCAGTAAACACTATTATATTAATGTTATGAAAACAATAAAACGGATGTTATATGTTATTATTATTAATTTTAAATAATTTATCTAATATTCTGAATCCTCTGTTGGAATTATTTATTTATTTTGTATTATTTATATCTATTTTATGATGAAAAATGAAATACGAGTTAATTAAGTCTGATTTCGCCGACAAATAATATTATATTGTAATAATATTTTGTTACATTACTGTAATATTGTAATGTTACAAAATAACACGTATGATAAATTACACTTTTATATCACAGTAATTTTTTTGAATTATGTTATTTATTAGTTCCACGTTATATTTTACTGCAACAAAAACAGTGTTTAGTGGATAGATATAATTTTTATTATCCTCTAAAAATCCGTAAAAATAAATTTCTCTTTATTCTTCAGGAGGGTTTAGAATGGGCGTGCAAGAACATCAAGAGGAAGTAATAAGCACGCCGGAAGGAAGACGACACGTACACATTAGGGCGCACAGAAGAAAGCAGACTTACACCGTCCATTGTACATTTCACACACATGATCTTTATTTATCTTTTATCTACTATTTACAAAAAAATATTACTGAGAACACTGTTGTTTGTGGATTCCGTATGAGCGTTTGAATACCGCAGCTTGAGCTCTTACGAACCCGTTGTCGCGTAATCGAACGTACCCAGTCGTCGGACTTCCGTTCCACGTTGGAACGAGCCGCTCGTCATCAGTTCCGGACTCGAGAGATTCTATTTTTTTCGCATGAAAGGAAGAGTCGCCGTCCAGCCGTAACAGCGAGCGTTATTTTTGCAAAGGGGAATGTGCCTTCTTGCTGTTTTAATTATATATTAGAATTTTTATAGATTTATCTAGTATAAAATAATAAAGAGATGAGAGACAGAAGGAAAGACATGATATGTGTATTCGTACGTACAATTATTAATATGACATTTATATACCCAATAAGAGTAGGGTAGAGACTTTTGAGCACCACATGTTATTGCACTCGCGAAGGAGACGCGCTAAAGTGCAACATATATTAGGAGATTCACGATTGCACTTTCCTTTATCTAAGTAACAAATACTACATAAGCAATTAAGAGAAGAACAAATAATGCTGTGAATGGCTTTTAATTAGAGACGATTAAAATCTGTTTGCCTTATGTAAATATGATATCTCATTCCAGCGTATTTATTTTTTCGTGGGATCACAAGATTTACTTGCAATTTTATGTCAGAATGTGATATATTAATAATTAATTTTAAGTTCCATTTATGTAAATATATTAAACTTATAATGAATATTCTTAATTACATATGTAGTATTTATCTTTCAAGTTACCTGATTAATTATCAATGTTCTGCATATATTATACATGCTTTCGCAATCTTACTTTGAGCGCAGAGCATAAACCTATTGAAATAATATGAAAATACTTAAAAAATATTCATCATATTAGATATTCATAAAAATAACGTCTTCTATACAACTTTATAACGTTTTTCGATATTTGTGTCGCTTAAAGTTACATTTTATTAAAATTTAATATTTAAAACTGACTTTTATGTAGCATTTTCGCTCACATATGTACATATAAGGAAGAAATAGTCTTTGATAATTCAATTGCTTCTATCGAATCAATTGTCGCAACCTAACTTCATCGAGCGCAATTAATTCACTTTTTTTGTGCAATAAATACGATAGAGAATGTGGAAGAAAGAACACACGCGGTTTTGCGACACGTCTTTCTAGCCTAGGGGTGACTTAATAGCCAATGTTTTTCACAGGCTATTAGTTAATTAAGCTCAAAGCTCGTTATGAATATTTTCCGTAGTCGCTCTGATCTCTTCTTCATGGAAAAGAGTGCAATTTGCTGGATATTTATTCTGAAAATAGAATAAAATGAAGTTCCAGATTAAATTTCCTTTTTCTTTTGAAGATATATAAAGAGAAAATTACTTATATATACGTGTCTTTTAATTAAGAAATATTTTGAAAAAAATTATTATATAATTTATAAAATAATTCTCTTTTATTAAAATCACATCCTTTGCATTTTCCCTTAATTAATCATTTATTAGTTTACTCACAATGCAATCGCCTTCATCCATGATGGCCCCGTAAAGTGACCAGAAATTGATTCCTAACTTGTTACTGACCGCCCAAGCAGCAGGGAAACTCGCTACCTTCAGCAAGCTGCTACGCAGGCGTGATTCCTTTGTGTCTTCTTGTTGACTCTTCTCGTTTAGAGTACACAAGATTTGACTAGCACAATGCGGCATTTTCGTCGCCCACTTATATGCTCGGTACGTCTGGAAATAAATTATGTACGTTCATAGAAAATCATCAAAATTTAACTTGAGATACGTTTAAATCCGAGTACAATACGATCACGATTAAACATGAGATTTATGATTCTTACATATTTATTACATTGATATTTGAGATATTCCATTTATATACATGTATTACTTTTTTCTTAAAAATTATGTTTTTAAGAATCTTTTAATTTTAATTAAATTAAAAAAAGAGCTTTATATAAGTATGCATTATTATTTGAGTAATAATAAAAAATAGTAAAAATAAATAGTAAAATAGTAAAAAAGGGTAAAATAAAGAAACAAATTTATGCATCTGTGCAGTATTAAATTTGTCATGAGAAAAAAGTTATACCTTGAGACTGGGGTAAATGATATCGTTGTTGATGATATCACTTAACCTGTTACTTAGTTCTCGTGCATTTACTCTGGACATGATAAACCCTTTTTCGGAGGCTAAATTTATTAATTCCTGGAAGTACGCTACTGCTGGTTTTACATATTGATAGCTATCAATATTCATGTTTAAATATTTCTTCGCAACTGCATTTGCCAATCTGAAATTTAATTTCAAAACATTGATTGTTATATGTATATGTGTTAGCGAAAAAATCGAAATATGGATAAATATATATTATAAATATTATTATATGCATAATTTATATTTTATAAATATATTAAATATATTTTTTATATTATATTTAAAAAAAATATGATTATATATAAATATTATAATTTTTTAAATAAATATTATATATTGAAACATAGACTAAGTTGTTCCATAAAAGTCTTAGTCTATGTTTAATTTGAATATTTAACACTACAAATTATTACTAAATAATTTACATTTATAATAATTTATATAAACATAATTAAATCATCGCTAACTTGGTAAGGCTCTCCGTTGGTCTCGCTGTGTCGAACATCATCGTCTTCGGGAATCCCTGAGACTTGAGAAAACTATTGCCGATATATTGCACAGCCGTAAGATAACGCAACTGATTCTTCGGATCGGAAACATGAGAGATCCAGTCGGCCACAAAACTTGTGAGCGAATTGATCCATCTTCGACGTATCATAGGATTCTCAAAACTGTTTAGGATCTTTTCCCACAGAATATTACCGTTCTCGTCAGACATTTGAACAATTATTTTCGATAGACCGCTGTTTTTCCATATTATTTGCCCGAGATCCGAATTACTAAAATATTAAAAAAAATATATTAAAAAAAATTGCTAATATAATAAAATAGCGCCTGATTTGGCAAGAGAAATTTACATGTATTAAAAATAAGTATTTTAAATTTATAACAATTTATAAGAATTTATAAGTATTTTAAATTTATAAGAAATTTATAAATATTGAAAAAAGTCACTTTGTAAAAATTATTTTCTAGTTCTTTCTCAATATAATTAACTTTTATTGTACCTTCAAATTCAGCAAAATTGTTTTCTCTCAAGTAAAAAGATAGTCAACAAATTTTTTACAGAATCAAGAAATAAATATACAAGTATTTCACATAGAGATTTCATGGGATATTTTAATTTGTCATAATTTTATATAAACTGTAAAATATTTCGTAAGATATTCATTTTTTAGCCATTATATTTTTAGAATTTTTAACGAATATTATGAGAAATCGATTTGTCCAAAAAAAAAAGTTCCATTTATAAAAATTAGATTCATCTTTATATAACCTTGAAATATAATATATATATATATACTTAAGTTAAAATTCAAGATTATCTACCTTTTTCTTTAAAAACTCTATAAATTTTGTTTGAAACATTTTTTGTACTACATCAAGTTTTGGAGAAAACATCTTGCAACATTTTATATATTCACATCACACGATTCATCGCAATACCTGAAATGTTCCCACATGACGTGAATGTTCTCCAATATGGGAGGCAGAAACCAGGAATGTCCCGAGTGATCGTTATTTTTGGCATGACCGTCGCTATTTCCATGACCTAGACTCTCTAAAACTACTGGTACGAGACCCATTAATATGTCGTTGCTGCCTTTTTGTTGGAATAACATGCTACCCATGTTGATTATGTTGCCCCAGTCTATGCCGTTCTCCTCGTCGTGTTCTGTGTTCTCTCTCGCCGACCTCTTGCCAACATTGTTATTCGCGGTCATGGCACTCAAGATCGTGCCAATCATGTCAAAACCTTGATTATTCTGGCCACCCGACATTAAGCTGCTGATCCCAGAGATGATTTGGCTTACACCATCCGCTGTGGATCTTTTCTCCATCATCATGTCGCCGACCTATCAATTTCCGTATTTTGAGTTTGCATTTTATATTCAACGATTATGTTTTTATAATGATTATTAAAATTAACGAGATACAAGGGTGGATGTAACAGATCAAATGGATTAAAACTTTCTGAATTAAATAAATTAAAAAAAAATATATGAGTATCTTTATCGTACTTGCTTGCCGGAGTCCGCAAAAGCGTGGGCCATGTTTTCGATCGTCTTCTGACTGAAGAGGTTCTTGGCCTCCTCGATGAAGACGTTGGACACATCGTTCTCAGTGTCTCGTTCTCTCTCGGAGATCGCCAACCCGATTAGTATCAGTAAAAGTGATGTTCTCGATAACCACATCCTTTCGCTTCTACAACACAGATTAGAAAATTCGATTAGCGTAAATTAGAGTACGATTAGCGTAAATTGCTCGATGATCTATCTATAGTATAATCGTCTAATCGTCAAAAACCAATATTTCCCAATTTAACGACATCCGATTAACGAAGAAATCTACTTGCTTCCTGATGGAAGACATCGAGTTATTTTTAAGAAGGGAAGAGATTTAAAAAAAATCTGTCCTGCAAGATTGTTATCGCAAGTATTTTAAGTGCAGGAGATATACCGGAAATGTTTCGGCTCGTGGCCACTCGGATACCGTTGTTTCTTTGACGTCGCAGTCGTTTCGCCAGGTAGTAATATAACACCTATGCGCATATTTTCAGGACGTACGAAAGCATGGGTGACGAAAGCGTTGAGTCAGCGCACAAAGAAAAAGGCATATAATTGCGATTATATATTTACGTATGTATTATGTAAAACAGTTATGAATAACGAAATTTCTTGACCAATTTGGAGTCGATTTGTTCTTAATGGAAATTTCATTTTTTATTCACTTTTCCGACACATAATTTGTGACAAATATATATTTATATTATTAATTTGTAAAAATATAAATATAAATATATTATATATATTATATATATATATTATATATATTATATATATTATATAAATATATTATATATAAAATCATATAAATATATATAAGTTATATAAATTATATAAATTTAAAAATATAAATATTTTTTCCTTAAGGCAAGAAAGATAAAAAAAAAAAAGAAAGAAAAGATAAAGATAAGAACAATTTTGTGTTTTTTCCACACCAATTGATTCCCTTCATTATTCTGTGCATAAAAATATTGAGATAGTTGAAAAATAAAAATTTTACAAGATATTTTATAGTTTTTATGTATAATTATGTCAACTTGAAGTATAAAATATCTCGTAAACTATTCAATTTCTGGCTATTCTATCCTTAACTTTTACGTGGAATATTATGATCGATTTATGTAGATAAAGGGTAGTCCCATTTAAAAAAAACTAGTTTAGTCTTAGCATCTACATCTGAAAAGTCAAATTAATATCCTTTTTCTTTCTTCTCCAAATTTCCTACAACTTTTATTTGAAACATTTTTTTTTAAATGCATTATTTTCGAGGTTTTATGGTACCTAAGTTTACATCTAAGTTTATTTATTATATATGGTATCTAAGTTTATATCTAAGTTTATTTATTTATTTATTTATTTATTTACAGTAAATAAAATGTAAGAAAATATATCGTACGAATATATTTATATATTTTCTTACATTTATTTGCTTTACAAATTATTCATATGAGGCTAAGAATTCATAGGAATGGACAATTTAGATCAAAATGATATCTAAATCCTTTCATTTAGTTCACTAACGCGATTTTAATTTATTTCTAGACCAAGTAACATTGTCGTTTATCACTATTAATTATCCTGAAGGATCAGTCGCAACTGTTGCGAAGACAATGACGCTAAATGATCGACGCAATGCCGATGTGTACTAACACGCAATTTGAGTACCGTAAACCGCATGAAATTGACATTCTCCAGCTGGAATAATGATTCGGCCTAACGGTACGAACTGTTAGTCATCGTTACTCCTAACGCGCTCAAAGTCATCAATGATAGTTTGCAGGAAGAAGGAGCCGATTCGCTTGTATCAAATTTAATAGACATGTGATATATACAATAATTTGTATTTCAATATAACCCCCTTTTCATATTCAACGTTAGATAGTTTGAAATAAATGTAAGGAGTTTCTTATGACCGACATAAATGGCCTACATTATATTTCATATATATTTTTTATGAAATAAAAAATAATCCAAACTTGTTTGATTTTTCGATATTTTCTACAATGTGCACACATGTTAGTTTATTTCTTTAATTCCAAGGATAAATAACTCTTAATATTTATTAATATTTATTAACCAGAAAATGACATTGTCATTTTGTGTATTTATTATGTTGATTCTTTTTAACTATCTTGATTCTTTAAAAATGTGTAAAACATATCGCAAAAATAAAAATAAAAGTTGCTTCATTTTTATTTACTTTCACATTTTTTGCCATAGGTTTTACAAATATTCTGCATGAAAATAAATACATGCATACACGTAGAATACCATCTCGTTTCCAGCGGTTGTTGAGAGGGAAAGCTCGTGCGAAATTTTTGCAATGTCGTCGAGGTTCGAGGTCAAGGAAGAAGCAATCAATTTCTTCGTCACAAAAGTTGCATGATTGTTGTTCTTTTCCGAACAATCATAAGCAAATTAAATAAGCCAACGTCAGTGATTTAATTGCTGGCCGACATTATTACATTCGAAATTATGTTGACATATTTATGTCGAATCTCATCGAAAGGTGTTCCGTGTAAATTAATAACGCAATAACGGTGACCTTGATATAACGGTATGCCTTGCATAATGAGTATTCTGAAATGCATATAATGCATAATCGCGCAATTTTGTAAGTCATTACAAAGATATTAGTCATTTTTTATAATAGCTGGCGACAGTTTTTTAAAACGACTTCAAAAGCTAAAGCAATTATAAAGTAATTGAGAGAGATAATAAAACTGACTCATTTATCATGTTACATTAGTTCAATTCTGTTGTTTGTCAACTGATGAAAAGCTATAATAGTAAGATTAATTATCAATTATTAACGCTTTTTTAGCATTCTTATTGTTTCAAAAGATAAGCCGCCATATTGATTTTACATGACAAAACTATTGATACAATTAACAGAATTATCTGGATAAAATAAATGAATAAACATAAAAATTTATGAATATTTATTTATTTAACGAGACAAATTGTTTTATTTTTTCATAAAGAACGTTGTAACGTCATTTAGTACACAAAGTTGCATTTGCATATATAACTCGGTTGATTTTCAACGAATGTGTGAAAATATACAATTATTTATGGAAGTGGTGACTTCACCATGCTGATAAAAAAAGACCTTGGTTGACTAACATTTAAAAGAGTCATCGGAAAGTTAGTTGCACGTTATCATAAATTATTGCGACAGACAACAAACGGTTCTAAATAGGCGCCTTTATCGTAACATTGTCGGTCACTCGGGCGATTTTCTTGGATGCTTCAACAGAAATACTCTATTTGAAATATCGATTATGTTTTTGAAAGCAGTATAAGACATTTTTTATTTTAATGTAAAAAAGATTAATGATAAAAAGATTAATGCAATCTTTCATTCATTTAAATTGTATTAGCCATTAATATTTAATATAATATTAATATTAATATAATATTAATAATTATTATATATAGGATATACCAAATGGTACAAACAAAATGGAGGTGATTTTTCAAATGCAAATCGAAAATGTAGAATAAAAATATTTCCATATAAAGCTTCATTTTCGAGAAAGAAAGAAATTTGAAAAATCCCTTAAATACATTTACACTTGACAAGTCAACGAATCTTGTTATACATAATTAATTCTATTTGTACTTATAAATAATTAAACAATTATAAATAAAAATTCATTTATTTATGCTCTTTTAAATAATAAGAGTTTTATATGCGATAAGAAGAGGGATATTTTTAGCAAAATTTGCAATTTAATGAAATAAATGCATTATTGAAACTTGTTGCATTATTTTAATAAATTATAACAACGTTCATAAATATAAACAGAAATAGTTATATAGGTATATAGCAAGATTTGATTCTCATTAATCAAGTACATACGTATTGAATGGATCTTCAAAATCGATTTTTTTGAAAACTAAACTTTATATGTAAAAAATTTAATTTTATATTTTGAATTTACATTTGCATGAGGAGTTACTTCCATTTTACTTGCATTATAATTTCCGACACACTTGTATGTATTAATTTGTTAAAATTAATTTTTTCAAAGATTAATCTTTTAAATCTTAAAATTAATTTATATATATTAGAATCAAGAAAAATTCGTGCCATGTGCATATTAATCAATTTCAAAGGAAAATTAATTTTCGATAGAAATGAGACGCACTACCATCTTGTTAACCGCGAAATTCAAATTTGTATTGTCACATATAGAGTTATTTAACCCCTTCACTGTCAGTGACCCCTATAGAAGCCAAAAAAATTCGTGCCACTTTTGCTTCATGGCCCCTATAGAAGCATCTTGAAAAAAACATGTTATTACTGTTACGATTTGATTGTCCTTGAGTTTTAAGGTTTCTGAGGTTCGCTGAATTCGAATGTGAAATCAGAATTTCGAATTTCAAAATGGCGGATCAAAATTCAAAATAATTTTGGGTTTGAATAAAAATGGGTTTCTTATCGTTTTTGGGGTCGCCGAATTCGAATCTAATATCAGATTTTCCAAATTAAAAATTGCAAATTTAATATGGCGGACCAGAACAAATAGTTGCCATACATAAAAGATGTACACTTTTTTCTTCAATTACTTATAAATCCCGCTATCTGCCGAATCCAGAGTCACGAATTATCAAATCAAGCTGTTTGCACAGAAGTGGAAACGTATACCAGTTTTCAAGAAATAAAAAAAATAAAAAAACGGAGTCAATAATCGCTACGTCCTCGATTTGTGACTCTGGGTTCGGCAGAGAGCGGGATTTAAAAATAATTGAAGAGAGAAATATACAACCTTTATGTATGTCAACTATTTGTTCGAACTCTGGTCCGCCATATTGGATTTGCCATTTTCAATTTGGAAAATCTGATATTAGGTTTGGATTTTGCAACCCCAAAAATGATACACATTTTTATTGAAATCCAAAATTATTTTGAATTTTGATCCGCCATATTGGATTCACCATTTTGAATTTTGTAATTCTGGCTTCAGATTCGGATTCGGCGACCTCAATAATATTTATACTGACGTATTCATGCAATTTTAAAAACTTTTTTCTTCAACACACTTTTGGCACGGAAAGTTTCTTTTCGCTTGACTGTGAAGGGGTTAATCTCTTGATATATATATTAATAGATTAATTTTTTTAATAAATAAATATATGAATATATAAATAAAAGAATGCATATACAAATCTATAAATCTAGGTGCTAGTTACAGTTTACGTTGTACTATTATGCTACTTCAAGTTCAAGCACGTGAGACGTTCTTACTCTTATAAATTGTAAGTTGTGCTATGCTCATGAAGCAACGCGGAACAGTTACTTAATATCTCGGACACAGTCAGCCAGCTTAGTACACCTCGCCAATGTGATCAGCAAGGCAAACACAAGAATTCGCCGTAAGTTACGATTACATGCGTGGTGGCCGAGAGAATTGACGGTTGAAAAATTCGCGTGGCCGCGCCAGCAGCAACGGTAGTCGCAGTCAAGTAGAGCGTGTTCGATGGTGTTTCTGAATGTGGAAAGGCGATCATCGGATTGGAGCTCGAATTGCCGTTACGTTTATTTATGATGGGAAAATTCTGAGCGCCGAAGTCTTGGCAGGGGATTAATTTTTTCGCAGAGTGGCTGTGCGAGATAAACTTCGATGGACGCGATTGAGCTTTACATTGCAATTATGATAGCATCAGGAGCGCATAATATTTCGATTATTACAAAGATATAGTGCGTCGTGTCGTTCAAATGATGATCATGACACCTGTCAATTCAATCAGCTGAGATATCCTCAATACATCGATATATGCTAAATGCAAAACGCGCGAACCACTTGGCTCAACATGTTCATAGAAGATAAGAAGATGATAGGAAGCGAATGCAATATTGTTTTATTTCGCTTGATTCACTGCCACATTTATACTTCACTTTATCGAACGAGCTTGTACCCCTCATCCAATCAACACGTGAATGTTTCAAATATATTATAATGATCAAATTTCTCATTCTACGAAAGTTTAGAAATCTCGAAGATGATACGAAAACACGAAAATCTTACGTCTAACAATTTGTTCTCTTCCACGTACCTTTAAAATCAAACGGGCTCTATCTGTGTGTTCGATTACGGAAGCACTATACACATGTACGGTTCCTGAGGAGCCCGTGCACTTGACACGACGAAGGTTCTGGCCTGACTGGCGTCAGACGTAGCTCGTCGAACGGTACTTACCTACCTGAGCAAGTCCCCCTGGCTCTGGAGCGTAGAAGCCGACGATGTACAATGCATCTCCTGTACGTCTCTCGATGCAGATTCCCGCAGAATTCCGCATGGCCCGGATATTATCCGTACTTGGCTCGTGGAATTTTCGTACTCCTGCTCTGAAAACTTTCGAGACATTATCATACTCGCATTTGATTTTTCTTTTTTTTTTTTATTTAAAGATCTGTCACATGTAGAGCGTTTCTTGAATGGCTTTACGTAGGCTTGTGATTTTCTATCAATATAATTAATTTTTGCATATATCATTACATTTACATATTTTGTTAGCAATGTTAAAATGTTAGGAAAATGCAATTGAAGATTAACGCCGAAAATTAATAGGTTCAAACAAATAAATTTTACGGATTTGGATAACAACTGTATCGAAGCGAATAAATTTACTTCACAAACATTTTATTTTAGCATTAATTTTATATCAGAATTAATAAAAATCTATTTTTATTAAAATGCTTATTATATTTTAATCACATTTTTTAAGTTAATTATTTTTGTAATTAGTTGAAAGAACGGTAAATACTAATATTAAACATATTTAATTATTAAGTGCTTATAAAATAACAACAATCAATTTATTAGTGTTAAATAATTTTGGATAAATTTGCACGATTTAGTCCTTAGATTTTGCCAATAACACGAACGTTTGCAATCATAAATGAAAATTACCGTTATCAAATAGCTTCATCAGCTTTTTATCCAGATTCGATGACGATATGCAAATGTAACGTGTTTTTATCTAATCTATTTGGGAAGAATTCCGGATACCGGAGGAGCAAGAAGTTTCACCGGATAAAATATCTCGTGGTCCTTTCCACAAGGTCGCTGTAACAGACTCGAATAGCTGTTTCGTGGCAAAACCGGCTCCCATACACCAATACACACAAAAGCCACTTTCGACGGACAGTCGTTGACCCTACAAAGAATTAGGGAATGTCCCGTTCAACGTACTGGTCTCTGTAATTTCAATATCAAGATGATGCTTGATCTGTATTCGATAACGCGATTTTAACTGATCGATAATTATATAATCTTTTAATTTAATTTTTTTATCTTTTTTAATTATTTTTTACTTTATTTATTTCTTTTTATTTAACTTTTTAATTACACAAAATTTTTCTATTATTATTCCATTTACTTTCTTATTTTATTTTTTTATTCATATATAATTTTTATATTTAATTTCTTTGTCTTGTTTTAAATGATAGAAAAAACAATAGCAATTTTTGACTCACTGATATTTCATCTGATTTGTTTTATGCTAAATTCTTAAATGTATTAAAAAGCTGTTGAGTTTTTTCGCGAGCGCCACATGAGAATTTTTAAATCCAGAACCGTTCTCCCTAAAATAATACAACTCGAAAAGATACTTTACGTCTAACGTTTCTCTTTTATGAAGTAAAAATTTATGCTTTAGAAATTGATATGTAATGCAATTTTGTATAATCTACATATAGTTAGAATTTAATATTTTAAATCGCCAACAAAGTTATATAATTTACTCTCGACTTATAAAGAATCGAATAAATTTTTCATAGATGTATAATCGTAATAAATACATCAGAACATTTTTCAACATCTCTGTTTTTCCGGAAAAAACAAAGCATTAAATTTACTGTCCATAAATAAGGAATTAAGAAGAAAGTCTAACTTCACATATAGACGAATGATACTTATATTTCTTACGAGAGAGACGCATTATATTTTAAGATTTAAATATTTTTACAAGAGACAAAAGAGAGGAAGACTACAATCAGTATAATATCCGTACGTCTTAAGTTAGCGGTTTTGTATAGATTGCAACATTTGTATATAGCGTGCAAATTTCTTTTTTTCTTCAAGAAAAGATCTCGGCTACGTATTCTTTAGTCCTGAGAAAAATCAGCGCGGCTGGAAACGGTCGCACGCGAATAAAAGATGCACAATGCATAGTGATATCTTCGAAAAAAAAGCAGTCTTTGCAGCGCATATCTATGACGGAAGTCATCGGATTTAGAATGATCATCCACGGAGGCACCACCATCACGACGCTGTCGGTGCTTAAATTGGCTCTGAGCTGCGTTGGCATTTGGCCCGTGAAGAAAAAGGACCTCTTCATGGATCTCAGATGGATCATTGCCGTATTTTTGGAAGCAAGTACCGTTAAATCAGCCATTTATTCATTAATCGCACATCATTTTTATACAAGAGTTATTAATCAAGTACAGTTACATTGATTAAATATGGAGATTAATATAAGTATTAATATAACATGACATCGTTAGACTATATATCCTTTTTTTCATTCACCTCGAAAATTTCTAGTGAGTGTGATTTTTTCTCACGAAATATAACGATTGTGTCGAGAACCTATGTAATTCTCTCATTTTTTTTGCCAAATACAGTTATGTAGAATAGCAAATTGTTTTCGTTTGCCATAGGAATCGTAAATGATATGTTCGAAGAGCATTAATTTGAAACTGTATTTATGCTTTCATAAAGTTTTTTAGTTCAGTGTGGAAATAATTAAGCTTAATTTATAGTTCTGAAACTGTAACATTCTAATTAACGTAGCTCTAAGTCAAATAATTTTTATTATTTATTATATAAATAATTTAGAATATATACTTATTTATTATATAAATGTATAATTTAGTATATATATGTATTATATAAATTTATTATATAAATTTATTATATATTTATTTATATATTTATTATATAAATAATTTAGCATATATATTTGTTTATTATATAAATAAATTTTATTATTTTTTTATGAACTGTCATCTAAAAATAGTATCTTTTAATAAACGCCGATAATATTTGCACTTAAAAATACATTTTTAACAGAAATGCAAATAATTAATATTAAAATATAATCTATCGTCACACAATACATGTATAATAATTTTAATTATTTAATTATTTAATATAATAATTTTAATTTTCTATTGTAATTCTCCAGGTGATGCCGATGTGCATCTATTTTACCGAAATTTATCTCCATTGTAATGGTAGGAAAAAATCCTTCGATTCGTTAACAACCGGCGCCGCCGCCATATTAGCCCTCACGAGACTGATCACCCCTCGTATCCATCGCGAGGAATTGCTCGAGATAGTCACCTCGATGACGGACGATTGGGCGACGCAGAAGGATAAGAGGGTACGCTGGATCATGAAGAAGTACGCGACGATGTCGACGCGCGTCACAACGCTCACCTTCATCCTGGTGGGCATCATAGTGAGTGTTTACACCTCTATGGCGATATCGGCGATTACAGGAAGGAAGCACGATAATGAGATCGAGAACGCAAACACGAGTCGCGAGGATCGGATTCGCGAGTCCTGCGTGTTTCGAAGCGAGTCGTCGCGTCAGGCGTTCATGGTCGTCCAGGCGATGCAGATGCTCATCACCGGTATATCGACCTTCGGTACCACCAGCTTCTTCTTCGGACTGGCCATGCATCTGTGCGCCCAGTTTGACGTTTTGTGCGTCAAGCTGTCCGAATTCCGGGTCGACCAGGCGCATCGCGCGATAGCCGAGGCGGTCCAGAGGCACTGTCAGCTGATCCGTTTGGCTAACTGTATGGAAGAGTCGTTCAATGCCAACATTTTGATGTATCTGTTCGTCACTACCACTCTCATGTGTATAGACGGTAATGCACCTTTAAACATACATCTAAGTGGATTCGTTAAAATTGAAGGGCATTTTGAAAATTGGACTTTTATTATATAAAGTTATTTTTTTATTGAATCTTTAGTTGAATTATTAGTTTTGAATTTAATTTAAAAAAATCAATTATAGAGGAATTATGGAGAATCCTAAACCGATAGTTACGAGTACATCTATAGCACACAAAATAGCTTATGTATAAACGTTTTGCCTTTTCAATTTGTAAAAATAACTTATATGGCTGTGTAATTTATCTGGCAATTTATAATGTTTGCAATAAAATATAGAATCTCGCACATTTTGGCAAACTTTGAAGGTAGTATATCCAACCAGCACTGAGAAGAGTATATCTAATCGTACCATCGTTGTAATATCTTCCAGGTTTCATGTTAATCGTGTCGTTACATCTCGGCAATCTATCTATGATTATACATAACTCTAGCGTCTTACTTCTCATGCTGATCCAACTGTCATTTTACACGTTCGCCGGTGATTGCTTGGAAATGAGAAGTACCGCGTTGTCATACGCCACTTATGATTGCGATTGGTACGAGCTGCCGACCAATGTAGCCAGGGACTTTCAGATTATTCTGATGCGAGCCAGTATTCCGCATCAACTGACGGCCGGGAAGTTTTTACCCATGAACATGATTATGTTCAAAGATATTTTGAAATCCACAGCGTCATATCTCTCGGTCTTGCGTGTCATGTTGAATGAATAAGTTATTTTGTCCTTGTGGAGAATTTACATGCAGTATCATCGATTATATTTACTTTGTAAAATAGTTTAAAATTTAATTTTGGAAATAAATTATATCAATCATATTTCAATTTTAAAAATATTCATATATCAATTATTATATATATAAATTATTATCATATATAAATTATATATTATATATAAAATTATACTATTTAATATAATATACTACATTATATTATATTATTTCACAATTTTAGAAATATTCATATATTATATTTACATATCGATATTAAATATTCTTTAAGGTTGATTTGGATGAGATATCCGAGTATCCAAGTATTCGTTTGCCACTCGAAGTAACGCGGATAATAGACGAATTACCTGATTATTTTTAATTATAATTTAATTATAATTTAATATTTTGATAGGAAAAAAATTTGATATATTTTCCTTTAAACAATATAAAACAATATTTATCCTTTCTTGTTTATTTATATAAACTCACGGTAACAGTACAAAACATAAGACTGATGTTTCACGGGACTGATGTAAACGAGATTGAACGTACTTTGATTTCGACTCTACAACTGCTATAGAAACTGCAATAAATTATTAATTTTCGTACGCCTTTCATTATTCTTGCTCCAAATAAAAGAGACGCATGCATTGCATATCGCGAATACATTTTTACATACATATACCTAACATCTGGGCAGAGTCTTTAATCGATAAAAAGATTCAAAACTTTGTAAGACAGTCATTGATCACAGAAACATGTGATTTTGCTGCGTCGATTCTGTTCCTCGCGTGAATAAAAGATCAAAGAAGGATGCCTCGAGGTGGCTTTGCTTGCCGTGTGCCTTAGTAAGTCTCTAGTTCCATCAAGTCTCGCGCAGTGAGGAGAAATCGGATAAACTTTATCGAAACTCGTATCGATAATTTTGTTCAATTTGCGCGTAATAATTCCTTGCAATTGGAGACTAAACTGGATTCCTGATTAGGTAGATATCAAATAGAATATATTTGAATTTTTTGTTAAAATATTCGTATCTGCAGTGTATTTATGTAACGATAAAATGCATATTTTTTTGTATTTGCATTTTACGTTTCATTTTCGAATTTGTGCATTTTTGTTATTTATTTAGATCTTTTAAATTTATCATTAGGAAAAATATAGAGATAATATCGACAATTCTTAATAATGAAAAAAGCAAGAAACTGGAACAACGAGACTCATCGCGCTATAAATGTTTACGAAAAAGTTCTTGGCATCATTGGAATTTGGCCCTTAAATGCGGGAGAGCTGAAATCTATCGCACGATGCTCCTTAGCTATTTTAATTCAGGTAAATGTCAAAAGCTAATTATTTATACAATCAACGTAAAATGATTTTAAATCAGCTGTATTATCCTTCATCACATCTTTGTTTCTTTTTCTTTTTTGAATACAAAAATATTTAAATGATTAAAACGAATAATTAGAAATTAAAAATAAAGAGTGAGAGAGAGAGATCATCGCGCGAATTAATACAATCCCCCGATTAGATTAGTACTATCGGCAGCCTGTCTCTGGAAGCTTATCGACAGTGTCTCGGTACCGAGGACATGATGGAGGCCTTTCTAATGGATCTCTCATCTGTCGTCAGCCTGTCCAAGCTACTTGTCATCCGGCTGACTTGGCAGCACACCTACATCCTGGTAACCTCCCTCATTGACGACTGGTCAATATCCTGGGATGCTCGACGACGGGAGGTCATGACGAGGTACACCAACGTGGGTAGGGTGGTGTCTCTGACAATATTGTATCTGGGCTACGCGTCGGGCATGTCATTTCTCTTCATGGCTATACCGTTCGACGGTCTGATACCCTGGTTGAATGCGTCCAAAGCGAACAATAATGCCACCGTGATGCCGACGTATTTCCTGGCGACTTACTGCGTGTTCGGATCGCTGCCCGGGATCGTCCACAGCTGCGTCCTGCTGCTACAAGCGGCGCAGATCTTCGTCAACGCCACTTCACATTGCGGGAACGACGGCTTCTTCTTCGGTCTCACGATGCACCTGTGCGGACAGTTCGAGGTACTCGAGATGGACTTCGCCGATATTGAAGTGGACGAGCGAGTCTGCAAGAGGAGAATGCGAATGTTGATCGGCAGGCATTGCCGCCTGATAAAGCTGGCTGATAGTCTCGAATACGCTTTCAACATGGCCATCTTCGCGCAGACGTTGATGAGTGTATTGCTGCTTTGCGTGGAAGGTATCTTTTCTTTCTTTTCACGCACTTTTTTGAAATCATGATTAGCTTTTTGCATGTGAAAAATTTATAATCATTCACATGCCAAATGTACCATTCATATTCAACGCAAGAATATCTTCTGTGTAATTTAAATATATCTAAGAAATCCTGTTTTGTGATGCTATAACTGCATATTATTATTGTCTACAATTTTAAATTATTTGATCGAGATTTCAAATAAAATTGAGATTTTAAATAAAGATTTTAATGGGCATTGGATAAATAAAATCTCTCAAAACAGAAGTATTTAAATATTTCCAAGATAAACGAGTAAGCGTGTCCATTAATTAAAAATTGCCAAATTTATTATTGATAAATATCTCAAAGCACCATCGAGTTCTTAGAAGGCAAAAATTTTAAATAAATTTCGGGGACAGAAAGAATAACGCATTAATGCTATTAATATCTTATTCTGTCAAATATATGTTACTAAAAGAAATTATTGACATGAATATAAAAATAATAATTTAAGACTTACTTTCAGGTATGCAATTGCTAATTTCGTTGAGATTAAACGACAATATTGCAGCGATCAAGCACGTCGTTTTGATCTTGACGATGCTAGTGCAACTGTACCTCTACTGCTACGCTGGCAATCAGCTGGAATCTATAAGTGAAAGACTCGCGTATAGTGTTTACGACAGTCCATGGTACGATTTCGACGTGAAGGTAATGAAAAATCTGTCGATGGTGATGCTTCGAGGAGTGATTCCTCATCAGATAACGGCCGGAAAATTCCTACCTATGAATTTATTTTCCTTCAAAGAGATCCTGAAAGCCACAGGTTCCTACCTTTCCGTTCTCAGAATGGTGATAGATACGTAAAAGAAAGTAATATAAGATTGACACACACAATTATAAATTACGACTGAGAGAAGGAATCGTATCTTCGATTCGAGGTACCTGCGATGTTTTCTTCAATCCTGTTTACGCATCAATAGTCTTGTACGTGTCTCTGCGATACCGATAACGTATTTTGCCAAACGTTAAATAAGACTCTACCGTAATCAAAGGTTGAATATTCATACCACACACATATTGTAATGAAATAAATGTCAAAACGCACAATTCCACACATCAATCGACACGATGATGACAAATGCATACCTTACGAAAATTTGCCGCTGTTTCGCGAAAGCTTTGCGGAATAGTGTAAAGACACCGATCTTTCTCTCCTTTCGCACTTATCTTACCGGCCCAAGAAAAGTTCCGAGTGGGGACTAATAAAACATGAGTTCGGAGTAATAAGCTAATGTGGTGCGATTTGTGATAATTCGATAATGCTCGATGAAAATGATAGTAAATCGATGTTAAATTGGCAAATATTTAGCAACTTTTTGTAACAATTGAGCAAAGTGTTCTTGAATGAGGCTGTCATTCGAGCTGCCTCGATGGTAGAATGTCGGCTGAACGTTGGAGCGATGACTTCGCCTACGCTTTCTCTATTCATAGAATATTCTTGAAAATATACGGTCTGTGGCCATTGCAAGCGCAGACGCTATTCACGAGGATACGACACGTCTTTTGTGTTACTGCGCAGGTACGTTAACGTGAGTTGGATGGATATAACATATACGTGACGAAGAAGGGGATGCGAAAAAGAGTTAACATATGCAAAATAATTCCGTCCCAGCAAACATCAAGTAACATTTATATAATTGTTAGTTGTAAATTCCCACTCATAACATGTAACAGTTATATTGTTGAGTGGGAAATTATAACTAACAGTTATATAACTGGTGTTTGCTGGGGTATTATTTTTTTTTGCGATAATGAAAGAAATAGACTTTCTTTCCTGATAATTTTAATTTTTTATCTGCGATAATTTTAATAGATCATGAATTTTATCTTGATAGTTTTAGATTATAAATTTCAGATTATAAATTTTTTATTTTGATAATTATTAATATTTCATATTATTAATATTTTAAGAAATTAAAAAATTATATCCTATAAAAACTTAAATCTACTAATATAAGATACAAAAGTTGTTATTGTTATTGTATGTTTTTTTTATCAGTATTTATATATATTAATTTCTGAGGCTAAAGAATTGTTATTTAGTTCATGATACTACCCTTTGTGACGTTGGATCTCATGTGGAACAATGAGAATGCGGGCACAGGAGGTATAGAGAGTATACTATATTTCGTGTCCGCGGTGCTTGGGATCATGAAACATGTGTGCATCGCTGTCGGTCATAAAAATCTAAGCATAAATCTCGATGCTGCTATCGACGATTGGTTGTCTATTAAAGAGAACGAGGAAACTCGAAAGATTATGAAGAAATATGCGTCCAGAGCCAGAATTCTCACTCTCATGTTGCTATACTCGGGCGGCGGATGTTTTTGTATTTACATGTCAGCGATTGTGTTTATAAATCTGAAGCAGATATTTTTCACGGATCCACTGAGTGGTAAAATTTGCTCGTACATTTATCTATACACTATTATTTTTTGCTTTGCGTTATTAATTTCTCAAATGCATTCGTACATTGATATATCGTTATTCTTGTACTTTGCATTCTTATGGTGTACAGCTGATGCTAATACAACGTATTGGATGCTCCTGGTCCCATCTGGCCCATTGGCTACCTCAATCACTGGTTCGCAATACGTCATACTCCTCATCATTCAGATTGTTCAAACATCCATAGTATGTTCGACGCAATGCGTCATAGACAGTTTTTTCTTCAACGTCACCTTGCATCTCGCTGGCCAAGTCGAGGTGCTTAAAAACAAATTTAAAATTTTCGCGAACGACTCAGACACGGAGGCAAATTATCGAAAGAAGTTCGTCAGTTTAGTTGACAGGCACGGCGAGTTAATGGAGTTCTATCAAAATTTAGAAGACACTTTTCACTTGTTTATACTAGTTCAACTCGTGATGGTGACGATTCTGCTTGCACTGATAGGTAGTATATGTGAAGATTTTATTAAATAAAATAGATATATAAATTTTATATATATATTTTTTTATAATTTAACTTATTTAATTATCTGTAAATGTCAAATTGAGAAACTGTCACTTTCGTCTTTTAAAACAAATTCTTTATATTTAGGATTACGTATAAATTTGTGCCTAAACGAGAAAGATTACGTCGAAATGGCGAAGAGCATTGTAGTCTTGAATTACATGTTAATGGAATCTTTGGTGCTTACCTACGGTGGTGACTTCCTACAGAGGGAAAGCGAAGGTATATTTTATGCGTTATACGCAACTTCCTGGTTCACGCTTCCTGTAAAGCTGATGAAGGACCTGCACTTCGCGATGATGAGATCGAGCATTCCGTTTCGTCTTACCGGTGGAAAATTTTTCTACGTTAATCGCGAGACAATGATGTACATCCTCAAGACAGCAGCCTCGTATGTTTCCGTTTTACGAATAGCACTAAGAGAATCATAATGATCTTCAATTCGTGTGGGCTTCAATGTGTGTACGTGTTTGTGTGCGTGTTGCGTGCATGTGTATGGCTGGATTTAAAATATGCAGAAAATAATATTGTACAAAGATTGATACTGTGTAAAAAAGATGCAAATATATTTGATTAAAGTATTTTGGAACATGTACGTTTTTGTATAATAATTAAGTATACTCAAATTATTTGATTAGTATAAATTATTCGAGTTTTGCGTCCTTTGTCAATCTAAAAATATTTAATTTTTGATTGCTTATAGTATTTATATTTAAATTCCACAAATGAAAACAACATTATTAAAATGACTACCAACGATTATCATAAAAGCTCAGACATTTATATATTTTATTATTTAGACAATATTATTTATTTTTTTTAATTATTTGTATTATTTTATATTTATTTGTTTCTTTTTAATTTAATAATATATTTTCATAATATATATTTCCAAAAAATATATTAATAATTTTTACATTAAAATATTTTATCTATTTAATTACGAGCAACAATTTAAAATTCACCATGAAATTAAAATGTATGTTAATTGCACTGTGTAATATATATACTTGACTGTCCTGCTTGAGAGAAAGCTAAATCTTTTATATTTATATTATAATTTTATATTATGTTTTTTTATATTTATAAGATATGGAGATATATGAATTGTAATGCAGTTTCAAATTTATATTATGCATACCTCTCGTGTTATTAATTATTCTTTACTTCAAATTTTTATTTTCATATACATACATATTTATAGATATCTAATATTTCTTTATCGCATTCTTTGCATATTATATTTTATCGTTATATTGTCTTTTTAGAAAAATACTATTCACTACTCAACAAAGATAACTTTTTTTACTAGAGAAATTTAAATACACGATAAATTAGCATATTGTGAAAGAAAACTCTCCATATTATTATTTAATACATAGTAGTTGTAATATGTGTAATAATAGTATTTTCTTTTCTCAGTTTCTTATTACATTTTTTATTAAACATGATGTTCTCTTGTTTCCGTTTTTTTGCTTATTTATTGGGAAAAGACATATGAATCGTTTCCTGAATGGATGACAAAACGATAATTTCAGAAAATTATTCTAAAGCTCTTTCTCCCTCTCTCTCTCTCTTTCTCTCTCTCTCTCTTGCAACTGCAGATTTTTTATTTATCAATAAATAGAACACTTAAACGGTTCTAAGGCTATTATTCTAAAAATTTGTATTGTCGAGGATGATATCGCAACCGTATAATTTGTACAAATACAAACGCAAATGCAAATTATACTTGCATTCTCCAAGAAATCGCAAGAGTTGAAGGAATCATATGAATAATGAATTCAGAAAGAAATCCAGACGTAGTCGTGAGGGGTTGTCGCGGCATAACAAATGCGGCTTGCATTTATAACAAATCGGATATCGAACGATGCATCGTAGAGAGACAAAGGGTTACTACTTCCGTTTTCGGAGAGAAGCAAACCGAAGAGAAACTCCACAGACTTACTGTAAAATATTCATCTCGGAGGAAATAATAATTGAAGAGAAATTGCGTAATAATCTGAAAAAGTTTTAAAGGAAAATTTGAAAATGGCATCGCCTGCGCAATGGAATGCCGAAACTGCGTACGTCTTGACGATTTATAAATATCTCCTCGGTATACTTGGACTCTGGGTGTTGGATGAAGAAAATGTATTCTCGAGGATTCGATGGTTTATATCGACAATGGTGGAAGTAAGTTATTATATTTATATCTAAATTATATTTTTTTGAATATTAAAATAATTATATTAAAATAATTATATTCTTATTTTAATATAATTAATTAATTACTTTAATATAATTAATAATATAATTATATTATATATAATCATATTAATAATTATATTAAAATAAGAATATAATTATTTTAATATAATATTTTAATATAATTATTTATTAATCCTTAGTTTTCTTTTTTTCCGTCTCATTTATAAGTTTCATTTATCTTGAGAATCTCTTACTGCACGAATAAAACTAAAACAAAAATTATAAATAATAAATCATATACACGCTACAATATATGATTCGATGAGAATAAAGAATTTATATAAAGACGGATCTAATCCGGATGCATCTATCTAATTTTTGTGAATCAGATGACTGCAACGATCAGCCTATCACTGGAAGTGATTCGACATTGTCACGGTTACGAGGACGCTTTTGATGCATTTTTATCGGCCTCCTCGTCGGTGATTAGCATATTGAAGCTGCTCTTGCATCGCGTGAATTGGAGAGACAAATTGATTCTGGTACAAGCCATCGTCCATGATTGGACTTACGTCGAGAATCCTCACTCGCGCGATATAATGTTGAAGTACGCGCGCACAGGTAGATTGGGTTCCTCGATAATGTTTTATCTAGGTTGCGCCTCCTGCGTGTTCCTTTTCTCGTTCTTTATATTCGCCAATCTCGATCTACCTTGGGTTTCCCTGGAACAGCAGAATTACAATAAAACGAGCGAAAGAAGATTGCTATTATCGACCTATTGCATCTTCGAAACATACACATCCCTCGCTTACGGCTTCGTTGAAGCCCTGCAAACGCTACAGATCCTCGTCAACTGTATCTCGCAGTGCGGAAACGACGGATTTTTCTTCGATCTTACGATGCATGTGTGCGGACAATTCGAGGTTTTTAGGGTGGACTTTGTTGAAATAAGTAGCAAGCAATCACTTTCCCGAAATAAACTTGGCCTCCTGTTGAAGAGACATCATCGTCTCATAGATCTGGCGCATCACCTGCAGAAAGCATACAGCTTAGTCATCTTATCGCAGCTTTTGATGAGCGTCATGCTCTTATGCGTCGAAGGTAACTTTTATTTTTAAAAGAAATTTATATATGTTTTTTAAAAGAAATAAAGGAAGATGCCATTCTTCTAAATATTCGGATTCAATATGAATTTTTATGCTTCGCCAAATTTTATAATTTAAAAAAGTATATATATTTTTCTTGCTTATAGAATTATCTGAAGCATTTTTCATTGAAATCTGCTCTTTTCAGTATTTTAAAAAAATTAATCTTATAATTATAATATTTTAATTAATCGAAAATTGATGAAATTATTAATTGTAATATTAGTAAATCTCGTGACATGATAAACAGTTTAAAGTTGAAATCGACATAAAAATAACTACACGAAATAACTATTTTTGTTCTTATGTTAAAAAGAAATTATTTTTTTATTAAACTGAAATTTTTATAAAAATTTTGGAGCATTAAAATATATACTTATAAATAAATAAACAAATAAATAAATAAATAAATATATATATATATATATATATATATATATATATATTTGTGTGTGTGTATCAAATATTGAAAAAATCACATGAAAAATTTTTTAAATTCACCATTAATTCATCATCATACTTATTTCAGGTTTCCAATTAATTCTCACGCTTACTATACACAATCGGTTCGCTGCTATGAAACACCTCCTTTTCATCGTAGTGCTACTGGTACAACTTTTCCTCTACTGTTTCGCCGGACAAACATTGGAGTGTCAATCGCAAGGACTCGCCTACGCTATTTACGAGACACCATGGTATAATTTTAATGTAAGCGTGATAAAAGATTTTCCACTGATGATACTTCGGGCAACTCATCCTCATCGATTGACTGCAGGAAAATTTTTAGCGATAAATTTCGATAGTTTTAAAAAGATTCTAAAGGCTTCCGCCTCGTATTTATCCGTGTTAAGGGTAATAATAGATACGTAAGATATTTATTAAGAATAATGAAGGAGGCACTTTAATTTATCATCATATAACATATTTTTAAAAAAATTAAAAAATTAAAAAATTTTAATATTTTTTAAAAATTAAAAAATTAAAAAATTTTAATATTTTTTAAAATGCAAAACTTGATAAAAAACAAAACTCGTTATTATATTACTTTTTGTGCTATGTCGAGATTACTAAAATCATCCATAATACAATGGTCAGATGGTGATAATGTCCCTGATGTTCATATGGAGACTTGAATGAATGGAGTGAGAATGAACAAATGTAAGCGTTTTAGAGTAAAAACTTGACTTTGAAGTTTATTAAACATATTATCATTATTGTGACAGTTTTCGAGCATCGACAACTTAATAAATTATTGAAAATATTTAGCTATTTACAGAAGAAAAAGGAAATTATTTATATTAGAGATAAATAATATTTGCGATATATATAACATATAGGATGTTTGATAAAGTTTGGACTAATGGTCGTGGATAGAGCACAACTGAAACAGAAAACTTCTTTATCATTTTACAATTTTCGCAATAATTATTGGCAAGTATCGCATGGCAATGAAAAGACAAAAATGGAGGGATATCCTAGCCAAGCAAACCTTTCATTGTCATGTGACATTTGCCGCTAACATACCTAGAGGACACGTCCTGCGGTCTAGGTGCCCTCATTTGCAAGTCCTTTTTAATTAATATTTCAATGATTATTGCAAAAATTGCAAAATGGTAAAGAACTTTTCAGCTTTCTGCACTGTTCTTCTCGAACGTTGGTCTGATCTTTATCAATCATTTTGTATATACAAACTTGTAAACATAATTAATGTTAGTTGTAAGTATTGGTTTAATGCAAACCTCAAGCAATAAGGATATGTTAATATTTTCTGAAGAGAAAAGAAAGAAAGAGACATCACAAACACACACACACATGCAAAATGTATATTAATATGAAAAATATACAGTTAAATAAATTTGACAATTTTTTTGCTACTTGTAATTGTCGATTACAAAGTTATCTAAGACACTGAAAATATTAGAAGTGCATATTAGAAAGACGAATAAATATTACGAAAACGTATCGTTACACAAATTTATACTGCCACTTATCTTATCGACATAAAGACCGATCAATGAACAACAAAAAATGAATTTTGCGCATTGACAATAGTAATTTGTCTCGAAATCGCACATAGACGTAGAGCAATATTCTGTCATGTATGACCACTATCGTTTTTTTTGAGATTTTTGAGAAACTAACCGTTGTGAAACATGAAGACACACTGGAATAATGGTATGGACTATGGCTTCCGAACGATAAGGGCAATGATGTGCATGCTTGGAATATGGCCTTTGCAGCAGAACGATTTGGTTTGCACATTTCGCTGGATTTTGATATTCATTGTAGAGGTAAGAGAAGATAATGTAAAGTGCAAAAAATTAGCTTTTTTCCTCGAATATATTAGGACAGGTGGTAAATATGTAAAGAGTTTAATGTACCAAATTTTTTCTATTAGAAATTTATATAATAATAATTCGTTTACTTTTACTGTTGATTTAAAATGTCATCAAAAATTCCATCGAAAAAAAAAATTTATACACATGATATATATTTATACACATGATATTGATTTTGAAGAATTTTATGTAACTGTATATAATTTCTCCCTTTCTTCTCTTATAATAAATTTGTGCAGACTATATACGATTTATATTAAAAAAAAAAAAAAATTCCAAAATTTTAAATTTTTATTATATCAAAAACCTTGCACAATATATAATTCAATATATTCATTTAAAAAGCAGTTGAAGTAGTTACTATCGTATAGTCTCTCACAGTGACGAGTGTGCTGATAGATTCTTTTAAAAACTGTGGTAATATCAAGGATAGTCTGGTGTTTTTTCTTATAATAGAGGCTTCCTCTCATGCGTTGATAAATATCATTTTGGCGCGTATTTATAAGAAAAGAATTGCCATCAACGTGAATTCCGCAATTGATGATTGGTCTTTGTCCATGAAGAAACATCTTATATATAATAATGATGAGATACGCACGATTAGGTCGAATAATTACTTTGTCCCAATTGATGATTGGCATTATATGTGCTTTCTTGTATTCTACTGCTGTCTTCATCGGAAATAAACAGCAGGTAGTGGCAACATTTTTGTATGTGATTTTTCATAAATTGTTACTTTTCCCCTCATTCTCTAATTATACATTATACTCATAATAAAAAAAATTATACATTATAATTAAAATGCAATTCAGCAATTGTAATAAGAATTTCAATAATTGATAAATAATTGTTACAAATATGTTAATAATTATTCATAAATTTGGTTTTACTTATTGGAATTTATTATATATAAGACTCATAAATAATCTCTAATTAAAAAATATTTTAATTCTTATGTCAATATTATTGATGTATTATTTATATATTATTTATTATTATGTATTATTTATATATGTGTAATATATCTGGAATATTTTATATAACAGGTTGTAACTATCGGAAATGACACTGCAACTTTATGGATTTTTATCATTCTATTATCGTGTTTATTTAAAGAAATTTCGTACTCCACATACACAAGGCAATTTTTGTCATGCATATATTACAGGGACTTATGACGTTTGTATCAGAGTGCGCAGGCGATAGTTTTTTTTTCGCCATTACCATGCATCTTTGCGACCAACTAGAGCTGCTGAGAATTAACTTCGTTGAAGTCGGAAGAAAAATCGCTGGGAGAAACCATTATCAAAACTTTTTGGGGCCATGGATCAGGAGGCATCACGAATTGATAATATTGGCTAGAAATATCGAGGATATCTTTAATCTGAATTTATTGATACACCTGTCAATAATTACCGTATTCATTGCCATATCAGGTATACATTTGAAATCATAAATAATCTTGATCAATTCTATTGCTGTTTTAATTATTTGGATTCACTTTACAACTAAGGAATTAAATTTTCGATACAGCAGATTTACAGAATTTTGATTAATAATATATTGAAATTTATGAGAAAATTATGAGATTTCCATAATTGATGTAAAGTAGTTTAACCCATTAACCGGGAAGTTCGTTTATTGAAAGCGCATTCTGCACGTGCTATGATAAATTTACGATAGCAAATTAACTCGTCATGTCCGCAAATAGTGCAAAATATTATAATTTGCTCTTTACACAGCTATTAAACAATAGAGAACTCAAAGATATCGAATCACTATGGCAATAAAAAACAAATGATTCATCAAGTTTAAGTTTATGCACGCTGTCTTCAAATATCCGTGACGAGTTAATTCGTAATGCACGTTGGAGAAGCACTTTCCAATGACGAGTTAATTTGTCATCCCCGGTTAATAAATAAGATACTCGAAAAAAAACGTGTTAGAGATCATGTAGAGAAAGTAATGCAGTAAAAGAAAGAGTTCTTTTCAGGAATGCGTATCATCGTATCTGTTAAGCATCAGGATTATACTAACGCAATGAAAAGTCTTTTGTTTGTCCAATATTTTATCATACAATCCTTCTTGTTCACGCACACCGGTGATGTTTTGCGGAACAAAAGCGAATCAATCGTTTCGGCGATATACGATTCAACGTGGCATGAATTTTCGTCCACCGCAATGAAAGATTTGATACTCATTGAGAACGAATATCCCTCTGCAGCTCAGCGCTGGACAATTTTTTTATATCACGCGAAGCACAACAATGGACATTTTAAAAACTGCTTTGACGTACATATCATTTTTGCAAGCGACGATGGAGGAATAATTGTTTACTTATCACATTATGGCATAAACTGTAGATAAAATAGAACAGAAAGTATATTTATATTTCAATATACTGCAATTCACATTTTTTAATATATCCCAATTCACATTTTTCAATCATTTAGTATATTTATGTTTTGCTCCTATATTTTATTTTATTAAATATAAGTTAAGAGTTCAACAATATATGCGTTTGAGAACACGAAACTTTTCCCATCTCAAATAAGACATAACAAAACTTTAACTTTATACATATATATTTATTAAAATAATTTTTAAGTATTTTAATATTTACAGATTAATTAATATTTATTATAAAATATGCAATATTCTTATCTAAAATATTAACTGAATATTTATGAATTATTAAGTTGAGTATTTTCATATAGACAGGGAGGGAGGGGATTATTATATATTTTATTAAATATCAACACCCACTCATAGCGCATCATTGATGTATTTTATTTCAATTAATGTTATTAATTTTATTGTTATTAATTATTACAATAAAACACTGGAATATATGAAATAACATACAAAAAATAATAAAGAGAAAAAGACCATTGAAATACTATCGGAGTGTCACATGGCAATGAAAAGTTTGGCCATTTGCATTCTCTAACTTTTGTCTTTTCGAGCGACACCCCCTATTGACACATCTCGCAGAGAACATATCGCATCTATCTGCGAGAAACGCGCGCTCATTTGCCAATTCTTTTTAATAATTCAATAACTGGTGCAAAAATTGCACATTGGTACAGGACTTTTTTATTCAGTTAACTGCGTTCTATCTGCTCACAAGCGTTGGTCCAATCTTTATGCTTACTATGCACAATATGTTCGCCGCTGAAACACCTTTTTATCGTCGTGCTGCCGATACAACTTCTCATTGTTGAAATGATCACAACAAAATGATCAGATACTTGAATGATTGGTGATGATAAATGTAAGCATTTTGTTTAATAAAGACACACTTGACTGAATTTAAATTACTTAAATACATTATCGTTATGATTTTTGAACATCGACAAATTAATAAATTAGCTATTTACATATCAAAGAAGAAAAAGAAAATTATTTATATTACAAATAAATAAGTAATATTTGTGATATATAAACTTTTAAACATAATTAATATTAATTATAAGTATTTATTTAATGCAAACTTCAAGCAAGAAGGATACGTTAATATTTTATGAAGAGAAAAGAAAAAAAGAGTCCAGAAACACACTTATGAAAAATGTATATTAATATAAAAAATATATAGTTAAACAAATTTGACAATTTTCTTTTATTACTTGTAATTGTCGATTACTATTTCAAACAGATGCGATAACTCTAATATAGTATTTGGTTCGTAATCATTAACTTATTGAATATTGATGGACTAAGAAAGCTATCCAAGACACTGAAAATACTAGATGCGCATATTAGAAAGATCAATGAATATTACAAAAATATATGGTTACATAAATTTGTTCTGTCACTTATCTTATCGACATAAAAACCGATCAATAAACAAACGATGAGTCTTGCGCATCGACAATAGTACTTTCTTTCGAAATACATAGACGTAGAGCAACATTCTGTCACGTATGACCACTATCCCATTTTTGTAACTAACCGTTGTGAAATATGAAGACACATTGGAATAATGGTATGGACTATGGCTTCCGAGAGATAAGAGCACTGATGTGCATGCTCGGAATATGGCCTTTACAGCAGAACAATTTGGTTTGCACATTTTACTGGATTTTGATATTCATTGTAGAGGTAAGAGAAGATAACATAAAAAGCAAAAAATTAGTTTTTTCCCTCGAATGTAGAACATGGTAGTAAATATGTAAAGAGCTTGATGTACCAAATTTTTTCTATTAGAAATTTACATAATAATAATTCGTTTATTTTTACTGTTGATTTAAAATGTCATTAAAAATTTCATGGAAAAAAAAAATTTATACACATATGATATATATTGATTTTTAAGAATTTCATGTAACTGTATATAATCTCTCCCTTTCTTCTCTTATAT
The DNA here is from genome assembly GCF_025532165.1 of Camponotus vicinus. NCBI lineage: Eukaryota > Metazoa > Arthropoda > Insecta > Hymenoptera > Formicidae > Camponotus > Camponotus vicinus. The sequence continues at coordinate 11,412,369 of NW_028141945.1, forward strand.
TAAAGTTGTACATACTATATACGATTTATATAAACAAAATTTTATATTTTTATTATATGGAAAAACTACACAATATATAATTCAATATATTCACAATATACATATAATTCAATATATTCATTTATAAAGCAGTTGAAGTAGTTGCTATCGTATAGTCTTTCACAGTGACGAGTGTGCTGATAGATTCTTTTAAGAACTGCGGTGATATCAACGACAATTTGGAGCTTTTTCTTATAATAGAAGCTTGCTTTCATGCGTGGCTAAATGTCTTTTTGGCGCGTCTTTATAAGAAAAGAATTGCTATCAACGTGAGTTCTGCAATTGACGATTGGTCTTTGTCCATGAAGAAACAATCTTATGTAGTAATGTTGGAATACGCACGATTAGGCCGAATAATTATTTTGTTTCAATTGATGATTGGCATTATATGCGCTTTCTTATATTACCCTATTGCTTTCCTCAGAACTAAACAGCAGGTAGAGTCAGCATTTTTTGTATATATGTGATTTTTTGCGGATTATTATTTTTCCTCCTTCTAATTAATTGTTTACAAATTTGTTAATTATTCATAAATTTGTTTTTAAATATATCATAGTTAAAAACAAATTTATAAATAATTAACAAATTTATATATGTATATATATATATATATAAATTTGTTAATTATTTATAAATTTGTTTTTAACTATGATATATTTAAAAACAAATTATATATATATATATACAGGGTGTCATGAAAGTGATTATAATTTTAAAAAATTAAGATAGATTGGCTCAAAGTTAGAAGAAAAGTATTGTACAGTTATGCAATATTCGCACTTCTAGCCACGCGCATTGGCCGATTTTCTTTAATTTATTTCTCGTTAATTATTGCGAATATTGCATAACTGTACAAGACTTTTCTTCTAACTTTGAGCCAATCTACCTTATTTTCTTAAAATTATGATCACTTTCATGACACCCTGTATATATATATAATTTTTTTTCATAATATCATATATTTTATGACTTCGCATTTATATATTATATAATTCTAACATTATGTAATATATTTGGAAATATTTTATGCACAACAGGTTGCAACTATCGGAAATAAAACTGCAACTTTATGGATTTTTGCTCTTCCGACATCATGTTTATTTAAAGATATTTCGTACTCCATATATAAGACAATTTTTGTCATGCAAATATTACAAGGATTCATAATATATGTGTCAGAGTGCATAGGCGATAGTTTTTTTTTCGCTATTACCATGCATCTCTGCGGTCAACTAGAGCTCTTAAGGATTAGTTTCGTTGAAGTCGGAAAAAAAGTTACTGGGAAAATTCAGTATCGAAATTTTTTGGGGCAATGGATCAGGAGACATTACGAATTGATAATATTGGCTAGAAATATCGAAGATACGTTTAATCTGAATTTATTGATTCGCTTGTCAATAATTACCGTATTCATTGCCATATCAGGTACACATATATAGTATTATAAACAATTGGTCTTGATCAATTTCATTGCTGCTTTAATTATTTATTTACGTTTACTTTACAACTAAGAAATTAAATTTTCGATATGGTAGACTTATATTTGATTAATAATTTATTGAAATTTGTAAATATTATAAGATTTTTATAACGATGTAAAGTAATTTAATAAATAAGACGATGCTCGAAAAAATATGCGTTAGAAAATGTAGAGAAAGTAACGCAGTAAAGGAAAAAACTCTTTTCAGGAATGCGTATCATTGTATCTGTTAAGCATCAAGAGTACATTGACGTAATGAAAAGTCTTTTGTTTATTCAATATTTTATCATACAATCCTTCTTGTTTACGCACACCGGTGATGTTTTACGGAACAAAAGCGAATCGATTGCTTCGGCGATATACGACTCAACGTGGCATGAATTTTCATCCACCGCAATGAAAGATTTAATACTCATTATGATGAGAACAAACATCCCTCTGCAGCTCAGCGCTGGAAAATTCTTTTATATCACGCGGAGCACGACAACGGACATTTTGAAAACTGCTTTGACGTACATATCATTTTTACAAGCGACGATGGAGAAATAATTGTTTACTTGTCACATTATGGCATGTAGATAAAGTAAAAAAAGTATATTTATATTTCAATATATCACAATACACATTTTTCAATATATTGCAATTCACATTTTTCAATCATTTAGTGTGTCTATGTTTTGCTCCTATATTTTATTTTATTAAATATAAGTTAAGAGTTCACCAATAAGTACATTTGGAAAACTTTTTCCATCTTAAATATGATATAACAAAACTTTAATTTTATACATATATGTTTATTAAAATAATTTCTAAGTATTTTAATATTTATAGATTAATTAATATTTTTTATAAAATATGCAATATTCTAAAAATATTTAACTGAATATTTATGAATTATTATGTTGAGTATTTTCATATAGACAGGAGGGGAGATTATTATATATTTTATTATATACCAACACATATACATAGTGCATCATTGATGTATTTTATTTTAATTATTATCATTTTATGGTTATTAATTATCACAATAAAACATTGGAATTTATGAAATAATATAGAAAAAATAATAAAGAGAAAAACCATTGAACATAAAATACTAATCAAATTTTTTTGCTATCTACTTTTTGACAAAACAATACGTCACATGGAAGTTAAATATCTGTCAAATCCGATGTAGGTTAATATTAAATTATTAGAATATTAGAAAATTATTATATATTTATTTTATTTTAAAATTACACACGTGTGTGTGTGTTTGTGTGTGTGTATGTATATAATATAAATATATATAATATATAATATATAATATATAATATATAATATATAATATATAATATATAATATATAATATATAATATATAATATATAATATAAATATATATAATATATAATATAAATATATAATATAAATATATGTGTCTATATTATCTTTGTAATATGTATTTGTAATATATGTATACACAGAGGGTGTTTCTTAATAAGTGCGAAAAATTTTAGGAGATAATTCTTTGTCAAAAATTAGGGGGAGGTTTTTCATATAAACATATACTCCTACATCCCTTCCTGAGTTACACTCTTTCAAAAATGGGGGTAAAAATTAGGTTCTTTTCATTTTTTTCTCAAATTTGGAATAAGTTAAAGAAATGAAATTTGAATATTTTCTACTAGTAAAAAGGTTATTTATTAATATTTTTTTCATCCTCCCGTATTGTTATAAGGGGATAAAACTAGCAGCCCCTATTCAATTTTTTATTAGGACCTTTTAATGTTTATATGAGAAAACTCTCTAAATTTTCAACAAGGAATCATCTCTTAAAATTTTTCGCACTTATTAAGAAACACCCTATATATACAATATATGTGTATATATATATATATATATATATACACATATATATACAAAGATGTTTGATAAATGTTGGACTAATGCTTGTGAAGGTGCGCAATAAATTGAATAGGAAAGTTCTTTACTATTTTACAATTTTTGGCAATAATTAATGAAATATTAATTGAAAAGTACAGGCGAATGAGCATGCGTTTCGCACAACTAGACTATGGGATATGTGCTTTATGTTTGTGAGCGACGAGTGGCAACGAAAAGTTTGGTCATTTGCATTCATGTCTTTTCAAGCGACACCCGCTTTGATACATATCTAGAATATATCTCATCTATCTGCGTGAAACGCGCGCTCATTTGCCAATTATTTTTAATAATTCAATAATTAGTGCAAAAATTGCAAATTGGTGCAGGACTTTTTTATTCACTTTATTCACAACTGCGTTTTATCTACTCACGAGCGTTAGTCCAATCTTTAAACACCTATGTAATATTTATAATTAAGAAAGATATGCAGCAACTCGTTGCAAATTCATATTCTTTTTTAAAAAAAATTACGTTTTTCTTCTACACTAATTGATTCGTCTCATTATTCTGCATAAAAGTATTAAAGTAAAATAATCAAAAAATGAATATTTTACAAGATATTTTATAATTTATATGAAATTATGTCAACTTAAAGTAAAAAATATCTTATAAACTATTCAATTTTTGAATATTCTATTGTTATAATGTTTTACTTATAATGTTATTGTTAATGAAATATTATAACGAATCGATTTATTTGGATAAATGAGAGTAGTCCATTTAAAAAACTAGATTGATCTTCACATGGCCTTAATACCTATATTCGAGGTCAATATTCCTATCCTTTTTCTCCTTCCAAACCTTACAACTATTATTTAAAACATTTAAAAGAAAATACATTACTTTTGAGATGGTGTCTAAGTTAAAATGGGATCTGTAAAATGGGATAATAATATAAAAATATATATGTATATATATATATATATATATATATATATATATAAAATATTGAAAAATACATATAAAAATTTTTTAAACTTACCATTAGTTCATCATATATATATATTTCAGGTTTTCAATTAATCCTTATGCTTATATACTAGACACAATATGTTCGTTGCTGAAACACCTTTTTTTCATTGTCGTGCTGCTGGTACAACTTTTCATCTACTGCTTCGCCGAACAAACGTTTGAGTTTCATTTGCAAAGGCTCATCTACGTCATTTACGAGACACCGTGATAAAATTTTAATGTAAGCGTGATGAAAGACTTTCCATTCATGATACTTTTGGCAACTAATGCTCTTTGGTTAACTATAGCAAAACTTCTAATAATAGATTTCGGTAGTTTTAAAGAGATTATGGAGATTTCTGCTCTATATTTATCAGTGCTAAGGGTAATGTTAGACACGTGACATATTTAATTAAAGAGTAAAGAAGGAAGTATTATTTTATTTAGAATCATATAACATATTGATTTAAAAGCTATAATATTTTTTTAAACGCAATATTTGATGAAACCAAATCTGTTATTATACCTAATATTATCTTCTGTATTCTATTGTTGAGATTGTTGAAATGATCACAAAATGAACAAATAGATACTTGAATGACTGGAAATAAATGTAAGCATTTTGTTTAATAAAAAACACACTTGACTGAATCTATTAAATACATTATTATAATGGTTTTCGAACATCGACGAATTAATAAATTAGTTATTTATATATTACAGAAGCAAAAGAAATTATTTATATTACAAATACATAAATAATGTTTATGATATAAACTTTTAAACATAATTAGTGTTAATTATAAGTATGTATTTAATGTAAACTTCAAGCAAGAAGGGTACGTTAATATTTTCTGAAGAGACAAGAAAGAAAGAGCCCACAAACACACACATGAAAAATGTATATTAGTATAAAGAATGTATAGTTAAACACAATTCTTTTTATTACTTGTAATTGTCGATTACTATTTCAAACAGATGCGATAACTTTAATATAGTATTTGGTTCGTAATCATTAATTCATTGAATATTGATGGACTGGGAAAACTATCTAAGACACTGAAAATATAATACTAAAAGTGCATATTAGAAAGATGAATGAATATTACGAAAATGTATGTATGGTTACATAAATTTGTCCACTTATCTTATCGACATAAAAACCGATCAATGAACAAGTGATGAGTCTTGCGCATTGACAACAGTAATTTGTCTCGAAATTGCACATGGTAGAGCAACATTCTGACCACTATCCTTTTTTTTTAACCGTTGTGAAACATGAAGACACATTGGAATAATGGTATGGACTATGGCTTCCGACAGATAAGAACAATGATGTGCATGCTCGGAACATGGCCTTTGCAGCAGAATGATTTAGTTTGTACATTTCGCTGGATTTTGATATTCATTATAGAGGTAAGAGAAGATAACATAAAGTGCAAAAAATTAGCTCCTTCTTTCGAATGCAGAACATGGTAGTAAATATGTAAAAAGCTTAATGTACCAAATTTTTTCTATTACAAATTTATATAATAATAATTCGTTTATATTTACTGTTGATTTAAAATGTCATCAAAAATTTCATCGAAAAAAAACTTTTATATACATATAATATATATTGATTTTTAAGAATTTTATGTAACTGTATATAATCTCTCTCTTTCTTCTTTCACATTAAATTTGTGCAGACTATATACAATTTATATTAATTAAAGTTTATATTTTTATTAAAAATCTTGTGCAGTCTAATTCAATATATTAATTTATAAAGCAGTTGAAGTAGTTGCTATCATACAGTCTTTCACAGTGACGAGTATGCTGATAGATTATTTTAAGAATTGCGGTGATATCAAGGACAGTCTGGAGCTTTTTCTTTTAATAGAGACTTCCTCTCATGCATTGATAAATATTATTTTGGCGCGTATTTATAAGAAAAGAATTGCCATCAACGTGAGTTCTGCAATTGACGATTGGTCTTTGTCCATGAAGAAGCAATCTTATGTAATAATGATGGGATACGCACGATTAGGCCGAATAATTATTTTGTCTCAATTGATGATTGGCATTACATGCGCTTCCTTATATTTCTCTATTGCCTTTATTAGAACTGAACAGCAGGTGGAGTCAACATTTTTGTATATGTGATTTTTTGCGGATTATTATTTTTCCTTTTTCTAATTAATTGTTTATAAATTTGTTAATTATTTATAATTTTATTTTTATCTATGATAGATTTTAGAATTAATTGTTTATAAGACAAATAATCTATAATAGAAAAATATTTTATAATTCATGTGTCAATATTACTCATAAATTATGTATATATATATATATATATATATATATATATATATATATATATATATATATATATATATATACAGGGTCCCATTTTAACTTGGACAGTAAAATATCTCAAAAACTAAGCCCAGCAAACAAAAATGTTTCAGACAAAAGTTGTATGATTTCGAGAGGGCCATAAGATAGTACCATTGGTTTGACCTTGAAGAGTTATTTGAAGGTCACGTGAAGATCACTTCAATTTTTTTAAATGGAACACCCTATATATTTTTGCACATTCTTGTAGCTTATCTCGAGAGCTTACCAAAACACTATAATTAAGTACCTTTTCGTTAAGTACTTTTTGAGTTATGAGGCTTGAAATAATTTCTTAATTTTACATAAACCGTAAAATATCTTGTAAAATATTCATTTTTCGATTATCTTACTTTAATACTTTTATGTACAAAATAATGAGAGGAATCAATTGGTGTAAAGAAAACACATAGTTGTTTTTAAGAAAAAATATGGAATTGTTAATTGCAAATTATATATTTTTTCTTCAAAACAACTATGTGTTTTCTTTACACCAGTTGATTCCTCTCATTATTTTGTACGTAAAAGTATTAAGGTAAGATAATCGAAAAATGAATATTTTACAAGATATTTTACGGTTTATGTAAAATTAAGAAATTATTTCAAGCCTCATAACTCAAAAAGTACTTAACGAAAAGGTACTTAATTATAGTGTTTTGGAAAGCTCTCGAGATAAGCTACAAGAATATGCAATGACAAATAGTAAGTTCCATTTAAGAAATTGAAGGTGATCTTCATGTGACCTTCAAATAACTCTTCAAGGTCAAACCAATGATACCATCTTATGACCCCCTCGAAACCATACAACTTTTGTCAAACATTTTTCTCTAAAATGCTTTGTTTCCGAAATAATTGCGTGCGTTAATTAAAATGGCTCACCCTGTATATTTTTTTTCTTTATATCATATATTTTGTAACTTCGCATTTATATATTATATAATTGTAACAGTAATATATCTGGAAATATTTTATACACAACAGGTTCCTATCGGAAATAAAACTGCACCTTTATGGATTTTTGTTTTTCCGACATCATGTTTATTTAAAGATGTTTCGTACTCCACATATAAGGCAATTTTTGTCATGCAAATATTACAGGCATTCATAATATATGTATCAGAGTGCGCAGGCGATAGCTTTTTTTTTAATATTACGATGCATCTCTGCGGTCAACTAGAGCTCCTAAGGATTAGCTTCGTTGAAGTCGGAAGAAAAATCACTGGAAGAATTCATTATCGAAATTTTTTGGGGCAATGGATCAGGAGACATTATGAACTGATAATATTGGCTAGAAATATCGAAGATACCTTTAATCTGAATTTATTGATTCGCTTGTCAATAATTACCGTATTCATTGCCATATCAGGTACACATATATAATATCATAAACAATTGGTCTTGGTCAATTTCATTCCTGCTTTAATTATTTATTTACGTTTACTTTGCAACTAAGGAATTAAATTTTCGATAGATATATTTGACTTATATTTGATTAATAATTTATTGAAATTTGTAAATATTATAAGATTTCTATAATGACGTAAAGTAGTTTAATAAATAAGACGATGCTCGAAAAAATACGCGTTAGAGAGCATGTAGAGAAGTAACGCAGTAAAAGAAAAGTTCTTTTCAGGAATGCGTATCATTATATCTGTTAAGCATCAGGATTACACTGATGTAATGAAAAGTCTTTTGTTTGTTCAATATTATATCATACAATCCTTCTTGTTCACGCATACTGGCGATGTTTTGCAAAATAAAAGCCAATCGATCGTTTCGGCGATATACGACTCAACGTGGCATGAATTTCCGTCCACTGCAATGAAAGATTTGGTACTCATTATGATGAGAACGAATATCCCTCTGCAGCTCAGCGCTGGAAAGTTCTTTTATGTCATGCGGAGCACGACAACGGATATTTTGAAAACTGCTTTAACGTACATATCGTTTTTACAAGCGACGATGGAGGAATAATTGTTTGCTTATCACATTGTGTAATATAGATAAATTGTAGTTAATATAGATAAATTGTAGTTATAAAGTAGAACAGAAAGTATATTTATATTTCAATATATCGCAATACACATTTTTCAATATATTGCAATTCATATTTTTCAATCACTTAATGTATCTATATTTTGCTCCTTTTTTATCTTATTTTTAAAATATAAGATAAGAGTTCACCAATATATGCGTTCGGGAACGCGAAACTTTTTCCTTCTCAAATAAGATATAACAAAACTTTAATTTTATACATATATATTTATTATAATAATTTTTAAGTATTTTAATATTTATAGATTAATTAATATTTATTATAAAATATGCAATATTCTTATCTGAAAGTATTTAACTGAATATTTATGAATTATTAAGTTAAATGGATATTATGATATATTTTATTAAATACTAACACATACACATAGTACGTCATTGATGTTTTTATTTCAATTATTATCATTTTATTGTTATTAATTATTATAGTAAAACATTGGTATGTATGAAATAATATACAAGAAATAATAAAGAGAAAAAACCATTGAAAATAAAATATTAATTTATTTTTTTTTCGCTATCTACTTTTTGACAAAACAACATATCACATGGAAGTTAAATATCTGTCAAGTCCGATGTGGGTTAATATTAAATTATTAGAATATTTGAAAATTATTATATATTTATTTTATTTTAAAATTATATATATTATATAAATATACTTATATTTATATTATATCCTTTTAACATATTATATATGTGTATATATATGATGTGTGTGTGTGTGTGTGTGTGTGTGTGTGTGTGTGTGTGTATAAAATATGTTAAAAGGATAATATAAATATAAGTATATTTATATAATATATATAATTTTAAAATAAAATATATATATATATATATATATATATATATATATATATATATATATATATATATATATATCAGGATATTTGATAAAGATTGGACCAATGCCAGTGAGGGAGCGCAAGAAACCGAACAGGAAAGTCATTTACTGTTTTACAATTTTCGCAATAATTAATGAAATATTAATTAAAAAGTATTGCCGAGCACGCGTTTCGCACAACTAGACTATGGAATATGTGCTTTATGTTTGTGAGCGGCAGGTGTCACATGGCAAAGGTTTGGCCTTCATTTCTCCAACTCTTGTCTTTTCGAGCGACATCCGTTATTGACACACCTAAAGCATATCTCATCTATCTGCGTGAAACGCGCGCTCATTTTGCCAATACTTTTTAATTAAAAATTCAATAATTATTGCGAAAATTGCAAATTTGTACAGGACTTTTTTATTCAGTTAACTGCTTTCTATCTGCTCACGAGCGTTGGTCCAATTTTTTTTTAAACACTTATATAACATATATGACTTATATAACATATATAATTAAGAGAAAATATGCAGCTACTCGTTGCAAATTCATGTTTTTCTTAAAGAAGATTACGTTTTTCCTCTACACTAATTGATTCCTCCCATTATTTTGTACACAAAAATATTAAAGTAAAATCAATCAAAAAATGCATATAAAAAAATGAATATTTTACAAGATATTTTATAATTTATGTAAAATTAGGTCAACTTAAAGTATAAAATATCTTATAAACTATTCAATTTCTGAATATTCTATTAATATTCTTATAATCTTCTGAATATTCTTATAATCTTTTACGTGAAATATTATGAGGAATCGATGAAAATATAGGTTTATTTGGATAAGTGAGAGTAGAGTCCCATTTAAAAAACTAGGTCGATCTTCATATGGTCTTAGTGCCTATATCCGAGGTCAATATCCCTATCTTTTTTCTCCTTCCAAACCTACAATTTTTATTTGAAACATTAAAAAAAAAATACATTACTTTCGAGATATTACGGTGTCTAAGTTAAAATGGGATAATAATAAATGAAAATATATATGTATAAATAAATAAATAAATATATATATATATATATATATATATATATATATATATATAAAATATTGAAAAATACATAAAAGTATTTTAAACTTACCATTAGTTCATTATATATGTATATTTCAGGTTTTCAATTAATTCTTATGCTTACAATATGATCGTCGCTGAACCTTTTTTTCATTGTCGTGCTGTTGGTACAACTTTTCATCTATTGCTTCGTCGAACAAACGTTGGAGTTTCATTTACAAAGACTCATCTATGCCATTTACGAGACACTGTGGTAAAATTTTAATGTAAATGTGATGAAAGATGTTCCATTCATGATATTTCCGGCAACAAATGCTCTTTGGTTAACTATAGCAAAACTTCTAATGATAAATTTCGGTAGTTTTAAAGAGATTATGGAAATTTCTGCCCTATATTTATCAGTGATAAGAGTAATGTTAGACTCGTGACATATTTAATTAAAGAGTAAAGAAGGAAGTATTTTTTAGATTTAGCACCGTATAACATATTGATTTAAAAACTATAATATTTTTTAAATGAAACATTTGTGGTAAAACCCGTTATTATAATGTTATTTTTTGTATTGTATTGTCGAGATTGTTGAAATGATCACAACAAAATGATCAGATAGATACTTGAATGACTATATAAATGTAAGCATTTTGTTTAATAAAAAACACACTTGACTGAATCTATATTAAATACATTATTATGATGGTTTTCGAACATTGACGAATTAATAAATTAGTTATTTATATATTAGAGAAGAGAAAAAAAATTATTTATATTACAAATACATAAATAATATTTATGATATACAAACTTTTAAACATAATTAATGTTAATTATAAGTATTGACTTAATGCAAACTTCAAGCAACAAGAATATGCTGATATTTTTTGAAGAGAAAAGAAAGAAGGAAAGAGACTACAAACACACATGAAAAATGTGTATTAATATAAAGAATATATAGTTAAACAAATTTGACAATTTTCTTTTATTACTTGCAACTGTCTATTACTATTTCAAACAGATGCGATAACTCTAATATAGTATTTGGTTCGTAATCTTCAACTTATTGAATATTGATGGACTTGGAAAGCTATCCAAGACACTGAAAATACTAGATGCGCATACTAGAAAGATGAATGAATATTACGAAAATATATGGTTACATAAATTTGTTCTGCCACTTATCTTATCGACATAAAAACCGATCAATGAACAAACGATGAGTCTTGCGCATCTACAATAGTACTTTCTCTCGAAATAATACATAAACGTGGAGCAACATTCTGTCACGTATGACCACTATCCTTTTCTTGTAACTAACTGTTGTGTGAAACATGAAGACACATTGGAATAATGGTATGGACTATGGCTTCCGAGAGATAAGAGCAATGATGTGCATGTTCGGAATGTGGCCTTTGCAACAAAACAATTTGGTCTGCACATTTCGCTGGATTTTGACATTTATTATAGAGGTAAGAAAAGCTAACGTAAAGTGCAAAAAATTAGCTTTTTCTCTCGAATGTAGAACATGGTAATAAATATGTAAAGAGTTTAATGTACCAAATTTTTCTATTAGAAATTTATATAATAATAATTCGTTTACTTTTACTGTTGATTTAAAATGTCATCAAAAATTTAATCCAAAAAAAAAATTTATACACATATAATATATATTGATTTTTAAGAATTTTATGTAACTATAATTTCTCCCTTTCTTCTCTTACAATAAATTTGTGCAGACTATATACGATTTATATAACCAAAATTTTATATTTTTATTATATCAAAAACCTTGCACAATATATAATTCAATATATTCATTTATAAAGCAGTTGAAGTAGTTACTATCGTAGTCTTTCACAGTGACGAGTGTGCTGATAGATTCTTTTAAAAACTGTGGTAATATCAAGGATAGTCTGGAGCTTTTTCTTATGATAGAGGCTTCCTCTCATGCGTTGATAAATATCATTTTGGCGCGTATTTATAAGAAAAAAATTGCCATCAACGTGAGTTCGGCAATTGACGATTGGTCTTTGTCCATGAAGAAACAATCTTATGTAACAATGATGGGATACGCACGATTAGGCCGAATAATTATTTTGTCTCAATTGATGATTGGCATTATATGCTCCTTCTTATATTTCTCTATTGCCTTCATCAGAAGTAAACAACAGGTGGAGTCAACATTTTTGTATATATGTGATTTTTTGCGGATTATTATTTTTCTTTCTTCCAATGAATTGTTTATAAATTTGTTAATTATTCATAAATTTGTTTTTATCTATGATGGATATTAGAATTTATTGTTTATAAGACTCACAAATAATCTATAATTAAAAAATATTTTAATTCTTGTGTCAATATTTTACTAATGATATAAATATATATATATATATATTTTTCTTAATATCATATGTTTTATAACTTTGCATTTATATATTATATAATTCTAACATTATGTAATATATTTGGAAATATTTTATACACAACAGGTTGCAACTATCGGAAATAAAACTGCAACTTTATGGATTTTTGTCTATCCGACATCATGTTTATTTAAAGATATTTCGTACTTCACATATAAGGTAATTTTTGTCATGCAAATATTACAGGGATTCATAATGTATGTATCAGAGTGCGCAGGCGATAGTTTTTTTTTCGCTATTACTATGCATCTCTGCGGTCAACTAGAGCTTCTAAGGATTAGCTTCGTTGAAGTCGGAAGAAAAATCACTGGGAGAATTCATTATCGAAATTTTTTGGGACAATGGATCAGGAGACATTATAAACTGATAATACTGGCTAGAAATATCGAAGATACCTTTAATCTGAATTTATTGATTCGCTTGTCAATAATTACCCTATTCATTGCCATATCAGGTACACATATATAATATCATAAACAATTGGTCTTGATTAATTTCATTGCTGCTTTAATTATTTATTTACGTTTACTTTACAACTAAAGAATTAAATTTTCGATGTAGTAGAGTTATATTTGATTAATAATTTATTGATATTTGTAAATATTATGAGATTTCTATAATGACGTAAAGTAGTTTAATAAATAAGTAGATGCTCGAAAAAATACGCGTTAGAGAGCATATGGAGAAAGTAACGCAGTAAAAGAAAAAGTTCTTTTCAGGAATGCGTATCATTGTATCTGTTAAGCATCAAGAGTACACTGACGTAATGAAAAGTCTTTTGTTTATTCAATATTATATCCTACAATCCTTCTTGTTTACGCATACTAGCGATGTTTTGCGAAATAAAAGCGAATCGATCGTTTCGGCGATATACGACTCAACGTGGCATAAATTTTCATCCACCGCAATGAAAGATTTGATACTCATTATGATGAGAACGAATATCCCTCTGCAGCTCAGTGCTGGAAAATTCTTTTACATCACGCGGAGCACGATAACGGATATTTTGAAAACTGCTTTGACGTATATATCATTTTTACAAGCGACGATGGAGGAATAATTATTTACTTATCACATTATGGCATGTAGATAAATTGTAGATGAAGTAAAATAGAAAGTATATTTATATTTCAATATATTACTATTCACATTTTTCAATTGTTTCGTGTGTTTATATTTTTGCTCCTATATCTTAAATATAAAATTAATGATACACTCATATCGGCTTCGTTCAGAAATACGTATTTCCTCGTGAAATAAGATATAATAAAACTTTAATTTTATACATATATCTTTATTAAATATTGTTCATACCAGTTAAATATTTTCATAGATTAATTTATTAGTATTTATTAGTATTAATTTATTATTATTTATTGTAAAATATGCAATATTCTTATCTATGAAAATATTTAACAGAATGTTTGCCAATTATTCAGTTGAATATTTTTATAGACAGAATTATTTTATATTTTATTAAATACCACACATGGCGCGTTATTATTATTGATGTATTTTATTTTAATTATTATTATTCTATTATGATTAGTTGTTACAATAAAATATCAAAATTTATAAAATAAAAAAAAGAGAAAAGACAAAATAATAAAAAAAAAGAGAAAAACAATTAAAAATGAAATATTAATCTTTTTTTCTTACTATCTGCTTGTCGACAAAAATGACACGTCACGAATTTAAATATTTGTCTAGTTCGATATAGATTGGATAAATATTAGAATATCTTAGAAAATTATTATATATTTATTTTATTTTAAAATTATTATACACATGTATATATTTATTATCCTTAATATATAACTAGAAAATACAAAATTTTATCTTAAAGACTTACTTACGTTTCCTATCTTTAATTAGTTTTTATCTTATGGAGATATGTCAACGTATTGCCATTGCAAAGTACTGCACGCAGATGCACATAGTTTTCTTGTCTATAAAAAGAAAAATAAGCTATGTTCAAGCTGTATTGATACCCATATAATTCGAAATATTGAAAATTTCTACTGAAAGCTAAACTACACTTATGAGGTTTTCACTACATAATTTCAACTTTCAAAAAGTGATCCCCCTTTATACGTAAAGTATGCATTATTTGTAGAAATTGTGAACGTATATAATATATACATCGCATTCACGATGCACTAGGTTTCTCGGAAAATTGATAAATTGCGCAAATTTTGTCTGTCAGTATTTTCTATGCACATTGTACAATTCAAGCGACATCATGCAATGATATAGATAATCGGGTAATTTGCCGACCCACTCACCCGGCTGCTTAAAACATGCATATACTTTGACGCACGAGTGGTTCAACGCTGCTATGTTCTCGCGAGAATCGATAGTTTTAGGATAAGAGACAGCTAGAGAGGATGGGGATGAAGAAGAGACGCTATGCGCGCGTCATAGTCAGTTGTCAAGTGACAAATCGATTAATGAAGACTATTATTAATGCTTAATTACATTGCTATGCGCTATTAAAGATGCACGTTCACGAGATCAGTCCGGAATCGTCTCGTTTCGAGGATGGTATATTGGAACGAAGATGCTGTTTACGCATTATCGAGTTATAAGACTTTGGCATGGTTTGTAGGCACATGGCCGATTGAGGATGACACTTTATATTCAAAGCTGCGTTGGTTGTTTGCGATCGTAAGCGAGGTAACGGGAGGAGAACATTTGTCTATATTTTATGTATTGCTTTAAAATTATTGAGATAATCAAATATATTAAAATACCCCACGATATTAATTAATATTCAGAGTGATGCGATTTTTTTAAATATTAAAAATATGTAAAATTTATAAAAAATATTGCATGCAATAATTTTTTTTTAATGTGTATCATAAGATATATAATTAATTTAAGGGAAAAAAATGATAAATATTAGAAATATTTTTTAAAATAATATTTCCTTTTTTAAACAATATTTCGAACATGAGAATAAAAAATGAGAGACTTACATGACGCTTTTATTGTCGCGACAATCCGTTATTCCAGATCTTGCTAGTAATAACACTGCTGATGGAGGTTTACCTCGCCTGCGAGAATTCTTCCGGGGATCCGATTGATACATACGTGGTGACCGCAAGTGCGATGCTGGTAATTGTGAAACTCACTCTGCTGCGGTTGCAACGATCCACACTGTCGACCAATCTGTTCTCCGCTATTCAGGACTGGTGTAGCGTCGAGGATGCGAAATCGCGCGACATCATGATCCAGCACGCACGCATGGCGAGAATAATATCACTATCCCTGTTTTATTCCGGATTCTTCGCTTTTATGTTGTATATGTTGCGGTTGTTACCCGTTGTGACTGCCAATGAGAGGACATTTTACCTCCCGACGTCCTGTCTCTTTGAGTCTGTTACCAGCCTCCAGTATGTCCTCATTACGTTCTATCAGGTGGTACAGTTATTCATTACATATGCCGGAAACTGTTGCACGGAGGGGATTTTCGTCGGTATCACGCTGCATCTCTGCGGACAGCTCGAACTTCTTATGATCGACTTCCGGCAGATCAGTCGGCGCAGGCACAAGCAGAAGGAGGGCAGTCTCGTTGAAGAATTCGTCGTCAGACATCGGCGATTGCTAAGGCTCACCGAGATTATCGAAAATACTTATAATATTATAATTTTGACTCAGATCTTCACTAGTGCCATTTTGATATGCATAACAGGTATGTAAGTCCGTGAAACATTTCCATGATTATATTTTCATGCAGAGGAAGATTTAGAGATTTAGAATTATTAATATGTCGGTGATCATGATATATTAATATCTGATAAAATGTATATATTCGTAATATATTTTTATAAGTATATAATAATTCTGATTGAATCTTTTCTAATTATTATTTAGTTTATAAAAAATGAAAATAAAATATCTAACATCTTTTAATTATTATTTAATCCATAAAAAATGAAAACAAAATATATATAGCATGTTTCCAAAATTTTTCATCTAACTTTCTCTAATTAAATTTTCTATAAATAATTACTTTATTATAAAAAGACAAATTCGCATAAAAAATTGAAATATAAATAATATTTGGAGTTTATGTGTATTATATATCTAGACAATTATGTTTTGGAAAAAAGATTAATTATAATTATTTATAAATTAATTATAACTAATTATAATAAATTTACTTAGCAAATTAATTATATTTTTATATATACAATTTTTTATTGTAAAAATTTTTATAGTGTGTAAGAATATTTCATATCATTAAAATACTACAGTGAGTTATCTTTTTGTAATATAAATCAAATCTTCAAATTTCAAATTTAAATTTTGATTTGCTAGCAAAAAAACACGTCCGCCTTTCTGATTTGTATCGCTTTATTAAACGATACAGAAAAAAAATAAAATGCAACAAACTTCAACCATAAATTATATCAATTTTATTACGAGGAATAAGAAGTAAATTTAAACTAGTCCGATCTAAATATTATACTGGAAACTTTGGAAATAAATTAATATTTTTCTCTATTTTTTAATTTTATATTCGTATTTATACTATAAGATATAATATATATTAACCGGAATAGCATTTTGCCATAATTATAGAAGAGATGATCAAGAATCAAGGAATAAAATGTACTGATTTAAGGTTTCGGACTCATCGAATCTTTGCATGTTCACGACACGATCATGACAACGAAGAGCATTGTAATAATGATTGTCATGTTGCTGCAATCCTTTATATATTCGTTTGCGGGTGATAATTTGAGAGATCAAAGCGAGGCTCTGTCCTTCGCGGTTTACGACAGCAATTGGTGCGATTTTTCGACTAACGATATAAGAGATTTATCATTTATTATGGTAAAAACGAATATACCTATCCGTCTGACAGCCGGAAAGTTTTTCTACGTCACGCGTGCCACATTTACGGATATCCTGAAGACTGCCGTATCCTACTTATCCGCCTTACGTGTTATGATTGAAAAAGAAGGAGCGAACAATTGAGATATTACATAGTTAAACTTATCGCAAAAAAATTTATCATTGTTAGAAAAATTTTGTAAATAAACATCTGAAAAATCTCTTATTAAATTTCTTTTGTACATAAGATAATATTTTACAATATAATTTTCTGTAAGTTAAAAGTATTAGTTATCTAATAAATACATTTATTTGGCTAACAAAATTATCGTATAGGTAATTTCATGTCAAAATTTCGCATAACTTCAAAAAAACATAGCTCAGCCAAAAAGACACAAGTCTTTATTTTAAAAAGCATTTTGAATTTATCTTTTCCCCTCTTGCTATTTTTTCAAAAGTAAAAACGTATTTTGTCTTTAAAAATTTGTATAGTTTAAATAAAATAAATTTTTGCCGCAAATTTCATAATCGTTGTAAAATATATATTTTTCCTTGTAAATTAAAAAAAAATGATTTATATGATTGGTGGAAACATGAAATATATAATATTTCAACGAATATCGCGAAGCTTTCCCTAATACATAAGATAATGTTTCTCAAGGGAGGATCAAAAGAGAAATAATTTAATTATATGTGTAAAAGTGTCATCTAATAAATCTATTACTTTAAACTGAATCTTATATATTTAAAATTGAGAGAAGAAGAAGAAAATACTTATCCACCTACAGTCTTCCATAATGTATGTATAAACTAGTTCTCGAACTTCCTGCGAATGTATTTCTTTCGGTTCGTCAATGTCTTCCGATCGTGACATGATGAAACTTTGTTTCCGTGTGATAAAGTTCACCTCAATAGGGTGAGAACCCTATATCGGAAAATGACATCTGCGCTCTAACATTAAGCCGTTACACCAATAACACGTATTAGCGCTAGGTTTTCGCGAATTGCGATGAGTAATCAATTCTGACCAGAGGGTTGGAAATAATATACGAATAGTTGGTAAAGGTTGTACGTGGAAAAACGTTCGGGGGTGCATAGGTAAATGCACTTTGATTAATAATGAATGAACGCTGCGTTAGTTCTCCTGACTACACTCGATGATTCCGTGACCCTTAACATGCGAGGATGGCGTCGTGCAAAATATGGAACAAGGAAATGGCTTATGAATTTTCTCTTTATAGACGGATAATGTGGCCAGTTGGCTCGTGGCCGTTTGATCGCAATAGTAATTTTGCAAAATTCCGTGCCCTGTTTATCGTAATCACACAGGTAAATTTGTTAGCTTGACAATTTACATATAAACTTGTTTTTAAAAAACTATTTCTGTCTATATGCACTATAAAGTCTTTAAATTATAAAGAGAATTGTCTGAGTCAGTAATACATTTATTTCTTTGAATGAGATTAAACTGATCAGAAAGGAAGTTTCTTGGAATTTAGTATCGTTAGAGACAAATACACAAATATATAATATTTTTAGCAAAAACCGATAATGTAACGTAATACATTAATATTATTTATTTCTTTGATGAATATCAATTTTTTTATAATTTTTAAATAAGTTGTCAATCACAAAAGAAATAAAAAAAGTACAAACCAGTCGACAATAATATACATGAAGATAATATAACCAATTTTTATGAATGTTATTTAATTTTCCTTCTATATAAATTTAATATAATTTAATATAATTATAAAATTTTAATTATGTAAATTATTAAATAGTTTACATGCAAATTATAAAAAATCTATAAGATAATTAATTAATATGCTTTAGTAAAAATTAATAATAAGAATATTTTTAATTATTATTTTTTAATTAATTATAAGAATATTTTTCATCTCAAATTTAAAATTTAATTAATTGATTTAATTAAGTTTTTATATGATTTATTAAATTTATTTAATAAATTTTAAATTTGAGATGAAAAATATTCTTATAATTAATTAAAAAATGTTATTTAAAAATATTCTTATCATTAATTTTTGCTAAAGCATATTAATTAATTATCTTATAGATTTTTTATAATTTGCATGTAAACTATTTAATAATTTACATAATTACAATTTTATAATTATATTAAATTATATTAAATTTATATAGAAAGAAAATTAAATAACATTCATAAAAATTGATTATATTATCTTCATGTATATTATTGTCGACTGGTTTGTACTTTTTTTATTTTTTTTATGATTGACAATATATATTTTGTAAGTGTGGCATGTAATATTTCCCACAATAAAAATATAATAAATAAATCTCACATATTTGTGTCGACAGACTATTATGGTGATCTATATAAGTATTGGTTACAACAAGAATGCCATGCTGAGTATCATCGTAGACCAATTCGTACTGGCGTCATGTGGTATTTTGACTATCATAAAGATAACCCTGATACGACTGCATCGCGATGATCTGATGAAGAATCTGTGCAACGCAGCGGACAATTGGACGTGCATCGCGAGGCAGGAGCATCGACAGGTCATGCTTCGCTACACTAACCTGGGCAGATTCGTCTTCTTCTTTCAGATGGGTTCCGCGTACGTTGTCGTCGCCCCGTTGATAGTCGGGTCGCTTTTATCGCTTGCGACGTCGTCCTCTTTACAAAACGTCACAACATCCGAGGAACAGATGCAATTGCCGCAAGAAATGGCCTGTCCCTCCAACGTGCCGGTCGTTTGCTATGGCATGTACCTTCTCCAGTCTGTTCAGCTAATCAGCACATCCACAGGAAATGTTGGCAGCGATGTTTTTCTCTTCGCCGTTTGCATGCATCTCTGTGGTCAATTGGAGATACTCGGTCTGGAATTATTGCGATTTCACAAAGGGAAGGAAAATCGTTATTGGAAGAGAATGAAAATGATCACTTTGATCGACAGACACTGTTTGCTTTTGAGTCTAGCCAAAGACATCGTGTATCTACTCGATGTCATCTTAATAGCTCAATTGATTCTCCACGCTTTGCTCATATGTTTAATAGGTATTTTAAATATATTACATAACTCCCTTTTTTCGCAAATATTGTACTTATTTTATTTACAATAAAATCAATTCAATTCAATTATTAATAAATTCAATTGAATTCAATTATTAATTATTAATAGATTCAATTCAATTATTAATAAAATCAATTCAATTCAATTATTACAGAAAATAAATGTATCGAGTATTTTTCAGGATTGCAACTTATCGTGTCGTTGGCGATACATGATTTTTTTCTTGTCTGGAGGAGTATAATGTCTTTCAATATTTTAATGATGCAACTATTCTTGTACAGTTACATGGGGGAAACTTTGTCGTCGAAAACGCAAGCGATCTCTCAAGCAGCTTACTTGAGCGAATGGTACGATTTACCTACAAACATTATGCGAGATTTATATTTTATAATAGCCCGAGCCAATGTGCCTGTTCGCATAAGAGCGGGTAAATTCTATAATATTGATCTCAATAGTTTCAAGAATGTTCTGAAGGCATCAGTTTCTTATTTTTCGGTGCTGCAAATCATGCTTATTCAATAATTGTTAACAAAGTAAATATATACTTGATTTAAATAAGATACATTTAATTTCTGTCTTTCGCTTCTCTGGATGATTTATAAAGTAAAAGAAAAAAATATATCTCGCTTACTTGTTATGTATTTCTTTCGGTTCACCAATGTTCTTCGATCATGAACTCCGCTAAAACTTTGTGATAAAATTCTGCAATAGACTGAGGACTTTATTGAAGAATAACATATATGCTCTATTATTACGCTATTGTATCAATGACACGTATTAGGGCTAGGTTTTCACGAATTGCGATGAGTAATCAATTCCAACTCGAGGGTTGAAGAAATGATACACTAATAGTTGATAAAGACTGCACGAAGAAGTTTGGGGTGCATAACAAAGTGTATCCCGATCAATAGTGAATGAATGCTGCGTCAGTTCTCCTGACTACGCTCAATGATTCCGCGACTTTTAACATGCGAGGATGGCATC
Source organism: Camponotus vicinus (assembly GCF_025532165.1). Lineage (NCBI taxonomy): Eukaryota > Metazoa > Arthropoda > Insecta > Hymenoptera > Formicidae > Camponotus > Camponotus vicinus. The sequence goes on from NW_028141945.1 coordinate 11,434,398, forward strand.
ATGCAACATATGGAATAAAGAAATGGCTCATGAATTTTCTCTGTATAGACGGACAATGTGGCCACTCGGCTCGTGGCCATTGGATCATGACAGAAATTTTGCAAAATATCGTGCCCTACTTATCATAATCATACAAGTAAGTTTAAGAATTTGATGACATATGAGAATTGTTGTCCGAAACTATCTTTTCGTGATTGTGTAAATTAAAAAGTTTTCTGATCGTAAAGAAAAGTAATAATAAGTATGAGGCGAAATGTGTGTGTTACATTCTTTTAAATGTAACAAGAACAATAAAGAAATTTTTTTTCCTCACAATTTAATATAATCACAGATAACACACAAACACAATTTTTCGCACAAATCGATAATTCCATGATATATTACACAATATATTGGTATTATTAATTTTTTTGATAAATTTTTTGATTAATTTTTTTTATAATTTTTAAATAATTTATTTATATAAATTATATATATGATTTACATAAAATTTATATAATTTATATAATTATATGTATAATCATTTACACAAATTTTACATTAAATTTTTATATAACTTATTAAATCTTTTAAACAAATTTTGAATTTGAAAATAATATTCTAATAATTTTTGTTAAAATTAATTAACTCGTAACCTTTTATTTAATTTTATATGTTTAATTTAATAATTTATATAATTAAATTAAATTTATATAAAATAAAAACTAGAGAATACATACACATAAAAATTGATTAAAATATTTTCGAGTATTAGCATTGACCAATTTATGCTTGTTAAATGTTTCTGCTTGTTTATACTTCATTTTTAAAAAATTGACAATCAATATTTTATAAACGTTGCGTCTAAATTATTTTCTCTTATAAAAATATAATACAAATAAATCTCACATACTTCTGTCGGCAGAGTATCATGGTGATCTACATAAGTATTGGTTATAATAAGGATGGCATACTGAGTATTATCGTCGACCAGTTAGTACTGGCGTCATGCAGCATGTTGAGCATCATAAAAATAACGCTGATACGACTGCATCGCGATGATCTGATGAAAAATCTGTGCAACGCAGCGAACAATTGGACGTGCATCGCGAGACAGGAGCATCGACAGGTTATGCTTCGCTACACTAACCTGGGCAGATTCGTCTTCTTCTTTCAGATGGGTTCCGCGTACGTTGTCGTCGTTTCATTGGCATTCGGACCGCTTTTATCGTTTGCGATGTCGCCTTCTTTACAAAATGTCACAAGATTCGAGGAACAGATGGAATTGCCGCACGAAATGACCTGTCCCTCCAACGTGCCGATCGTTTGCTACGGCATGTATCTTCTCCAGACTATTCAGCTGATGTTCACAGCCATGGGGAATGTTGGCAGCGACGTTTTTCTCTTCGGCATTTGTATGCATCTTTGCGGTCAATTGGAGATACTCAGTCTGGAATTATTGCAATTTCACAAAGGAAAGAAGAACCGTTATTCGACTAGAATGAAAATGATGGCATTGATCGAGAGACACTGTTTGCTTTTGGATTTAGCCGATGGCATCGTGAGTACACTCGATACCATCTTGATAGCTCAACTGATTCTTCACGCGTCGCTCATATGTTTATTAGGTACGAAAAAAGTATTTTAAATAAATTGTATATTTCTTTTATCGCAAATATTGTGCATATTTTAGCTTTACAATCAATCTAATATTATAAAGTCTATTCAAATATTACGAAGAATAAACGTCAAACATTTTTCAGGATTGCAGCTTATCGTGTCCTTGGCAATACATGATTTTGCTGTTGTCGGCACGAGTATAATGTCATTCAATGTATTAATGATACAGCTATTCTTGTACAGTTACATGGGGGAGACTTTATCGTCGAAAACGGAAGCGATTTCTCAAGCGGCTTATTTGAGCGATTGGTACGATTTACCTAGAAACATTGTGCGAGACTTATGTTTTATAATAGCTCGTGCCAATGTGCCTGTTCACATAAGAGCGGGTAAATTCTATAATATAGACTTCAATAGTTTCAAAAATGTTTTGAAAGCATCCGTTTCTTACTTCTCGGTGCTGCAAATCATGTTCACTCAATAATTGTCAGAAATATAAATATATTTGAGATTCAAACAGGACACGTTTAATTTATACTGTTCGTTTTTCTCTGAGTAATTTATAAAGTAAAAGAAAAATGTATCTCAATTAATAATTAGGAATTTGGCTCAATTTTCATTTAAAAATGTATCTCACTTACTTGTTACTTATTATCTTTTTGAACGGATAAATTGGTAACATACGATCGTGGTATAGTTTCTTCTAAAAAGCTGCCAAGTCAAATGAAACGTCACACATTCGAAGTCTAACACATAGTGAATGATATATGTAGGTAAACGTCCTCTCTGACAGTTCGCCTACAATAAAAAGGTAGTTATTCTATATCGACAACAATTTCGAGAAAAATAGCCCTATGAATACTCGAGAAAAATAACTATATGAATATTTAGCCAATGATAATGCATAAAGCTTCATGGCAATATTTTCTGCACTTTGTGATAAGCGGGTATAGTTTCAATCAAGTTAAATAAAAAATGAGTCGGAATAGCTGCTTATTGTGTCGATATAGCAAACGGATCATCGACATCAGTTACAGTCATTATCTAGATGGCGGATGAACGATGGAAGAACGATATCGCGTACGCGATGACCCCATTCAAATTGATCGCGTGGCCCATCGGTGTTTGGCCGCTGCAAAATTACAACTTCTATTCTTTATTACGAAGTGCTCTGGGCATCGGCGGTGCGGTACGCATCCTTTGAGTTTGGACTCGATAATCATTGATGCGCGATTGTTCCAGAACGATGCACAGTATGACAAGTGAGCGATTTGAGAAGGAAAATAATTTTTATTTTGTTAATTAATATGTGATAGTTTTATAGCTAGTAATTATTACTAAATAATTATCTAAAACTTCTATATTATAATAAATGTTTTAATATGTATATTATATTAATTTCTTTAAAATATTATTAATCATTAATTACTATACGGACACAATTATTTATTTTATTAATAATACTGTAAAAGGCAATGTTTGATATTTTAATACAATTAAATTATTATAAATAATTTTTTGATTCACATGTAAGTTCACACATCAGTTCACACACAATTATAAATACATATTGAACTTGTAAAATGGAAAAGTCATTTAAAAATAATAAATAATGAATTTTTAAAATAATAGTTAATAAATTTTTTTTCACATATGCATATTTTTATTTTATAAATTTTTCTTGTATGATTCATTAACTTTAACAGGGAATAAAAAGGAATTTTCACATTTTTTGCTGCTATAGTTATCAATTATCTTTTACAATTATTATCTTTTATGATTCTTATTTTCAAAATTCAATTGTCTTTACTTGTTAATATTAAAATTAGATTATATTTTCAGATGTAATATCAATTTCGCGAAAAAATATTTCTAAAATATGGTAAAAAATCATTTTGATTCATGCAATAAAAATTTAATTGATTTCATAATATTTTAAAAATATTTCGATAAAATAATTACTAATATGTGCTGAAAAGAATTATTAATGATTTATTATAGTGTATTTAAATAATTATTTAATCAAAATAATTACTCGTGCAATTATTAAATAATAATTAAAAATTTATCTAACAAAATAAGAATTATTTCTCTTCGGATCGTTCACTTGTTACACATTGGGCGATTTAGACAAATTTCTATTACGTTGTAAAGCAAAACTACTTCAAACAAAATCTCGATGTCGCGATAACAATTTTGACAACTTCATTTTTGATGACTTATTCCGGTGAATTTTTCTCAGTGTAATAAATCGAGTGAGCACGATTGTAAGTCGGAAAATGTTTAAGAAAGATTCTTTTCTTATGTTTTGTGACACATGTATGATTTTTCCTCAATCGTTTAGATAGAATAGCGTAAATATTGTGGATAGTATGAATACTACACTATTTCAAAAATTCATCATTTATGGTTAACAATTGTAAGAAAATAATAAAAGATAAATAATATATTAATACACATAAGAAAGAAATAAGATAAATAACATATTGTACAACGTCATATATATGTGGATAATTTTGTTGAATTTTTATTTTGTATTGTATTTTATTTTATATAGTAGCGCTATTTAAACTTGTGCTTTAAATGTTGTTAATTTAAATTTGTTATTTAAAAATTTTTACTAGTCTCAACACGTGTTATTTTAATAACATTTATCTTCCCGTTACTTATTTAAATACAACATAAAAGTAAATATGTTTAAACATACAATCATCTATATAATTTTTATCTCATTTCATTTTGCATCTATAATATTTAAAATTAAAATTAAATTCAGCATTTTTTCTATATTATGTGTAGAAAACTAAGATACTTTCTTTACATTATGTGTAGAAATCTAATACTTTCTTTACATTACGGGAAAAAAAAGAGAAATTGTCATCAGCACTTAAATATGAATATTAATAAAATTTGTTTAATTAAGGTCAAAATGCATTTTTTTCTAAATACAAAATGTTATATACGAAGAAACATATCAACAGGGTTTAATGGTGATCTTGCCTTCCATTGAACTATGCATGGGTTGTACTGACGCGGAGCAAAATGTCGACTGCATCATGTTCATCTGTTGCGGAACGCTTGGCGTGCTAAAAATGATATGGTTCCGCATTTATGCAAACAGCTTAATTGACAATTACAGCTCCGCCATGAATGATTATTTGACGATTGAAAACGTAGATGAGCGCGCGATTATGCGAAAACACGCCTTTATAGGAAGGATCGTCTCCTGTCCCATGCTATGCTTGTCTTACTTTAGTTGTATGATATACGGGCTGATTCCTTTTCTCGGTTATGATGAAGGAAACCAGATCAATATAACTAGATCAATGAACGAGGATGCGATATTGAAGTATGCGATACCTTCAGGATGCACTATGGAATACTTCTATGCTCCAACAAGCATGTATAAAGCTTTTTGTCTCATCCAAGTTGTTGCGATGATACTGTCGACTAATGCTCATATCGGTAATAATGTCTATTCTATTGATTGACAATTTTATGCAATTTTTGCTTTAACTAGTATCAATCAAACACTATGGAAATATACTTGTAATTATATTATTTCATTTGTAAAAAAATTTTTTTATCTCTTTTATTAACGCGACGTATATCTTTCTGCCATAAAAGAAAATTATTTAGATACATATCTTTTAATTAGCATAAAGAGTATATTAATTATTAAATTAATGAATTTTTTTTCATATATAAAGGTAACGACGCGTTATTTCTAAATATCACATTACATATTTGCGGTCAAGTAAAAATTCTGAGAGCCCATTTCGTCGATTTTAATGTTACAAGTCCGCGAGTCCACGATCGTTTCAACGCGCTAATTCAAAGACACTGTTACCTGATAATGCTGACAAGGAAATTGGCCGATATGATCAGTTTCATTTTGTTGATAGAGCTATTTATTATCAGCATATTATTATGTGTAATGGGTGAATATTGTGTAAATTGTGAGACCGATTCGCGAAATTACGTTATAAAAAATAATTTATATATTTAACAGATAAATATTCTGTTCACAGGACTTCAATTCATGATAGCGTTAAAAAGTAATGACACTGTTATGATGACAAAGAGTTTAATGGTACAGTGCACCTTTCTGTCACAATTAACAGTGTATAGCTTAATTGGGAATTATCTAAAGTCTCAAATGGAAGACATAAAGTTCTCCATCTATCAAAGCGCATGGTGTGATTTTCCTGCAAAACTAATGAAGAATTTGGTCTTCATTTTTATGCAGACAGAATCTCCAGTTGCTTTGCAAGCTGGAAATTTCATAACGATAAATCTGTCAACGTACGTGAGCATCTTAAAATCCTCTTTTTCCTATCTATCTGTACTTCGTGTAATGCTGGAAACATGAAATACAATCTGTGCAAGTGGAGGAATTCTACAAATATGTAAGTACATAATGCGTGTTCGAAAAAGTGCATAAAATAAATAGTTTATTAAAATAATTACTTATAAATTAGTTACTTATATAATTGATATTAGTAGTATATGTGCCAAATCGATCTTTTTCATGCAATGACAAAAAATATACATATTCTTAAAATTGTTAAAATTATTAAAATATTATATGAAAATGGAAAAAAAGAAGTTTCTTAATATAAAATTAATATTATTTATAATATTTATTAATTTCTTCTATAATTTCTATAATTAATTTCTTTTATAATAATTCTTAATTTATTTATAAATTAATATTATTTAGTTATTTATCTATTTATTATTCTTAATTTAATTAATATTATTATTTATCTATATAAAACTTTTGTTAGTTTGCAATCTGCAACATAAAAGAAGAGTGAGTTATTACATATTTTTGGATGGAGTTTCATATTATTTAGTTGAACAGATATTAAAATGGAATAAATTATAGTATAATGTGCACGTATGTATGTGATAAGGAAAATGTATAGAATTTTTTCTGACATTTTGTGTAACAGAAAGAAATGATTGCTTGATGGCCGATAATTTAAAAAGCATAATTATGTAGATACTCTTATCCAGCAACAATTTTGCGTAGGTTCTCTATATATTTTGTGAACAATGTATCAATGCAAAGAATGTAAAGGGCAGATGAGTATATCTAACCCTTCATACTTAATAAAAAATGTCCTGCGAAGTACTTGCGTCGATATAGCGAGCACATCATCATCTGTTATTGATCTCAATTAGAGTCATTATCTCGATGGCATGCACTGAGAAAAAGGGCCAATTATAATTACATAGTAAAAAAATTGTAATTGAAATTTCTATTTTTATAGTTATTACTATAATGTGATAATAACTTTGTACATAGTAACAATAATTTTAAATAGTTGCCGCTAAAAATAACTATATATTTATAATAATTACAACTATTTTTTTATCAGTGTGAATAAAGGAAAAAAATACGTACGCGATGACTCCGTACAAATTGATTGGCCTATCAGCGTTTGACCGCTGCAATTTATAATTGATAAAATATACATTATACAAAAAAATTATAAAAATATATATTTATAAAAAATAATAATAAATATAAAAAAAGAACTATTATATAGATAAAATAAAAATAAGAATTAAAGTAAAATTATATTAAAATAATAGCAAATATATAACATAATTATTTTTAAAAGTTCTCTCAAAATGAAGCGTTATTTATTTAACAAAGTATCTATGAATTTTCTACCAAAATAACGAAAAATCTAGTCTTCATATTTATGTAAACAAGTTCACCAGTTATCTTTTAAGTTGCGAATTTTATTATGATAAATTTGTCAACTTTACTAAATATTTTAAAAATCTCTTTTTCATATCTGTCTTTATCTTCGTATAATGCTTGAAACGTGGAATTAAACAGATGTATAAATAAACTTTACAAATTGTAAATTATTATACAGGAGGCCAAAGAAATACATAACATAAATAGTTTATTAGAAAATCATACCAATAAAATTATTAAATTATAATCATTATTTACAATTATTTATCTATAACTGAATTAATCAACTTTATGCAATGGCAAAAATATATACATATATATTTGAATATCATAACCCACACGGAACATGACATCCATTGGAGGTCCATATAACTTCCATACCTCCATGTGACCTCTATCTCCACGGTGGATGTTCAATGGATCTCTAATAGAAATCCATATTATCTCCATGGTAGATGTCGTTTGTAAATTCATCATGGATGTCCATTAGACGTCGGTTATGGATGTATGATAGATGTGTACACATTTCTCTTAACATAAATAATTTTTATTAATTATTTTTCCTAGTATTGGTAAATATTATTTTTTGTTACTTTATCTTATATCTCACTAATAATTATAGTCAGTGGAAGTAAAATTTCACTGTAAAATCAGTAATCGCGCTAGTTCGTTCGTTTACCGCTATGGTACGCTATTTTTCTCGTACTTGAGTTTTAGTCATGAGAATTATATAAAGCTTGCAAAAGGCGACAGATAAAATTAAAAGTATTACTTCGATCTAATTTCTGATACAGTTTCAATAGAGGAACTTCAGATATTAAATCGATTTTATAAGTTGGACAAGTAAAAATCCGGCCAATAAACGAAAATGATCCGTTCATTATCTATTTGTTACTCCATATAACGTACATATGACATCTATGAAAGCTCGACAAAATATCTATAATTACTCCATATAACGTATATCTGACATCCATAAGAGCTCCACAAAATATCTATAATTACTCCATATAACGTACATATGACATCCATGAACGCTTCATTCAATATCTATAATTACTCCATATAACGTACATATGACATCTATAAATACGTCTAACGGATGTCGAATGGAGGTATGAAATGCGGAACTGTGGATGTCTAGTAGATGTTTACGGGACGTTTCATGGACATCTAATGGAGGTTTCGAATCTCCATGGTAGACGTCTAGTGGACATCCATTAGAGGTTTTTGTTCCGTGTGGGAATATTATAACAAAGAGAAAAAATTTTTTAATATACAATATTATTTACTTATAATGCATTATTCTTTTTTAGTATATCAGCTTTGATGACTATTAACATAAAAAAAACGAGTTAGCTTACACATCTTCATTTTTGAATAAATTGAATCTATATTATTTAATGTTAGTCAAACGAATGTCAAGATGAAATGTAATACAATGCGCGTACATACATAGATATAAGCAAAACTCACATGATGCCTTCTACATTATTCGATAAAAAAATAGTTGCTCGATGGGCGGGTAACAACTTAGAAATTGCATCATATAAATTTTTACTCAACGACAATTTTCCGTAAGAGCGTAGTTATATTTGCATTTTGTCGTAATGTATCAAGAATATAAAAAAGACAGACTGAGATAAGCATGTATATCCAGCATGTTGAATAAAAAATGAGTAAATACCTGCGTTGCATCGATATAGCAAATGGTTCATCGGTTATTGGCAGCAGTTACGGTCATTATTTCGACAATGACAAGTGAACGATGGAAGGACGATATTGCATACGTGACGACCCCTTACAAATTGGTTTCTTGGCCCATTGGCGTTTGGCCATTGCAAGTTTATAACTTTTATTCGTTGTTACGCAGTATCTTGAGCGCCTGTTTCGCGGTACGCACTTTTTCATGTGAACACGATGATCATTGATGCGCGATCGTTCGAAGACAACGCAGAACGTCTTCTGCGTTGATCTTGCAACGTGATCTTGCCAGACAAAATTTTGATATTGCAATTAGTAATATTAAATGTACAAATTTTTTTTTTATTCATCCCAACCTATATAGAGTGAAACGCTTTGCTGGCAGTAATAACACAATGGATAAGTCATACATTATAATCGAACACGATCGTAAGTCATTGAAAAATACTTAATTGTAAGAAGAATTTTTTTATTAAGTTTTTGAGTTAATTGATTATGTTTGTTTTTTAATTAGAAAGATTAAAGATAACACAATTCTTTTTGAGAAATATTATATGGTAATTATTAATTGTAATATAATATCCTTATAAATGGTCTTGTTTTTGATGAAGGTCTTATATAACTTTAAATAATTTTTAAAAATGTTTCAATATCTGAGTAAGATCTGTACTTGCTAAGTGTGTATACATGTGGTACATGCAATATATAAATAATAATGCTAATATGAACTATGTAAAATAATTTAAATTTATCAATCTTTCGATATATGCTTTGATCTTAATTTGTGAATTTTGATAAAAGCATTTGTTAATAATTTTTTAATAAATAATAACAATTAAAATTTTTTTAGATTACTTAAGATCATGATGTCTCTTGACAAAATATATTAAGACCAAATTATATTTATAAATATTACACTAAACATGCTATTATACACACATACACACACACACACACACACACACACACACACACACACATACGCACAATTTATTTTATAATTTCACTCATTTATAATTAATAATGTCATGTAAAAAAACATATTAAATAAATAATATTACAGAATTTTAAATATTAAATCGAAATTGGCAGTAAGAGCCAATACAACACAAATATACCCTAAAAAGCAAAAAAAAAGACAGAGAGAACACATGCATACATATTTATATTTAAATACAAATATTTATAAAAATTAATTGAACTAAAATCGAAATATATTGTTTCTAAATAATGTTTCTTACCAAATGTTATATACGAGATAATATCAACAGGCCATAGTGGTAATCATACCTCCCATTGAGATGTACATGGGCTGCACTAGCGCGGGACAAAATGTGGACTGCATCATGTTAAGCTTTTGCGGATCGCTTGCTGTGCTGAAGATAATATTGTTCCGCATTTATGCAAACAATTTAATTAACAACTATAAATCTGCATTAAACGATTATTTAACGATTGAGAACATAAAAGAACATATAATAATGCGAAAACATGCTTTTATAGCAAGGATTGTCTCATTCCCTCTGCTGTGCTTTTCTTATTTTTGTTGTATAGCATATACGTTAACTCCTTTTATGAATCATGATGAAAAAACCCAGAACATGACTGACGAGTATATCGTATTGGAATATCCAATCCCATCAAAATGCACTATAAAATACCTTCAGGCTCCAATAATTATGTACAAAATATTTGTCATCATTCAAGCTATTTCACTGATAGTAGTGACTAATGCTAATCTTGGTAATATTTATTTTTTGTATGGTATTTTTATGTATCTCTTATATTAAATTATATAAATGAGTCGAAACTTTGAACAAAAGTTAAGAGAATTTTCAATTATATATTTAGACACATATATAATATTATATAATATTTTTAAACATATATATATATATATATATGTTTAAAAATATTATATATATATATATATACAGGGTGGCAGGGAAATTTTGACAGTCCCGAAGTGTGAAGGTAGATTGGCTCAAATTAAGAAGGAAGCTACTATACTATTTTGCGATATTCGCAATAATTAACGAAAAATTAATTAAAGAAGATCGACCAATGCGCGTGGCTCGAAGCACACGACGGCGAAGGCGGTCTGACTGTAACATAATGGCGGCGCGCGGCGAAGCGGTGATTGAGGAGGGGAGGAGCCTTCGCCACGCGTTTACACACTTATCGCTCCTCCCCTCCCCAATTACCGCTTCGCCGCGCGCCGCCATTATGTTACAGTCAGACCGCCTTCGCCGTCGTGTGCTTCTAGCCACGCGCATTGGCCGATCTTCTTTAATTAATTTTTCATTAATTATTGCGAATATCGCAAAATAGTATAGTACCTTCCTTCTTAATTTGAGCCAATCTACCTTCTTACTTCGTGAAGGTCAAAAATTGCCTGACACCCTGTATATATATGTTTGTGTATGTATAATATACATATGTATAATATTTGTACATTATAAATCAAAAAATTAAATTACAAATTATAAATATACATATATAATGATACATATATAATACATCACATAATTATATATAATAAATAATGAATATTAGTATAATATTAATTATATATATATTTTTTTTAATTAATTTATTGGTGATGATTTACATTAACGGACATTTTTACGTGGATGTTCCACTTCCGGAAGATATAATCCAAACATATTTCTGATTTACAACTATAATTTGGTTTGAATTATATTATATAATCCAAATTGCATTGTGCTTTTGTATTACACAAAATGGAAACTTTTTTTCGGGGTGAGGATGAAGGGGAAACGGCGAAGCCTCTTTTAATACACTAACAGCTCATGTATGTATGTGTATTAAATGTATATGATGTTAGAAAATTATGTTATAATCACACTAAACATTAAATATCTCAAAATTAGAGACCGTCATTAAGAGACCTCCAAATAAAACAAAGAGAAAAATTAATTAGCATCCTCACCTCTATAACATATGTAAAGATCAAGGTCATCGGCGAGATGTCCGTTAATGTAAATAATTACCAATTTCTTTTTGGAATAAACTTATGAAAATAAAAAGATTCAAATTTTTTATGCATAAAATATCTAATATAATTAATTATTTAATATTGTGAAGCAGTTTGTAAAATATTACTGTCTACATAAAAATATTAATTAATACGAGAACATTTTATTATAGATATTTTAAGTATATTAAAATAAAATCCAGAATATTTTATACAGGGTGTCCCGAAACTAACGCTTGATATTTTAAAGGCAGATTCTTTGGCCAATTTAAAAACGATTTTTCCTCAGCGAAAATGTCGAGGGAGATCATTATTTTTTGCATATTCCCAATTTTTGTCATCATGTATCTTTCTAACTAAGCCTTAAATTAAAATTCTATTAAAGTAAACTCTACCTAAAATTAACTAAAGAATGTGACTTTATTAATATTTTATTCCCATAAGCCTTAGTTTGCGAAAAACCCTTTATTTTCAATCGTTTATAACTCGAAAACTATTAGTGCCGCGACATTTTCGCTGAGGAAAAATCGTTTTTAAATTGGCCAGAGAATCTGCCTTTAAAATATCAAGCGTTAGTTTCGGGACACCCTGTATATATGTTATACTAATGTAATTTATGTGTATATTAATATAATTTAAAAATTTAAATAATTTAGATAACTTAGAATGAGAGAAAGGAAGAGAGAGAGAGAGAGAGAGAGAGAGAGAGAGAGAGAGTGAGAGAGAGAGAGGGAGGGAGGGAGGAGGGGAGAGAGGGGAGGAAGGGAGGAGAGAGGGGGGAGAGAGAGAGAGAATGAAAAAGGACAAGCAATATTTAATATGATCTAAATATAAATGATATGAATATATATATATATAAATAATATAAATCTAATATATAAATCTAATATATAAATGATATATAGTCTAAATATAAATGATAAATAAATTATAAATTATTTACCGCATATTATTGCTCCGTACGTTGCTCAGTGGTTTATCAGACTTGCTTTTCCTCTCCTTTGCTATTTCTTCGTTGCACTCACATTCACTCCCGAAAACAAGATTAATTAAGATTAGTTATATACAACATTCGTGAGGCACTTTGCACGGCACTCCCAATCGCGTAATAATTACAATTAAAAGTTTAGCAAGTATTAATTATAATTATCATAGCGAATTATGATTCAACACTAGTCGCGATTGCGTTTTATTGTTAGAGAGAAAATTTGACAATATACGAAGTATTTCGCACCTTACTCCTCGAATGTTGCCGTGCGAATGACAGCAAGGCCGAAAGATGTAAACACAGCGCGTCATACGCAGCAAGGCCGAACGTGTTATTGTCCACTCATTGCCGAAATATTTTACGTACTTTAACATATACACGGAATATTAAAATGTATAGGAGTGTTTTAGATTATATAGATTAATTAAATAATATTTGTTAAAAAGGATTGATGTATCACGAAGCTTTTCATTATATTAATTACTTCCATTTATGATTCGATTATTTTGCTGTGCGTTTTGAATCTAAATTATATTTAAATAATTGAAAAATAGAACGAGATAAAGCTTCGAATTATATTTGATTCTATAAATATCATTAAAGTAATAATTTCTGCTTGTAAAAATCGATATCACATCGAAACTATAATTATTTTAGATTTCTGTTTCTACAATTCTTACTTGAATAAATGAATAAATTATGCCAAATATGCGCTTCAAGAAGCACTTTCATCGAGGTTTATTACATTATACAGTATATTTCAGTAATTTATATACATCATTTATATATTAGACTTACAATATATATCATTTATACTCACAAGTCAGATCATAATATATATTGCTTGCCCTCTTTTCATTTTCTCGATAATGATTCTCTCTCTCTCTCTCTCTCTCTGTCTGTCTCTCTCTCCCCCTCCCTCCCTCCCACCCTCCCTCTCTCCCTCTCTCTCATTCTAAGTTATCTAAATTATTTAAATTTTTAAATTATATTAGTCTAACATAAATTACATTAGTATAACATGTATATAAAATATTCTGGATTTTATTTTAATATACTTAAAATATATATAATAAAATGTTTTCGTAATAATTAATACTTTTATATAGATAATGAAAGTTATGTTTTTTTACGCGTAAGAGAAAATAACGTATATAGATTCATTACTATTTGCTAAAGAAGCTCACTGTAGAATTTAAGGAATTCTAGGAATTTCTGCCATATGCGTTATATATTTATTTTATTACATACATTATTTGCATAAGCATTTTATAAAATATAGCATATGAAAAAAGATTAAAAAATTATAATTATGTAAAAATTTAAATATAAGTGATATAACTTTTATTTAAATATATATATATATATATATATATATATATATATATATATAAATGAAAGTTATAAATATTTTTAAAAAACTGAAAATTAAGAGTTTTATCAAAATTGTACCAAGAAACGCAATGTGCAATAATTATCTGTTATATTATAAACGGTAATTATGCAGATATACGGAGCCACTTCCGATTTCAATAATTTTCACATATGTTGTCAAGGTCACCACTCTGAATAATGTTATAAAGATTTTAGCCCGCGCTCGTTGTTTATTTAAAAATTATTAACAAAAGAATTTCACAATTTTAATGCTTTTTATCTCCGAAAATATTGATTTGAGAGAAAAAATTTTAAGCAAAAAATAAAGCCGTTGGAAAACTCTACAAAAAAGGTTATATGCATTTTTCCCATAAACCTACTATTTTAGCTGTTATATAAAAAAATTATAATTTTAAATACAATAAATTTATATAGAATTTAATACAATTTAATACAATTAAAAATTATCACAAATGTATGGGTACACACACACACACACACACACACGCGGGAGGTGCAAGGGGGGCCTTCGGCCCCCCTCCCGCAACCACCCCGCCGGTAGGCAAGGTGGACCTCGCTTTATAACTTACAGCATATATCCATTGTGATTCAACTCTTCGCAATGCGTCTCCTACCGGCGGGGTGGTTGCGGGAGGGGGGGCCGAAGGCCCCCCCTTGCACCCCTCGCGCGCGCGCGTGTGTGTGTGTGTGTGTGTATACATCCATTTGTGAAATTAATAAAACTTTTTTTGTCTATAACTTTTTAATAAACAACGAGCGCGGGCTAAAACCTTTATAATATTACTCAGAGTGTTGACCTTGACAACATATGTGAAAATTATTAAAATCGGAAGTGGCTCCGTATATCTGCATAATTACCTTATAAACTATCTATTAATTACAATATCGAATATTATTGCCCTTTTGTATGTCAGTGTATTTTTATTTTATAAAGGTAGCGACGCGCTATTTTTCAACGTTACATTACATGTCTGTGGTCAAATGAAAATTCTAAGATCCCATTTCGCCAATTTAGATGTTACAAGTCCGCAAATTTACGATCATTTCAATAAACTTATACAAAGACATATTTACTTGATAGGAATGACCAGAAAACTTGCTGAAGTTATTAGTCTTATTTTATTAGCAGAGCTCTTTATTATTAGCATATGTGTATGCATAATGGGTGAATATTAAATTATTTTGTATTGTGCCATCAAAATTATTTTTATATTAAATTATTTTATATTTCCACAAAATATATATTGTAAATTAAGTTACATAAAAAATCTATGTTCAGCAGGCAAATATTTTTTTTTCAGGATTTCAGTTCATCATAGCATTGAAAGACAAAGATTCTGTTATGATAGGACAAAGTTTAATGGCACAAAGTGTCTTTTTGGTAAAGTTATCAGTGTACAGCTTCATCGGAAATTACCTAAAGTCTCTAATGGAAGATATAGGTTATTCTATTTATCAATGTACTTGGTATGAATTTCCAATCAAACTGATGAGGAATCTAGTGTTTATCTTTATGCAAACAGAAGCTCCATACATGTTTCAAGCTGGGAATTTTATTGCGGTAAATTTGACAACTTTAGTAAGCATTTTGAAGACTTCTTTTTCATATCTGTCTGTACTTCGTATAATGCTCGAGACATGAAATATAACATATGTAAATAAAATATTTTTACAAACTAGAAATTAATACATGTTTGACAGAATAAAATATAATCAAAATATATAGTTTATTTAAATGTCTTATCAATAAAATTATTAATTATAATTATTGAATTATTATCTGTCTTATTGAAGTCATTTAATTATTATATTATAGCAGAGAAATATACAAATTAATATCTAATTAATTATTGTGAAAATTATAAAATGATAAAGGACTTTCTTACTCGATTTAATCTGCTCTATCAGTACACGATGAGTGATGATTATTATCATCCTGTATATACATAAAATTACGACACACACACACACACACAATTATTTATATCTATCGCATTATATTTTCTCAATATGCTTGCTCAAATTGAATGCCTGAATTGATTTGCAATAAAAAACAGAGTGAGTTATTTATTATATATTTTCACTTTTGACAGATTGAATCAACACTATTTAATCGAACGAATATCGAGATGAATAAAATAGTTTAGATGCGCATGAGCAAAACGCACACGAATTTTTCGGTGACTTTTCACTCAATAAAAAGGAACAGATGATCGACGACAATTTAGAAATTTTATCGTATAATTTATTATTCAATGACAATTTTACATAAATGCGTAGTTCGCATCCATATCTCATAATACCTTAAGAGTATAAAAGCAGACTGATAAGCATGTATACCTTCTACCTTGAATAAAAAATGAATCAAAATACTTGTGTATCGATACAACATCGATTATTTGGCTTTAGGATCATAGAGACAGTTTGATAACCAAATATTTTTTACACAATATTCTTCATGAATAGAAAATAAATAGGAATACCTGTGTCACGTTCATATAATCAGCAGATCGTCGGTTACTCGCATCGGTTACAATCATTATCTCGACAATGGCAAGCGAGCGGTGGAGGGACGATATCGCATACGCGATGACCCCTTTCAAATTGATTACCTATTGTCCTAGTGGCCTATTGGCGTATGGCCACTTCAAGTTTATGCCTTATTAAATTGAGTTTGTAGACAGATATTTTCGGACATAGGTAAAATTATTTACCTGTCGCGTAATTTTCCATCAATTAATTTTGTTGGTATATAGAATAATAAGAACAATATTTATTTGTCCGCATCTTCATCTTTGAACAAATTGAAATTGTGCTACTTATTGACCAAATAATATCGAGATAAAGTATTACAATGTGCGCATATATACAGGTAAGTCAAACGCACATGATCCCGCTCAAGAAAAATAACATTTTCTCGACGGTAACAATTTAGAAATTGTATTATATAAATTTTTAATAGACAACAATTTTATGTAAAACCGTTGTTCAGTCATAGTGCTTCAAAAGAGAGACTGATAAGTATATATACTTCACGTTGAATAATAAATGTCACGTTGAATAATAAATGAGTTGGAATGCCTGCGTTGTGACAATATAGCAAGCCGATCATTGGTTATTGGCATCAGTTAAAGCCATTATCTCGACAATGACAAGTGAACAATATAAGAATGATATCGCATATGCGATGACTCCTTTTAAATTGATTACATGGCTTATCGGTGTATGGCCACTTCAAGTTTATGATATTTATTCGCTATTTCGTTGTGCCTTAGGTACTTGTTGTGCGGTAAGTATCATTTGAAATTTATCTTTGACACGATCGCGACGATCGAAGACAACCAAGAATATTTTCAAAGTTGCAAAATTCTGAAAAAAGTTCGATGTCGCTATGAGAATGTATCAAGATTTTAGATGTTTGATAATGTGTATGGTGAAACGATTTTGGTAACAGTAATAACAATGAATGAGAATTATAAATAAGGACGATTGTAACTCATCAAATAATTCTAACAATATTAAAGATTTCTTTTTTAAATTTCAAGAGTATGTTTTTTTTTCGTGTGAAAATAATACAATCATTTTCGAGAAAAATAATGAGAAATGTGCGTTACAATATGTATTTCGTGATTTTATTTTATAACGATTGTATATAAAATAAATTACGTAACGTGTTACAAAATATCACATAAATTTTAAATAATGTTATCATTAGTTAAACTTTATTATGTGCTCATATTTTAACGCAAAAAATTTTTTCTTTAAATAAATTATGTTAAATAATATCTTTTTGCGTTTTTTAATTTATTCAAAGATGACATACATATATGAATATACAAATATGTATAATATAATTGTATAATACTTTGCTTTTATAAATTATATAATACTTTGCTTTTATAAATCAATCTGAAAAAAAGAACATTTTTTTATATCATATTCTGTAGAATAAGAGAAGGGGGGAGAGAAAAGAGAGAGTGAGAGAGAAAGGGAGAGATAGAAGAGAGAGAGAGAGAGACACAACATTTAAATAGAAATATTCATTAAAAAAATATTTATTGAGTTAAGAGTGAGATAATTTCTTTCTAAACATGAAACATCATATATGAAGAAATGTATCAACAGAGCCTAGTTGTGATCTTGCCTTCCATGGAGCTATACATGGGTTGTACTGACATAGAGCAGAACATAGACTGTCTGATGTTAATCTGTTGCGGACTTCTCGGTGTGCTGAAGACAACTTGGTTCCGCATTTATGCAAATAGTTTAATTAACAATTATGACTCTGCTCTGAAGGATTATCTGACCATTGACAACATAAAAGATCGTGAAATTATGCGAAAACATGCTTTTGCAGCAAGGATTGTTTGCTGTTCTATGCTGGGCTTTTCTTACTTTAGTTGTCTAATATATGGAGTAATTCCTTTTTTGAATTATGACCAAGGTAATCGAATTAATATAACGAACAAGGATATGATATTGGAATATACGATACCATCAAGATGCGTTCTGGAATATTTGAAATTTCCAACAAGCACATATGAAATTTCCTGTATCGTCGAAACTATTGTAATGATACTGGCGACTACAACTAATCTTGGTAATATTGACCTAATTTTTTATTTTATGTCTATATTCAATATTACTTAAAAACAAAGACTTTTTTATTAAATAGTATATTATTCGACGTAAAGATTTTTATTAATTTTATTAATATTATTGCACTTTTTATGCATTATAGACAACAATACAAGGCGCGGAAGTTTGCGTAATTTGACGATAAACTGTTCCATTGAGATGGTTCGAAATGCATTAAATTCACCTAGTTCAGATTTCTGATAAGGCATATTAGATTAGATGCAAATTTTTTTTAAACATTACGAATAATTACACATGACAGTCTTAATGTATTTTATAGGTTGTTAAAATAAACTTAAAATTTTTAAAAACTTTTGCGCCTTATGCAGTGCATATTATGTTACACACACACACACACACACACACACACACACACACACACAATATATATAAAAGCAATACTATCTACTATATTTTGTGATATAATTTTTTGTGATATATTTTTTTTACAAAAATAATAATATAGGCCTGCGAGAGTCAGTTACAAAAAGCAGAGTAGGTGAATCTAATTTTTTTGATTTTGATTTTGTTGAAAACAAACTAGTAGTTCTATAAGATGTCATTGGCAGAAATATTTCGAAAAATTAGGTTCCCCATAACAAATTTATAAAAATGATCCAAATAACCATTTTTGAATTATTTAATCAAAAATTACTTAAAAACCTTATGAGCTGGAGAATTCTGCCAGATTCGTTTTCAGTATCAAAAAACCTAAATTCATCAACTCTGCTTTTTGTAACTAACAAAACTTAAAATTTCACGGGCCTGTGTAATTTAAGTACATTAGAATAATAAGTGTTGTTTTGAATTTCAATGCAATAAGATATTCGGTGCATCAATGCATTTCCCAAAGGTAATGACGCGTTGTTTCTCAATATTACACTGCATGTTTGTGGTCAAGTGAACATTTTAAGGATCCATTTCGTCAATTTTGATGTCACAAGACCGCGAATCTATGATCGTTTCAACGCGCTAATTCAGAGACATCGTTACTTGATAATGTTGGCCAGGGAACTTGCTGATTTGATAAGTTTCGTATTGCTTATGGAATTATTCATTATCAGCATATTATTGTGTATAATGGGTGAATATTATGTCAAAAACCTAAATTGTTCAACGAAATATGAATTATAAATTTATAAAAAAAGAAATTTATATTTAGCGAACAAACATTTCTTTCAGGATTTCAGCTTATTTTAGCGTTGAAAG
Organism: Camponotus vicinus; assembly: GCF_025532165.1. Taxonomy (NCBI): domain Eukaryota; kingdom Metazoa; phylum Arthropoda; class Insecta; order Hymenoptera; family Formicidae; genus Camponotus; species Camponotus vicinus. The sequence goes on from NW_028141945.1 coordinate 11,454,648, forward strand.
TCAATAATACAGTAATGATAGGAAAGAGCTTAATGGTATTGAGTGCCTTCTTGACACAACTAACGCTGTATAGTTTTGTCGGGAATTATCTGAAATCTGAAATGGAAGAGATAGGGCTTTCTATTTATCAAAGTGCTTGGTACAATTTTCCTAGGAAATTAACAAGAAACATAATCTTTATTCTTATGCAGGCAAAATCTTCAGTCTCGATTCAAGCTGGAAATTTCATTCTAGTCAACCTGTCAACTTATGTGAGCATTTTGAAAACCTCCTTTTCCTATATATCTGTACTTCGTATAATGCTCGAAGTGTGAAATCTAAGCTGCGAATGAAACAAATCTGCAAATTCTAAATACAATATTTGATATGTTTGAAATTGCACGATACAATGTTTTCAAAAACAAAAATGTATGAAAAAGTGTTTTTAAGAATGTTACGTCAATAAACTTTTCACTTACAATAATCTGCTTGCCAAATAAATATTTCCTAATATCAATAATATTAACATAGTTGAAATTACTGTAATATTAATACATTATCATATTAAATTTGAGAATCGACATAATTATCGTAATTTCGATATTGCGATAGTAGTATTAAATATTTAAACTTTTTTTTGGACAATGTACAGTGAAACATGCCAGCAGTGATAACACAGTGGATAAGTTATACTAGTTGAAAGTCATTATAATTAAACGATCGTAAGTCGTTGAAAAATATTTAAGAACTTTCTTGCTTTCATGAGTTTTTAAATTCATTTATATATTTTTAAGTAACATAAAATTAAATATTTGGACATATTATTACATTCAATATTTTGCATTTTTATAAAAAAGTCTAAAGATAAAATTATAGCATTATTTATTTATTTTGTTTTATTTAAAAGAATTTTATTTTATTTTATTTTAAAAAATTAAAATATTTTCTTTGCACTAGATTCTACAAATAAATACATACATAGATAGATAGGCAGAACATAGATAAATATATAGATAAATATATAGATAAATATATAGATAGATAAATAAGTAGATAAATATATAGAGAACCAATATAGGGAGATATAAATATATAGATAACTATAAGATATATAAACATAAGAAAGGAGAAAGTAAGAGGGAAAACTATCAAGCACATTTAAATACTTATAAAAATCAGTTGAATTAAAATCGAGATATATTGTTTCTAAATACGAAGTGTTATACACGAGATAACGTATCAACAGGGCATAGTGATGATCTTACCTCCCATTGAGGTATACATGGGCTGCACTAACGCGGAAAAGAGTGTAGATTCTATTATGTTCACCTTTGCCGGATTACTTGGTGTGCTGAAGACAATATGGTTCCGTATCTATGCAAACAACTTAATTAACAATTACAAATCTGCCGTTAAGGATTATATGGCAATTGAGAATGTAGAAGAACGTATAATTATGCGAAAACATGTTTTCATGTCAAGGGTCGCTTCATTTCCTCTATTGTTTTGTTCTTATTATGCTGCAGTAGTTTTTACATTAACAGCTCTTATGATAAATCACAATGAAAAAAACGTAACGGACGAAAACATGATGTTGGAATATCCATTGCCATCAAAATGTACTCTGAAATACTTTCATGCTCCAACAAGCATGTATGTACAAAATATTTGTCATCATACAATCTATGTCACTAATAATAATGTCTAATTGTAATAAAGGTAGTATTTATTTGTTGTGCGACGTATCTTTATGTATCTTTTGTTTGATCTTATTTATTTTGTGTTTTAAATGAGTGTGGAAATTTTGAATAAAAATTAAAAATTTTCCAATATATATTTATATATCACATATCAATCAATAAATGAGAAATCAAAATTACATATAATAAATATAAAATATATATAACATATTACATGATTATATAAAAAATAAATAATATAAATTATAAATATAATTAATATAATAGTAGTAAAAAATATAATTATGTAAATATATACATACATATATGAAGATTATAATTATATAGAAAATAAAATAAACAAATAAAAATTAAATATTTTAAAGCTGAAATTCAAAATAGAATTATATTAAAAATTATATTACATAACAATATTTAATAATTGTCTGTGTGTTACATTATGAAACATATTTGTGAGTTACAATAATAAGTATTATTACCCTTTATCAAAGTATTTTTATTTTATAAAGGTAGCGACGCACTATTTATCAACATTATATTACATATCTGTGGCCAAATGAAAATTCTAAGGTCCCATTTCGCCAATTTAGATGCTACAAGTCCGCAAATCTATGATCGTTTCAAGAAACTCATACAGAGACATATTTACTTAATAGAAATGACAAGGAAACTTGTTGATGTTATAAGTTTTATTTTGTTAATAGAGCTCTTTATCACTAGTATATGTTTATGCATAATGGGTAAATATTTAATTATTTAATACCATTTCGCAAAACAGGTATTATAATTAAATTAAATAGGATTTGTGTTCAGTAAGCAAATATTTTCTTTTCAAGATTTCAGTTTATTGTAGCATTGAAAGAAAAGGATGTAGTTAAAATGGCACAAAGTTTAATGGTGCAAATTGTTTTTTTGGTCACGCTATCAGTGTACAGCTTCATCGGAAGATATCTAAAGTCCCAAATGGAAGACATAGGATACACCATTTATCAAATTGCTTGGTATGAATTTCCTATGAAACTGACAAGGAATCTAGTCTTCATCTTTATGCAAACAGAAGGTCCAGCCATGCTTCAAGTTGGGAATTTTATTGTGGTAAATTTGTCAACTTTAGTAAACATTTTGAAGACCTCTTTTTCGTATCTGTCTGTACTTCGTATAATGCTCGATACATGAAATATAATATGTGTAAATAAAATATTTTTACAAACTAGATATTTATAACACATTTAATAAAAGAAAATATAAATAAAACTAGAATAAATAAATATAGTTTATTTAAATGTCTTATCATTAAAAATATTAATTATAATTGCAATAAATTATTATCAATCATTGCATTACATTATAGCGGAAAGATATAAAATCTTTTGACATACAATTACTTACTTATATCACATTATATTTTCTCAGTATGTCAACTGCGATGATCTACAATATAAAGAAAAGAGTGAACGCGCTATGTATTTTCACTTTGGACAGACCAAAACTATAATATATGACCGAACAAATGTTGAGATGAAATAAAATGTAGTAAATGCGTATACAGAGCAAGATGCACACAATTTCTTGTAATATTTTACGCCAAAAGGGATGGTTGAGCGATGGACGACAATTTCGAAACTTTGTCATATAAATTTTTATTCAAGGATAATTTTACGTAAACGCGTAGTTTGTAACTACATTTCATAATGCCCTAGGAATATAAAAGCAGACTGATAAACATGTATATCTTTTATGTTAAATAAAAAATAAATCGAAGTATAGTACTTGCACATTGTGTCTATATAACATCGGTTATTTGTCTTTCGGAGCATCGAGACAGTTTGACAAGCACAAGTATTTCTTATGTAATATCCCTCATAAATAAAAAATGATTTGATATATATTTGTATCAAATTGATTTTGCGAGTGGATCATCGATTATTGGCATCAATTACAGATTGTCATTATTAGAGACATTCAGGTACACCATTGCCATTGTCATTGACAGTATCATGACAATGGCAAGCAAACTATGGATGGACGATATCGCATACGCGATATCTCCATTTAAATTGATTTTATGGCCCATTGACGTTTGGTCCCTATTTAAAAAGTTTATAATTTTTGTTCACTATTACACAGTATCTTAAGTATCATCTGTTTTTCAATATTCATATGCATCTTTTAAAAGCGAACGCGATGATCATTGCCGCGCATTCGTTTGAAGACAATATAGAATCTTTTTTACATTGATATTGCAACGCTCTAGATAAAATTTCGATATTACGATAGTAGTATTAAATGTACCTTCATTGATAATAGTCATTGAATTAATAGATATAGCATCTCGCGCTAAATATGTAGCATAATAATACAATTCTATAGCAGCTACGCTACTGCGTGTCTTTTCTGGGATGACAACTCTATCGGTTTTTCTCTTTCTCTCGTAATTGCAAGTTAATTAGTTATTTTCTTTTAATTAAAGCAATTAAAAAAACAACTAGAGAAGTTTTTGATTACATTGATTACATCCAAAATGACAGCTATTTATACAACCATTGCAAAGATATATATTTTATGCATAGAAATTTTAATCTATGTTTTCTTAGTTTTTCTAGGAATCCCAATTTATAGCACAGGTCTCAGTATGTTTACGGTGTACCATTTTTGAAATGTTATCGTTTATCTCCAATGGGTGGATTCTGATCAATTTCATCTCAGAGTTTCTTAATCTTTCAAAGAGCGTCAACAAACAGTACAGGTATCGTATTTTTATGGATGATTTTTGAAAAATTTTATCTTATGGTTTCTTAATTACTCTATAATCTTCTAATATTTGCATATTTTAAGAAGCATCATTTTTAAAATATTAACGTTCACTCTTGAAGAGGTTTTTAAAAAAGGTTTTTTAAAAAATCTTACATAGTAACTGGATCGTTTCGAAAATCTGTGAATTCAGATTTCCTATTGATGTTCATTATAATAAATGTACATTTTTGTGAAGTATGATTCTTATTTTTATTAAATAAATTTTTAGACATATTTAATAATTATGTATTAAATTTACGTATACAACAATCGAAAGGGGCGATCTGTGATCGATATATGTGAGGCGATCGCCTAAGCATTTGCGCAAGCGTGTCGATAGGTGGGGAGAGATATTACGTGGAAATTCGAAGGATATGGACTGACGACACGAAACCGAAAAATCAGATCGAGTAAGAGCATAAGTACGAGTATGATCAAGATTGCAAAAAATTAAGGACGATTTCAATTACAATTACGAGTGCGAATGTGCTAGTGCGTGTATTGTGTGTGTACGACAGTATTAATATTGATACAATGCAAAATATTAATTTAATCTGGTTGATTTAGTTCAGTGATCGAGTGTTAATATTTTTACGAGCACAATTATATAATTAATCCACTACAATTAATAAACGAAGTAATAGCAATAAAATAATTTCATTTCGCATAAAAAACTTCAACAAATTACATGATTCATTATGTTAATTAAAAAATTGTTTAAATTGATTTAATTTAATAATTTTAAATATTTTTAAAATGTATATTCACCTCCAGTTTTTTAATTATTAAGTTTAAGAAATAAAATAATTACATATAAAAATAATTACATATAACATAATAACATCTTCGTACATTCTTTAGATGTCTATTGATTATAATTCTCATAACCAAAGATTAATGGAATTTTTTCTTTACTAAAATATGTGAAATGTATTAAAAATGTAAAAAGAGCACTGTGTGTATATATATATATATATATCCTTCTTTCTTCGATCAAAATTACAGTTCTCTAAAAAATATAGAATCCTTACAAAAAATAACATATCTCTAGCTAAAAACAAAAGATTTTTCACAAAAATAACATTAAAAAGAAAATATAAATTAATAGCATGGAAAATTACTGAAAAATCATAAGAAAACTCATCATATTTAAAATTTCCTTTAGAAAAAAATAGAATCTTTACAAAAATAAAATATAATATTTTTACAAAAATAAAATTTATTTAGTGAAAAAACCAATTCTTTAAAAAAAATATTATTAAAGAAATATTAAAGAATTAATGATATGAAAAAGTATTGAAACTTGGAGAAATCAAGAGAAACAAAATTTCCTAACATATGATATTATTTACTTATATCGTCTTCATAAATATATATAGATGGACTCAATATATATATACATATTTGGCTATATATAATAGTCTTCATAAAGAGAGAGAATTGCAAGATAATTTTTTACAGATCAGATATGCAATTGCCTTTTGTCAGCCGTCATTATATGTATGACATGAAATGAATTATAATTGTAGTTAGAATTTCATCTAGAGAAAGCAAAATTAAAGAAAAATTTTACACACACAAATTATGTTTTCACTAAATATTGTTTAACTTTTATATATAAAAATATTCATGTGATACAATGATATTGAAGCGATTATTAATACAACATTAGTTGTTAAAAGACAGAAAAAATATCTCTTATTGTTAGTCTTAGCTCTTTCCCTCCTTCCCGTGAAATCGATTACCCCATATGCTATGGAAAATGCGTAACATGCTAGTCCGTCATATTTTATACGTCTACAACGCATTAGATTTTCTGAGCACGTTAACTGTGATAATCTGCAATATAAAAGAAGTGCAATGTATGTATTCTTAATTTTAACAGATTAAAACTATGCTATGTAATCGGATGGATATCGAAATGAAATTAAATGCGATATATCCGTATGACTAAAATACACACAGTATTTTTCTAACCTTTCTCGTAAAAGAAATAGCTCGGCGGACGATAATTTAGAAACTTTGTTGTATAAATTTTTGTTCAATGACAATTTTGCGTAAAAGCATGGTTTATGCATTTACATTTCATATCTTAAGTGAATAAAAGCAGACCGATAAGCACCTATACCTCCTATGTTGAATAAAAAATGAGATACCTGCGTTATATCGATATGCGACATATAACATTGGCTATTTGGCTTCAGAAACATAGAGACAGTTTGATAACTAAATATCTTTTACACAATACCTCTCATGAATAAAAAAAAGTTGGAATACCTGTGTCAAGTTGATATAGCCAGCAGCTCGTCGGTTATTGGCGTCAGTTACAGTCATCATCTCAACAATGGCAAGCAAACGATGGGAGGATGATATCGCATACGCGATGACCCCTTTCAAATTGATTACTTGGCCCATTGGCGTTTGGCCGCTGCAAGTCTATAACTTTTATTCGCTATTACGCAGTATCGTGAGCTTCTTTCTTTCGGTATGCATCTTTTGAATGCGAGCACGATGATCATTGATACGCGATCGTTCGAAGACAACGTAAAACATTTTCACTGATCTTGGAACGCTTTAGACAAAATTTCCATATTGCGATAGTAGTATTAAATGTGCAAACTTCTCATTCTTTTGACATAAAGTGAAACGTTTTCTCAGCAATAATAATAAAATGAATAAATCATATAATATACTCGAATACGATCGTAAGTCATTGAATAATATCTAAAAGAATTTTTTTTGCTTGAATTTTACAATCCAATTATATATGTGCATATTTTTATTATTAAATAATATGAAATCAAACATTTGGGTTAATAATTATATTTAATGTTTTGCATTTTTATTGAAGAAATCTGAAAGTAATTACAATATTATTTATATATTCTGTATAAGAAATTAAAACATTTTCTATGCAGTTGTTTTTACAGACAAAGAGAAATAAATTGATAAATTGATAAATATATGAATACATAGATAAATAGATAGATAAATAGATATAGATAAATAGATACAGAAATAGATAGAGACATAAACATAAAAAGAAGCGAAGAAGAGGGAAAGAAATTATCATGTACATTTAAATGCAAATACTTATAATAATCTGTATAATATTCTCCGAATTAAAATCGAGATACATTGTTTCAAAAAGATGAAAATAATATACGGTATACATATAGGTCTTACTGGTGATCTTACCTTTCATTGAGATGTGTATGGGCTGCACTGACGTGGGGCAGAATGTGGATTGCATCATGTTAATCTGTAGCGCAACGCTTGCAGTGTTGAAGATACTATGGTTCCGCATTTATGCAAACAATTTAATTAACAACTATAAATCTGCTTTAAACGATTATCTGACGATTGAGGATATAGAAGAACGTATCATTATGCGAAAACATGCTTTTGCAGCAAGAATTGTTTCATTCCCTCAGCTGTGCTTCTGTTATTTTTGTAGTGTAGCGTTTATATTAACACCTTTTATCAATCATGATAAAACGAATCAGAACGTAACGGCCGAGGATATCGTATTGGAATATCCAATACCATCAAAATGTACTATGAAATACTTCCATGCTCCAATAAACATGTATAAAATATTTGTTATCATCCAATCTATGTCGTTGCTAACAGTGACTAATGCTAATATCGGTAATAATAATATTTATTTGTTGTGCAATATATTTACATATCTTTTGTTTCAAATCATATGAGTATATGGAAATTTTATACAAAAGTTAAGAATTTTCAATTTATATTTATATATTTCATATAATAAATATAAAATACATGTATAATTACATAATAACTTATATAATAAATAATAAATAAATAATAAATAGGTATAATAAATAATTAAAGCATAATGTTATTAAAATATATATATATTACTGTTTATTTATTCATTAATGCAATATATTCCGCTTTTTCATTTTATTTTTATTTTTTATATATAACATTTCTTCAGAACATGAATTTGCGTATTTTTATATGATGAAAGCTAATGACAATATGAGTTCGAGATATATTAATCTTCATTAGTGCTTTCGCAAATAATATTAATAGGAGATCATGCCTTTTAATTAATAGAAATTTTTATTAATTAATAGAAATGGGAGATTAAGTCTTTTTTGATTTTTAAGTAACATAAGGGGGAATAATTACATATATAGACTCATTACTCTCTCTCTCTCTCTCTCTGTTTATTGAATAAAGCTCACCATATCGTATACATTATTTATTGTATTACACATATTATTTATTTGTGCATTATAAAATATATGATATATATGGCAAAAATACGGCGTGTGTAAAAAAGATTATAAAATTATAATTATATTGAAAATGAATAGATAAATAAAAATAAAATATTTTAAGACAAAACTAAAAATTAAAGTGCAATTATATGAAAGAACACTGTATAACAATTATCTGTTATAGAAGCATTATAAAATATATCTTTTAATTACAATAATGAATACATTATTATTCTTTTGTATATTAATATATTTTTATTTTATAAAGGTAACGATGCATTATTTATCAACATTACATTACATGTCTGTGGTCAAGTGAAGATTCTAAAAACCCATTTCGCCAACTTAGATGTTGCATGCCCGCAAATCTGCGATCGTTTTAATAAACTTATACAGAGACATATTTACTTGATAGGAATGATTAGAAAACTTGCCGATGTTATTAGTTTTATTTTATTAGCAGAGCTCTTCATTACTAGCATAGGTTTATGCATAGTGGGTGAATATTAAATTATTTAATACCATTTCATAAAATATGTATAAATTAAGTTATATGTTAAAAATTATGTTATAAATTATATGTTATATAAATTATGTTATTTAAGAGAATGTATGTTCAGCAGGCAAATATTTTCTTTTCAGGATTTCGGTTCATCATAGCATTGAAATACAAAGATACTGTTATGTTGGGACAAAGCTTAATGGCACAAAGTATCTTTTTGATAAAGATAATAGTGTACAGCTTCATCGGAAATTACCTAAAGTCCCTAATGGAAGATATAGGTTATTCTATTTATCAATGTACTTGGCATAAATTTCCAATCAAATTGATGAAGAATCTAGTGTTCATTTTTATGCAAACAGAAGGTCCAGCCATGTTTCAAGCTGGGAATTTTATCGCGATTAATTTGTCAACTTTAGTAAACATTTTGAAGACTTCTTTTTCGTATCTGTCTGTACTTCGTATAATGATCGAGACATGAAATATAACATGTGTAAATAAAATATTTTTGCAAACTAGAAAAATATAACACATTTAAAAGAAAATATAAACAAAATATATAGTTTATTTAAATGTCTTATCATTAAAATTATTCATTATAATTGCATTAAATCATTATCAATTATTGCCTTTTATTATAGCAGAGAGATATAAAATCTTTTGGCATACAATTATCTGTTTGTATCGCATTATATTTTCTCAGTACGTTAACTGCGATGATCTACAATATAAAGAAAAGAGTGAACACTCTATGTATTTTCACTTTGGACAATTTGAAATTATAATATATAATCGAATAAATGTTGAGATGAAATAAAATGTAGTAAATGCGTATAAAGAGCAAAATGCACACAATTTCTTCTAACATTTTATACCAAAAAGGAACGATTGAGCGATGGACGACAATTTCGAAACTTTGTCATATAAATTTTTATTCAACGACAATTTTACGTAAAAGCGTAATCTGTATCTACATTTCATAATGCCTCAGGGGTATAAAAGCAGACTGATAAACATGTATATCTTTTATGTTAAGGAAAAAATAAATCGAAATATAGTATTTGCACATTGTGTCTATATAATATCGGTTATTTAGAAGCATTGAGTCAGTTTGATAAGCAAGTATCTCTTATGCAACATTCCTCATAAATAGAAAATAAGTCGATATATTTGTGTTAAATTGATATTACAAGTGGATCATCGATTATTAGCATCTGTTACAGATTGTCATTATCATGAGACATACAGATACATCATTGTCATTGTCATTGACAGTATCATGGCAATGATAAGCAAACTATAGATGGATGATAGTATTGCATACACGATATCTCCATTTAAATTGATTTTATGGCTCATTGACGTTTGGTCGCTGTTTAAAAATTTATAATTTCCTTTCACTATTACGCAGTATCTATTTTTCAATATGCTTCTTTTAAAAGCAAGGACGATAATCATTGACGCACATACGTTCGAAGACAATATAGAATCCTTTTTACGTTGATTTTGCAATTTAGATAAAATTTCGATATTACGATAGTAGTATTAAATGTACTCTCATTGATAATAGTCATTGAATTAATAGATATAGCATCTGGCGTTATATAGCATATTAATAGAATTCTGTAGCAGTGATGCTATTGCGTGTCATTTTCCGGGGTAGACAGCTCTGTCGGTCTCTCTCTTTCTTTCGTAATTGCAGGCTAACTAATTATTTTCTTTTAATTAAAGCAATTAAAGAAAACAACTGGAGAATTTTTTTTTATTGATTACATCCAAAATGAGAGCAATTTATACATGTATTGCAAAGATATATATTTTATGCACGAAAATTTTAATCTATGTTTTCTTAGTTTTTCTAGAATCTCAATTTATGGCACAGGTCTCAGTATGTTTACGGTGTACCATTTTTGAAATATTATCGTTTATCTCCAAACGTGGATTCTGATCAATTTCATCCTATATTTTCTTAGTCCTTCAAAGAGCGTGAACAAACTGTACAGGTATCGTATTTTTATGGATGATTTTTGAAAAATTTTATCTTATGGTTTCTTAATTACTCTATAATCTTTTAATATTTGCATATTTTAAGAAGCATCATTTTAAAAATATTAACGTTTACTCTTGAAATGGTTTTTAAAAAATCTTACATAGTAACTGGATCGTTTCGAAAATCTGTGAATTCAGATTCCCGATTGATGTTCATTATAATAAATGTACATTTTTGTGAAGTATGATTCTTATTTCTATTAAATAAATTTTTAGACATATTTAATAATTATGTATTGAATTTACGTATACAACAATCGAAAGATGAGATTTGTGATCGATGTACGTGAGGTGATCGCTTAAGCATTTGCGCATGCGTCGATAGGTGGGGAGAGATATTGCGTGGAAATCCGAAGGATATGGACTGACAACACGAAACCGAAAAATCAGATCGAGTAAGAGCATAAGTACGAGTATGATCAAGATTGCAAAAAATTAAGGGCGATTCCGATTACAATTACGAGTGCGAATGTGCTAGCGCGTGTATTGTGTATCAGTGTATGACAGTATTAATACTGGTACAATGTAAAATATTAATTTAATCTAGTTGATTTGGTTGAGCGATCGAGTGTTAATATCTTTACGAGTACAATTATATAATTAATTCACTACAATTAATAAATGCAGTAATAGCAATGAAATAATTTCATTTCGCATAAAGAACTTCAACAAATTACATGATTGATTATGTTAATCAAAAAAATTGTTTAAATTGATTTAATTTAAAAATTTTAATTATTTTTCAAATTTTTATTTCCCAGTTTTTTAATGATTAATTTTAAAAGATAAAAATAATTACATATAACATAATAACATATTTGTACATTGTGGTCTTTAGGTGTCTATTGATTATAATTCTCATGACTAAAGATTAATGGCATTGATATTTTTCTTTACTAAAATATGTGAAATGTGCCTAAAAATATATTAAAAATATAAAAAAAGTGCATTAAACGTGTATATATATCCTTCTTTCTTCAATCAAAATTATAGTCCTCTTCAAAATATAGAATCCTTACAAAAAGTAACATATCTCTAGCCAAAAAGATTTTTCACAAAACTAACATTAAAGAGAAAATATAAATTAATAGCGTGGAATATTACTGAAAAATTATAACAAAACTTATCATATTTAAAATTTCCTTTAAAAAAGAATAGAATTTTTACAAATATAAAATATAATATTTTTACAAAAATAAAATTTATTTAGTCAAAAAATCAATTCTTTAAAAAAATATTATTAAAGAAATATTAAAGAATTAATGATATGAAAAAGCATTGAAATCAAGAGAAACAAAATTTCCTAACATTGATATTATTTACTTATATTGCCTTCATAAATATATGAAGTGCAAAAAAAATTATGCGTTAATTTTATCCAGGAATATATATAGATGGACTCAGTATATATACACATATTTGGCTATAAGTACATATAGAAAAATTTTACACACACACAAATTATGTTTTCACATAATATTGTTTAACTTTTATATATAAAAATATTCATATGGTACGATGATATTGAAGCGATTATTAACACATTAGTTGCTAAAAAACGGAAAAAATATCCCTTAGTCTTACCTTTTTCCTATTTTCCCGTGAAATTGATTACCCCATATGTTATGGAAAATACGTAACATGCTTAGTCTGTCATATCTTATACGTCTACAACGCATTATATATTCTCAACACGTCAACTGTGATGACCCGCAATGTAAAAAAAAAGTGCAATGTATGTATTTTTAATTTTAACAGATTAAAACTATGCTATTTAATCGGACGGATATCGAAATGAAATTAAATGTATATATTCGTATGAATAAAATACACACAGTTTTTTTTCTAGCATTTCTCGTAATAAAAAGAAATAACTCGACGAACGATAATTTAGAAACTTTGTTGCATAAATTTTTGTTCAACGACAATTTTGTAAAAGCATAGTTTACGCATTTACATTTTATATCTTAAGTGAATAAAAGCAGACCGATAAGCACCTATACCTTCTATGTTGAATAAAAAATGAATCGAGATACCTGCGTTATGTCGACATACGATATAACATTGGTTATTTGGCTTCAGAAGCATAGAGACAGTTTGATAACCAAATATCTTTTACACAATACCTCTCATGAATAAAAAATTAGTCGGAATACCTGTGCTAAGTTGATATAGCCAGCAGATCGTCGGTTATTGGCGTCAGTTACAGTCATTATCTCAACAATGGCAAGCAAGCGATGGAAGGACGATATCGCATACGCGATGACCCCTATCAAATTGGTTACTTGGCCCATTGGCGTTTGGCCGCTGCAAGTCTATAACTTTTATTCGCTATTACGCAGTATCGTGAGCGTCTTTCTTTCGGTATGCACCTTTTGAATGCGAGCACGATGATCATTGACGCGCGATCGTTCGAAGACAGCATAGATCATTTTCTACGTTGATTTTGCAACGCCCGAGACAAAATTTCGATATTGCGATAGTAATTATAATTAAATAAACAAATTTTTCATTGACAATGTATATAGAGTGAAACGTGCCAGCAATAATAACACAATGGATAAATCATACATTATAATTAAATACGATCGTAAGTCATTGAAAAATATTTAAGAAGAACTTTCTTGCTTGAGTTTTGTAATTAATTTATGTATATTTTTAAGTAATATGGAATTAAATATTCAAACATATAATTACATTCAATATTTTGTATTCTTATAAAGAAGTCTAAAGATAAAATTGCAGCATTATTTTTTTATTTCAAAAAATTTTGTTTTATTTTATTTTAAAAAGTTAAAATATTTTCTCTGCACTAGATTTTATAGATAAATAGATAAATAAATAAACAGAATATTAATACAGAGGTATATAAATAGGTAGATAAATATATAAATAGATAAACATGAAAAAAGAAAAAGTAAGAGATTAGATAATTATCACATACACATTTATTTGCATTTAAATAGAAATATTTATAAAAATCAATCAAACTAAAATCGAGATATATTGTTTCTAAATATGAAACGTTACACATGAGGTAATATATTAACAGGCCATACAGATGTTTTTACCTCCTATTGAGATATATATGGGCTGCGCTAATGCGGAAAGGATTGTAGACTGCCTCATGTTAAGCTTTAGCGGATTACTTGCTGTGCTGAAGATAACATTTTATCGCATATATGCGAACAACTTAATTAACAATTACAAATCTGCTGTAAACGATTATATGACGATTAACAATGCAAAAGAACGCGATATCATGCGAAAACATGTTTTCCTATCAAGGATTGCTTCATTTCCCCTACTGTTCTGTTCTTATTATGCTTGTATAGCGTATACATTAGCACCTTTTATGAATCATGACGAAATAAATCAAAATGTAACGGATGAAAACATAATGTTGGAATATCCAGTGCCATCAAAATGTGCTATGAAATACTTTCATGTTCCAATAAGCATGCATAAAATATTTGTCATCATACAAGGAATTGCATTGCTAGCAGTGACTAATGCTAATAAAGGTAATATTTATGTGCGGCATCTTAATGGGTATGGTATTGCTAGTATAATAGTTATAGTAATTTAAGACAAAATTAAATATTTAGTTATTTAATTACTTATAAATATTTGAAATCAAAACTAAAAATCAAGATATAAATGTATTAAAATTATATTACGTAACAATATACAACAATTATCTGTGGTAAATTACATAAATAACAATGTACAATAATTATAAAACATTTTTAATTATATAACATTTTTAATAATTTTTAATTAGTAATAATTATTAATAATAATTATTATTATTTTTGTATATCATTGTATTTTTATTTCATAAAGGTAATGATGCACTATTTATCAACATTACATTACATGTTTGTGGCCAAATGAAAATTCTAAGGTCCCATTTCGCCAATTTAGATGTTACAAGTCCGCAAATATATGATAATTTCAAGAAACTTATACAGAGACATATTTACTTGATAGGATTGATCAGGAAAATTGTCGATGTTATAAGTTATACTTTGTTACTAGAGCTCTTAATTACTAGCATATGTTTATGCATAATGGGTGAATATTAAACTATTTAATATCATTTCGCAAAACATGTATTATAAGTTGTATAAGACAATTTATATTCAATAGGCAAATAATATATTATATCTTCTTTTTAGGATTTCAATTCCTTATAGCAATGAAAGAAAAAGATACTGCTAAGATGGGACAAAGCTTAATGATACAAATTGTTTATTTGGTATCGCTAGCAGGGTACAGCTTTATCGGAAGATATATAAAATCCCAAATGGAAGACATAGGATACTCCATTTATCAAATTGCCTGGTATGAATTTCCTATGAAACTGAAGAGGAATCTAGTCTTCATCATTATGCAAGCAGAAGGTCCAGCCATGCTTCAAGCTGGGAATTTTGTTGTGGTAAATTTATCAACTTTAGTAAACATTTTGAAGACCTCTTTTTCGTATCTGTCTGTACTTCGTATAATGCTCGAGATATGAAATATAACATGTGTAAATAGAATATTTTTACAAACTAGAAATTTATAACACATTTTTAACAAAATAAGATATAAATAAAATATATAGTTTATTTAAATGTCTTATCAATAAAATTATTAATTATAATCGCATTGAATTATTATCAATCGTTGCATTATATTATAGCTGAGAACTATAAAATTTTTTCATATACAATATTATTTACCTATATCGCATTATATTTTCTCAGTATATCAACTGTAATGACGTACAATATAAAGAAAAGAATGAGTTATGCATTATGCATTTTCACTTTGGACAATTTGAAACTATAATATTTAATTGAACGAATATCGAGGTGAACCAAAATGTAGTAAATGCGTATGAACAAAACGCAAACGGTCTTTTGTAACATTTTATGCCATAAAAATGAATGTTAAACAACGGATGATAGTTTTAGAAACTTTGTCGTATAAATTTGTATTTAACGACAATTTTAAAAAGTAAAAAATGCAGCTTGCATCTACATTTTATAGTGTCTTAGGAATATAAAAGGCAGACTGATAAACATGTATATCTTTTGAATAATAAAAATGTTGAATAAAAAAAGGAATCGAATAATTGTACATTGTGTCCATATAACATCGTCGGTTATTTGGCTTTAGGAACATCTAGACAATTTGATAAACAAATATCTCTTATGTAGTATGCCTCACGAATAAAAAAGGAATCGATGTACCTGTCAAGTTGATATACCGGGCAGATCATCGGTTATTAGTATCAGTTACAGCCCTTATCACAATGGCAAACAAATGATGGACAGACGATATCGCACACGCGATGACTCCTTTCAAATTGATTACCTCTATTGCCACATGGTTATTGCAAGTTTATGACACTTATTCGCTATTGCATTGTGCTTTAGGTACTTGTTGTGCAATAAGTATCTTTTGGAATTTGATCATCATTGATATCATCGCGATTGATCGAAGGTAATGAAGAACATTTTCAATTGATATAACAACGTTTTGAAAAAAATTTCACGAGAATTTTTAAAATTTTATATCTTCAATTTTTGATAATGTATATAGCAAAATGCTTTATAACATTGTGGTGAGTTATAAATAAGTACGATAAGCAATTGAAAAATTTTACAAATAAGAAAAAGATTTCTTTGTTAAGTTTTATGATTTATGTGTTTTTTTCTTGTGT
Organism: Camponotus vicinus; assembly: GCF_025532165.1. Lineage (NCBI taxonomy): Eukaryota > Metazoa > Arthropoda > Insecta > Hymenoptera > Formicidae > Camponotus > Camponotus vicinus. The sequence goes on from NW_028141945.1 coordinate 11,471,640, forward strand.
AAAGATAATATGGCCATTTTCGGGAAAAATTATATAAAGCATGCATATATTATGTATTTCATGATTTCATCATAGCAATTTGAATCTCAATATGTGAAATAAATTACATAAATAATATGTTACAAAATATTACGTAAATTCTAAATAATATTAACTTTCGTTGAATTTTTTTGTATTCTATATATCGTCGCGAAAAAATTTTCTATTTACGTTTTATTATACAGATATTATTTTAATAATATACATTTTTTATACAGTCGCGTAGCTGGCTGGATTCATCGTAATTAATTTGTCAACTGTAAGCATTTTAAAAATCTCTTTTCGATATTTGTCTATACTTCGTATAATGTTCGAAATGTGAAATCTAAAAAATCTTTGCGAATGAAATAAATCTGCAAATAATAAATATTGTATATGTTTGAAATACGATGGCACGTTAATAAACTTATCATCCATAGTAATCTGCTTGTGCTCTAGAAAATCAATATTTCCTATGCAATATCAATAATCTATATACTTGAAATTATTATTTTATGATTAATAAATAAATATTATAAATTAATATTTTAAATTAAATTAATATTTTATTATACTAAATTAATTTATACTAAATTAATATTTTCTTATATTGCGCATTTGAAAATTTTCTGACATGAATTACTTAGCCGTGTCGTATAATTCTCTATTAGTTAATTTTAATTGTCTATTAAATAAAAAAAATAAATTATTTGCTTATATTTTCACTCTTCAATAAATTGAATCTATATTATTTTTCATTGGCCGAACGAATATTGAGGCTTTCTAATATTTTGCTCAAAAGAATACAAGTAGTTGTTCGAGATAACAATTTAGAAATTGTATTCTATAAATTTTTACTCTGTGGCAATTTTACATAAGAGCGTAGTTATTTGCATTTTGCCATAATGCTTCTTCAAGAATATAGAGATAGACTGATAAGCATGTATACAAGCCTGCTTGGTGTTGAATAAAAAATGAGCTGCAATACCTGCATCTGTCGATATAGTAAGTATCAGTTATTGGCAGTTAGAGTCATTATCTCGATACAATGGCAAGCGAACGATGGAAGGATGATATCGCGTACGCTATGACCCCTTTCAAATTGATTTCTTGGCCCATTGGTGTTTGGCCATTGCAAGTCTATAACTTTCATTCGCTATTACGCAGTATCTTGAGCACCTGTTTCGCGGTATGCACTTTTTGAATGCGAATACGATGATCATTGACGCGCGATCGTTCGAAGACAACGTAAAACATTTTCGCTGATCTTGGAACGCTGTAGACAAAATTTCGATATTGCGATAGTAGTATTAGATGTACAAATTCCTCATTCTCTTGACACAACGTGAATCATTTTGCCAGCATTAATAACAAAATGGATAAGTCATACAATATACTCGAATACGATCGTAAGTCATTGAAAAATATCTAAGAGAAACTTTTATCTTGAATTTTACAATTCAATTATATATATATAAATATTTTTATATATATTTAAGTATTTATGAAATTAAACGTTTAAGTTAATAATTATATTTAACGTTTTGCATTTTCATTAAAGAAATTTGAAAGTAATTACAATATTATTTATATATTCTATGTTGGAAATTAAAACATTTTCTATGCAGTTGGTTCTACAGATAAAAAGAATTAAATTGATAAATATATGGATACATAGACAGATAGATAGATAAATAGGTAGAGATATAGGCATAAAAAGAAGAGAAGAAGAGGGAGAAAAATTATCATGCACATTTGTATTTAAATACAAATACTTACAATAATCTGTCGAATTAAAATCGAAACACATTGTTTCAAAAAGTATGAAAATAATATATGAAATAACATATCAATAGGTCTTTGTAGTGATCTTACCTTTCATTGAGATGTACATGGGCTGTACTAACGCAGGACAGAATGTGGATTGCATTATGTTAAGCTGTAGCGGAACGCTTGCAGTGTTAAAGATATTATGGTTCCGTATTTATGCAAACAATTTAATTAATAATTATAAATCTGCTTTAAATGATTATCTGACGATTGAGGACATAGAAGAACGTACCATTATGCGAAAACACGCTTTTGCAGCAAGAATTGTTTCATTCCCTCTGCTGTGCTTCTCTTATTTTTGTTGTATAGTGTATACGTTAACACCTTTTATAAATCATGATGAAAAGAATCAGAACGTAACGGCTGAGGATATCGTATTAGAATATCCAATACCATCAAAATGTACTATGAAATACTTTCATGCTCCAATAAACATGTATAAAATATTTGTCATCATCCAAGCTATTTCGCTGCTAACAGTGACTAATGCTAATATCGGTAATATCTATTTATTGTGCAATGTATTTATGTATTTTTCTTTTAAATCGTATAAGTGTGTGGAAATTTAAAAAAAAGATTAAGAAATTTCAATTTACATTTATATATTTTACATAATAAATATAAAATACATATATAATTACATAATATCTTATATAATAAATAATAAATAAATAATAAATACATAATAAGTAATTAAAGCATAATATTATTAATATAAATATATATATATATATATATATATATAATTATTATATAAATATATAAATATAAATAAATAAATAAAAATATATATATATATATATATATATATATTAATTTGCATTATAGCTTTCGCAAATAATATAAATAGGAAATTATGTTTTTTGATTTTTAAGTAACATATATAAGGGGAAATATTTACTTATATAGATTCATTAGTCTCTGTTTGTTAAATAAAGCTCACTATAATAATTCACAAAAACCATACCGTACACATTATTTATTGTATTACACATATTACTTAATTGTGCACTATAAAATATATGATATATAAGACATTGCAAAAATACGGCGTAAGAATGATTATAAAATTATAATTATATTGAAAATGAAATAGATAAATAAAAATCAAATAAACGAAACTAAAAATTAAAACGCAGTTACATCAAAGGACAATATACAATAATTATCTGTTTGGGAAGCATTATAAAATATATCTTTTAATTACAATAATGCATATATTATTATTCTTTTGTATATTAATAAATTTTTATTTCATAAAGGTAACGATGCATTATTTATCAACATTACATTACATGTCTGTGGTCAAGTGAAGATTCTAAAAACCCATTTCGCCAACTTAGATGTTGCATGCCCGCAAATCTGCGATCATTTTAATAAACTTATACAGAGACATATTTACTTGATAGGAATGATTAGAAAACTTGCCGATGTTATTAGTTTTATTTTATTAGTAGAGCTCTTCATTATTAGCGTGTGTTTATGCATAATGGGTGAATATTAAATTATTTAATACCATTTCGCAAAATATGTATTATAAATTAAGTTATTTAAGAGAATGTATATTCAGCAGGCAAATACATATTTTCTTTTCAGGATTTCAGTTCATCATAGCACTGAAAAACAGAGATACTGTTATGATGGGACAAAGTTTAATGGCACAAACTGTTTTTTTGATAACGCTGTCAGTGTATAGTTACATCGGAAGATATCTGAAGTCACAAATGGAAGATATAGGCCATTCTATTTATCAAAATGCTTGGTATGCATTTCCTGTTAAATTGACGAGGAATCTAGTGTTCATTTTTATGCAAACAGAAGGTCCAGCCATGTTTCAAGCTGGGAATTTTATCGCGATTAATTTGTCAACTTTAGTAAACATTTTGAAGACTTCTTTTTCGTATCTCTCTGTACTTCGTATAATGGTCGATACTTGAAATATTACAAGCGTAAATAAAATATTTTTTCAAGATATAAAATATTTACATGTTTACTAAAATAAAATTTTCAATAAAATATATAGTTTATTCAAGTGTTTTATTACACATATTATTTACTTGTGCATTATAAAATATATGATATATATGGCAAAAATACGGCGTGTGTAAAAAAGATTATAAAATTATAATTATATTGAAAATGAATAGATAAATAAAAATAAAATATTTTAAGATAAAACTAAAAATTAAAGTGCAATTATATGAAAGAACACTGTATAACAATTATCTGTTATAGAAGCATTATAAAATATATCTTTTAATTACAATAATGAATACATTATTATTCTTTTGTATATTAATATATTTTTATTTTATAAAGGTAATGATGCATTATTTATCAACATTACATTACATGTCTGTGGTCAAGTGAAGATTCTAAAAACCCATTTCGCCAACTTAGATGTCGCATGCCCGCAAATATGCGATCATTTTAATAAACTTATACAGAGACATATTTACTTGATAGGAATGATTAGAAAACTTGCCGATGTTATTAGTTTTATTTTATTAGCAGAGCTCTTCATTACTAGCATAGGTTTATGCATAGTGGGTGAATATTAAATTATTTAATACCATTTCATAAAATATGTATAAATTAAGTTGTTACATCCGGTGGACTCCACGATTCTTTTCTTTCCTCGAAACGATTTCGTGGAAGAAAGAAATCAAGGATCGACTTGTATTTGGAATGTAAAGCGATTCTTCTTAGGAATAAAGATAACGCGTAGAAGAACGCAACCTAACCCGCGTGTATCGCCATTAAACTTTAATAAATTTAATTCAGATTAAGACAAGATTTCTTGTCTTTTGCAACGTGATATCTACGTTAAATTTGAGAACGTACGATCTATCGAAAAATTCATTTCTCCTTCAAGCAATTACAGCAATACATCAAAAGTCATCGAACAAGGTAATGATAACTATTTTTTGACGTTATGTGAAAACAGATCTCGGGAAGTCAGAGGGACAGTGTGTCAAAGGAAATTCGTGAAAAGAGAGGGGTTTTTAGTGGGTAGGGAGTACCGAGTTGGTAATTCGACTTGGTACTCGAGTCCCACATAACTCACTGGATCGACCGGTGGGTATGCATAAAATGCATTTTCCCCTCTCTCGTAAAAAAAAAAAAAAAAAAAAAAATTACAGGTGAGTGAGCGAATGAGAGAGAGACAGACAGACAGACAGACAGAGAGAGAATGTATGTGTTCGCATGTGTGTCTGTATGTGTATAGCGACCAGCTGATCGCAGCAGGCGGCCCGCGTAAGCACCCGCGTCTGACGGTGAATCGCGCCACCCTTGGCTGCCTCTTGTATTCGACCCGTCATACGTTAACTACTTCCTTTAATAATTCAAAAACTAAGCTTCGGACGAAATTTTGCCAAAGGAAAAATCGTCTTAGAATTGATTTAAGAATGTGTCATTTCAGGGACAAGGGGGTTATTTTGAATCACCCTGTATATATATAATTACTTCTTCAAATTGTGATCGGATATATTTCAAATGAAAGGATTGAACGATAAATAAATCTTGAAGATCGTTTCTTGATAGAAACCTAATATACCTGATCGATCATCTGTCTTCATTAATAATTACCGTATCTAAATCGCGTATCTTCAATTTTATTAGTGTCGCCTCGCAATTCGCGGTCAAACATAAAGCGTTGGCGGAATCGCCGTGAATCTCCGTAAGACGATTCGTGAACAATTCCTTATTTCTCTTTATTAGCTCTTTCTGATTTATTTACCGAGAATTTATATTGTTTTCTATCTTTATATCTCGTTTCAGCCCTTCTTTATATATATCTTTTCATTTCTACTTTTTCTTTACTCCCTTTCGTTTTCTTTTAATTTCCCATCCTTATATTATAATTTTTATTATTATCTTTTATTTTCTCTTTATATTATTTTCCTTTGAATTATCATTACTTTTGGGAGAAACCGTTGAAATAGATGAATAATTTTCGAACTTAGACTTGGCGAATCTCTTAACTTAATTTTATTATTGTATTTTAATTTAGACCTGTGTTTCAGCGAATTTAGAAAATTTCAATTCTAACTATAACACATATGCGCAAGCGACGAATTCTATACTTCCCTTAATGAGTAAGCGTTATTCATATTTTTATTACACATTCACTTTTTATTTTGTTTTATTTCTTATATTAATTATATGTATATTGTATTAACCAGTCAGAATTTAATTCTTAACGTACATTCTTCCCTGTATATTCTGACTGATAACCTCCGAATGATTATAACACCCGCGAGAATATATACATACACACACAGATACCCACTCACGCATACCTACAACTGCTAAGATGTATTTTTCTTTCATTATTTTTTTTTATAATATATGTATTTTTAATTTAATGTATAATTTAATTATTTAAACCGTTCTCTTCCCTAAATCCTGAGATCGCACTAGGTCCCATCCCGCGTAACAAGGATTAAATTCCTTTACTGAAAAGGGGCCACCGAACGAATAGGCTTAAAAACACAGCGTTAAAGAGACGGTCGCTGACCTGTGTCAGGCCCTTCACATTCGTTCGACCCGATCCATACACACGCTCGAATAAAGTGTGTCACGGGGTAAGTAAGTTGCGTCCTTCCATACGGCCCATCCATTCCAGGGTCTGGACGTAACAAAGTTATATGTTAAAAATTAAGTTATAAATTATGTTATAAATTATATGTTATATAAATTATGTTATTTAAGAGAATGTATGTTCAGCAGGCAAATATTTTCTTTTCAGGATTTCGGTTCATCATAGCATTGAAATACAGAGATACTGTTATGTTGGGACAAAGCTTAATGGCACAAAGTATCTTTTTGATAAAGATAATAGTGTACAGCTTCATCGGAAATTACTTAAAGTCCCTAATGGAAGATATAGGTTATTCTATTTATCAATGTACTTGGCATAAATTTCCAATCAAATTGATGAAGAATCTAGTGTTCATTTTTATGCAAACAGAAGGTCCAGCCATGTTTCAAGCTGGGAATTTTATCGCGATTAATTTGTCAACTTTAGTAAACATTTTGAAGACCTCTTTTTCGTATCTGTCTGTACTTCGTATAATGATCGAGACATGAAATATAACATGTGTAAATAAAATATTTTTGCAAACTAGAAATATATAACACATTTAAAAGAAAATATAAACAAAATATATAGTTTATTTAAATGCCTTATCATTAAAATTATTAATTATAATTGCATTAAATCATTATCAATTATTGTCTTTTATTATAGCAGAGAGATATAAAATCTTTTGGCATACAATTATCTGTTTGTATCGCATTATATTTTCTCAATACGTTAACTGCGATGATCTACAATATAAAGAAAAGAGTGAACACGCTATGTATTTTCACTTTGGACAATTTGAAATTATAATATATAATCGAATAAATGTTGAGATGAAATAAAATGTAGTAAATGCGTATACAGAGCAAGATGCACACAATTTCTTCTAACATTTTATACCAAAAAGGAATGGTTGAGCGATGGACGACAATTTCGTCGAAACTTTGTCATATAAATTTTTATTCAACGACAATTTTACGTAAAAGCGTAATCTGTATCTACATTTCATGTATGTATAATGCCTCAGGGGTATAAAAGCAGACTGATAAACATGTATATCTTTTATGTTAAGAAAAAAATAAATCGAAATATAGTATTTGCACATTGTGTCTATATAATATCGGTTATTTAGAAGCATTGAGTCAGTTTGATAAGCAAATATCTCTTATGTAACATTCCTCATAAATAGAAAATATGTCGATATATTTGTGTTAAATTGATATTACAAGTGGATCATCGATTATTAGCATCTGTTACAGATTGTCATTATCATGAGACATACAGATACATCATTGTCATTGTCATTGACAGTATCATGGCAATGATAAGCAAACTATAGATGGATGATAGTATTGCATACACGATATCTCTATTTAAATTGATTTTATGGCTCATTGATGTTTGGTCGCTGTTTAAAAATTTATAATTTCCTTTCACTATTACGCAGTATCTATTTTTCAATATGCTTCTTTTAAAAGCAAGGACGATAATCATTGACGCGCATTCGTTCGAAGACAATATAGAATCCTTTTTACGTTGATTTTGCAATCTAGATAAAATTTCGATATTACGATAGTAGTATTAAATGTACTCTCATTGATAATAGTCATTGAATTAATAGATAGATATAGCATCTGGCGTTATATAGCATATTAATAGAATTATGTAGCAGTGATGCTATTGCATGTCATTTTCCGGGGTGGACAGCTCTGTCAGTCTCTCTCTTTCTTTCGTAATTGCAGGCTAACTAATTATTTTCTTTTAATTAAAGCAATTAAAGAAAACAACTGGAGAATTTTTTTTTATTGATTACATCCAAAATGAGAGCAATTTATACATGTATTGCAAAGATATATATTTTATGCACGAAAATTTTAATCTATGTTTTCTTAGTTTTTCTAGAATCTCAATTTATGGCACAGGTCTCAGTATGTTTACGGTGTACCATTTTTGAAATGTTATCGTTTATCTACAAACGTGGATTCTGATCAATTTCATCCTATATTTTCTTAGTCCTTCAAAGAGCGTCAACAAACTGTACAAGTATCGTATTTTTATGGATGATTTTTGAGAAATTTTATCTTATGGTTTCTTAATTACTCTATAATCTTTTAATATTTGCATATTTTAAGAAGCATCATTTTAAAAATATTAACGTTCACTCTTGAAGTGGTTTTTAAAAAATCTTACATAGTAACTGGATCGTTTCGAAAATCTGTGAATTCAGATTCCCTATTGATGTTCATTATAATAAATGTACATTTTTGTGAAGTATGATTCTTATTTCTATTAAATAAATTTTTAGACATATTTAATAATTATGTATTGAATTTATGTATACAACAACCGAAAGATGAGATTTGTGATCGATATACGTGAGGTGATCGCCTAAGCATTTGCGCAAGCGTCAATAGGTGGGGAGAGATATTGCGTGGAAATCCGAAGGATATGGACTGGCAACACGAAACCGAAAAATCAGATCGAGTAAGAGCATAAGTACGAGTATGATCAAGATTGCAAAAAATTAAGGGCGATTCCGATTACAATTACGAGTGCGAATGTGCTAGCGCGTGTATTGTGTATCAGTGTATGACAGTATTAATACTGGTACAATGTAAAATATTAATTTAATCTAGTTGATTTGGTTGAGTGATCGAGTGTTAATATCTTTACGAGTACAATTATATAATTAATTCACTACAATTAATAAATGCAGTAATAGCAATGAAATAATTTCATTTCGCATAAAGAACTTCAACAAATTACATGATTGATTATGTTAATCAAAAAAATTGTTTAAATTGATTTAATTTAAAAATTTTAATTATTTTTTAAATTTATATTCACCAGTTTTTTAATGATTAATTTTAAAAGATAAAAATAATTACATATAACATAATAACATGTTTGTACATTGTGGTCTTTAGGTGTCTATTGATTATAATTCTCATGACTAAAGATTAATGGCATTGATATTTTTCTTTACTAAAATATGTGAAATGTGCCTAAAAATATATTAAAAATATAAAAAAAGTGCATTAAACGTGTATATATATCCTTCTTTCTTCAATCAAAATTATAGTCCTCTTCAAAATATAGAATCCTTACAAAAAGTAACATATCTCTAGCCAAAAAGATTTTTCACAAAAATAACATTAAAAAGAAATTATAAATTAATAGCGTGGAAAATTACTGAAAAATTATAACAAAACTTATCATATTTAAAATTTCCTTTAAAAAAGAATAGAATTTTTACAAATATAAAATATAATATTTTTACAAAAATAAAATTTATTTAGTCAAAAAATCAATTCTTTAACAAAATATTATTAAAGAAATATTAAAGAATTAATGATATGAAAAAGCATTGAAATCAAGAGAAACAAAATTTCCTAACATTGATATTATTTACTTATATTGCCTTCATAAATATATGAAGTGCAAAAAAAATTATGCGTTAATTTTATCCAGGAATATATATAGATGAACTCAGTATATATACACATATTTGGCTATTAGTACATATAGAAAAATTTTACACACACACAAATTATGTTTTCACATAATATTGTTTAACTTTTATATATAAAAATATTCATATGGTACGATGATATTGAAGCGATTATTAACACATTAGTTGTTAAAAGACGGAAAAAATATCCATTAGTCTTACCTCTTTCCTTTTTTCCCGTGAAATCGATTACCCCATATGTTATGGAAAATACGTAACATGCTTAGTCTGTCATATCTTATACGTCTACAACGCATTATATATTCTCAACACGTCAACTGTGATGACCCGCAATGTAAAAAAAGTGCAATGTATGTATTTTTAATTTTAACAGATTAAAACTATGCTATTTAATCGGACGGATATCGAAATGAAATTAAATGTATATATTCGTATGAATAAAATACACACAGTTTTTTTTCTAGCATTTCTCGTAATAAAAAGAAATAACTCGACGAACGATAATTTAGAAACTTTGTTGCATAAATTTTTGTTCAACGACAATTTTGTAAAAGCATAGTTTACGCATTTACATTTTATATCTTAAGTGAATAAAAGCAGACCGATAAGCACCTATACCTTCTATGTTGAATAAAAAATGAATCGAGATACCTGCGTTATGTCGATATACGATATAACATTGGTTATTTGGCTTCAGAAGCATAGAGACAGTTTGATAACCAAATATCTTTTACACAATACCTCTCATGAATAAAAAATTAGTCGGAATACCTGTGCTAAGTTGATATAGCCAGCAGATCGTCGGTTATTGGCGTCAGTTACAGTCATTATCTCAACAATGGCAAGCAAGCGATGGAAGGACGATATCGCATACGCGATGACCCCTATCAAATTGGTTACTTGGCCCATTGGCGTTTGGCCGCTGCAAGTCTATAACTTTTATTCGCTATTACGCAGTATCGTGAGCGTCTTTCTTTCGGTATGCACCTTTTGAATGCGAGCACGATGATCATTGACGCGCGATCGTTCGAAGACAGCATAGATCATTTTCTACGTTGATTTTGCAACGCCCGAGACAAAATTTCGATATTGCGATAGTAATTATAATTAAATAAACAAATTTTTCATTGACAATGTATATAGAGTGAAACGTGCCAGCAATAATAACACAATGGATAAATCATACATTATAATTAAATACGATCGTAAGTCATTGAAAAATATTTAAGAAGAACTTTCTTGCTTGAGTTTTGTAATTAATTTATGTATATTTTTAAGTAATATGGAATTAAATATTCAAACATATAATTACATTCAATATTTTGTATTCTTATAAAGAAGTCTAAAGATAAAATTGCAGCATTATTTTTTTATTTCAAAAAATTTTGTTTTATTTTATTTTAAAAAGTTAAAATATTTTCTCTGCACTAGATTCTATAGATAAATAGATAAATAAATAAACAGAATATTAATACAGAGGTATATAAATAGGTAGATAAATATATAAATAGATATACATGAAAAAAGAAAAAGTAAGAGATTAGATAATTATCACATACACATTTATTTGCATTTAAATAGAAATATTTATAAAAATCAATCGAACTAAAATCGAGATATATTGTTTCTAAATATGAAACGTTACACATGAGGTAATATATTAACAGGCCACAGTGATGTTTTTACCTCCTATTGAGATATATATGGGCTGCGCTAATGCGGAAAGGATTGTAGACTGCCTCATGTTAAGCTTTAGCGGATTACTTGCTGTGCTGAAGATAACATTTTATCGCATATATGCGAACAACTTAATTAACAATTACAAATCTGCTGTAAACGATTATATGACGATTAACAATGCAAAAGAACGCGATATCATGCGAAAACATGTTTTCCTATCAAGGATTGCTTCATTTCCCCTACTGTTCTGTTCTTATTATTCTTGCATAGCGTATACATTAGTACCTTTTATGAATCATGGCGAAATAAATCAAAATGTAACGGATGAAAACATAATGTTGGAATATCCAGTGCCATCAAAATGTGCTATGAAATACTTTCATGTTCCAATAAGCATGCATAAAATATTTGTCATCATACAAGGAATTGCATTGGTAGCAGTGACTAATGCTAATAAAGGTAATATTTATGTGTTGTGCGGCATCTTAATGGGTATGGTATTGCTAGTATAATAGTTATGATAATTTAAGACAAAATTAAATATTTAGTTATTTAATTATTTATAAATATATTTGAAATTTGAAATATTTAAAATTTGAAATATTTAAAAATATTTGAAATCAAAACTAAAAATCAAGATATAATTGTATTAAAATTATATTACGTAACAATATACAACAATTATCTGTGGCAAATTACATAAATAATAATGTACAATAATTATAAAACATTTTTAATAATTTTTAATGATTAATAATTATTATTAATAATAATTATTATTTTTGTATATCATTGTATTTTTATTTCATAAAGGTAATGACGCACTATTTATCAACATTACATTACATGTTTGTGGCCAAATGAAAATTCTAAGGTCCCATTTCGCCAATTTAGATGTTACAAGTCCGCAAATCTATGATAATTTCAAGAAACTTATACAGAGACATATTTACTTGATAGGATTGATCAGGAAAATTGTTGATGTTATAAATTATACTTTGTTACTAGAGCTCTTAATTACTAGCATATGTTTATGCATAATGGGTGAATATTAAACTATTTAATATTATGTCGCAAAACATGTATTATAAGTTGTATAAGACAATTTATATTCAATAGACAAATAATATATTATATCTTCTTTTTAGGATTTCAATTCCTTATAGCAATGAAAGAAAAAGATACTGCTAAGATGGGACAAAGCTTAATGATACAAATTGTTTATTTGGTATCGCTAGCAGGGTATAGCTTTATCGGAAGATATATAAAATCCCAAATGGAAGACATAGGATACTCCATTTATCAAATTGCCTGGTATGAATTTCCTATGAAACTGATGAGGAATCTAGTCTTCATCTTTATGCAAGCAGAAGGTCCAGCCATGCTTCAAGCTGGGAATTTTGTTGTGGTAAATTTGTCAACTTTAATAAACATTTTGAAGACCTCTTTTTCATATCTGTCTGTACTTCGTATAATGCTCGAGATATGAAATATAATATGTGTAAATAGAATATTTTTACAAACTAGAAATTTATAACACATTTTTAACAAAATAAGATATAAATAAAATATATAGTTTATTTAAATGTCTTATCAATAAAATTATTAATTATAATCGCATTGAATTATTATCAATCGTTGCATTATATTATAGCTGAGAACTATAAAATTTTTTCATATACAATATTATTTACCTATATCGCATTATATTTTCTCAGTATATCTACTGTAATGACGTACAATATAAAGAAAAGAATGAGTTACGCATTATGCATTTTCACTTTGGACAATTTGAAACTATAATATTTAATTGAACGAATATCGAGGTGAACCAAAATGTAGTAAATGCGTATGAACAAAACGCAAACGGTCTTTTGTAACATTTTATGCCATAAAAATGAATGTTAAACAACGGATGATAGTTTTAGAAACTTTGTCGTATAAATTTGTATTTAACGACAATTTTAAAAAGTAAAAAATGCAGCTTGCATCTACATTTTATAGTGTCTTAGGAATATAAAAAGCAGACTGATAAACATGTATATCTTTTGAATAATAAAAATGTTGAATAAAAAAAGGAATCGAATAATTGTACATTGTGTCCATATAACATCGTCGGTTATTTGGCTTTAGGAACATCTAGACAATTTGATAAACAAATATCTCTTATGTAGTATGCTTCACGAATAAAAAAGGAATCGATGTACCTGTCAAGTTGATATACTGGGCAGATCATCGGTTATTAGTATCAGTTACAGCCATTATCACAATGGCAAACAAATGATGGACAGACGATATCGCACACGCGATGACTCCTTTCAAATTGATTACCTCTATTGCCACATGGTTATTGCAAGTTTATGACACTTATTCGCTATTGCATTGTGCTTTAGGTACCTGTTGTGCAATAAGTATCTTTTGGAATTCGATCATCATTGATATCATCGCGATTGATCGAAGGTAATGAAGAACATTTTCAATTGATATAACAACGTTTTGAAAAAAATTTCACGAGAATTTTTAAAATTTTATATCTTCAATTTTTGATAATGTATATAGCAAAATGCTTTATAACATTGTGGTGACTTATAAATAAGTACGATAAGCAATTGAAAAATTTTACAAATAAGAAAAAGATTTCTTTGTTAAGTTTTATGATTTATGTGTTTTTTTCTTGTGTAAACATAATATGGCCATTTTCGGGAAAAATTATATAAAGCATGCATATATTATGTATTTCATGATTTCATCATAGCAATTTGAATCTCAATATGTGAAATAAATTACATAAATAATATGTTACAAAATATTACGTAAATTCTAAATAATATTAATTTTCGTTGAATTTTTTTGTATTCTATATATCGTCGCGAAAAAATTTTCTATTTACGTTTTATTATACAGATATTATTTTAATAATATACATTTTTTATACAGTCGCGTAGCTGGCTGGATTCATCGTAATTAATTTGTCAACTGTAAGCATTTTAAAAATCTCTTTTCGATATTTGTCTATACTTCGTATAATGTTCGAAATGTGAAATCTAAAAAATCTTTGCGAATGAAATAAATCTGCAAATAATAAATATTGTATATGTTTGAAATACGATGGCACGTTAATAAACTTATCATCCATAGTAATCTGCTTGTGCTCTAGAAAATCAATATTTCCTATGCAATATCAATAATCTATATACTTGAAATTATTATTTTATGATTAATAAATAAATATTATAAATAAATATTTTAAATTAAATTAATATTTTATTATACTAAATTAATTTATACTAAATTAATATTTTCTTATATTGCGCATTTGAAAATTTTCTGACATGAATTACTGAGCCGTGTCGTATAATTCTCTATTAGTTAATTTTAATTGTCTATTAAATAAAAAAAATAAATTATTTGCTTATATTTTCACTCTTCAATAAAATGAATCTATATTATTTTTCATTGGCCGAACGAATATTGAGGCTTTCTAATATTTTGCTCAAAAGAATACAAGTAGTTGTTCGAGATAACAATTTAGAAATTGTATTCTATAAATTTTTACTCTGTGGCAATTTTACATAAGAGCGTAGTTATTTGCATTTTGCCATAATGCTTCTTCAAGAATATAGAGATAGACTGATAAGCATGTATACAAGCCTGCTTGGTGTTGAATAAAAAATGAGCTGCAATACCTGCATCTGTCGATATAGTAAGTATCAGTTATTGGCAGTTAGAGTCATTATCTCGATACAATGGCAAGCGAACGATGGAAGGATGATATCGCGTACGCTATGACCCCTTTCAAATTGATTTCTTGGCCCATTGGTGTTTGGCCATTGCAAGTCTATAACTTTCATTCGCTATTACGCAGTATCTTGAGCACCTGTTTCGCGGTATGCACTTTTTGAATGCGAATACGATGATCATTGACGCGCGATCGTTCGAAGACAACGTAAAACATTTTCGCTGATCTTGGAACGCTGTAGACAAAATTTCGATATTGCGATAGTAGTATTAGATGTACAAATTCCTCATTCTCTTGACACAACGTGAATCATTTTGCCAGCAATAATAACAAAATGGATAAGTCATACAATATACTCGAATACGATCGTAAGTCATTGAAAAATATCTAAGAGAAACTTTTATCTTGAATTTTACAATTCAATTATATATATATAAATATTTTTATATATATTTAAGTATTTATGAAATTAAACGTTTAAGTTAATAATTATATTTAACGTTTTGCATTTTCATTAAAGAAATTTGAAAGTAATTACAATATTATTTATATATTCTATGTTGGAAATTAAAACATTTTCTATGCAGTTGGTTCTACAGATAAAAAGAATTAAATTGATAAATATATGGATACATAGACAGATAGATAGATAAATAGGTAGAGATATAGGCATAAAAAGAAGAGAAGAAGAGGGAGAAAAATTATCATGCACATTTATATTTAAATACAAATACTTACAATAATCTGTCGAATTAAAATCGAAACACATTGTTTTAAAAAGTATGAAAATAATATATGAAATAACATATCAATAGGTCTTTGTAGTGATCTTACCTTTCATTGAGATGTACATGGGCTGTACTAACGCAGGACAGAATGTGGATTGCATTATGTTAAGCTGTAGCGGAATGCTTGCAGTGTTAAAGATATTATGGTTCCGTATTTATGCAAACAATTTAATTAATAATTATAAATCTGCTTTAAATGATTATCTGACGATTGAGGACATAGAAGAACGTACCATTATGCGAAAACACGCTTTTGCAGCAAGAATTGTTTCATTCCCTCTGCTGTGCTTCTCTTATTTTTGTTGTATAGTGTATACGTTAACACCTTTTATAAATCATGATGAAAAGAATCAGAACGTAACGGCTGAGGATATCGTATTAGAATATCCAATACCATCAAAATGTACTATGAAATACTTTCATGCTCCAATAAATATGTATAAAATATTTGTCATCATCCAAGCTATTTCGCTGCTAACAGTGACTAATGCTAATATCGGTAATATCTATTTATTGTGCAATGTATTTATGTATCTTTCTTTTAAATCGTATATGTGTGTGGAAATTAAAAAAAAAAATTAAGAATTTTCAATTTACATTTATATATTTTACATAATAAATATGAAATACATATATAATTACATAATATCTTATATAATCAATAATAAATAAATAATAAATACATTATAAGTAATTAAAGCATAAAATTATTAATATAAATATATATATATATATATATATATATGTATATAATTATTATATAAATATATAAATATAAATAAATAAATAAATAAATATATATATATATATATATATATATATATATATATATATACAGGGTGACCCATTTTAACTTAGGCAGCCAAATAACTCGAAAAATAAGCAAGATAGAGAAAAATGTTTTAGACAAAAGTTGTATGGTTTCGAGGGGGCCATAAGATGGTATCATTGGTTTGACCTTGAAGAGTCATTTGAAGGTCACGTGAAGGTCACTTCAATTTTTTTAAATGGAATACCCTATATATTTTTGTACATTCTTGTAGCTTATTTCGAGAGCTTTCCAAAACACTATAATTAAGTACATTTTCGTTAAGTACTTTTTGAGTTATGAGGCTTGAAATAATTTCTTAATTTTACATAAACCGTAAAATATCTTGTAAAATATTCATTTTTCGATTACCTTACCTTAATAGTTTTATGTACAAAATAATGAGAGGAATCAATTGGTGTAAAGAAAACACATAGTTGTTTCGAAGAAAAAATATGTAATTTGCAATTAACAATTCCATATTTTTTCTTAAAAACAACTATGTGTTTTCTTTACACCAATTGATTCCTCTCATTATTTTGTACATAAAAGTATTAAGGTAAGATAATCGAAAAATGAATATTTTACAAGATATTTTACGGTTTATGTAAAATTAAGAAATTATTTCAAGCATCATAACTCAAAAAGTACTTAACGGAAAGGTACTTAATTATAGTGTTTTGGAAAGCTCTCGAAATAAGCTACAAGAATGTACAAAAATATATAGGATATTCCATTTAAAAAAATTGAAGTGACCTTCACGTGACCTTCAAATGACTCTTCAAGGTCAAACCAATGATACCATCTTATGGCCCCCTCGAAACCATACAACTTTTGTCTAAAACATTTTTCTCTATCTTGCTTATTTTTCGAGTTATTTGGCTGCCTAAGTTAAAATGGGTCACCCTGTATATATATATATATTAATTTTCATTAGAGCTTTCGCAAATAATATAAATAGGAAATTATGTCTTTTGATTTTTAAGTAACATATATAAGGGGAAATATTTACTTATATAGATTCATTAGTCTCTGTTTGTTAAATAAAGCTCACTATAATAATTCACAAAAACCGTACCGTACACATTATTTATTGTATTACATATATTACTTAATTGTGCACTATAAAATATATGATATATAAGACATTGCAAAAATACGGCGTAAGAATGATTATAAAATTAAAATTATATTGAAAATGAATTAGATAAATAAAAATCAAATAAACGAAACTAAAAATTAAAACGCAGTTACATCAAAGGACAATATACAATAATTATCTGTTTGGGAAGCATTATAAAATATATCTTTTAATTACAATAATGCATATATTATTATTCTTTTGTATATTAATAAATTTTTATTTCATAAAGGTAACGATGCATTATTTATCAACATTACATTACATGTCTGTGGTCAAGTGAAGATTCTAAAAACCCATTTCGCCAACTTAGATGTTGCATGCCCGCAAATCTGCGATCATTTTAATAAACTTATACAGAGACATATTTACTTGATAGGAATGATTAGAAAACTTGCCGATGTTATTAGTTTTATTTTATTAGTAGAGCTCTTCATTATTAGCGTATGCTTATGCATAATGGGTGAATATTAAATTATTTAATACCATTTCGCAAAATATGTATTATAAATTAAGTTATTTAAGAGAATGTATATTCAGCAGGCAAATACATATTTTATTTTCAGGATTTCAGTTCATCATAGCACTGAAAAACAGAGATACTGTTATGATGGGACAAAGTTTAATGGCACAAACTGTTTTTTTGATAACGCTGTCAGTGTATAGTTACATCGGAAGATATCTGAAGTCACAAATGGAAGATATAGGCCATTCTATTTATCAAAATGCTTGGTATGAATTTCCTGTTAAATTGACGAGGAATCTAGTGTTCATTTTTATGCAAACAGAAGGTCCAGCCATGTTTCAAGCTGGGAATTTTATCGCGATTAATTTGTCAACTTTAGTAAACATTTTGAAGACTTCTTTTTCGTATCTCTCTGTACTTCGTATAATGGTCGATACTTGAAATATTACAAGCGTAAATAAAATATTTTTTCAAGATATAAAATATTTACATGTTTACTAAAATAAAATTTTCAATAAAATATATAGTTTATTCAAGTGTTTTATTATTAAAATTGTTAATTATAATCGCATTGTATTATTATCAATTACTTTAGTTATTGAATTATTATATTACAGCAGAAAGAAAGATAAAATTATCTATTAATTAATATTATTTACCTTTATCGCATTATATTTTTTCGGTACACTAACTCAGTACGCCATGATCTGCAACATAAAGAAAAGAGTGAGTTATACACTGTGTATTTTCACCGTGGACAGATTGAAATTATAATATTTAATCGATCGGAGATTCGAGACGTAAACTAAAATGTAACATAGATACGTATGACAAAACGCACACGATTCTTTTCTAGTATTTCATACAGTAAAAAGAAATAGTTGCTTGATGGACAACAATTTAGAAAATTGTCGTATAAATTATTATTCAACGATAATTTTGCATAAGAGCATAATTTACAAATACATTTCATAATAAAAGGTAGACTGATAATATATCTGCATCGAAATGTCTGCATTATGTCGATACACCGTCATTATATCGGTCATTTGGCTATAGGAGTAGAAGGACAATTTGATAAATATACATCTTTTACACAATATGCCTTGATCTATGAATAATAAATGAGTTGGAATACTTTCGTTGCGACGATATAGCGAGCAGATCGGTCATTGGCATTAGTTACAGTCATTATGTCGACAAGTGAACGATGGAAGGACGATATCGCGTACGCAATGACCCCCTTCAAATTAATTTCATGGCCTATTGGCGTATGGCCACTTCAAGTTTATGACATTTATTCGCTATTGCGTTGTGCATTAGGCACTTTTTGTGCGGTAAGTCTCTTTTGTAACTCGATGAATCATTGACGCGATTAGTTGGAGACAATGAAGAATATTTTCAACATTGATATTGCAATGCTGTGGAGAAAACTTCGGTGTTGCGATGGAAAAATTTTCAATTCTTGATAACGTTTATGGTGAATGCTTTTGCGAGGAGTAATAACACTAGATGAGTTAATAAATCAGCATAACTGTAAGTCGTTGAAAAATTCTAACAATAAGAAAAGTTTCTTTCTTAATTGTATGATTTATATACGTTTTCTCTTGATATAAAAAAAAAAATAATACGATTTCCAAGATAAATTATTGAAAGCATATGCCACATTACGTATTTCGTAGTTTCATTATA
This sequence comes from Camponotus vicinus, assembly GCF_025532165.1. Lineage (NCBI taxonomy): Eukaryota > Metazoa > Arthropoda > Insecta > Hymenoptera > Formicidae > Camponotus > Camponotus vicinus. The sequence continues at coordinate 11,491,862 of NW_028141945.1, forward strand.
ACGATAGCATGTAAAATGTAAATTAGATGAAATGATTTGCTATAAAATATCACATACATTATAAATAATGTGGATTTTTGTTGAACTATTTTGTTTTATATATCATTGTCAAAAAATTTTCTGTTTATATATATATTTGTATTTATTATTTTAATAATATCTATTTTTGCGTTATTGATGGATCACTTATAGTTATATGTACAAATATATACATATATATATATATATATATATATATATATATATATATATATATATATATATATATAATTATATGAATAATATACTTTGCATTTATAAATCAGTCTGAAAAAGACACATATTTTTAAAAATGTTATTGTATAGACTGAAAGGGAGGGGGGGGGGAGAGAGAGAGAGAGTGTGTGTGTGTATGTAATAGAGTGCTAGAGAGAAAGTGAGTGAGAGTAAGAGAGGAAAAATACTAGAGCAAGAAAGTAATAGTAGTACTCGCATTTTTAGATAAAAATATTTATTATTAAAAATTTATTTAGTTAGGAGTGAAATATATTTTTTCTAAATATGAAACAACATATATGAGGAAATGTATCAACAGAGTCTAGTTGCAATTTTGCCCTTCATGGAGCTGTACATGGGCTGTACTGACATAGAGCAAAACTTAGACTGTCTGACATTAATCTGTTGCGGATTTCTCGGTGTGCTGAAAACGACATGGTTCCGCATTTATGCAAATAGTTTAATTAACAATTATGACTCTGCTCTGAACGATTATCTGACGATTGACAATATAAAAGAGCGCGCCATTATGCGAAAACATGCTTTTATAGGGAGGATTCTTTGCTATTTCTTGCTGGGCTTTTCTTATTTTAGTTGTCTAATGTATGCAATAATTCCTTTTTTGGATTACGAACAAGATAGTCGCATTAATATAACGAACAGAGATACGACATTGAAGTATACAGTTCCATCGAGATGCGCTTTGGAATATTTGAATTTTTCACCTAGCATGCATAAAATCTCCTGTCTCGTCGAAGCTTTTATAATGATAATGGGGACTTCAGCTAATCCTGGTAATATTTATCTAATTGTTTATAAATATTTTATAATATTTTTTAATTATTTATAAATATAAATAATTAATATGTTTTACTTGGGGTCAAGAATATTTTTGTTGAAAAGTATATTATTATATAAAATTATTATATATAAAAATTTTTATTAATTTTATTATTAATATGCACTTTTTTATTGATTAAACAATAATGCAGTAGCGCAGAAATTTGCACAGTGAATTGTTCCATTGACATAGTTCGAGATGCATTAAAATAGTAATCAATTTTTCTGGTCAGGCATAGATTTAGATTAGATGGCAGAATTTTTTTTTATTATGAAATAATGATAATTATACATGATAGTTTCAACATATCTCACTACACTTTGTTTAAAAAAAAAATTAATTTTCGAAAACTTTCGCTTCTTGCAATGCATATTATGTTATATACATATATATTTTGTGATATATACACTATCTTCTGATTACAAAAATTTAAATACACTGGAACCTCTCAAGAGTTGATCATATCAAGCTCTAATATATCGTAATAAGGCTGTTATTATACATAGTAGATGGAATGCAATATGCTTTTTTGCAGTTTTCACTATTAAGAGGTTTCACTGTATAATAGAATAAGTGTATAATAATAAGTATTGTATGTTTTGTATATCAATGCAATAAGACAATTCCGTGCATCAATACATTATTCAAAGGTAACGACGCATTGTTTTTCAACATTGCATTACATGTTTGTGGACAAATAAATATACTGAAGATTCATTTCGCTAACTTTGATGTCAAAAGTCCGCAAATTTACGATCGTTTCAATGTGTTAATTCAAAGACATCGTTACCTGATAATGCTGGCCAGGGAACTTGCCGATCTAATCAGTTTAGTATTGTTGATGGAACTATTCATTATCAGCCTATTATTATGTATAATAGGTAAATATTATGTCACTTGATGATTGTTAAGCGAAATGTACCGTAAATTACACATATTCATAAGAAAATATTGTATTTACATTCAACACACAAATATTTTTTTCAGGGTTTCAGCTTATCCTTGCGTTAAAAATCAATAACACCGTTATTGTAGGAAAAAGTTTAATGATATTGAGTACCTTCTTGACACAACTAATGCTGTATAGTTTTATCGGGAATTATCTGAAATCTGAAATGGAGGAGATAGGACTCTCAATTTATCAAAGTGCATGGTACAACTTTCCTGGGAAATTGGCAAGAAACATGATCTTTATCCTTATGCAGACAAAATATCCAGTCGCTTTGCAAGCTGGAAATTTCATCATAGTGAATCTATCAACTTATGTAAGCATTTTAAAGACCTCTTTCTCATATTTGTCTGTACTTCGTATAATACTCGGAGTGTAAAATACAAGGTGTGAATGAGAGAAATTTGTGGAAACTGTAAATATTTACTATGTTTGAAATAGCATTATAGAACGCTTTCAAAATAAAAATACATGAAGAAATGTTTATAAATATAACACGTTAATAAATATATTCCTTACCCACACATCAGTCTGTTTGTGCCAAATCAATTCGTATGCAATATCAATAATATAAATACTTGAAATTAATATACATATTTATTATATTACAAATTGGAAATTGATGCGTTTGAAAACAGATTTTCTGATTTATAAAATTATTTTGTGTCGCGTAATTTTCTTTCAATTAATTTTATTGGTTTGTGGAATAAAGAAAAATAAATTATTTGCTCATATTTTAAACAGATATAATCTGTACTATTTATTTTAGCCGAAAGAATATCGAGATAAAATGTTGCACAATGTGCGCATAGATAGCTAAACAAAACGCACAGGATTCTGTTTAATAAAAGGAATATTTGCTCGATGGACGATAACAATTTAGAACAATTTCTTGTATAAATTTTTACTCAACTACAATTTTACAAAAGAGCGCAGTTATTTGCATTTATTCTTAATGTTTGCAAAGAGATAGACTGATAAGCATGTGTGCCTTTCATATTAAATAAAAAATGAATTGAAATGCCTACATTGTATGTCTGCATCGGTATAATATACCAGTTATTTGGCTTTAGAAACATAGAGACAGTTTGATAAGCATGCATGTATTTTTTATATAATAGTCATCGCGTAAATAAAAAATAAGTCGGAATGCCTGTGTCATATTGATATAGCTAGCAGATAATCGGTTATTGGCATCAGTTACAGTCATCATCTTGACAATGGCAAGCGAACGATGGAAGGACGATATCGCTTATGCGATGACTCCTTTCAAGTTGATTACGTGGCCTATCGGTGTATGGCCACTTCAAGTTTATGATATTTGTTCGTTATTGCGTTGTGCGTTAGGCACTTGTTGTGCGGTAAGTATCTTTTGGAATTAGAAATAAATAATCATTGATATGATTGCGATCGGGCGAAGAAAACGAAGAAAATTTCCAATGAAGAATATTGATATTACAACGCTTTGGAAAATAACTTCGGTGTCGCGATGAGAATCAAGATTTTACACCTTTAATTCTTGATAACTCATGTGGTGAAGCAATTTTGCAAGCAATAATAATACTTTAAAGGAATTGTAAATCAGCATAATATATTGTAAGTCGTTGAAAAATTCTAAGAATAAGAAAGGTTTCTTTTTAATTGCACGATTTATGTGCATTTCTTCGTGAAAAAAATAATACTATAATTTTGGGAAAAATTATGAGAAGCATGTGCTAAACTACATATTTTATGATTCCATCTTAACATATGTGGAGAACTATATATTTAAATATATAAGTAATATATTACAAAATATCATATAGATTTTAAATAACATTAATTTTTGTTTTTGTATAGTTCATATTTTGACGCGGAGAAATTTTCTATTTACATAAATTTTGTTATACATATGTTTTATTATACATTTTAATATCTTTTTTCATTTTTTATTTGTTTTAATGTTCAAGAATTATTTATAATTAAATACACAAATATATATAAATAAATATAAATATTTAAATATATAAATATATATATATATATATATATATATATATATATATATACATGGATGTCTGTGTACGATTATATATATAATACATTTATATCAATTAATCTTAAAAAGAATATACTTTTTTATATCGTATCTATTCTGTAGAGTGAGAAAGAAAGAGAAAGAGAGAAAGAGAGAGGATTTGAAAAAAATTAAACGAGTGTAAGGTAGAAAAGTATGAAAGTGAGAAAGTAATGGTAGCATTGATACTATAATTATTAGTAAAAATTCAGTGAGTTAGGAGTGATGTATATTTTTTCTGAACATGAAACATATGTGGGGAAATGTATCAACAGAGCCTAGTTGTGATCTTGTCCTTCATGGAGGTATACTTGGGCTGTACTGACGTAGAGCAGAATATAGACTGTCTGACAATAATCTGCTGCGGATTGCTCGGTGTGCTGAAGACGTCCTGGTTCCGCATTTATGCAAATAGTTTAATTAACAATTATGACTCTGCTCTGAACGATTATTTGACGATTGACAATACAAAAGATCGCGATATTATGCGAAAACATGCTTTTATAGGAAGGATTCTTTGCTGTTCCATGCTGGGCTTTTCTTACTTTAGTTGCCTAATGTATGCGATAATTCCTTTCTTGAATCATGACCAAGCTGATCGGATTAATATAACGAACGAGGATAAGATACTGGAGTATGGATTGCCATCAAGATGTGCTCTGGAATATTTGAATTTTCCAACAAGCATGTATAAAACCGTGTGTCTTGTCGAAATTTTTGTAATGATACTGGCGACCACAACTAATCTTGGTAATATTGATTTAATTTTTTATTTTATGTTTATCTAATATTATTTTAAAACAAGAATTTTTTTATTGGATAGTATATATGTTATTCAACATGCAGAGATTTTTATTAATTTTATTAATATTATGCACTTTTTATATGAATTATAGATGCAAGACGCAGAAATTTGCGTTATTTCATTGAGATAGTTCGAAATATATTAAAATCAATGAGATTTCTTGAGATATATTAAATTGCATGATGGCAGAATTTTATTTTATTATACGAAAATAATTACACATCATGACAGTCTCATTACTTTGGATAAAAAAAAAGGACTTAAAATTTTCGAAAACTTTCGCGCCTTATGCAATACATGTTATGTTATATATACGGAATGTCCGAAAAGACAAAAGTCGAAGTATTTTCAACCTAACTTTTCATTGCCATGTGACACTCACCGCTTACCTAGAGAGTACATCTTATGATCTAACCACGCGGATCGCGCACTCATTAATCGATCTTTTTTAATTAATATGTGGAAATTTTATGTGATTGCAAAACGGTATAGAACTAAAAAATTCACTTTAACGAGATCTGTAGGACACTTTACGTCAGACATACTGTATATATACACATAACATATTAAATAGAGCAAAATAATATTTTTCTTGTGATACATATCTTCCGTTTAAAACAATAATAATTTAATAAAAATAAAAAGAAATAAAAATTAAAATTCTAAGTACTGTTTTATCAATACAATAAAATAGTTCGATATTAATGTATTTCTCAAAGGTAATGACGCGTTGTTTCTCAACATTACATTGCATGTTTGTGGTCAAGTAAACATTCTGAGGATCCGCTTCGTCAATTTTGATGTTAAAAGTCCGCGAATCTACGATCGTTTCAATGTGTTAATTCAAAGACATCGTTACTTGATAACGCTGGCCAGGGATCTTGCTGATTTGATAAGTTTCATATTGCTTATGGAATTATTCATTATCAGCATATTATTATGTATAATGGGTGAATATTATGTCACTAAATTGTTCAACGAAATATGAATTGCAAATTTGTAAAAAAAGAAATTTATATTTATCGAACAAACATTTTTTTCAGGATTTCAGCTTATTTTAGCGTTGAAAAGCAATAATACAGCAGTGGTAGGAAAGAGTTTAATGGTATTGAGTGCCTTCTTGACACAATTAACCCTGTACAGTTTTATTGGGAATTATTTGAAATCTGAAATGGAAGAGATAGGACTCTCCATTTATCAAAGTGCTTGGTACAATTTTCCTAGGAAATTGACAAAAAATATAATCTTTATTCTTATGCAAACAAAATATCCAGTCGCGTTGCAGGCTGGAAATTTCATCGTAGTGAATCTATCAACTTATGTGAGCATTTTAAAAACCTCTTTTTCGTATTTGTCTGTTCTTCGTATAATGCTCGGAGTGTGAAATATAAAGTGCGAATGCAAATAATTTATGTAAATTGTAAATATTTGATATGTCCCAAATAGTACGATATAATACTTTCAAAATAGAAATACAATATATGAAGAATATTGATATGTTTATTAAAGTGTCACGTTAATAAAATTTTTTTCTATATTAATCAAAGGCAACTCAATTTTTTTCAATGTAATATCAATAATATACAGGGTGACCCATTTTAACTTAGGCAGCCAAATAACTCGAAAAATAAGCAAGATAGAGAAAAATGTTTTAGACAAAAGTTGTATGGTTTCGAGGGGGCCATAAGATGGTATCATTGGTTTGACCTTGAAGAGTCATTTGAAGGTCACGTGAAGGTCACTTCAATTTTTTTAAATGGAACATCCTATATATTTTTGTACATTCTTGTAGCTCATCTCGAGAGCTTTCCAAAACACTATAATTAAGTACATTTTCGTTAAGTACTTTTTGAGTTATGAGGCTTGAAATAATTTCTTAATTTTACATAAACCGTAAAATATCTTGTAAAATATTCATTTTTCGATTACCTTACCTTAATAGTTTTATGTACAAAATAATGAGAGGAATCAATTGGTGTAAAGAAAACACATAGTTGTTTCGAAGAAAAAATATGTAATTTGCAATTAACAATTCCATATTTTTTCTTAAAAACAACTATGTGTTTTCTTTACACCAATTGATTCCTCTCATTATTTTGTACATAAAAGTATTAAGGTAAGATAATCGAAAAATGAATATTTTACAAGATATTTTACGGTTTATGTAAAATTAAGAAATTATTTCAAGCATCATAACTCAAAAAGTACTTAACGGAAAGGTACTTAATTATAGTGTTTTGGAAAGCTCTCGAAATAAGCTACAAGAATGTACAAAAATATATAGGGTATTCCATTTAAAAAAATTGAAGTGACCTTCACGTGACCTTCAAATGACTCTTCAAGGTCAAACCAATGATACCATCTTATGGCCCCCTCGAAACCATACAACTTTTGTCTAAAACATTTTTCTCTATCTTGCTTATTTTTCGAGTTATTTGGCTGCCTAAGTTAAAATGGGTCACCCTGTATATACTCACAATTACTATATATTTTTATTATATTACATATTTGAAATTAATGCATTGTTATATTGAATTTTAAACCAGGTATGTTTTCCGACATGTAAAACTACTTACCGTGTCCTGTTATCCTCTATTAGTTAATTTTGTTGAAAAATAAATTACATTTGCTCATCTTTTCACTTTTAAATAGATTAAACCTATACTACTTATTTTAGCCAGACGAATATCGAATTGAAATATTGCACAATGTGCAAGTATATAGATAAGTAAAGCGCATGATTACATTCAACAAAAGAAATAGTTGCTCGATGGACGGTAGCCATTTAGAAAATGTATCATAAATTTTTACTCAACGACATTTTTACGTAAAAACGGGGTTACATTTACATTTAGGCATGATGCTTTAAGAGCTTAAGTATAGAGGTAGACTGATATAAGCATAAACTGTATACTTTTCATGCTGAATAAAAAATGAGTTGGAATACCTGCATTGTGTCGATATAGAGAGCGGATCATCGGTTATTGGCATCAGTTAGGCTCATTATATCGATAATGGCAAGTGAACGATGGAAGGACGATATCGCATACGCGATGATTCCTTTCAAATTGATTACGTGGCCTATCGGCTCATGGCCTCTTCAAGTTTATGACATGTATTCGCTATTGCGTTGTGGCTTAGGCACTTGTTGTGCGGTGAGTATCTTTTGACATTTAAAGGTCATTGACACGTACAATTCATATCGATTAGAAAATTACGAGGAATATTTTTTTTTACGTTGATATTGCAACACTCTGGAGAAAACTTCGTGTAATGGGAGAAAAATTTTACATTTTCTTGATGACGCATAATAATGATTTGCTTTTGTAAGAATACTTTAGATGAGTTGTTAAATTAATACGATAATAAGAGTCGTTAAAAATTCTAACAATAAAAAGGATTTCCTTTCAAGTTTTATGATTTATTTAAGTATATCTTTTTCATGTGTAAAAATAAAATACAATCTATCACGCTCTCTATTTATATACTATCACAACGATGAAACAAAATCAAGATTACAAAGAGATATAATAATGTCTCGTATCTCAAGTTTATGTGCAACAGCAGGCGAGACTCCCTGTGTATCTATATGCGAATCGATTATTTGATAATATTTTAGATTAAGTAGAATTTAAAGATTTAAGGATTTTAGAATAATATTTTAGATTAAATAGGATTTCACAATAAACGGCTGAACTGATGGAATTTTTAATATACTTAATCGATAGCTTAATTATATGAAAAGAAGTTTCTTTATTTTTGCTCGTGTATAAGCAGAGTATTATGATGCAAAGACTCAATGTGAAAATTTATAAAACATATTATTTTTCTTTTAGAACCTAAAAAAATAGAAGAAAAAATTAATGATAATAGATTATTAATTTCTATAAATATGTCTTTGACTAAAAAGAAATGTATTTCACTTTTCAAATATGTGAAAATATTAAGTTTTACAATTTTATTTAAATGTGATAATTAATCAATTATTTAAATTTTTATTTGAAAAAAAGTTAAATATTTTCTGTACATTATTTATAATTAAGCAATATTAATTAATTGCTATAATGTATGATGTAATGCACATACACAGAAAGATATAAGAAACGACAAAATAAAGTCAACTGTGCAGTAAAAATCAATATCACCTGACTTGAAAAAATCAATACCGAATGACAGATTGGGACGTATAAATGTGCTTACGGGTCTGAGCGAGTTCTACGCGATAAATTTTGATCGTTTATAACTTATGAACTATTGCAGCCTCAGCTTTAATATTAAAATTGTTTAATTATTTTCTATATTGATTAAAGATGATGTAAGAAAATGATATAAAAATTTGCTTGTTTAAAAAAAGGAAAATGGTGCCAAGTACATGCTCCAGTAATGAGAAGCTTATTATTACTCTAAAAAGTTGTTAAAAAGTAGTGTACAAAATATTTTTACAAAATAGTGTTATCTTAATTTGTACAATACAGTATTATTTTAATCTTAAAAATATTGTTACGTTAAATATAAGTTATTGTGTAAAATTCTTTCAATTTCCTACAAAAATAATAATATAAAGAAATTGTGTCAACTAACAAGAATAAAAACTTATGATAATTTATTTTTAAATAGAAACATTATAAAAAAATTATAATACAAAATAAAAATAATTTTTATTAAAGAAACATGATATTGGAATGCTCAATAATAAAATTGACAGCGCCAATTTGTAGGATATTAAAACATCTATTTTGCACAACAATTGGATAACTTGCACAATAATTTTAATATAACAATTTTTTTATAAGTTTAAATAACATTGTTTTGTACCCATCAAATCAATGCATTTCTTACAACTGATGTGTTTCTTTTATACTTTTTCTAAAAAAATGAAATTTTAATTATTATAAACAATAACAAAATACATAATATAAACTTTAGATGATATTGATAATGCAATTTATTGTTGTATAATACAATTTGTTGTATTTTTTGTGTATTATATTTTGAGGCAAAAAAATTTTTAATTTACAAAAATATTTTACACAATTATTTTAATAATAAAAAACGTTATTTTTATATCGTATTTTATAGAAGTGAAAAAGAAAGAAAGAAATTGACTGAAATTGTGCGAAAGTGGGAGAGAGAAAAAGCATGCGAGTGAGAAAGTAGCATTTGCATTTAAATAAAATATATATTAGTAAAAATTCATTGAATTAATAGTGAGATATAATTTTTCTGAGAAATATCATGTATGGGGGAAACATTATGTATGAGAACATGTCTCGATCAATCAACAGAGTCTAATTGTGATCTTGCCTTCCATGGAGTTATACATGGGCTGTACTGATGTAGAGCAAAATATAGTCTGTCTGACAACAATCTGTTGCGGATTACTCGGTGTACTGAAGATAACATGGTTTCGCATTTATGCAAATAGTTTAATTAACAATTACAACTCTGCCGTGAATGATTATCTGACGATTGACAACACAAAAGAGCGCGATATTATGCGAAAACATGCATTTATAGGAAGAATTCTTTGCTATTCCATGTTGGGTTTTTCTTACAGTAGTTGTCTAATATATGCGATAAATCCTTTTTTGCATTACGATCAAGATAATCGGATTAACATAACGAACGAAGATATTATGTTAGAATACGCAATACCATCGAGATGCGCTTTGGAATATTTTAATTTTCCAACAAGCATGTATAAAATCTCCATTCTAGTTGAAACTGTTCTAGTGATACTGGCGACTACAGCTAACATTGGTAACGTAAATATACATAAACTTATATTTTAACGGATATTAACACATATATAGAATAATTCAAAATAATTGAGTGTCCTTAAAATAACATATTCCTGAGTCAGTTTTAAAATGACTTTTTCTTGCAAAATTTTGTCTGAAACTTAATTTTTGAATTATAAAAAAAATAATTAACTTATTACGGATTAAATACAAGAGGTAGACAAAAATGGCGCGATTCAACAGACGCAGGTGCTTATGTAGGGCGCCTACTACGATCAGCTGATCGCTACTCTATGAGAATCCACAGATACATGCAAATATATACACATTCTCTCTCTCTCACTCTCTATTTCACTCACTTACTCGCTCACTCGTAGTTATTATTATTATTATTAACTGATTGCAGTAGATTCCCCACGTAAGTACCTGTCTCTGACGGTGAATCCCGTTGCTTTTGCCTATCTTTTATATTTATTCGATCTGTAATAAGTTAATTATTTTATAATTCAAGAACTAAAACTTCGGACAAAATTTTATAAGAGGAAAGCTATTTTAAAATTGAGACAAGAATATGTCATTTTAAGGACGATAGATTATTTTGATTCACCCTGTGTATATATATATTCTTTGATTACAAAAATAATAATTTAAATAATATAAATAGAACAATAAATAATATTTCGTATATCAATACAATAAGATAGTTCCGTGCATCGATACATTTCCCAAAGGTAACGACGTGTTGTTCCTCAACATTACATTGCATGTTTGCGGTCAAGTAAATATTTTGAGGATTCACTTTTTCAACTTTGATGTAAAAAGTCCACAAATATACAATCGTTTCAATGCGCTAATTCAAAGACATCAAGACTTGATAATGCTGGCTAGAGAACTTGTCGATCTGATCAGTTTTGTATTGTTGATAGAACTATTCATTATCACTATATTATTATGTATGATAGGTAAATTGTATTATGTTATTTATGATTATTTATGGAAATATGTAAATTGTAAGTGAAAAAAATTAAGTAAATATTCTCTTTTCAGGATTTCAATTCATCTTCGCTTTGAAAATCAATAACACCATTATGATAGGAAAGAGTTTAATGGTACTGAGTGTCTTCCTGACACAACTATCGCTGTACAGTTTTATCGGGAATTATTTGAAATCTGAAATGGAAGAGATAGGACTCTCCATTTATCAAAGTGCGTGGTATAACTTTCCTAGAAAGTTGACAAAAAATGTAATCTTTGTTCTTATGCAAACAAAATATCCAGTCGCGTTGCAGGCTGGAAATTTCATCGCGGTCAATCTCTCAACTTATTTGAGTATTTTAAAAACATCTTTTTCATATTTGTCTGTACTTCGTATAATTCTCGAAGTATAAAATATAAGTTGCAAGTAAAAGAAATCTGTGCAAACTGTAAATATCTGATAGGTTTAAAATAGTACGATATGATACTTCAAAATAGAAATACATAAAGAAATGTTTATTTAAGTGTAATAAACTAATTATGGAAATTAATCTGTTTGTGCCAAATTTCTTATGCAATAATATACAATATATTTTAATATTTCCTAGGCAATATTACTAAGATACACATATGTAATATTACTATTAATGTATTATTATGTTAAGCTTATAGACAGATATTTTTTGACATATAGAATTATTGTGTTGTGAAATTCTCTATCAGTTACAGTTTTGTTATCTATAGAATAAAAAAAGCAAGTTATTTGCTTCTTTTCACTTTTGAACAAAATAATCTAAATCAGATACTATTTATTGTTTTATTGAAATATATATCGAGATAAAGTGTAGAAAAATATGTTCATATATAGGTAAGTAAGACACATATAATTTTATTAAATAAAAAAATAGTTGCTCGATAGACGATAACAATTTAGAAATTGTATCATACAAAGTTTCCATAAGAGCGACATTTTCCATAAGAACGTAGTTATTTGCATTTTGCTATAATGCTTTAAGGGAGGCAGATTGGTAAGTATACCCTTCATCTTGAATAAAAAGTGAGATATAATACTGCGTTATGTTGATATAGCTTGGGGATCATCGGTTCTTGGCATCAGTTAGAGTCATTATATCGACAATGGCAAGCGAACGATGGAAGGAGGATATTGCATACGCGATGGTTCCTTTCAAATTGATTACATGGCCTATCGGCGTATGGCCACTTCAAGTTTATAACATTTATTCGCTGTTACGATGTATCGTAAGCACTTGTTGTGCGGTAAGTATCTTTTAGATCTTGAAGCTCATTCGCTGTCGCTTGAAAATAATAAATAAAATATTTTCTACATTGATATTGCAATGCTCTGGAAAAAATTTCGACATGATGATAATATCAACGTGATGGTAATATCACGGTAATATCACGTAATTCTATATTTTCTTGATAACGCATGTTTTGATGAAATGTTCTTACTAGTAATAACATTGAATAAGTTGTAAATCAGCACGATTGTAAGTCGTTAAAAAATTTTGACAATAAGCATGATGTTTTTTATATATTTTATGTGTGTTTTTTAATCATGTGTAAAAATGATACAATCCTTTATGAGAAACATTATGGGAAATTAGCATCATAATTTATTATGTCTTATACTACTTGTTTCATGATTTCGTCATAACAATTATATGTATAATAAAATCGATTAACACAATAGTATTTCGAATCAAGTTTTCGCGCACCAGCAGAGAGGATTCTATGTATCTGCGAATCGGCTATTTGAGAGTACCTTGAATTATTGTATTTTAATAATGGTTGGACCAATTAGATTCTTGATAAACTTTTGATATAGTTTGAGTTTCAATTATATAAAGAAAATGTCTTTATATAATTGTCTTTATATAATTCTTATAAATGTCTTTATATAATTCTTTATTTTCGGTCTTTATTTTCTCTAAGAAAAGATGTTATGATGCAAATTTTCAATTTTCAAATGTTTCTTTATGAAACATTATCATCGATTGTCATACGTATTATACACAGACATAGAATATGTTATAGAAATATAATATTAATCATCTTGTATAGTTTCTACTTTTGATAGGTGATTGCTTTAGTGGCTTTCAGATTTGACAAAATTTGATAGCTCTGAGATTTCACAAGATAGATATTAAACTTTGAAAGTGAAGGAGAATTTATGTACAATTTTCGAGTATATCGCAATGATATTTATGTCATTAATTTTAACGATCTGTTTAATGAATAGCGATGTTTGAAATTAAATGTTTAAATTGAAAAGAATTTGATGTCTCTTGGCATTTTGATTCTCTTTTTCTTTCCTTTATTTAATAGTTATAAATATTTGGATATTTTAATATAAAGATATTTTCTCTTAATTCAAGCATCGATAATTATATGATAAAAAAAATAAGAATTTCATTATTTAATATAAATTATTGTACTTTTAATGAGAAAAATATATACATATGTACATTATACGTGTATAAAGAGAAAAGGGAGAGAGATAAAGAAAGAGAGAGAGAGAGAGAGAGAGAGAGAGAGAGAGGGAGAGAAATTTATAATTGAAAGCAATTAAAAGCAAATTATTTTTTATTTTGTTTAAAGATATACTATATAAAAAAAAATATGATTAAAGCTTTTTCGAAAAAAGGTAAAAAAGGCATCAAGTGCATGTTAATTATGAAAAATGTATTATTGTAACAAAGTGTTATAAAATAATATATTAATATAATTTCATAAGATATTGTTATTTCAATCTATATATATATATATATATATATAAAACAGTCTTATTTTAAATTTTAAAAAATTGTTATATTAAACTTATACACATTAAGTTATATACAATAAGTTAAATTATTGTCAAAGTTGTTTTAATTTCCCAGGAGAGTAAAAATATAATAAAGATTGCGCTAAATATTTAATATTTTGTATACAAAAAGTTTTGTAATACAAAATATTTAATTTATAACATTTTACTTAATTTTAACATGCAAAGGTTAGATAAAATTAATTATAAAAATAAACAAATAATTAATATAAAAAAGTATGAATATGCGTATATTTTGCATTTATAAATCAGTCTGATAAAAATGTTATTTTTATATCATATTTTATAGAGTGAAAGAGAGAGAAATTGAGAGAAATTGAACCTTGAGTGTGGGAAGGATAACAAACATGAGACTGAAAAAGTAGCATTCATATTTAAATAGCATATTTATAACTAAAAATTTATTGAATTAGGATTGAAATATATTTTTTTGCCACAAACCATCACATCCATATCTATCACATGTATGGGAAAATATCAATCAACAGAGTCTAATTGCGATCTTGCCTTCCATGGAGCTATATATGGGCTGTACTGATGCGGAGCAAAATGTAGTTTGTTTGACATCAATATGTTCCGGATTGCTCGGAGTGTTGAAGACAGTATGGTTCCGCATTTATGCAAATAGTTTAATTAACAATTACAACTCTGCCGTGAATGATTATCTGACGAATGACAACACAAAAGAGCGCGAAATTATGCGAAGACATGCTTTTATAGAAAGGATTCTTTGCTATTCCATGATGGGCTTTTCTTACATTAGTTGTGTAATGTATGCGACAAATCCTTTTTTGCATTTCGATCAAGTTAATCAAATTAACAGCAAGATATAATATTAGAGTACGCAGTGCCATCAAGATGCGCTCTGCAGTATTTCAATTTTCCAACGAACATGTATAAAATCTCCATTCTCATCGAAACTGTTATAGTGATACTGGCAACTACAGCTAATATTGGTAATGTATACATAAATTTATATGGATATTTTATTTTTATACTTTTGTGTTTTTTATCCAATATTACTAAAACACAGAAATTATTATTGAATACATTATTCCACATATACAAAGTTTTTATTAATTCTATTATTATGCACACTTTTCTATTGATTATAATATTTTATAATATTGCAAAGGTGTGGAAGTTTGCGTGATTTTTTGGTAAATTATTCCACGATAGTTCAAGATACACAGAGACTACCTAATTTTCTTGATTAGCTATATTAAATTTTTTGCAGAATTTTTACTTTCTTAAACGATGAAAATAAAAATTACATATGACAGTCTCAACATATTCCGTTACTGTTTCTTAAATTCTTAAATTTTCGGAAACTCTTATGCCTTATGCAATGTATATTACGTTGCGTGTGTGTATGTAATATAGTAGCAATATTTTACTTACTATATTTTGTGACACATATATACATACTCTTTGATTACAAAAATATTAAGTATATAAATAAAATAATAAATACAACAATAAATAATATTTTGCATATCAATATAATAAGACAGTTCCGTGCATCGATGCATTTCCCAAAGGTAACGACGTGTTGTTTCTCAACATTACGTTGCATGTTTGTGGTCAAGTAAACATTTTGAGGATTCACTTTTTCAACTTTGATGTAAAAAGTCCACGAATCTACAATCGTTTCAATGCGTTAATTCAAAGACATCAAGATCTGATAAGGCTGGCCAGAGAACTTGTCAAACTGATCAGTTTTGTGTTGCTGATAGAACTATCCGTTATCACCATGTCATTATGTGATAGGTAAATATTACATTATTTATGATTATTCAATCAAATATGTAAATTATATATGAAAAAAGATTTATATTAAACAGATATTCTCTTTTCAGGATTTCAATTCATCTTCGCGTTGAATATCAATAACACTGTTATGATAGGAAAGAGTTTAGCGGTATTGAGCGTCTTCCTGATACAACTATCGCTTTATAGTTTTATCGGGAATTATTTGAAATCTGAAATGGAAGAGATAGGACTCTCCATTTATCAAAGTGCATGGTATAATTTTCCTAGGAAATTGACAAAAAATGTAATCTTTGTCCTTATGCAAACAAAATATCCAGTCGCGCTGCAGGCTGGAAATTTCATCGCGGTCAATCTCTTAACTTATTTGAGTATTTTAATAACTTCCTTTTCATATTTGTCTGTACTTCGTATAATTCTCGAAGTGTAAAATATAAAAATAAGTTGCGAATGAAAGTAATCTGTGCAAACTGTAAGTATTTGATAGATTTGAAATAGTGCGATATAATACTTTCAAAATAGAAATACATGAAGAAGTTTATTTATAAATGTAATAAACTTATTATTCAAATTAATCTGTTTGTGCCAAATTTCTATGCAATATCAATAATATACACATATCTGATATTGAAATTAATATATTAATATATTAATATATTAATATATTATTATATTAAATTTATAGATAGATATTTTTTGACATGTAGAGTTACCCATGTCGCGAAATTTTCTATCAGTTAATTTTATTGTCTGCAGAGTAAAAAAAGCAAATTATTTTTCTTCTATTTTTACTTTTGAATAATCTAAATCTATGCTATTTATCGTTATAATCAAACAAATATCGAGATAAAATATTAAAAAATGTGCTGATATATATAGGCGGTAGACAAAACAATGTGAACACCTAAAAAATAAATACTATATTTCTTTATTAATAAGATATTGGGCCATCATTTGCCTTTAATATAGCTTCAATATAACGCTTATAACGCAATATGTAGCTTTAATATAACTCTTTTTGGAATAAAATCATACAATTTTTAAATAGTCTCAGTAGAATATTGTCTCATTCTTCTATCAAATAATGCCATTTTTCAAAATGATAACGTACTCATATACACCGCTAGAAAAGTTCAATCTTGATTTGAATATCAAAATGAACTTTAACCAGCTTCTTTGGCCAGCACAATTATCCGATTTAAATATCATCGCACCAATATGGACAGTTTTGGAAAAAAGAGTGAGGAGCAGATTTCCTTCTTCAACATCCCTGAAGCAATAGTAGATATTGTGATAAAAGAAAGGGAGAATATTCATACTAAAGACTATTCAAAAATTCCACAATTCTATTCCAAGGAGAATAGAAGCTGCATTAAAAGCAAATGGTGACCTAACATCTTATTAATAAACAAATGTAATGTATTTCTTAGATGTTTACATTATGTTGTCTATCTTTGTAGGTAGTAAGTAAGACATATAATTGTATTCAATAAAAAAATAGTTGCTCGATAGACGGTAACAATTTAGAAATTGTATCATATGTAGTTTTCGTAAGAGCGACATTTTTCCTAAGAGTATAGTTGTATGCATTTTGTCATAATGCTTTAACATAAAAGAGGTAGACTAGTAAGCATATATTTTTCATGTTGAATAAAAAATGAGATATAATACTGCGTTATGTCGATATAGCGAGCAGATCATCGGTTCTCGGCATCAGTTAGTATCATTATATCGACAATGGCAAGTGAACGATGGAAGAACGATATCGCATACGCGATGACCCCTTTTAAATTGATTACGTGGCCCATCGGCTCATGGCCACTTCAAGTTTATGACATGTATTCAATATTACGTTGTGGCTTAGGCATTTGTTGTGCGGTAAGTATCTTTTGACAGATCATTTTCACAGATCATTGACACGCACAATTCGCGAAAACGTCGAAGAATATTTTTTACATCGATATTGCAACGCTCTAGAGAAAACTTTGATGTAATAGAATAAAGATTTTACATTTTCAACTCTTAATAACGCATAATAATGATTCGCTTTGGTAACAATACTTTAGATGAGTTGTAAATTAATACGATAATAAGAATCGTCGAAAAATCCTAACAATAAGAAAGATTTTCTTTTAAATTTTATGATTTAAGTATATCTTTTTTATGTAAAATAATATGTCCATCATACTCTCTATTATGTACTATCGTAACGATCGTGAAACAAAATCAAGATTATAAAGAGACACAATAATGTCTCGCATCAAGTTTATGTGCAACAGCAGAGACTCTTCGTGTATCTATACGCAAATCGACTATTTAATAATATTTTAGATTATAAATGGGATTTCACAATAATAGGCTGAACCTGATGGGATTTTTAATATATTTAATCGATAGCTTAATTTCTTATATAAAAGAAAGTTTTTTTATTTTTATTCGTGTTGTATGAGGTAACATGATGCAAAGAAAGTTTTTTTATTTTTATTCGTGTTGTATGAGGTAACATGATGCAAAGATTTAATATGAAAATTTTTCTTTATGAAACATATCATTTCTCTTTCAGAATCTAAACAGATAAAAGGAAAAATTTATGATAGACAATTAATTTCAGTAAATGTTTCTTTCGACTAAAAAAAGATATACCTCACTTTTCAAATATGTGAAAATATTAGGTTTTACAATTTTATTTAAATGCGATAATTAATCAATTATTTAAATTATTTAAATTTATATTTAAAAAAAGTTAAATATTTTCTGTACATTATTTATAATTAGTCAATATTAATTAATTGCTATAATGTATGATGTAATACACATGCACATAAGAAACGACAAAATAAAATCAGCTATGCAGTAAAAATCAATATCATCTGATTTGAAAAAATCAATAACAGATGACAGATCGGGATGCATAAATGTGCTTACGGGTCTGAGCGAGATCTATGCGATATCATTAGTAAATTTTGATCGTTTATAACTCATAAATTATTGTAGCTACAACTTTCGTATTAAAATTTTTTTATTATTTCCTGTATTGATTAAAGATGATGTACTAAGGAAATGATATAAAAATTTGCTTGTTTAAAAAAAGTAAATGGTGTCAAATACACGTTCCAATTATGAAAAGGTTATTGTTATTATAAAAAGTTGTTAAAAAGTAATGTACAAAATATTTTTACTAAATAATGTTATCTTAATCTGTACAGTACAGTACAGTATTATTTTAATCTTAAAAAAATGCTTTGTTAAATCTAAATTATTGTGTAAAATTCTTTCAGCTTTCTACAAAAATAATGATATAAAGAAATTGTGATGAACTTACATGGATAAAAACTTATGTTAATTTATTTTTTGAAATAGAAACATTATAATAAGAGAAACTATAACACAAAATAGTCGTTTTAATTTTTACAAAAATAACAATATTAAATTTTAGAAATTTATTAAAAGTTTCAAAATTCTTTTATTCAAAATTTATTCAAAACATTGAATATTAATACAAAATAAAAAAAATTTTATTAAAAAAATTTGATATTGGAATGCTCAATAAAATTAACAGTTCCAATTTGTAAGAAATTAAAACATCTATTTTGCATAACAATTTGATAACTTACACATTAGTTTTAATATAACATTCTTTTTAAGCCTAACTAACACATGTTTAACACATTGTTTAACACATTAAAATAACACTATTTTGTAAAAGTACATTATATGATATATTATTTTGTAATAGAATTTCAAAAATGCACGTTTCTTAAAACTGATGTGTTTCCTTTATACTTTTTCTAAAAAAAAAAATTTTTAATTATTATAAACAGTAACAAAAATATCATGTAAATTGATAATACAATTTGTTGTGTTTTTTTGATATGCATTATATTTTGAGACAAAAAAACTTTTGATTTACACAAATTATGTATTACAAAATATTATTTTAATAATAATATGCAATTTTCGATTATTTTAATTTTATATATATATATATATGTATATATATATATATACATAAATACATAAATACATAAATACATAAATACATATATATATATGCAAATATTAAATATATAATTTTTTAATTTAATTTAAATAATACAATTTTAACAGTAAATATACAATATATATGATTATATGCATATTATTTTGCATCTATAAATCAGTCTGATAAAAAACATTATTTTTATATCGTATTTTATAGAAGTGATAAAGAGAAAAAGAAATTGACAGAAATTGAGCGAAAGTGGGAGGAAAAAAAAGCGAGTGAAAAAGTAACATTTGCATTTAAATAAAATATACGAGAGTAGATCGAAAAGTTTCCGACCTGATCAAGAAAGAACAAAATTTTAAGCAAATTTCAATACTTGTCCAATAGATGGTAGCGAAAGAAACACAAAGAGTTAAGTTTGATGTCATTCTAGCGGTTGGTTTGTTTCTGACAGTCTTTAAAAGTGACAGCTTGTTAACAATGGAGAAATTGGAATATCGCATCGTGATAAAATCTCTTTATTTGAAAGGGAAATCTTCTACGGAAATCAAATTAGATTCAGTGTATGGAGATGTTACTGCTTCATTTACAACCGTGAAAATTTGGGCTGCTGATTTCAAACGTGATAGAACGAGTATTTTCGACGAGGAATGCTCTGGACGTCTAAAAACCGCAATAATGGATGAGATGATCGATTATGTTCACCAAATCGTGATAGACGATTGTCAATTAACTTTCAAATAGTAGGGGTTGCTGATATCTCGTACGAACGGGCGCATATTTTACATGAGGAATTAGATATGAAAAAGAGCGCGCGTTGGATGTTGCGTTTGCTCACTGTTGCGATGGAGAAATTGTATGAACTAAAGTACGAAATAATTCCACATCCACTCTCCAGATTTAGCCTTGTGCGACTTTTTCTTGTTTCCAAATTTTAAAAAATGGATATCTGGGAAAAAGTTTTCGTCGAATGCTGAAGTGATAAGTGCCATTAATGACTATTTTTCAGGTTTAGATAAAAGTTATTATGCTGAAGGAATGAAAAGTCTAGAAAAACATTGGACCAAATGTATTGAATTGAAGGGAGACTATGTTGAGAAATAAATTTCATTCTGCTCAAAAAAATAATTTTTCTTAGTCAGGACGGAAACTTTTTAATCCATCCTCGTATATTTATAAAAATTCATTGAATTAATAGTGAAATATAATTTTTGTGAGAAATATTCATGGGGAAACATTATATATGAGAAAATATTAATCAACAGAGCCTTATTGTGATCTTGTCTTTCATGGAGTTATACATGGGCTGTACTGATATAGAGCAAAATATAGTCTGTCTGGCAACAATCTGTTGCGGATTACTCGGTGTACTGAAGATAACATGGTTTCGCATTTATGCAAATAGTTTAATTATCAATTACAATTCTGCTTTAAACGATTATCTGACGATTGAAAACACAAAGGAGCGCGACATTATGCGAAAACATGCTTTCATAGGAAAGATTTTTTGCTCTTCCTTACTGGGTTTTACTTACTTTAGTTGTCTAATATATGGGGTAACTCCTTTCTTGAATTACCATCAAGATAATCGCATTAACATAACGAATAGAGATACGAAATATGTAATTCCATCGAGCTGCGCCCTGGCATATTTCAATTTTCCAACGAGCATGTATAAAATCTCCTGTCTCATCGAAGCTATTATAGTAACCGTAGCAGCTACAACAAATTTTGGTAATATTTACCTAATTTATATGTTTAATTTATGTTTTAATCAATATTACACATGCAAACAAAAGTTTAATATTCTTCATACATGTATATGTTTACTAATTTTATTAATATTATGCATTTTTTTGGCTATGGGAAACATTGCAAAGGCGTTTGCGTGATTTTACGGCAAATAATTCCACTAATACAAAATCTTCAGTTTTTTTGATCAGGCATAATAAATTAGACGATAGAATCATTTTTCTTATTAAATAAAAATAATTGTAATGTAAAAATAACTATATATGACAGCCTTAACGTATTCCGTTATTATTTGTGTAAACAAAATTTGGAATTTTTAAAAAACTTGCGCCTTATGCAAAAAATATTATATTGTTAAATATACATATATTAGACGTAAGAGAAATATTATTTGTCATTTATTGTAATATATATCTTTTAATTACAAAAATTGTCTTTAATTACAATAAAATAATAAGTATAAATGAGTATTTCAATGCAATAAGTTAATTCGGCACATCAATGCATTTCTCAAAGGTAATGACGCGTTGTTTCTCAACATTACATTGCATGTTTGCGGTCAAGTGAACATTCTGAGGACTCACTTTTTCAATTTTGATGTAAAAAATCCAAGAATCTACAATCGTTTCAATGCGCTAATTCAAAGACATCAAGACTTGATAAGGCTGGCCAGAGAACTCGTCAAATTGATCAGTTTTGTATTGTTGATAGAACTATTTATTCTTACCATATTATTATGTATGATAGGTAAATATTATGTTACTTATTCAATAAAATTTGTAAATTATACATGAAAAAAAGATTTATATTAAACAGATATTCTCTTTTCAGGATTTCAGCTTATTTTAGCGTTGAAAAGCAATAATACAGTAGTGGTAGGAAAGAGTTTAATGGTATTGAGTGCCTTCTTGACACAATTAACGCTGTACAGTTTTATTGGGAATTATCTAAAATCTGAAATGGAAGAGATAGGACTTTCCATTTATCAAAGTGCATGGTATAATTTGCCCAGAAAATTGACAAAAAATGTAATCTTTGTTCTTATGCAAACAAAATATCCAGTCACGTTGCAGGCTGGAAATCTCATCGCAGTCGATCTCTCAACTTATTTGAGTATTTTAAAAACCTCTTTTTCATATTTGTCTATACTTCGTATAATTCTCGAAGTGTAAAATATAAGTTGCAAATAAAAATAATCTATGCAAACTTTAAATATTTAATAGATTCGAAATAGTGCGATATAATACTTTCCAAATAGCAATACATGCAGAAGTGTTTATTTAAGTGTAACAAACTTATTATCCAAATTAATCTGTTTGTGCCAAATTTCCTATTCAATAATAAACATATATTTTAATATTTCTTATGCAATATTAATAATATACACATATGTGACATTGATATTAATGTATTATTATGTTAAATTTATAGACAGATATTTGTTGAAATGTAGAGTTACTCAAGTCGCGAAATTCTCTATCAGTTAATTTTATTGTCAGCAGAGTAAAAACAGCAAGTTATTTTTCTCCTATTTTTAATTTTGAATAATTAAATCTGCACTATTTATTGTGTTATAATACGAATAATATCGTGATAAAATATTGAAAAATGTGTTTATATATACAGGAGGTAGACAAAATAATGTGAACATCTGAAAATTAAATATTATATTTGTTCATTAATAAAATTATATTTGTTCCTTAATAAGATATTGGGCCATCATGTGCTTTTAATATAACTTCAACTCTCTTTGAAATAAAATCATGCAATTTTTGAATAGTCTCTAGTAGAATATTGTCTCATTCTTCTATTAAATAATGCCATTTTTCAAAATGATAACGTACCTATATACACAGCTAGAAAAGTTCAATTTTGATTTGAATAGCATCAAAATGAATTTTAACATCTTCTTTGGGACAATTACTCGATTTAAATATCATCGAATCACTATGGAAAGTTTTGGAAAAAAGAGTGAGAAGCAGATTTCCACCTTCAACATCTCTGAAGCAATTGGTAGGTATTTTGATAAAAGAATGGGACAATATTCCTCTGGAGATTATTCAAAAATTCGATGATTCTATTCCAGAGAGAATTGAAGCTGTATTAAAAGCAAATGGTGACCTAACATTTTATTAATAAACAAATGTAATGTATTTTTTAGGTGTTCACATTATTTTGTCTTGTAGATCATAAGGCATATAATTTTATTCAATAACAAAATAGTTGCTCGGTAGACGGTAACAACAAATTTAGAAATTGTATCATATATCATTTTCGTAAAAGCGACATTTTTTATGAGCGTAGTTGTATGCATTTTGTCATAATGCTTTAACATAAGAGAGGTAGACTGATGAGCACATACTTTTCAATGAATAAAAAATGAGATATAATACTGCGTTATGTCGATATAGCGTGCGGACCATCGGTTCTCGGCATCAGTTAGTGTCATTATATCGACAATGGCAAGTGAACGATGGAAAAACGATATCGCATACGCGATGACCCCTTTTAAATTGATTATGTGGCCCATCGGCTCATGGCCACTTCAAGTTTATGACATTTATTCGCTATTACGTTATGGCTTAGGCACTTGTTGTGCGGTAAGTATCTTTTGACATTCAAAGATCACTGACACGCATAATTCGCGAAAACGACGGAGAATATTTTTTACATTGATATTGCAGCGCTCTAGAGAAAACTTTGGTGTAATAGGATAAAGATTTTAAATTTTCAATTCTTAATAACGCATAATGATTCTCTTTTGTAACAATACTTTAGATGAGTTATAAATTAACACGATAATAAGAATCGTTGAAAAATTTTATCAATAAGGAGGATTTCCTTTTAAGTTTCATGATTTAAGTATATCTTTTTCATGTAAAAATAATATGATCCATCATGCTCTCTATTTATGTACTATCATAACGATTGTGAAACAAAATCAAGATTATAAAGAGACACAATAATGCCTCGCATCAAGTTTATGTGCACCAGCAGAAACTCTCCGTGTATTTATACGCGAATCGATTATTTGATAATATTTTTAATTAAATAGGACCTCACACTAATCGGTTGAATCGATGAAATTTTTAATATACTTCGATAGCTTAATTTCTTATAAAAAAGTTTCTTTATTTTTGCTCGTGTTGTATAAGCAGAGTTATTATGATGCAAAGATTCAATGTGATAATTTTCCTTTAAAACATATCATTTCTCTTTCAGAATCTAAAAAGATAGAAGGAAAAAATTAATGTTAATAAATTAAATTCTCTCTCTATAAATATTTCTTTAACTAAAAAGAAATGTATGTCGCTTTTCAAATATGAGAAAATATTAGGTTTTACAATTTTATTTAAATGTAATAATTAAACAATTATTTAAATTTTTATTTGAAAAAAAGTTAAATATTTTCTGTACATTATTTATAATTAGTCAATTTTAATTAATCGCTATAATATACGATGTAATACACATACACATAAGAAACGACAAAATAAAATCAGCTGTGCGGCAAAAATCAATATCACCTGACTTGAAAAAATCAATAACAGATGACAGATCGAGACGCATGTGCTTACGGGACTAAGCGATATCATTGGTAAATTTTGATCGTTTATAACTTATAAACTATTGCAGCCTCAGTTTTCCTATTAAAATTTTTGAATTATTTTCTATATTGATTAAAGATGGTGTACTAAAAAAATGATATAAAAATTTGCTTGTTTAAAAAAGTAAAATGACGCCAAGTACATGTTCCAGTAATGAAAAGCTTATTATTACTTCCTATTAAAACTTATTATAATAAATTAATTTATTTATAGTAATTTATTTATAGTAAAAAGTTGTTAAATAGTGTACAAAATATTTTTACAAAATAGTGTTATTTTAATTTGTACAGTACAGTATTATTTTAATCTTAAAAAATTATTACGTTAAATATAAATTATTGTGTAAAATTCTTTCAATTTTCTACAAAAACAATAATATAAAGAAATTGTGCCAACTAACAAGGATAAAAACTTGTTATTTTATTTTTTTAAATAAAAACATTATAAAAAAACTATGATACAAAATAGTAGTTGTTTTAATTTTTACAAAAATAATAATATTATAAAATTTAAAAAGTTATTCCAAGTTTAAACATTGATTATTAATACGAAATAAAAATAATTTTTATTAAAGAAACTTGTTATTGGAATGCTCAACAATAAAATTAATAGTGCCAATTTGCAGGAAATTAAAACATCCATTTTGCACAACAATTCGATAACTTGCATGATAATTTTAATCTAACAATCTTTTTAAGTTTAAATAACATTGTATTGTATCCATTAAAATAGTATTAGTAAAACAATATTAGTAATATTTTTTCAAAAATTATTATATACTGTTTTGTAACAGAATTTTAATAATGCACATTTCTTACAACTGATGTGTCTGTTTTATACTTTTTCTATAATAAATTTTTAATTATTACACACATATATATATATATATAAAATTAAATATATATGCAAATAGTAAATATATAGTTTCTATAACACAATTTTAACAGTAAACATGCAATATACAATATATGATTACGTATATAATATTTTTCTGTAAATCAGTCTAGTAAAAAATGTTATTTTATATCGTACTTTGTAGAAGTGAAAAAGAGAAAGAATTGATAGAAATTGAATGAAAATAGGAGAGAGAAAAAATATGCGAGTAAGAAAGTAGCATTTGCGTTTAAATAAAATATATATTAGTAAAAAATCATTGAATGAATTAGTGAGATATAATTTTTCTGAGCAATATTATGTATAGGGAAACATTATGAGAAAATATCAATCAACAGAGCCTTATTGTGATCTTGCCTTTCATGGAGTTATACATGGGCTGTACTGATATAGAGCAAAATATAGTCTGTCTGGGAACAATCTGTTGCGGATTACTCGGTGTACTGAAGATAACATGGTTTCGCATTTATGCAAATAATTTAATTATCAATTACAATTCTGCTTTAAACGATTATCTGACGATTGAGAACACAAAGGAGCGCGACATTATGCGAAAACATGCTTTCATAGGAAAGATTTTTTGCTCTTCTTTATTGGCTTTTACTTACTTTAGTTGTCTAGTATATGGGGTAACTCCTTTCTTGAATTATGATCAAGATAATCGCATTAACAAAACGAATAGAGATACGATATTGAAATATGTAATTCCATCGAGATGCGCTCTGGCATATTTCAATTTTCCAACGAGCATGTATAAAATCTCCTGTCTCATCGAAGCTGTTGTACTAACCATAGCAGCTACAGCAAATTTTGGTAATATTTACCTAATTTATATGTTTAATTTATGTTTTAATCAATATTACACACATGCAAACAAATTTATTATTCTTCATATACAGTACCCTCCATAAGTATAGAAACACTTTATAAAGGTATGCAATATAAAGAAAATAACTTTAATTTCTTAAATATTTGCCGGATGTTATATCCTTCTTCTTGTAAAATAATAATCTTGACTCACAATTCATATGGAATCTGGCACGTCGAAGCCATTTTTAATGATTGTAGTAATTTTTGTTACATTTACAGAAACTAAAATCAAACTGCACTTAAATAAGTTCTTATTACTCTGATGTATGCTTCTAATGCGCGTAAACATTACAGGCATTCCACTACAGCATCTGATATGCTGTAGTAGCACTAATTGGCAGAACAAATCAACGCGCGAAATTTAACTCCGAGCAGTTCGGTGCGGCGTAATAATTATTCGGTATATTTTCGGTATAAACAGGCGTCATATCATCATTTAAACGTCTTGCAATATATTCATATGAAAAATCTGCACAGATTGCTGCCATGCAATTGTTTATCTGTAAAATGCAATGTGTTTTCAAACTTGTGGAGGGTAGTGTATATATACGTTTACTAATTTTATTCACGTTATACATTTTTTGGCTATGGGAAATATTGCAAAGACGCTGCGTTTGCGTGATTTTACGGCAAATTATTCCACTGATATACTCCAAAACCTTCCAGTTTTTCTGATCAGGCATAATAAATTAGATGGTAGAATCTTTTTCCTATTAAATAAAAATAATTAATGTAAACAATAATTACATATGACAGCCTTAACGTTTCGTTACTGTTTGTTTAAAAGAAGTTTGAAATTTTTTAAAAACTTGCTCCTTATGAAAAAAATATTATATTTTAAATATACATATATTAGACATATTAAGAGAAATATTATTTGTTATTTATTGCGATATCTTCTAAGTACAAAAATTGTCTTTAATTACAATAAAATAATAAGTATAAATGAGTATTTCAATGCAAGAAGTTAATACGACACAACAATGCATTTCCCAAAGGTAGTGACGCGTTATTTTACAACATTACATTGCATGTTTGCGGTCAAGTAAACATTTTGAGGATTCACTTTTTCAATCTCGATGTAAAAAATCCAAGAATCTACAATCGTTTCAATGCGCTAATTCAAAGACATCAAGATCTGATAAGACTGGCCAAAGAACTCATCAAACTGATCAGTTTTGTATTGTTGATACAACTATTTATTATCACCGTATCATTATGTATAATTGGTAATTATTACATTATTTATGATTATTCAATGAAATATGTAAATTATACATGAAAAAAGATTTACATTAAACAGATATTCTCTTTTCAGGATTTCAATTCATCTTCGCGCTGAAAATCAATGACACCGTTATAATAGGAAAGAGTTTAGTGGCATTGAGTGTCTTTCTGATACAACTATCGCTGTATAGTTTTGTCGGGAATTATTTGAAATCCGAAATGGAAGATATAGGACCCTCCATTTATCAAAGTGCATGGTATAATTTTCCTAGGAAATTGACAAAAAATGTAATCTTTGTTCTTATGCAAACGCAATATCCAATCGCATTGCAGGCTGAAAATGTAATCGCAGTCGATCTCTCAACTTTTTTAAGTATTTTAAAAACCTCTTTTTCATGTTTGTCTGTACTTCGTATAATGCTCGAAGTGTAAAATATAAGTTGCGAAAGAAAGAAACCTCTGCAATCTGTAAATATTTGATAGGTTCGAAATAGTGCGATATAATACTTTCCAAATAACAATACATGTAGAAGTGTTTATTTAAGTGTAATAAATTTATTATCTAAATTAATATGGTTGTGTCAAATTTTCTATTCAATAATAAACATATACTTTAATATTTTCTATACAATATCAATAACATACACATATGTGATATTGATATTGATGTATTATTATGTTAAATTTATAGATAGATATTTCCTGATATGTAAAATTACGCGTATCGCGAAATCTTTTATCAGTTAATTGTGTCGTCTATAAAAGAAAGAAAGCAAGTTATTTATTTGTATTTTCACTTTTGAACAATCTAAATCTATACTATTTATTGTTATATTCAAACGTGTATCGAGGTAAAGTGTAGAAAAATGTGTTCATATATAGGTAAGTAAGACAGGTATAATTTTATTTAATAAAAAATAGTTGCTCGATAAACGGTAACAATTTAGAAATTGTACCATATAAAGTTTCTATAAGAGCGACATTTTCCATAGAACGTAGTTATTTGCATTTTGCCATAATGCTCTAAGAGAGGCAGACTGGGAAGCATATACTTTTCATGTTGAATAAAAAATGAGATATAATACTGCGTTATGTCGATATAGCGTGCGGACCATCGGTTCTCGGCATCAGTTAGTGTCATTGTATCGACAATGGCAAGTGAACGTTGGAAAAACGATATCGCATACGCGATGACCCCTTTTAAATTGATTATGTGGCCCATCGGCTCATGGCCACTTCAAGTTTATGACATTTATTCGCTATTACGTTATGGCTTAGGCACTTGTTGTGCGGTAAGTATCTTTTGACATTCATAGATCACGCACAATTCGCGAAAACGACGGAGAATATTTTTTACATTGATATTGCAGCGCTCTAGAGAAAACTTTGGTGTAATAGGATAAAGATTTTACATTTTCAATTCTTAATAACGCATAATAATGATTCTCTTTTGTAACAATACTTTAAATGAGTTGTTAAATTAATACGATAATAAGAGTCGTTCAAAATTCTAACAATAAAAAGGATTTCCTTTCAAGTTTTATGATTTATTTAAGTATATCTTTTTCATGTGTAAAAATAAAATACAATCTATCACGCTCTCTATTTATATACTATCACAACGATGAAACAAAATCAAGATTATAAAGAGACACAATAATGCCTCGCATCAAGTTTATGTGCACCAGCAGAAACTCTCCGTGTATTTATACGCGAATCGATTATTTGATAATATTTTTAATTAAATAGGACTTCACACTAATCGGTTGAATCGATGAAATTTTTAATATACTTCGATAGCTTAATTTCTTATAAAAAAAGTTTCTTTATTTTTGCTCGTGTTGTATAAGCAGAGTTATTATGATGCAAAGATTCAATGTGATAATTTTCCTTTAAAACATATCATTTCTCTTTCAGAATCTAAAAAGATAGAAGGAAAAAATTAATGTTAATAAATTAAATTCTCTCTCTATAAATATTTCTTTAACTAAAAAGAAATGTATGTCGCTTTTCAAATATGAGAAAATATTAGGTTTTACAATTTTATTTAAATGTAATAATTAAACAATTATTTAAATTTTTATTTGAAAAAAAGTTAAATATTTTCTGTACATTATTTATAATTAGTCAATTTTAATTAATCGCTATAATATACGATGTAATACACATACACATAAGAAACGACAAAATAAAATCAGCTGTGCGGCAAAAATCAATATCACCTGACTTGAGAAAATCAATAACAGATGACAGATCGAGACGCATGTGCTTACGGGACTAAGCGATATCATTGGTAAATTTTGATCGTTTATAACTTATAAACTATTGCAGCCTCAGTTTTCCTATTAAAATTTTTGAATTATTTTCTATATTGATTAAAGATGGTGTACTAAAAAAATGATATAAAAATTTGCTTGTTTAAAAAAGTAAAATGACGCCAAGTACATGTTCCAGTAATGAAAAGCTTATTATTACTTCCTATTAAAACTTATTATAATAAATTAATTTATTTATAGTAATTTATTTATAGTAAAAAGTTGTTAAATAGTGTACAAAATATTTTTACAAAATAGTGTTATTTTAATTTGTACAGTACAGTATTATTTTAATCTTAAAAAATTATTACGTTAAATATAAATTATTGTGTAAAATTCTTTCAATTTTCTACAAAAACAATAATATAAAGAAATTGTGCCAACTAACAAGGATAAAAACTTGTTATTTTATTTTTTTAAATAAAAACATTATAAAAAAACTATGATACAAAATAGTAGTTGTTTTAATTTTTACAAAAATAATAATATTATAAAATTTAAAAAGTTATTCCAAGTTTAAACATTGATTATTAATACGAAATAAAAATAATTTTTATTAAAGAAACTTGTTATTGGAATGCTCAACAATAAAATTAATAGTGCCAATTTGCAGGAAATTAAAACATCCATTTTGCACAACAATTCGATAACTTGCATGATAATTTTAATCTAACAATCTTTTTAAGTTTAAATAACATTGTATTGTATCCATTAAAATAGTATTAGTAAAACAATATTAGTAATATTTTTTCAAAAATTATTATATACTGTTTTGTAACAGAATTTTAATAATGCACATTTCTTACAACTGATGTGTCTGTTTTATACTTTTTCTATAATAAATTTTTAATTATTACACACATATATATATATATATATAAAATTAAATATATATGCAAATAGTAAATATATAGTTTCTATAACACAATTTTAACAGTAAACATGCAATATACAATATATGATTACGTATATAATATTTTTCTGTAAATCAGTCTAGTAAAAAATGTTATTTTATATCGTACTTTGTAGAAGTGAAAAAGAGAAAGAATTGATAGAAATTGAATGAAAATAGGAGAGAGAAAAAATATGCGAGTAAGAAAGTAGCATTTGCGTTTAAATAAAATATATATTAGTAAAAAATCATTGAATGAATTAGTGAGATATAATTTTTCTGAGCAATATTATGTATAGGGAAACATTATGAGAAAATATCAATCAACAGAGCCTTATTGTGATCTTGCCTTTCATGGAGTTATACATGGGCTGTACTGATATAGAGCAAAATATAGTCTGTCTGGTAATAATCTGTTGCGGATTACTCGGTGTACTGAAGATAACATGGTTTCGCATTTATGCAAATAATTTAATTATCAATTACAATTCTGCTTAAAACGATTATC
Organism: Camponotus vicinus; assembly: GCF_025532165.1. Taxonomy (NCBI): domain Eukaryota; kingdom Metazoa; phylum Arthropoda; class Insecta; order Hymenoptera; family Formicidae; genus Camponotus; species Camponotus vicinus. The sequence goes on from NW_028141945.1 coordinate 11,524,153, forward strand.
TGACGATTGAGAACACAAAGGAGCGCGACATTATGCGAAAACATGCTTTCATAGGAAAGATTTTTTGCTCTTCTTTATTGGCTTTTACTTACATTAGTTGTCTAGTATATGGGGTAACTCCTTTCTTGAATTATGATCAAGATAATCGCATTAACAAAACGAATAGAGATACGATATTGAAATATGTAATTCCATCGAGATGCGCTTTGGCATATTTCAATTTTCCAACGAGCATGTATAAAATCTCCTGTCTCATCGAAGCTGTTGTACTAACCATAGCAGCTACAGCAAATTTTGGTAATATTTACCTAATTTATATGTTTAATTTATGTTTTAATCAATATTACACACATGCAAACAAATTTATTATTCTTCATATACAGTACCCTCCATAAGTATGGAAACACTCTATAAAGGTATACAATATAAAGAAAATAACTTTAATTTCTTCAATATTTGCCGGATGTTATATCCTTCTTCTTGTAAAATAATAATCTTGACTCGCAATTCATATGGAATCTGGCACTTCGGAGCCATTTTTAATGATTGTAGTAATTTTTGTTACATTTACAGAAACTAAAATCAAACTGCACTTAAATAAGTTCTTATTACTCTGATGTATGCTTCTAATGCGCGTAAACATTACAGGCATTCCACTACAGCATCTGATATGCTGTAGTAGCACTAATTGATGCAGAACAAATCAACGCGCGAAATTTAACTCCGTGAAGTTCGGTGCGGCGTAATAATTATTCGGTATATTTTCGGTATAAACAGGCGTCATATCATCATTTAAACGTCTTGCAATATATTCATATGAAAAATCTGCACAGATTGCTGCCATGCGATTGTTTATCTGTAAAATGCAATGTGTTTTCAAACTTGTGGAGGGTAGTGTATATATACGTTTACTAATTTTATTCACGTTATACATTTTTTGGCTATGGGAAACATTGCAAAGACGCTGCGTTTGCGTGATTTACGGCAAATTATTCCACTGATATACTCCAAAACCTTCCAGTTTTTCTGATCATGCATAATAAATTAGATGGTAGAATCTTTTTCTTATTAAATAAAAATAATTAATGTAAACAATAATTACATATGACAGCCTTAACGTTTCGTTACTGTTTGTTTAAAAGAAGTTTGAAATTTTTTAAAAACTAGCGCCTTATGCAAAGAATATTATATTTTAAATATACATATATTAGACATATTAAGAGAAATATTATTTGTTATTTATTGCGATATCTTCTAAGTACAAAAATTGTCTTTAATTACAATAAAATAATAAGTATAAATGAGTATTTCAATGCAAGAAGTTAATACGACACAACAATGCATTTCCCAAAGGTAGTGACGCGTTATTTTACAACATTACATTGCATGTTTGCGGTCAAGTAAACATTTTAAGGATTCACTTTTTCAATCTCGATGTAAAACATCCAAGAATCTACAATCGTTTCAATGCGCTAATTCAAAGACATCAAGATCTGATAAGGCTGGCCAGAAAACTCATCAAACTGATCAGTTTTGTATTGTTGATACAACTATTTATTATCACCGTATCATTGTGTATAATTGGTAATTATTACATTATTTATGATTATTCAATGAAATATGTAAATTATACATGAAAAAAGATTTACATTAAACAGATATTCTCTTTTCAGGATTTCAATTCATCTTCGCGCTGAAAATCAATGACACTGTTATAATAGGAAAGAGTTTAACGGCATTGAGTGTCTTTCTGATACAACTATCGCTGTATAGTTTTGTCGGGAATTATTTGAAATCCGAAATGGAAGATATAGGACTCTCCATTTATCAAAGTGCATGGTATAATTTTCCTAGGAAATTGACAAAAAATGTAATCTTTGTTCTTATGCAAACGCAATATCCAATCGCGTTGCAGGCTGGAAATGTAATCGCAGTCGATTTCTCAACTTTTTTAAGTATTTTAAAAACCTCTTTTTCATGTTTGTCTGTACTTCGTATAATGCTCGAAGTGTAAAATATAAGTTGCGAAAGAAAGAAACCTCTGCAAACTGTAAATATTTAATAGATTCAAGATAGTGCGATATAATACTTTCCAAATAACAATACATGTAGAAGTGTTTATTTAAGTGTAATAAATTTATTATCCAAATTAATATGGTTGTGCCAAATTTCCTATTCAATAATAAATATATACTTTAATATTTCCTATACAATATCAATAATGTACACATATGTGATATTGATATTGATGTATTATTATGTTAAATTTATAGATAGATATTTCCTGTCAGTTAATTGTGTCGTTTATAAAATAAAGAAAGCAAGTTATTTACTTATATTTTCACTTTTGAACAATCTACATAAATCTATACTATTTATTGTTATATTCAAACGTATATCGAGTAAAATGTAGAAAAATGTGTTCATATATTGGTAAGTAACACACGTATAATTTTATTCAATAAAATAGTTGCTCGATAAACGATAACAATTTAGAAATTGTACCATATACAGTTTCCATAAGAGCGACATTTTCCATAGAATGTAGTTATTTGCATTTTGCCATAATGCTTTAAGAGAGGTAGACTGGTAAGCATATACTTTTCATGTTGAATACAAAATGAAATATAATACTGCGTCATGTCGATATAGTGTGCGGATCATCGGTTCTCGGCATCAGTCAGTGTCATTATATCGACAATGGCAAGTGAACGATGGAAGAACGATATCGCATACGCGATGGTTCCTTTTAAATTGATTACGTGGCCTATGGGTGTTTGGCCACTTCAAGTTTATAACATTTATTCGCTGTTACGATGTGTCGTAAGCACTTGTTGTGAGGTAAGTAACTTTTGAATCTTGAAGATCATTGACACATTCGCGATCGCTCGAAGATAATAAAGAATATTTTCTACATTGATATTGCAACGCTTTGAAAAAAATTTCGATGTGATGATAATATCAAGATTTTTATATTTTCTTGATAACGTATATTATGATGAAATGCTCTTACTAATATTAACACATTACATGAGTTGTAAATCACCATAACTGTAAGTTATTGAAAAATTTTGACGATAAGCGTAATGTTTTTTGTTTTATGACTTATATGTTTTATGACTTATATCATGTTTTTTTAATCATGTGTAAAAATGATACAATCCTTTTTGAGAAACATTATGGAAAGTTTACGCCATAATTTATTACGTCTTATACTACTTGTTTCTTGATTTCGTAACGGTTCTCGCGCAGGAGTAACGAAATATCCTAAGTATCTATACGAATTAGCTATGTGAATACCTCAGATTATCATATTTTAATAATGATTGAACCAATTGAATTCTTGATAGTTTGAGTTTTAATTATATAAAAAGTATCTCTTTATTTTCAGTCTACATTTTTTATAAGAAGAAATGTTATAATGCAAATTTTTAATGTAAAAATGTTTTTTATACAAAACGTCATCACCGATTGTCACGTATTATACACATACACAGTATATGCTACATAAATACAATATTAATCTTGTATAGTTTTTGCTTTTGATAGGTGATTGCGTTAACGGCTTTCAGATTTAACAAAATTTGGTATCTTTGAGGTTTAACATGTTCATTAATAGAAATTAAAATTTGAAAGTAAAGGAGAATTTATGTACAATTTTCGGACATATTCGCAATGATTTATATCCAAAAATAACTTTAACGATCTGTTAAATATATAGTGATGTTTGTAATTAAATGTTTAAACCGAAAAAAGTATTTAATGTCTTTTAGCATTTTAATTCTTGCTAATCTTATTATGTTATATTTGGATATTTTGATACAGTCGATATTTTCTTAACTCGAGCATCAACAAATAAAATTAATAACGCTAGTTTATAAGAAATTAGAACAATTATTTTTTACAACAAATTGTTTTTAATATAATTTTAATACAATTATTTAAACTAATAAGTTTAATACAATTATTTAAACTTAAATAAACTTAAATAAATATGTTTTGCACACATTAAAATAATATTATTTTGTAAAAGTATAATTAGTAACAATATTATAAACTATTTAGTAGCAATATGTTACAGTATTGTATATTTTTGATTGTGTTTGACTTGACATCTTTTTTAATTATTTTTTAAATGTAAATTTTTAGTTATTATAATGTTACAAAATATCACACAAAATTTAAATAATATTAGAATTTGTTGTATTTTTCACGTTTTATATTTTGATGCAAAAATATCTTCTATTTATACAAGTTATATTATTATTTATACATTATTTTAATAATATATATAAATTTTGCATAATTTTAATATGTAAGAATTAGATAAAATTAATTATACTAATAATAAATATAAAAAAGTATGAATATGTACATAATACTTTGCATCTACAAATCAGTCTGATAAAAAGCATTATTTTTATATCATATTTTATAGAGTGAAAGAAAGAGAAAGAAATTAAGGGAAATTGAACGAGAATAAGAAGGAGAAGAAACATGAGACTGAAAAAGTAGCATTCATATTTAATAGAATATTTATAACTAAAAATTTATTGAGTTAGGAATGAGATATATTTTTTTGAGCACGAATCATTACATATATGGGAAAATATCAATTAACAGAGTCTAATCGCAATCTTGCCTTCCATGGAGCTATATGTGGGCTGTACTGACGTAGAGCAGAATATAATTTGTGTGACAACAATCTCTTGCGGATTACTTGGTGTGCTAAAGACAATATGGTTCCGCATTTATGCAAAAAGTTTGATTAACAATTACAACTCTGCCGTGAACGATTATCTGAGAATTGACAATACGAAAGAGCGCGAAATTATGCGAAGACATGCTTTTATAGGAAGGATTCTTTGCTATTCCATGTTGGGTTTTTCTTACATTAGTTGTCTAATACATGGAATAATACCATATTTGAATTATTTTCAAGGTAATTGGATTAACATAACGAACGAAGATATGATGTTAGAGTACGCAGTTCCATCGAGATGCGCTCTGGAGTATTTCAATTTTCCAACGAGCATGTATATAATTTCCTGTCTCCTGGAAACTATTATACTAGTACTGGCGACTTCAGCTAATCTTGGTAATAATTGTTTAATTTCTTATGCATATTTTATGTCTTATCCAATGTTACTTAGAAACAAGAACTTTTTTACTTATATTATTTTACATACATAAAGATTTTAATTAATTTTATTAATTTTACGCACTTTTTATTAATTGTAGACAATATTGTTAAGAAGCGAAAATTTTTGCATGATTTCATGATTTAATTCCGAGGTGCATTAAAACCACCTTGTTCTCCTGATCAAGCAGATTAGATGACATAATTTTTTTTTTACAAATGTACATAATTAAATTACATATGACAGTTTCAACTACTGTTTATTTAAAAAAAAATTTATGTTTTCGAAAATTTTTGCATTTTCTCATGCTATGTATATCATGCTTTATTTGTGTGTGTGTGTGTGTGTGTGTGTGTGTGTGTGTGTATACACACACACACACACACACACACACATACAATATATGATACATTGAAAAACTTATGCATTAATTTTTTTCACTTTTTCTTTAAAATTTAAATATCAGCTTTTAAAGAAAAAATGAAAAAAAAATTATGCGTTAATTTTGTCCAGGAGTGTATATATATATATATATGTATAAAAAAACTAAGAGCAATATTATTTGCTATATTTTGTTATACATGTGCATGTGTGTGTGTGTGTGTGTTTCATTTGATTACAAAAGTATAATAATAATTTAAATATAACAGAATAATCAGTACTGCTTTGATTATTAATGCAATAGAATAATTCCATGCATTTCCCAAAAAGTAATGATGTGTTGTTTCTCAACATTACATTACATATTTGTGGTCAAGTAAACATTCTGAGAATCCATTTCTTCAATTTCGACGTCACAAGTCCGCGAATTCATGATCGTTTCAATGCGTTGATTCAAAGACATCAGAATAGACTCAAGAACTGATAACTCTGGCCAGAGAACTTGCCGATCTAATCAGTTTCGTATTGCTGGTAAAACTTTTTATGATCAGCATAATATTATGTATGACAGGTGAATATTATGATTAGTCTGCGAAATAAGTAAATTACGAAAGAAATTAACATTCAGCAGAAAAATACTCTCTTCAGGTTTTCAGTTCATCTTCGCGTTGAAAGTCAATAATACCGCTATGATAGGAAAGAGTTTAACGGTACAGATTATAATTCTGACACAATTAACTCTGTACAGTTTTATCGGGAATTATCTGAAATCTAAAATGGAAGAAATAGGGCTCTCTATTTATCAAAGTGCTTGGTATAGTTTTCCCAGAAAATTGGTAAAAAACGTAATCTTTATTCTTATGCAGACGAAATATCCAGTCGCGTTGCAAGCTGGAAATTACATCGTAGTCAATCTCTCAACTTATGTGAGCATCTTAAGAACCTCTTTTTCATATTTGTCTGTACTTCGTATAATGCTCGGAGTATGAAATATTCGGAGGATGCGAATGAAAGAAATCCGTGCAAACTGTAAATATTTGATACGTTCGATAGTATAATGTAATACTTTCAAAATAGAAATAGATAAAATATCTATTAAAATATCATGTTAATAAACTTATTGCTATATTACTTTGTTCATACCGAATTAGTATTTCTTATATTTATATCAATAATTAATACAAACACATATTTGAAATTACTGTCAGTACATTATTATATTAAGTCAGTACATTATTATTATATTAAATTCGAGGATAGACATTTTATGACATAAAATTACTTACTCGTATCACATAATTCTTTATTAATTTTGTTGATCTGTAGAATAAAAAAAGCAAGTTATTTGATTTTATTTTCACTTGTGAATAAATTGTATCTATACTATTTATTGTCAAACGAATATCGAGATAAAATGCAGTAAAATATGCGCACGCATATGCAAGACGCACATGATTCCGCTCGACAAAAAGAATAGTTGCCCGATAGACAATTTAAAAAATGTAACATGTAAATTTTTACTCAACGACAGTTTCTATAAGAACATAGTTATTTGCATTTTGCTATAATGCTTGAAGAGAGGCAGACTGATAAGCATGTATGCTTTTCATGTTGAATAAAAAATGAGGATGGAATACCTGTATCGTACCGATATAGCGAGTGGATCATCGGTTATTGGCATCAGTTACAGTCATTATATCAACAATGGTAAGTGAACGATGGAAGAAGGATATCGCATACGCGATGACTCCTTTTAAATTGATTACGTGGCCTATCGGCGTATGGCCACTTCAAGTTTACGACATTTATTCGCTATTACGTTGTGGCTTCGGTACTTGTTGCGCGGTAAGTATCCTTTGCAACTCAAAGATTATTGACACACACAATTCGCGTATGAGGACGACGAGGAATATTTTCTAAGTCGATATTGTAATGCTCTGGAGAAAGCTTCATCGTAAAGAAGATGAAGATATCATTTTCAATTCTTGATAACGCATATGATGAATCGCTTTTGTCAGTTGTATAATGGCATATGAGTTAAAAATCAGCATGATTGTAAGTTGTTGAAAAATTCTAATGCAATAAGAAAAAATTTCTTTTTAAATTTTCTGATTCATGTATATTTTTTCTTAATCGTGTAAAAAATGATATGATCCTTTTCGAGAAATATTGTGGGAAACGCATCACATTGTTTATACCTCGCACAAAATTCACGTGCACCAGCAAAAGTGTCCCGTGTGTCTAAATGTGAATCTGCTAGTTGAGGATACTCTATCGACTTCAATAACGAAACTAATCGTATTTTTAATATATTTAATCAATTAATTTTTTTGGTTCTTTATATAAAGAAAGTGTGTTTATTTTCGTTTGTGTTCTATAAACAGATATTACAATACAAGTTTTCAGTATGAAAGTTTGCATTTTGCTTCATAAGACATTACCACTATTTATCATCGAACTACATATTCTGTGCACATACGCAATATATGTAACGAAAATATTGGATGTTATTTTGCATGATATTTTTTGCTATTTTTCGATAGAAGATTGTATTAGTAACTTTAAGATTTAACAAAATTTGATAGATTTTAAGACTTGGAAATTAATAAAAATTAATAAAATTTTAAAATATAAAAGAATTTATGTACAAATTCTCGAGGATAATAATAATAATATTTTGCCATTAATTTTTACGATATATAATTTTTGCTTAGTTAACAGTAATGCATGAAATTAAACATTCAAATCGAAAAGAATTCCTTGTCTCTCGGTGTTTTGAGTCTTATAAACCTTCTTTGCATGATATTTGGATACTTTAACATAAAATTGACATTTTCGGGAATGTTAACTCGCATGTTGATAAACGACATAAAAATTATGCGAAAATATGATATATAATAGCGGTTTTAATTTTTACAAAAATAATAATAGTAAAATTGAAAAATTTATCCCGTAATTAAATATTGAAAATTAAAAATATAAAAATTAATAAAAAAAGATATATATTTTAATTTAAAAAATTTAGCGTTGTGCTAATTTAATGAATAATATTAATTTAAATTAATAGAACTACAGTGAAGAAAATTAAAAAATAACTATTTTACAAATTGTTTTTAACACTTTTTAAGCTTAAACAACACTGTTTTATACAATGACATTATTTTATAAAAATATTTTGTACATTATTTAATAATATCGCACATTTTTTACCACTTGTATTTGGCGTCTCTTTTTATCTCTTTAAAGAAAATTAAATTTTAAGTTATTATAAACAAGAGATGCTACAAAATATATATCACATAAATTCTAAATAATATTAGAATTTATTGTATCTTTTATGTCTTTTATATTTTAACGTACAGAAATTTTTAATTTACACAAGTCATTTTACACATATATTATTTTAATAATAATATAAATTTGCGCCATTTTATTATTTATGTATTACACCAAATTAAATATATAAATAGTAAATGTACAACATAAAATTATGTATAATATAATTATGTATAACATATATATATATATATATATATATATATATATAAATCATGCAACAATAAATAATTATGTATAGTACTGTGCATCTAAATCATGCAGACGAAAAAAAAACATTTTTATATTGTATTTTATTTATTTAATTAGAGAGAGAAAGAGAGAGAGAGAGAGAAAGAGAGACAGAGAGAAAGTGAGTGAGGAAAGGAGACAGAGAGAAAGAGGGAGAAAACTGAATGAGAGTGAGAGAGATAAGAAGCATGCGAATGAGAAAGTAGCACTTGCATTCACTTAGAATATATATTAATAAGAATTCATTGTAGTGAGATATACTTTTAGTAGTGAAATATAATTCTTCTAAGCACGAAACATCATATACGGAGAAATGTCAATCAACAGAGTCTAATTGTGATCTTACCCTCCATGGAGCTATACATGGGCTGTACTGATATAGAGCAAAATATAGTCTGTTTGACATCAATATGTTGCGGATTGCTTGGTACACTGAAGATAACATGGTTCCGCATTTATGCAAATAATTTAACAAACAATTACAACTCTGCTCTAAACGATTATTTGACTATTGACAACACAAAAGATCGCGACATTATGCGAAAACATGCTTTTATAGGAAGAATCCTTTGCTATTCCATGCTGAGCTTTTCTTTCAGTAGTTGCCTAATATATGGAATAAATCCACTTTTGCATTATAATCAAGGTAATCGGATTAACGTAACGAACGAAGATACGATATTAGAGTATGCAATACCATCGAGATGCGCTCTGGAATATTTAAATTTTCCAAGGAGCATGTATAAGATCTTATGTCTCGTCGAAATTATTATAATGACATTAGCGGCTACAGCTAATACTGGTAATACATATTTAAATTTGTATGTGTCATTATTTTGTGTCTTATCCTAATATTATTAAAAAAAATTTTTTTATTAAATGCAGATATAATATAATACATTATTCCACATATATAATATAATATAATGCATTATTTCACATATATCAAAATTTTTATTTATTTTATATTTTATAATATACACTTTTTTTATTAATTATAGATAACATTGCAAAGGCATAGAAGTTTGTATGTACATGGTTTCACGACAAATTGTCCTATTGAAATAGTTCAAGATGCATAAAAAGTATTAAATTCTGCTGATCAAGCATTATTACATTAGATGATATAATTTTATTTTGTTAAACGACGTAAAGAAAAATAATTACACTTGACAATCTCAACATGATCCGCTATTGTTTTAAAAAAGATTTTTATATTTTCAGAAACTTTTGTGTCTTATGCAATGAATAATATATATATATATATATATATATATATATATATATATATATATATATTTTATACAGAAATAATAATTTAAATATTATAAATAAAATAATAAGTAATTTTTATATATTTATTAATAAAAATTTGTATATATCAGTAAAATTTTATATATCAAATTTTATATATCAATAAAACAGTATCATGTATTTCCCAAAGGTAACGACGCGTTGTTTCTCAACATTACATTGCATGTTTGCGGTCAAATAAACATTTTGAGGATCCATTTCTTCAATTTCGATGCCACAAGTCCGCGAATCTACGATCGCTACAACGCACTAATTCAAAGACATCAAGATTTGATAACGCTGGCCAAAGAACTTGCCGAATTGATTAGTTTTATATTACTGATAGAACTATTCATTATCAGCATATTATTATGTATGATGGGTGAATATTATGTTATTATGTTATTTATTCAGCGAAATATGTAAATTATATATAATTATGAATAAATAAAATTTATATTAAGCAAACAAAATAAAATATATTCTTTTCAGGATTTCAATTTATCTTTGCGTTAAAAGTCAATAACACCGTTATGGTAGGAAAAAGTTTAGTAGTAGTGAGTGTCTTCCTGTCACAACTATCATTGTATAGTTTTATCGGGAATTATTTGAAATCTGAAATGGAAGAGATAGGACTCTCCATTTATCAAAGTGCTTGGTATAGTTTTCCTAGGAAATTGGCGAAGAACGTAATTTTTGTTCTCATGCAGACGAAATGTCCAGTCGCGTTGCAGGCTGGAAACTTCATCGTAGTCAATCTGTCAACTTATGTGAGCATTTTAAAAACCTCTTTTTCGTATTTGTCCATACTTCGTATAATGCTCGGAGTGTGAAATATAAGGCGCGAGAGAGCGAACTTTATTACAAACTGTAAATAATTGATACGTTCGATAGTACGATGTAATGCTTTCAAAATAGAAATACATAAAGTAGTGTTAATTTAAGTGTCACGTTAATAAATTTATTATCCAAATTAATCTGTTCGTGCCAAATTTCTTAAGCAATATCAATAACATATACATACCTGACATTATTATTAATGCATTATTATATTAAATTTGAAGACAGATATTTTCTAACACAGTTATTCTCATGTCACGAAACTTTCTATCAATTAATTTTGTTGGTCTGTAGAATAAAGAAAGTAAGTTTTTTTGCTGATATTTTTACTTGTGAACAAACTTATCTGTACTACTTATTATTAAACAAACGAATATCGAGATGAAATGTAGAAAAACGTGCTCATATATAAGTAAGCAAAACGCATATAATTTTATTCAATAAAAAAGTAGTTGCTCGATGGACAGTAACAATTTAGAAATTGTACCATAAGAGTGACATTTTCCATAAGAGCGTAGTTATTTGTATTTTGCCATAATGCTTTAAGAGAGGTAGATTGATAAGCATGTATACTTTTCACGTTGAATAATAAATGAGTTGGAATGCGTTATGTCGATAAAGCGAGAGGATCACCGATTCTCGGCATCAGTTAGAGCCATTATATCGACAATGGCAAGTGAACGATGGAAGGACGATATCGCATACGCGATGGTTCCTTTCAAATTGATTACGTGGCCTATCGGGGTATGGCCACTTCAAGTTTATAACATTTATTCACTGTTACGATGTGTTATGGGCACTTGTTGTGCGGTAAGTATCTTTTGGATCTTGAAAAAATCATTTGCGATCGCTCGAAAATAATAAATAAAATATTTTCTGCATTAATATTGCAACACTCTGGAGAAAATTTCGACATAATGTGATGAGAATCAAGATTTTACATTTTCAACTCTTAACGCACTTATAACGCAACTTATAACGCACGTTATGATGAAACGCTTTTATCAGCTGTAATAATACATTAGATGAGTTGTAAATCAGCACGAGTTGTAAGTCGTTGAAAAATCTTGATAATAAGCATGATGTCTTTTATATGTTTTATGACTTATGTGTGTTTTTTGATCATGTTTAAAAATGATAGAATCCTTTTCGAGAAACATTATGAGAAGTTTGCGCCATAATTTAATACGTTTTATACTACTTATTTCATAATTTATAACGGTTGTATGTAAATCAAGTGACACAATAGTGTCGAATCAAGTTCATGCGCATCCTATCTATATCTATAGGAATTTGAAAGTACCTTAAATTATCGTATTTTAATAATAGCTGAACCAATTAAATTCGTAATAAATTTAATCGGTAGTTTGAGTTTCAATTATATAAAGAAAATATTTTTTCGGTATATATTCTATAAGAAGAGATGTTACGATGCAAATTTTCAATGTGAAAATGTTTCTTTATGAAACATCATCATCGATTGTTATATACATACGTATAGAAATATAATATAATATTAATCAAATATTAATAAAATATTAATAAAATATAATATTAATCATTTTGTATAGTTTTTGCTTTTGACAGGTGATTGCGTTAATGGCTCTAAGATTTGATCAAATTCGATAACTCTGATATTTAACATGTAATAGATATTAAAATTTGAAAGTGAAGGAGAATTTATGTACAATTTTCGGGCAATATTCGCAATGATATTTATGTCATTAACTTTGATGATTTTTAATTAATAAATTAAAAAATCATGTTTTGAAATTAACTTATTTGTAATATAACAATTTTTTTTTATTTAAATATATATTATTGTTTAGTACACATTTTAAAATAACAATATTTTGTAAAAATATATTGTATGTTATATTTAGTAACTATATTATAGTACATAATGCAAATTTTGCAACTGGCGTGTGTACATAGCATTTTATATTTATTTCTTTAAAGAAAATTTTTAGTTATTATATGTTACAAAATATCACACAAGCTTTATTTTTAAAAAAATATTAGAATTTGTTGTATTTTATATATTTTTTATATTTTATAATGTAAAAAATATTTTCTTACTTACAATTTATGTTATTGTATATATACTATTTCAATAATATACAATTTCACGTAATTTTAATATGTAAGAATTAGATAAAATTAATTGTACAAAGATTAAATTTACAAATATATGATTATAAGTATGTATAATGCTTTGCATCTACAAATTAGTCTGATAAAAAATGTTATTTTTATGTCGTATTTTATAGAGTAAAAGAGAGAGAAAGAAATTGAGAGAAATTGTACTTGAAAATTGAAAATGGGAAGGAGAAGAAACATGAAAATAAGAAACTAACATTTGCATTTAAATAGAATATTTATTGCTAAAAATTTATTAAGTTAAGAGTGAGATATATTTTTTTGAGCATGAACCCTCACATGTATGGGAAAATATCAATCAACAGAGTCTAATTGCGATCTTGCCTTCCATGGAGCTATATATGGGCTGTACTGATGTAGAGCAAAATATAGTTTGTCTGACATCAATATGTTCTGGATTACTTGGCGTGCTGAAGACAATATGGTTCCGCATTTATGCAAATAGTTTAATTAACAATTACAACTCTGCTCTGAACGATTATCTGACGATTGAAAACACAAAAGAGCGCGAAATTATGCGAAGACATGCTTTTGTAGGAAGGATTCTTTGCTATTCCATGCTGGGCTTTTCTTACATTAGTTGTCTAATATATGGGATAATTCCATTTTTTAATCATTATCGAGATACTTGGATCAACATAACAAACGAAGATGTGATATTAGAATACGCAATGCCATCAAGATGCGCTCTGGAATATTTGAATTTTCCAACGAGCATGCATACAATTTCCTGTCTTCTCGAAACTATTATTACAATACTGGCGACTTCAGCTAATCTTGGTAACAATTACTTAACTTTTTATGAATATTTTATGTCTTATCTAATATTATTTAGAAACAAGAACTTTCTTGTATAGTATATTATTTCATATACATAAAGATTTTATTAATTTTATTAATTTTACGCACTTGTCTAATAATTATTGACAACATTGCTAAGACACGAAAGTTTGCGTGATTTCACAGCAAACTGTTCCATTAAGATAAAAGTAAATCCGTAGCATTAAATGCGAGAGATATTAAAATTACTTAAATCTTTTAATCAAATATATTAATTTAGATTGCATAATTTTTTTTATGATAAGAATTTGTTATGTACATAATTACATATATCAATCACAACTATTGCTTGTTTAAAAAGAATTTATATATACATATATATATTACATAATTTGATTACAAAAATAATAATTTAAGTATAACAGAATAATACTGTTTTGATTATTAATGTAATAAAACAATTCCGTGCATTTTTCATGCAACCATGCATTTCCGAAAGGTAACGACGTATTGTTTCTCAACATTATATTGCATATTTGTGGTCAAGTAAATATTCTGAGGATCCATTTCACCAATTTTGATGTCATAAGTCCACGAATCTGTGATCGTTTCAACGCGCTAATTCAAAGACATCAACATCTAATAACGCTGGCCAGAGAACTTGCCGATCTAATCAGTTTCGTATTGCTGATAGAACTTTTTATGATCAGCTTATTATTATGTACCACGGGTGAATATTATGATTATTCTGCTAAATAAGTAAAAAATTAAAAAAAAAATTATATTCAGGAGAAAAATATTCTCTTCAGGTTTTCAATTCATTTTCGCGTTAAAAGTCAATAACACCGTTATGATAGGAAAGAGTTTAATGGTACAGATTATATTCCTAACACAACTAACGCTGTATAGTTTTATCGGGAATTACCTGAAATCTGAAATGGAAGAAATAGCGCTTTCTGTTTATCAAAGTGCTTGGTATAATTTTCCTAGAAAATTAATAAAAAACGTAATCTTTATTCTTACGCAGACGAAACATCCAGTCGTGTTACAGGCTGGAAATTACATCGTAGTCAATCTCATAACTTATGTGAGTATTTTAAAAACCTCTTTTTCATATTTATCTGTACTTCGTATAATGCTTGGAGTATGAAATATAAGATACAAATAGAAGATATCTGTGTAAATTGTAAATATTTAATACGTTCAATAATATAATGTAATACTTACAAAATAGAAATATATGAAGTAGTATTTATATTAAAATATTATGTTAAACTTATTACCCACATTAGTCTGTTCGTGCCGAATTAATATTTCTTATACAATATCAATAATATACGCATATTTTGAAATTATTGTAAGTATATTATTACATTAAATTCGAGCACATACTTTTCCTGATATATAGAGTTACTTACCCATGTCACGTAATTCTCCAACAATTGCTTTTGTTGGTCTGTAAAATAAAAAGGCAAGTTATCTTCTCCTATTTTCACTTTTGAACAAATTAAATCTATACTATTTATTGTAAGCCAAACTAATATCGAATTAAAATGTTGCACAATGTGCGAATATATTGATACTGCACATGATTCCACTCAACAAAGGAAACAGTTACTCGATGGTCGGTAGCTATTTAGAAAATGTATCACATAAATTTTTACTCAATATAAATTTTATGTAAATGCGGAATTGTACTTGCATTTTGCCATAATGCTTTAAGGGAGGCAGACTGATAAGTATTTATACTTTTCACTTTGAATAATATATGAGTAGGAATACGTCTCGATATAGCAAGAGGATCATGGGTTATTGGCATCAGTTAGAGCCATTATCTCCATAATGGCAAGTGAACGATGGAAGAACGATATCGCATACGCGATGACACCTTTTAAATTGATTACATGGCCTATCGGCGTCTGGCCACTGCAAGTTTATAACATTTATTCGCTATTTCGTTGTGGCTTAGGCACTTGTTGTGCAGTAAGTATTCTTTCTTTGTAACTCAAAGATCATTAACACACACAATTCGTGTAAGAAGATGACGAAGAATATTTTCCACGTTAATATTACAATGTACTGAAGAAAGTTTCAGCGTAACAATAAAATAACAAGATTTTATATTTGCAATTCTTGATAATGCATGTGATGAATCGCTTTTGTTTATAATAATGATGTATGAAATACAAATCAGCATGATTGTAAGTTGTTGAAAAATTGTAACATTAGGAAAGATTTTCTTTTAAATTTTATGATTTGTGTGTGTATTTTTTTAATCATATGTAAAAATCATACGATTATTTTTGAGAAATATTATGGGAAGTTCGCACTGCACTGTTTATAGTGTCTCGCATTAATTTCGTACACAGCAAGATACCTTGTGTATCTATATGCGAATCTGTTAGTTGAGAATACTTTAGATTATCGACTTAAATAACGGAACCAATCGAATTTTTAACATACCTAATCAATAGTTTGATTCTTTACATAAAGAAAGTGTTTTTATTTTCGCTCGTGTTCTATAAGTAAAGATATTACGATGCAAAGTCTCGATGTGAAAATTTTCCTTTAAGAAATAACACACTTTGGGCTTCATATGCCTCCAAATTTTTTGTTATCTTATTACACTTGCTGCTAGTACATCTAAAATACACTTTCACTAGTCGCACGAAATGTGCGCTCATTCTCTTATTTTTAATAATTAATATTTCAATCATTATTGCTGAAATTACAAAATGAGACAGGACTATCCTGTTCCAGTTTATTGTTTCTACTCGCTGAAAAGAGTTCGTACAATCTTTATGAGTCAATTTGCATAATGCAATTTATATATATAATTGTTATATTAAATATACAAATTCTTTTGCAATAATTAGTTTCATTTCCTACAAAAGTAAAAAGTATAAAAAAATTGCGCCAATTAAGAAGAAAATTTATTTTTTTTTAGAAATACTATAACAAAAAAAACAATATTATATAATACAAAATAGTTGTCCTAATTTTTACAAAAAAAACAATATTAAAATTTAAAAATTTTTCCAAAAACTAAACATATAAATTATTATATAATAAGGAAATATATATACATTTCAATTAAAGAAATTTGGTTCTAATATGCTGAATAATAAATTAATGAAATTAGCATCACCAGTTTGTGAGAAATTAAAATAACTATCTTGCATAATAGTTTGTTTCTAATGTAAAAATTTTTTACTGTAAATAATTCTATTTATATTAAAATAATATTAAAATAATATTTAACTAACACTATATTAAAATATTCTCTGTATACACTGTTTAATAAGATTTCATTATATAAATTTTTATATATATTATTTTTAATATATTACTATTTTAATATATTACTATTTTATACATATTATTTTTATATATATTTCTTTATAATATATAAATTTATATTTGTAACAATTGAGAGGCGTATGTTTGATACTTCCATTTTATTTTTTTCTTAAAAAGATAAGCTTTTAGAGATAAAGATATTAAAAATAATATACTAAATATCACATAAGCTCTACGTAATATTAATTTATTATAAATATTTATTACAAATTTTGTTATATTTTTGGTATATGTTTTGGCAAAAAGAAATTTTCTATTTATATGAATATCAATTATGTTATTATACATATATTTTTTCCATAACATACAATTTAGCATCATTTTAAAGATTTAAGAATTACATAAAATTAAATATACAAATACTAAACATATAAATATATGATTATACGTATAACTCATATTTATACTTTGCATCTAGAAAACAGTATAAAAGAAAACACTTCTCTTATATCATATTTTATAGAATAAGAAAAAGAGAGACAGATATTTGGAGAAATTGAGCGGGAATGGGAAAGAGAAGAAGTTTGCAAGTGAAAAAGTAGCATTTCAATTTAAATAGAGTATTAATAGTAGTATTAGTAGTGAAATATATTTTTCTAATCACGAATCATCATGTATGGGGAAATGTCAACAGATTCTATTTGTGATCTTCCCTTCCATGGAGGTATACTTGGGCTGTACTGATGTAGAACAGAATATAACTTGTCTAACAACAATCTGTTGTGGATTGCTCGGTGTGCTGAAGTCGACATGGTTCCGCCTATATGCAAATAGTTTAATTAACAATTATGATTCTGCTCTGAATGATTATCTGACGATTGACAACGCACATGATCGCGACATTATGCGAAAACATGCCTTTGTAGGAAGGATTATTTGCTGTTCCATGTTGGGCTTTTCTTACTTTAATTGTGTAATATATGCAATAACTCCTTTTTTGAATTACGACCAAGGTAAAGGGATTAACGTAACGAACGAGGATAAAATATTGGAGTATGCATTACCGTCAAGATGTACTTTAGAATATTTCAATGTTCCAAGAAGCATGTATAAAATTTCCTGCCTCATCGAAAGTATAGTGATGGTATTGGGGACTACGACTAATCTTGGTAATAACCTAATTGTGGTAATGACCTAATTGTTTATGAGTATTTTGTGTCTTATCTAATATTACTTGGAAACACAAATTTTCTTATTGAAAAGTTTATTATTCTATATAAAAATTTTTATTAAATATATTATTCTGTATAAAGATTATTATTAATTTTATTAAAATGCAATGATTAATTGATTATGTGACATTGCATAAGAGCGAAAGTTTAAATTTCCGATAAACTGTTCCATTGAAATGGTTCGAAATGTATTAGACCTTCCTAGTTCTTTTAATCAAGCATATTAGATTAAATGACAGAATATTTTTGAAAACGATATAAATGGAAATATAGTTACACTTATAATTTCACATTACTGTTTGTACAAAAACAAAACTTAGTTACGCCTTATGCAATGTATATTATATTATGTTATGTATATATCTATAAAATATTATATATAAAATTTATATATAATATATTAAATTTATATATAATATATAATATATAATATATTAAATAATATAAAAACAATATAATTTGCTTTATATTTTGATGCATATCTTTTGCCTACAAAAATAATAATTTAAATACAATAGAAAAACAAATATTGCTTTGTGTATAAATGCAATAAGATAATCTCGTGCATCAATGTATTTCCCAAAGGTAACGATGCTTTGTTTCTTCACATTACATTGCATGTTTGTGGTCAAGTAAACATTTTGAAATTCCATTTCACCAATTTTGATGTCATAAGTCCGCGAATTTGTGATCGTTTCAAGGCGCTAATTCAAAGACATCAACATCTAATAACATTGGTCCGAGAACTTGCCAATCTAATCAGTTTTATATTGCTGATAAAACTTTTCATGATCAGTATATTATTATGTGTAATGGGTGAATATTATGTTTCTTATATAATTGTTGAGCGATATATGTAAATTACACACATTCACATTTCATATTCATAAAAAGGAAGATTTCAGTAGACAAATATTCTTTTTTCAGGATTTCAGTTTATCTTCGCGTTGAAAATCAATAACATCGTAATGGTAGGAAAGAGTGCAGTAGCATTGAGTCTTTTTCTGACACAATTAACATTGTATAGTTTTATTGGGAATTATCTGAAATCTGAAATGGAAGAAATAGGACTCTCTATTTATCAAAGTGCTTGGTACAGTTTTCCTAGGAAATTGGTAAGAAACGTAATTTTTATTCTTATGCAGGCAAAGTCTCCAGTCGCGTTGCAAGCTGGAAATTTCATCGCAATCAATTTGTCAACTTATGTGAGCATCTTAAAAACCTCTTTTTCATATTTATCTGTACTGCGTTTAATGCTCGAAGTGTGAAATATAAAATGCAAATGATAGAATTCTTTGCAAACTGTAAATATTTCGTATGTTCGAAATAGTACAACATATTGTTTTTAAAATAAAAAAATGAAGAAGTATTTATTAAAATGTCACGTTAATAAATTTTATCCACAGTTTATTTATATAATAGAAATAAATAAATTTTTTTAACGCAATATAAATAATATGTAAACATAAATTATATTTCTTTGCTTCAATTACATTGATTATATAGGGTGTCATGAAAGTGATCATAATTTTAAAAAATTAAGATAGATTGGCTCAAAGTTAGAAGAAAAGTCTTGTACAGTTACGCAATATTCGCAATAATTAACGAAAAATAAATTAAAGAAAATCGGCCAATGCGCGTGGCTAGAAGTGCGTGGCGATGAAGGCGGTCTCACTGTAACATAATGGCGGCACGCGGCGAAACGGTGATTGGGGAGGGGAGGAGCGATGAGTGTGTAGGCGCGCGGCGAAGGCTCTTCCCCTCTCCAATCACTGCTTCGCCGCGCGCCGCCATTATGTTACAATGAGACCGCCTTCACCGCCACGCACTTCTAGCCACGCGCATTGGCCGATTTTCTTTAATTTATTTCTCGTTAATTATTGCGAATATTGCATAACTGTACAAGACTTTTCTTCTAACTTTGAGTCAATCTACCTTAATTTTTTAAAATTATGATCACTTTCATGACACCCTGTATATAATCGATATAACAATTTTTTTAAAAATCTTATTTTTTATAAACCTTAATTTATGAAGAATTATGAATTTTTTATCTTTATAACAGAGGATAATAATTATATATGATTGAATATTATTGCAATAACCTAGCAATAAAACACGGAAAGATAGCACTATCATCAAAAACCAACATATTAGCATGCATAGCAGCATGTATCGCGCAAAATTTCAATCAGCATGATTGCTAATAATTGTAATAATAATCTCGCATGCGATTTAACACGAAAAAATCGCATCATATACATATAAAGTATCTTATCCGAGTTCGAGATTACAAATTATTATGCCTCTTCCTTCGAGCCATTATTCTCTGGATGTGGACATAAAATAATTATTAATGCATTATTATATTGAATTTGAAAAGAGACATTTTCTGACAGAATTACTTACATCACGTGTCGCATAATTCTCTGTTAATTTTATTGGCTTACAATATAAAAAAAACAAGTTATCTGCTTATTTTCATTTTTGACTAGAATGAACCTATACTATAATTATTGCTAGCCAATCAAATATCGAGATAAAATACAATACAATGCGAGTATATAAGCAAAACGCACATATGATCTTGGGAAATAAAAAAAATAGTTGCGAGATGGACGGTAACAATTTAGGAAAATTGTATCGTATAAATTTTTACTCAACGGCAATTTTACGTAAATGAGGAGTTGTACTTGCATTTTGCCATAATGCTTTAAGGGAGGCAGACTGATAAGCATGTATACTTTTCGCGTTGAATAATAAATGAGTAGGAATGCGTCGCATCGATATAGCGAGTGGATCATCGGTTATTGGCATCAGTTAGAGCTATTATCTCGACAATGGCAAGTAAACGATGGAAGGGCGATATCGCATACGCGATGACCCCTTTCAAATTGATTACCTATCGGGGTATGGCCACTTCAAGTTTATAATATTTATTCACTATTACGTTGTGGCTTCGGCATTTGTTGTGCGGTAAGTATCCTTTGTAACTCAAAGATCATTGACACACAATTCGTGTAAGAAGATGACGAAGAATATTTGCTACGTTAATATTGTTCTGGAGAAAATTTCGATGTGACAAAAAAAACAATAAAATAATACGATTTTATATTTTCAATTCTTTATAATGCATATGATCGGTTTTATCAACTGTAATAATGATAAATGAATTACCAATCAGCATGATTGTAAGTTGTTGAAAAATTGCAATATTAAATAAAAAGAAAGATTTTCTATTATATAAAATTTTATGATTTATATGTATATTTTTTTTAATCATGTGTAAAAATGATATAATCCTCTTCGAGAAGTATTAGAGGAAGCATCACGCCATCATTTTACGAGCAGTAGCAGCAAAATATGCCGTGCATTTATATGCAAATCTGCTAATTGAGAATACCTTAGATCAGTGCTGGGATTTACTTGCAACTTTCGGTCAGATTTCTTAGCTTACGCCTACTGTTCCCCTCTTACCGCTCGCGTCTTAGCGATCGCGCCGCCGGACGCTCGTAACTAAGGAGCATTCAGGAACGTGCGCGTCACAAATGTAATGTGGCAATCTATCTAAGTTCTCTTTATTGTTTATTAATACTAAAAATAATTATTCTATTATTAATTACGTATATGTTCTGTAACAGTTTAAAATATTTGTGTTTTGAAACGTAATTACAATAAAGAGAACTTAGATAGATAGATTGCCATATTACATTTGTGACGCGCACGTTCCTGAGCGCTCCTTAGTTACGAGCGGCGCGAGCGATAAGAGGGGGAACAGTAGGCGTAAGCTAAGAAATCTGGCCGAAAGTTGCAAGTAAATCCCAGCACTGCCTTAGATTGTCAATTTCAATATCGGAATTCTAATATACCTAGTTAAATTGATTCTTTATATAAGGAAAGTGTTTTTATTTTCGCTTGTTCTATAAGCAAAAATATTACGATGCAAAGTCTGAATGTGAAAAATTTTCCTTTAGGAAGCATTACACTCTGCGTACGTGCGGCAAACTTTTCATTGTTTTATTAAACTCATCGCTAGTACATCTAAAATACACATTTCATGAACTAATCGCGTGAATGCGTTTATTCCTAATTTTTTAATTAATATTTCGATAATTATTGCGGAAATTGCAAAATGATACAGGATTATCCTGTGCAGTTTACTGCTTCTATCTATTTAGAAAAATTGGTACAATTTTTATGCAGCAATCTGCATATTTATATATATATGTATAATTGTATAATAATATATATTAAATACAAATAATATATATTAAATACAAATTGTTTTGTAATAATTATTTTAATTTCCTACAAAAATAAAAATATAAAAAAATGAATTAACTAAGAAAAATATAAATTATATTTTTAGAAACATTTTAATAAACAACTATATAATATAAAATGCTATATAATATAAAATAGTTGTCTTAACTTTTAAACAAAATAACAATATTGAAAATTAAAAATTTTTCTAAAAATTAAACATACAAATTATTATACAGGGTGGCAGGGAAATTTTGACAGTCCCGAAGTGTGAAGGTAGATTGGCTCAAATTAAGAAGGAAGCTACTATACTATTTTGCGATATTCGCAATAATTAACGAAAAATTAATTAAAGAAGATCGATCAATGCGGGTGGCTCGAAGCACACGACGGCGAAGGCGGTCTGACTGTAACATAATGGCAGCGCGCGGCGAAGCGGTGATTGGAGAGGGGAAGAGCCTTCGCCGCGCGCCTACACACTCATCGCTCCTCCCCTTCCCAATCACCGTTTCGCCGCGCGCCGCCATTATGTTACAGTGAGACCGCCTTCACCGCCACGCACTTCTAGCCACGCGCATTGGCCGATTTTCTTTAATTTATTTCTCGTTAATTATTGCGAATATTGCATAACTGTACAAGACTTTTCTTGTAATTTTGAGCCAATCTACCTTAATTTTTTAAAGTCATGCTCACTTTCATGACACCCTGTATATATATATTTTTTTTATTAAAGAAATTTGAGGCTCTGATAGGCTGAATAATAAATTAATGAAATTAGCAGCGCCAATTTGTAGGAAAGTAAAACAATTCTTTTGCACAATAGTTTGTTTTTAATATAATAATTTTTTAAACTGTAAAGTACTATACTGTTTTGTTAATATTAAAATAGCATTTATCATATAAAAGTATTATCTATTATATATAAAAGTATTTATATACATTATTTTGTAACAATTTCTTTACATAAATATATATTTTTTACAACTGACGTGCATATTTGATATTCTTTTTTCTTAAAAAGTAAGCTTTCATATAATAAAAATTATTTAAATTGAATGTCACACAAGTTCATAATAATATTAAATTTTCTTGTATTTTTCCATATATTTTATATTTTGACACAAAGAAATTTTCTATTTATATGAGTTACATATGTTATTATACATATATTATTTTAATAATATATAATTTTGCATCGTTTTAAATATAAGAAATACATAAAAGTAAATATACCAACACTAAATTTATAAATATGATTTATAAATATATGTATAATACTTTGCATCTAAAAAACAGTGTGAAAAAAAGCACTTTTTTTATATCGTATTTTATAGAATGAAAGAAAGAGACAGATATTGGAAAAATTGAGCGGAAATGGGAGAGAGAAGAAGCTTGTGTTGAGTGAGAAAGTAGCATTTCCATTTAAATAAAATATATAGTAATAAAAATTCATTGAAGTGTTAGTAATAGTATTAGTAGTATTAGAGTAGTGAAATATATTCTTTCTGATCACGAAACATCATGAATGGGGAAATCAATAGATCCTATTTGCGATCTTATCCTCCATGGAGCTATACTTGGGATGTACTGATGTAGAGCAGAATGCAGCTTGTCTAACAATAATCTGTTGTGGATTGCTCGGTGTGCTGAAGTCGACATGGTTCCGCCTATATCCAAATAGTTTAATTAACAATTATGACTCTGCTCTGAATGATTATCTAACGATTGACAACATGCACGATCGCGACATTATGCGAAAACATGCTTTTGTAGGAAGGATTTTTTGCTGTACCATGTTGGGTTTTTCTTACTTTAGTTGTATAATGTACACAATAATTCCTTTTTTGAATTATGATCAAGATAATCGAATTAACATAACGAAAGAGAATACGGTATTAAAGTACACACTGCCATCAAGATGCACTCTAGAATATTTCAATATTCCAAGAAGCATGTATAAAATTTCCTGTCCCGTTGAAAGTGTTATAATGACATTGGCAACTACAACTAATCTTGGTAATATTGACCTAATTTGTATATGAATATAAGAATTATTATTAATTTTATTAAAATGTAACTTTTCTGATTATGTATATTGCATAAGAGAAAATTTAAATTTACTCAAGTCAACTGTTCCAATGAAATGATTTGAAATGTTAAAATTTTCTTATTCTCTTAATTTTGAGTCGATTTAAATGAAAATATAATTACACTTATAATTTCACTTCTATCTTATTATTACTTGTATAAAAAGAAAATTTAATTACACCTTATCCAATGCATATGTTATGTCATATATATGTACACGTATGTGCATATATGTATACATATATATATATATATATATATAATATAACATATATTAAATATAAGAATAATACAGTTTGTTTTATTTTATGATGTACATCTTTTGATTACAAAAATAATAATTTAAATAAAATAGTATAATAAATATAGTGCTATAAGATAAATCCAGCCACTTGCGCCTCACATATTTTTCTAGTCTGCCAATATTATTTTCTAGCAATTATTCGTTAGGCTGAAAAATGTGTGAATGCTCTCTCCACAGGATATGCGTCAATGCCGTTGCCACGGATGGATTCTGTCGCTCGTTGATCAAATGGGCGTAAAGACACGTCCGACCTCCTCCCACATACATCCCTATCTTTTTCTGGATCATGCGCCTCGATATATTTTCTAAAGGTAACGACGCACGGTTTCTCAACATTGCATTACATGTTTGTGGTCAAGTAAACATTTTGAGGTTTCACTTCACCAACTTTGATGTCATAAGTCCGCAAATCTGCGTCATCGTTTCAACGCGTTAATTCAAAGACATCAACATCTAATAATGCTGACCAGAGAACTTGCCGATTTAATCAGTTTTATATTGTTGATAGAACTTTTCATGAGCAGCATACTATTATGTATAATGGGTGCATATTATGTTACTTATGGTTAAATGAAATATGTAAATTAGATATTTATAAAAAAGAAGCTCCCATTTAACAGACAAATATTCTTTTTTCAGGATTTCAGTTTATCTTCGCATTGAAAATCAATAACATCATATTTTTAGGAAAGAGTGTAATGGAGTGTCTTTCTGACACAATTAACACTGTACAGTTTTATCGGGGATTATTTGAAATCTGAAATGGAAGAGATAGGACTCTCTATTTATCAAAGTGCGTGGTACAGTTTTCCTAGGAAATTGGCAAGAAACGTAATCTTTATTCTTATGCAGACACAATCTCCAGTCGTATTTCAGGCTGGAAATTATATCGTTATCAATTTGTCAACTTATGTGAGCATTTTAAAAACCTCTTTTTCATATTTGTCTGTACTTCGCATAATGGTCGGAGTATAAAATAAAATAAAAGTTGCAAATGATATAGTTACAAACTGTAAATATATGTTTGAAATAGTACAATATATTGTTTTCAAAATAAAAGTACATGTAGAAGTATTTATTAAAATCTCACGTTAATAAACTTTATCCATAATATATTTATAGTGAATCCAATTTTCCCATGCAATTTCAAAAATATACATAAACTACATCCTTAAATTACTGTTATATCCTGCTGATTCCATAATTCCTTCTTTCTATAAAATTGCGGCAATAATTGTTCGGTTGGTGATAAAAAATGATCGTTCGATAAGCAAAACCTTTTGCTTGTCAATAAGGATATTATATTATATTATATTATTGAGCAATTGTAAAAAAAGACAGAAAGAAATAGAAGAAATATCGATAATAAAACAACATCAACAATCTCCCTTGCAAATTGAAACTATGACATAAAAGTATAGTTTTGAAAGATTATCTAAAAGATAAGAAATATCGTTGATGAAACTTAAATACGCGGCACACGATATGATTTTTCGTATTAAGTCGTCTTACTGACAGTCATGCTAGCCGAACTGTTAGAAAATTTACGCGATGCGTGCTGCTGTGCTTAGGAGCATGGATTTTTGATAATAGATCCGTTGCTATTTTTTTGCGTGTTTTATTCCTAGATGAATGCAATAATATTCAATCATAAATTATAATTACTATTAATCTTTTATTCTTTAAAAAAACTTTCTATCCTCTATTATTCTCTAAAAAAAAGAATTTATAAGACTTCATAAATCAAGATTTGTAGAATTAAAAAATTTGTTATATATATGTATTTAATTATATATATAATTATATATAAAATTAGATGTCGGAACAATATTAATTAATATTTTGTATTCATATTGTTAATTTTGAAATGATAATATAGGAAATATAGGAACATAAAATAAATATTTTAATCAAAAAATTAAAATTAGCTGTGAGCACTTTTTTTAATTATTAAAAGGGAGAGAAAACGAAATAAATTAAACAGAATTAAAGCTAGACATTGGCTGTAACAAAACTATAAGCCAAACTATTCTAACGATGCTTTATAAAGAATTGACATATATAAATTGTGTAATATATACATGTATATTTAAAAAATTAATAAGACTTTCGTGTAAAACACAAATATTTAAATTTCTCAAGTTAATAAGAACCAAATGCAGAATAGATCATATAGTCCTTTGTATCACAATTTTTTTATACTAAACTTAAAAAGAATACGAAAGTTACGACAAATAATAAATTTAAATAAATAGCAAATAAATATTTTTATTTCTTCTTAAAAGGATTTTGAAAAATTTTAACCTCTTTTATGAGACGTCATGTTAATCTATACGTGCGAAGTCAAAACCAGCAACATTCCTGCCATAACAGTATGCATCGCAACTACAACAAAATATCGTGTAAAGAATCTTTTAAAAAACTAGCACCAAAAACTTACATCGTGCATCGCGGGTTTAATTATTACATATGATTAAATATTATTGTAATGACCTAACAATAAAACACGCTAGAAAAATAGCACTGGAACTATTATTAAAAACATGTTAGCATGCATCGCGCAGAATTTTTAGTAACTCGGCAGCATGATTGCTAATAAGACACCTCGCATGCGATTTAACACGAAAAATTGCATTGTGTGCCGTGAGTTTAGAATATATTTGACCCAAATCATATGTAACAAATTGCATGCATAAATGATTCTCGTTCGATTTAGAGATTATAGTTGTTACGTCTCTTCCTTCGATCCATCATTCTCCGGATCTATGTGTAAAATTACTATTAATGCATTATTATATTGATTATATTGAATTTGAGGACAGACGTTTTCTGATATGTAGAATTACTTATGTGTCGCGTAATTCTGTATTTGTTGATTTTATTGGTCTGCAATATAAAAAAATCAAGTTATGTGTTTGTATTTTCATTTTTGAACAATTTTTGATCTATTCTATATTTTTTGTTAGCCTACCGAATATTAAGATAAAATGTAGTAACATGTACGAGTCTATCAGTAAGTAAAGCGCGCACATGGTATAGCGCAATAAAAAAAATAGTTGCTAGATGGACGATATCAATTTAGAAATTGTATCATAAATTTTTACTCAAAGACATTTTCCATAATAGCATAGTTATTTGCATTTTGCTATAATGCTTTAAGAGAGGTATACAGATAAGCATGCATAATTTTCATGCTGAATAAAAAATAAGTTGGAATACCTACGTCGTTTCGATATAGCGAGTGGATAATCGGTTATTGGCATCAGTTAGAGCCATTATCTCGACAATGACAAGTGAACAATATAAGAATGATATCGCATATGCGATGACTCCTTTTAAATTGATTACATTAATTGGCTTATTGGTGTATGGCCACTTCAAGTTTATGATATTTATTCGCTTTTACGTTGTGTTTTCGGCATTTTTTGTGCGGTAAGTATCCTTTATAACTCTAAGATCACTGATACACACAATTCGTGTGTGAAGACGACGAATATTTTCTACATTGATATTGGAATGCTTTGGAGAAAGCTTGGGTGTATCGATGAAGATATCAAGATTTTACATTTTCAATTCTTGATAACATCATGTGATGAATCGCTTTTGTCAGATGTAATAATGATATATGAATTATAAATCAACATGATTGTAAGTCGTTAAAAATTTTAATATTAAGAAAAATTTCCTTTGAAATTTTATAATCTATGTATGTTTCTTTTAAATTATGTGTAAAAATGATACGATTTTTTAAAAGAATTTAGAGAAATAATATGGGACTTGCATTGTACTGTTTATAGTATTTCATAGCAATTTCACGTGTAGCAACAGCAGGGTATTCCATGTATCTATATGCAAATCTGCTAGTTGAGGATATCTTAAATTATCGATTTCAATAATGAAACCAATCAATGTGAAAATATTTCTTTAAAAAGCATCACACTCCTCGTACCAATGCGGCCAAACTTATCGTTGTCATATAATACTCGCCACTAGCACATCTAAAGCATACGTTCCACGGTCTAACCATCCGAAACATGCACTCATTCGCCAATTTTTATTAATTAATCTTTCAATAATTATTGTGGAAATTGCAAAATGGTTGACAGGATCTTTTGTTTACTACACTTTACCCATTCAAAAGCGTTGGTTTATCTTTACAATCTTTATATAAGCAATCTGCACACACACATACAAACATTTATATATAATTGTTATAATAAATGCAAATTATTTGGTAATGGTTATTTTAGTTTCCTATACAAAAATAAAATTATAAAAAAATTGCGTCACTAAGATGATACAACTAGGACAAAAATTTATTTATTTTAGAAACATTTTAACTAAAACAAACTATATTACATAATACAAAATAGTAGTTCTAATTTTTATAAAAATATTAATATTAAAGTTTAAAAACTTTTCCAAAAATTAATCCTAAAAATTATTACAACACAAGAAAATATATATAAATTTTAATTAAAAATACGTGGCACTAATATGCTGAATAATAAACTCATTAGTAACATCTGTTTATGAAAAATTAAAATAACCGTTACGCATAATACCTTGTTCTTAATATAACAATTTTTTGAAATATAAAGTAATACTGTTTTGTTTATATTAAAATGACATTTATTATATAAAAGTATTCTTTATTTGGACAAAAAATAGCGCCAAATACACACGCTAATTGTTGAAAATATATATTTATGTAAAGAAATTATTACAAAATGGTGTACATACACTATTAATTGGCACCATTTTTTACTTTTTTGTAAAAAATAAGCTTTTAGTTATATAAAAATAAATATCACATAACCTCTAAATTCTAAATAATATTAAATTTTATTTTTGATATATTTTATATTTGAAAAGAAATTTTCTATTTTCATAAGTTATGTTATTACACATATATTTCTTCAATATACAAGTTAGCATCATTTTAAAGAAATTGAGATTACATAAAAGGATTAAATATATTTTTATAAATAAATTATAATTATTTGTATAATATTTTCCATAAAGTAGTGTGGATAAAAGTGCTTTTTATATTATATTTTATAAAGTACGAGGGAGAGAGAGAGAGAGAGAGAGAGAGAGAGAGAGAGAGAAATTGAGTTAGAATAAAAAAGCGAAAAAGATGTGAAACGCGAGTGAGAAAATAGCATTCCCATTTAAATAGAATATATAGTGATAAAAATTCATTAGTAGTAAGATATATTCTTCCTAAGCACGCAATATCATGTATGGAGAAATGTCAATCAACAGATTCTATTTGTGGTTTTGCCTTCCATGGAGCTATACTTTGGCTGTACTGACATAGAGGAGAATATAGACTGTCTGACACTAATTTGTTGCGGATTGCTCGGTGTAATGAAGACGACATGGTTCCGTATTAATACAAATAGTTTAATTATCAATTATAATTCTGCTTTAAACGATTATCTAACGATTGACAATACAAACGAGCGCGACATCATGCGAAAACATGCTTTCATAGGAAGAATTCTTTGCTTTTTCTTTCTGGCCTTTACTTACTTTAGTTGTCTAATACATGGGGTAATTCCTTTTTTGAATCAAGATAATCTCATTAACATAACGAATACAGATACGATATTGAAATATGCAATGCCATCGAGATGTGCTCTCGAATATTTCAATTTTCCAACAAGCATGTATAAAATCTACTGTCTCATCGAAATTGTTATACTAATCATAGCAGCAACAGCAAATCTTGGTAATATTTACTTAATTTATATGTATAATTTATGTTTTAATTAATATTACAAATGTAAACAAAAGTTTATTTTTCGTATATAAATGTGTTTACTAATTTTATTAATATTATGCATTTATTCTTGGCTATGGAAAGCATAAGCAAAGATATTACAGTTTCCATGGTTTTATATGGCAAATTACTCCATTGATTTATTTCAAAATCTTCCAGTTCTCCTAATCATGCATAATAAATTAGATGGTACAATCTTTTTTTTTATTAAACAATGTAAAAATAATTATATATGATAGCTTTAACATGTTTCGTTACTGCTTATTTAAAAGAAACTTTAAGTTTTTAGAAAATTTGCGTCTTATACAAAAAATATTATGTTTTAAATATATGTATATTCGACATAAGAAAATTGTTATTTGTTATTCTTTATGATACATATCTTTTCATTACAAAAATTAGTTTTAATTACAATAGAATAATAAATATAAATGTGTATTTTAATGCAATAAGTTAATTCGGCACATGAATGCATTTTCCAAAGGTAACGACGTATTGTTTCTCAACATTACATTGCATATTTGCGGTCAAGTTAACATTCTGAGGCTCCGTTTCAAGAACTTCGATGTTACAAGTCCACGAATATATGATCGTTTTAACGCGTTAATTCAAAGACATTGTCATCTGATAATGCTAGCCAGAAAACTTACTGATTTGATCAGTTTTGTATTGCTAATAGAACTATTTCTAATCGGCATATTAATATGTATAATCGGTGACTATTATATATGACACGATTGTTCAACGAAACATGTAAATTACACATTTATAAAAAAGATTTACATTAAACTAACAAATATTCTTTTCAGGATTTCAGCTCATCCTCGCATTGAAAGTCAATGATATCGTTATGATAGGAAAGAGTTTAATAACACTGAGTGCTTTCCTGATACAACTAACGTTATTTAGTTCTATCGGGAATTATCTGAAATCTGAAATGGAGGAGATAGGACTTTCTATTTATCAAAGTGCTTGGTACAGTTTTCCTAGGAAATTGACAAGAAACGTTATCTTTATTCTTATGCAGGTAAAATCTCCAGTCATGCTTCAGGCTGGAAGTTTTATCGTTATCAATTTGCCAACCTATGTAAGCATTTTAAAAACCTCTTTTTCGTATATATCTGTACTTCGCATAATGGTCGGAGTATGAAATATACGATGGAAATGATAGAGTTCTGTGCAAACTGTATATATTTGATATGTTCGAAATAATATAATATATTGCTCTAAAATAAAAATATATAAAAAAGTATTTATTAAAATGTCACGTTAATAAGCTTTATTCACAATCTGTTTGTATCTCATCCAATTTTCCTATGCGATATCAATAATATCATAAACTTAAATTAATGTTACATTCTATTAATTTCATTATTCTTTCCTTTTGTGAAATTGCGGCCATGATTGTCAGATTGATTGGGATAAAGAAGATCGATAAGCAAGGTCTTTTGCTTGTTAATAACGGTATTAATAAACAACTGAGAGAAAAAATTGAGAGAAAAATATCGAACGGTGGAATTAATCGAATAATAGAACAACACCAATCTCCTTTGCAATTTGAAACTATGACAAAAGAATGAAACTATGATAAAAGAATAGTTCTCTGAAGGATAAGAAATATCGTTGATAAAACTTAAGCACGTGGCACATGATGTGAGTTTTCCTGTTCAAGTCGCATGCAAAACGCCTGACAATCATGTTAGTCGAATTGTTAGAAATTTTGCGCGGTGCGTGCTGCTGTGCTTACTAACTGATGGTAAGTCCGATGCCAATGTTCTTGTGTGTTTTATATTGACTGCAATTATGATCAATCACATATTATATATTATAATTATTATTAATCTATTATTGTGTAAAATGTTTTCTATCCTCTATTATTCTAAAAGAATTTATAAAACTTTATTAATCAAGATTTGTAGAGTTAAAAAATTTGTTATATCGATCATATGTATATATCATATGTATATTGTTAATTTTAAAATGATAAAATATTATTGTATATCTTAGGAACACACACACAATAAATATAATTATAGAAACTATAAATAAAAAAAAAATTAAAATTAGCTGTAACCGCACTTTTGTTAATTATCGAAAGGAAGAAAAAATGAAATAAATTAAACAAAATTTAAGTTAAGCATTGGCTGTAACAGGAATATAAGTCAAATTATTTAACAATGCTTTATAAAGAATTGACATTTCTGTAATATATATGGGTTATATTTAAAAGATTAATAAGTATTTCGTGTAAAACACAAATATTTAAATTATGCAGGCTAATAAGAACTAAAGGCAGGATAATAATAACTAAACGCAGGATAATAATATATCAGATCATAGCTATATTTTAGCTGTATCACAATTTTTTTGTATTAAATTTAAAACATACGAAAGTATTTACATCGAGGCAAATAAATAAATAAATAAATAAATTTACATAAAGAGCAAAGATTTTTATTTCTTCTTAGAAGACTTAAAAAATTTTAACCTGCCTCATGAGATGCTATGTTAATCTATTATATTTGTGAAGCCAAAATCAACAACGTTCCTGCTATAACAGAATGCACCGCAATCTCACACACACAATAAGGGGTAATTATTTACTTTAGGGGAGCAACCTCTGATGACCTTGACTTTGACATACAGTACCCTCCATAAGTTTGGAAACACTCTATAAAGGTATACAATATAAAGAAAATAACTTTAATTTCTTTGATATTTGCCTTGTTATATCCTTCTTCTTGTAAAATAATAATCTTGACTCGCAATTCATATGGAATCTGGCACGTCGGAGCCATTTGTAATGATTGTAGTAATTTTTGTTACTTTTACAGAAACTAAAATCAAACTGCACTTAAATGAGTTCTTATTACTCTGATGTATGTTTCTAATGCGCGTAAACATTACAGGCATTCCACTACAGCACCTGATATGCTGTAGTAGCACTAATTGGCAGAACAAATCAACGCGCGAAGTTTAACTCCGAGCAGTTCGGTGCCGCGTAATAATTATTCGACATATTTTCGGTATAAACAGGCGTCATATCATCATTTAAACGTCTTGCAATATATTCATATGAAAAATCTGCACAGATTGCTGCCATGCGATTGTTTATCTGTAAAATGCAATGTGTTTCCAAACTTATGGAGGGTAGTGTATGTTATAGTGGTCACCCTTCTGAGTAACCTTCAGAAGGTTACTCAGCTACTTTTAGCTGTCGCTCGTGATTCGTTGAAAAGTTATAAACATAAGAAGTTATAAATGGAATGTAAATTTTATTGACACCGTGTAGATAGAACTATAGTATATATAACCTATATAAGCATGAATTGTAGTCTCTGTAGAATTCTCGATTTTTATTTATATACAAGTGTTTAGTTGTTCCTTAGACATTAAAACTAAAATTTAATTTAAATAAAAAATAGATTTGGGTTAGGTTATACCTTTCGAAAGTGGAACCCCCCGCAGGGGGGGGCGGAACCCACTGTATCCACGCGTATACATTTTACTTTGACTCTCGCAGAGAATGAACTTTGCTTCACCTTGCAAAGTACATGCGAGATCTACCCCACACCACCCCTGAGTCAGCGCGAAACGAGGTCTATTATTGTATGGTTCCACATAGGTTTGCAACTTTCCATGCGAAGCGAGGTCTACCCTACACCATCCCTGAGTCAGCGCCAATCGAGGTCTATGGGTCCTTGCTTCGCATGAAAAATTGCAAACTCATGTGAAACCATACAATAATAGACCTCGATTGTTATTAATAGTAACTCGACTGTTGATAATAGACCTCGATAGTAATAGACCTCGACATGTTGATAACTTTTCAATGAATCATGAGCGACGGCTGAAATCTTCTAAAGGTTACTCAGAAGGGTGGCCACTATAATATATGTCAAAGTCAAGATCATTAGAGGTTGCTCCCCTAAAGTAAATAATTACCAAAAAGCAAGTTATGTGTTTATATTTTCATCTTTGAATAATTTTTGAATCTATTCTATATTTTTTGTTAGCCTAGCGAATATCAAAATAAAATGTAGTATAATGTACGAATATATCAGTAAGTAAAAACGCGTACATGGTTTAGCGCAATAAAAAAAATAGTTGCTAGATGCACGATATCAATTTAGAAAATGTACCATAAATATTAACTCAAAGACATTTTCCATAAGAGCGTAGTTATTTTGCTATAATGCTTTAAGAGAGGCCGACTGATAAGCATGCATAATTTTCATGTTGAATAAAAAATAAGTTGGAATACCTGCATTATATCGATATAGCGAATGGATCATAGGTTATTGGTATCAGTTAGAGCCATTACCTCGACAATGACAAGTGAACAATATAAGAATGATATCGCATACGCGATGACTCCTTTTAAATTGATTACATGGCTTATCGGTGTATGGCCACTTCAAGTTTATGATATTTATTCGCTATTACGTTGTGTCTTCGGCATTTGTTGTGCGGTAAGTATCCTTTGTAACTCAAAGATTACTGACACACACAATTCGCGTTCGAGGACAACAAATATTTTTTATATTGATATTGGAATACTTTGGAGAAAGCGTTGTAACGATGAAGATATCAAGACTTTATATCTTCAATTCTTGATAACACCATGTGATGAATCGCTTTTGTCAGATGTAATAATGATATATGAGTTATAAATCAACATAATTGTAAGTCATTAAAAATTCTAATATTAAGAAAAATTTCCTTTTCCTAAAATTTCATAATCTATTTATGTTTTTTTTTAAATTATGTAAAAATGATACGATTTTTTAAAAGAATTTAGAGAAATAATATGGGACTTGCACTACACTGTTTATATAATAATATTTCACGTGTAGCAGCAGCAAGATATTCCTTGTATCTATATGCAAATCTGCTAGTTGAGAATACCTTAGATTATCGATTTCAATAACGGAATCAATCGATTTCTTAACATAATTAATCAATAATTCAGTTCTTTATATAAAGAAAGTGTTTTCATTTTTGCTCGTGTTCTATAAGCAGAAATATCACGATTTAAAGTTTCAATGAAAATATTTCTTTAAAAGACATCACATTTTGGGTACATGTGGCCAAACTTATCGTTGTCGTATAATACTCGTCGCTAGCACATCTAAAGCATACGTTCCACGATCTGATCATGCAAAAAGTGCACTTATTCGCCAGTTTTTATTAATTAATCTTTCAATAATTATTGTGAAAATTGCAAAATGGTTGACAGTATCTTTTGTTTACTGCACTTTACCCGTTCAAAAGCGTTGATACAATCTTTATATAAGCAATCTGACATACACACACATACAAACATATATATATTACACACACACACACAAACATACTCTCTAAAAGTGAATCAGTGTATTATCACTGAAAAACAGTAAATAGTCACTTATTACAGCAGTTATAAGTACAGCACTGTAAATCAGTGATATTTTATTGAAAGAATCAGTTAATAATTTTGACTGTTTCAATCAGTAATATTTCTCAATATTAGTAATATTTCTTTCGTTATTGTCAGTAATATTAAACTACAATTCATCTCTCTATCTGTTTCATAGAAACAGATAATAAAAATTTTATTTATATTTACTAAATATTTATTATATTAAAAATTTTATTTTATTTATATATATTACATGCATATTGAACTTGTTATTTTAAATAGATAACGAACGAATAATTTTCATTAAGTCGCCAGACATTTATTTGTCCGACTTATAAAGATCGATTTAATATCTGAAGCCTATCTATTAAGATTGTATCAGAAATTAAATCGAAGTAATACTTCTAATTTTAAATGTCGCTCTTTGCAAACTTTATATAATTCTTATGACTAAAATTAAATACGAGAGAGATAGCAATCGTAGCGGTAAACGAACGAACTAGCGATTACTGGTTTTACAGTAAAATTTACTGGTTTTACAGTGAATTTTATTTTAACTGACCATAATCAGTGAGATATAAGATAAAATAACAAAAAAGTAAACGTTTCCACTGAAGATCAGTAAAATACTCACTGATTCTCAGTGAAATCTTATTTTACTGTTTAAATTAGTGATATTTTCACTGATTCACGTTTAGAGAGTATATATATATATATATATATATATATATATATATATATATATATAATTGTTATAATAAATGCAAATTATTTTGTAATGTTATTTTAGTTACCTATACAAAAATAAAATTATAAAAAAATTGCGCCACTAGGATGTACAACTAGGACAAAAATTTATTTATTTTAGAAACATTTTAACTAAAAAAAGCTATATTTTATGATACAAAATAGTTCTAATTTTTATAAAAATATCAATATCAAAGTTTAAAAACTTTTTCAAAAATTAAGCCTAAAAACTATTACAAAATAAGAAAATATATGTAAATTCTAATTAAAAATAATTTACGCTAATATGCTAAATAATAAACTAAGGAAATTAGCAGCATCAGTTTATGAAAAATTAAAATAACCATTACGCATAATAATATCTTGTTTTTAATATAACAATTTTTTGAAATATGAAGTAATACTGTTTTGTTTATATCAAAATGACATTTATTATATAATAGTATTCTCTATTTGGACAAAAAATAGCGCCAGTACACACTAATTGTTGAAAATATATATTTATGTAAAGAAATTGTTACAAAATGGTGTACATACACTATTACTTGGCGTCATTTTTAATTTTTTTGTCAAAAATAAGTTTTTAGTTATATAAAAATAAATGTCACATAAGCTATAAATAATACTAAATTTTGTTTTTATATTTTATATATAGAAAAATATTTTCTATCTTCTATTTTCATAAGTTATGTTATTACACATATATTTTTTCAATAATATACAATTTAGCATCATTTAAAAAAAATTGAGATTACATAAAAGGATTAAATATATTAAATTTATAAATATATTATAATTATTTGTATAATATTTTCCATAAAGTAGTGTGGATAAAAGTGTTTTTTCTACTGTATTTTATAAAGTAAGAGGAAGAGAGAGAGAGAGAGAGAAATTGAGTTAGAATGGAAAAGCGAAAAAGATGTGAAATGCGAGTGAGAAAATAGCATTTCCATTTAAATAGAATATATAGTGACAAAAATTCATTAAGTTAGTAGTACAATATATTCTTCCTAAGCACGCAACATCATGTATGGATAAATGTCAATCAACAGATTCTATTTGTGGTTTTGCCTTCCATGGAGCTATACTTTGGCTGTACTGACATAGAGAAGAATATAGACTGTCTGACATTAATTTGTTGCGGATTGCTCGGTGTACTGAAAACGACATGGTTCCGTATTAATACAAATAGTTTAATTATCAATTACAATTCTGCTTTAAACGATTATCTAACGATTGACAATACAAAAGAGCGCGACATCATGCGAAAACATGCTTTCATAGGAAAGACTTTTTGCTCTTCTTTATTGGCCTTTACTTACTTTAGTTGTCTAATATATGGGGTAACTCCTTTTTTGAATTACAATCAAAATAATCACATTAACATAACGAATAGTGATACGATATTGAAATATCCAATTCCATCGAGATGTGCTCTGGAATATTTCAATTTTCCAACGAACATGTATAAAATCAACTGTCTCATCGAAATTGTTATACTAGTCACAGCAGCCACAGTAAATCTTGGTAATATTTACCTAATTTATATGTATAATTCATGTTTTAATCAATAGAACAAATATAAACAAAAGTTTATTATTTTTCGTATATAAATGTGTTTACTAATTTTATTAATATTATGCATTTTTTTTTGCTACGGAAAGCATTGCAAAAATGCTACATTTTGTATGGTCCTATATAACAAATTATTTCATTGATATATTTCAAAATCTTCCAGTTCTCCTAATCATGCATAATAAATTAGATGGTACAATTTTTTTTTTTATTAAACAATGTAAAAATAGTTATATATAACAGCTTTAACGTGTTTTATTACTGCTTGTTTAAAAGAAACTTTAAGTTTTTAGAAAATTTGCGCCTTATACAAAAAATATTATGTTTTAAATATATGTACATTAGACATAAGAAAAATATTAATTGTTATTTTTTGTGATACATAAATTTTAATTATAAAAAATTACCTTTAATTACAATAGAATAATAAATATAAATGTGTATTTCAATGCAATAAGTTAATTCGGCACATAAATGCATTTTCTAAAGGTAACGACGTATTGTTTCTCAACATTACATTGCATATTTGCGGTCAAGTTAACATTCTGAGGCTCCGTTTCATGAACTTCGAAGTTACAAGTCCACGAATATACGATCGTTTCAACGCGTTAATTCAAAGACATTGTTACCTGATAATGCTAGCCAGAAAACTTACTGATTTGATCAGTTTTGTATTGCTAATAGAACTATTTCTAATCGGCATATTAATATGTATAATTGGTGACTATTATATATGACACGATTGTTCAGCGAAATATGTAAATTACATATTTATAAAAAAGATTTACATTCAACTAACAAATATTCATTTCAGGATTTCAGCTCATCCTCGCATTGAAAGTCAATGATATCGTTATGATAGGAAAGAGTGTAATATCATTAAGTGGCTTCCTGATACAACTAACGTTATTTAGCTCTATCGGGAATTATCTGAAATCTGAAATGGAGGATATAGGACTTTCTATTTATCAAAGTGCTTGGTACAGTTTTCCTAGGAAATTGACAAGAAACGTTATCTTTATTCTTATGCAAGTAAAATCTCCAGTCATACTTCAGGCTGGAAGTTTTATCGTTATCAATTTACCAACCTATGTAAGCATTTTAAAAACCTCTTTTTCGTATATATCTGTACTTCGCATAATGGTCGGAGTATGAAATATACGATGGAAATGATAGAGTTCTGTGCAAACTGTATATATTTGATATGTTCGAAATAATATAATATATTGTTTTAAAATAAAAATACATGAAAAAGTATTTATTAAAATGTCACGTTAATAAGCTTTATTCACAATCTGTTTATATCTCATCCAATTTTCCTATGCAATATCAATAATATCATAAACTTAAATTAATGTTACATTCTACTAATTTCATTATTCTTTCCTTTTGTGAAATTGCATGATTGTCAGATTGGTGGGATAAAGAAGATCAATAAGCAAAGTGTTTTGCTTGTTAATAACGGTATTAATAAACAACTGAGAGAAAAAATTGAGAGAAAAATATCGAATGGTGGAATTAATCGAATAATGGAACAACACCAATCTCCTTTGCAATTTGAAACTATGACATAAAAGAATAGTTCTCTGAAGGGGATAAGAAATATCGTTGATAAAACTTAAGCACGTGGCACATGATGTGATTTTTCCTGTTCAAGTCGCATGCAACACGTCTGACAATCATGTTAGTCGAATTGTTAGAAATTTTGCGCGGTGCATGCTGCTGTGCTTACTAACATTGATGGTAAGTCCGATGCTATTTTTCTTGTGTGTTTTATATTGACTGCAATTATGATCAATCATATTTTATATATTATAATTATTATTAATCTATTATTCTGTATCAATCGTATATTACAATTATTATTAATCTATTATTGTGTAAAAAGTTTCCTATCCTCTATTATTCTAAAAGAATTTATAAAACTTTATTAATGAAGATTTGTAGAGTTAAAAAATTTGTTACATCGATCATATGTACATATCATATATCATATATGTATATATCATATGTATATTGTTAATTTTGAAATGATAAAATATTATTGTATATCTTAAGGACACACACACACAATAAATATAATTATAGAAACTATAAATAAAAAAAAAATTTTAAATTAGCTGTAATCGCACTTTTATTAATTATCGAAAGGAAGAAAAAATGAAATAAATTAAACAAAATTTAAGTTAAGCATTGGCTGTAACAGGAATATAAGTCAAATTATTTAACAATCCTTTATAAAGAATTGACATTTATATAATATATATGGTTATAAAGATTAATAAGTATTTCGTGTAAAACACAAATATCTAACAAATATTTAAATTATGCAGGCTAATAAGAACTAATCGCAGGATAATAATATATCAGATCATAGCTATATTTCAGCTGTATCACAATTTTTTTGTATTAAATTTAAAACATACGAAAGTATTTACATCAAGGCAGATAAATAAATAGATAAATAAATTTACATAAAGAGTGAATAGATTTTTATTTCTTCTTAGAAGACTTTTAAAAAATTTTAGCCTGCCTCATGAGATGCTATGTTAATCTATTATATTTGTGAAGCCAAAACCAACAACGTTCCTGCTACAACAGAATGCACCGCAATCACACACACAATAAAGTATCGCATAAAGCATCTCTTAAAGAAACTTGCACCATAACTTACATCGTACTTCGCGGATTTAATTATCATATGTGATTAAATATTATTGTAATGACCTAGCAATAAAGCACGCTAGAAAAATAGCACTGGAACTATCATTAAAAAAGTATCAGCATGCATCGCACAAAATTTCTAGCAATTCGATTAGCATGATTACTACTAAGACACCTTGCATGCGAAAAATCGCATCGTGTGCCGTGAGGTTAGAATTTATTTGACCCAAATCATATGTAACAAATTATATACATAAATGATTCTCGTTCGATATAGAGATTATAATTGTTACGCCTCCTCCTTTAATCCATCATTCTTTGGATCTATGTGTAAAATTACTATTAATGCATTTATTATATTGAATTTGAGGACAGACGTTTTCTAATATGTGGAATTACTTATGTGTCGCGTTATTCTGTATTTGTCGATTTTATTGGTCTGCAGTGTAAAAAAGCAAGTTATGTGTTTGTATTTTCATCTTTGAACAATTTTTGAATCTATTCTATATTTTTTGTTAGCCTAGCGAATATCAAGATAAAATGTAGTACGAATATATCAGTAAGTAAAAACGCGTACATGGTTTAGCGCAATAAAAAAAATAGTTGCTAGATGGACGATATCAATTTAGAAAATGTACCATAAATATTTATTCAAAGACATTTTCCATAAGAACGTAGTTATTTTGCTATAATGCTT
This sequence comes from Camponotus vicinus, assembly GCF_025532165.1. Classification (NCBI taxonomy): domain Eukaryota; kingdom Metazoa; phylum Arthropoda; class Insecta; order Hymenoptera; family Formicidae; genus Camponotus; species Camponotus vicinus. The sequence goes on from NW_028141945.1 coordinate 11,566,374, forward strand.
TAAGAGAGGCCGACTGATAAGCATGCATAATTTTCATGTTGAATAAAAAATGAGATATAATACTGCGTTATGTCGATATAGCGAGTGGATCATAGGTTATTGGCATCAGTTAGAGCCATTATCTCGACAATGACAAGTGAACAATATAAGAATGATATCGCATATGCGATGACTCCTTTTAAATTGATTACATGGCTTATCGGTGTATGGCCACTTCAAGTTTATGATATTTATTCGCTCTTACGTTGTGTCTTCGGCATTTGTTGTGCGGTAAGTATCCTTTGTAACTCAAAGATTACACTGACACACACACATCGCGTTCGAGGACAACGAATATTTTTTATATTGATATTGGAATACTTTGGAGAAAGCGTTGTAACAATGAAGATATCAAGACTTTATACTTTCAATTCTTGATAACACCATGTGATGAATCGCTTTTGTCAGATGTAATAATGATATATGAATTATAAATCAACATAATTGTAAGTCATTAAAAATTCTAATATTAAGAAAAATTTCCTTTTCCTAAAATTTTATAATCTATGTATGTTTTTTTAAATTGTGTAAAAATGATACGATTTTTTGAAAGAATTTAGAGAAATAATATGGGGCTTGTACTACACTGTTTATATAATAGTATTTCACGTGTAGCAACAGCAAGGTATTCCGTGTATCTATATGCAAATCTGCTAGTTGAAAATACCTTAGATTATCGATTTCAATAACGCAATTAATCGAATTCTTAACATACTTAATCAATAATTTAGTTCTTTATATAAAGCATTTTTATTTTTGCTCGTGTTCTATAAGCAGAAGTATGTACGATTTAAAGTTTCAATGTGAAAATATTTCTTGCTAAAAAGCATCACACTCTGGGTACATGCGGCCAAACTTATCGTTGTCGTATAATACTCGCCACTAGCACATCTAAAGCATACGTTCCACGGTCTAATCATGCAAAACGTGTATTCATTCGCCAGTTTTTATTAATTAATCTTTCAATAATTATTGTGGAAATTGCAAAATGGTTGACAGGATCTTTTCTTTACTGCACTTTACCCGTTCAAAAGCATTGGTTTATCTTTACAATTTTTATATAAGCAATCTGCACACACACATACAAATATTTATATATAATTGTTATAATAAATACAAATTATTTGGTAATAGTTATTTTAGTTTCCTATACAAAAATAAAATTATAAAAAAATTGCGCCACTAGGATGTACAACTAGGACAAAAATTTATTTATTTTAGAAACATTTTAACTAAAAAAAACTATATTTTATGATACAAAATAGTTCTAATTTTTATAAAAATATCAATATCAAAGTTTAAAAACTTTTTCAAAAATTAAGCCTAAAAACTATTACAAAATAAGAAAATATATGTAAATTCTAATTAAAAATAATATTTACGCTAATATGCTAAATAATAAACTAAGGAAATTAGCAGCATCAGTTTATGAAAAATTAAAATAACCATTACGCATAATAATATCTTGTTTTTAATATAACAATTTTTTGAAATATGAAGTAATACTGTTTTGTTTATATCAAAATGACATTTATTATATAATAGTATTCTCTATTTGGACAAAAAATAGCGCCAGTACACACGCTAATTGTTGAAAAAATATATTTATGTAAAGAAATTGTTACAACATGTATACATACACTATTACTTGGCGCCATTTTTTACTTTTTTGTAAAAAATAAGTTTTTAGTTATATAAAAATAAATGTCTCATAAGCTTTAAATAATACTAAATTTTGTTTTTTATATTTTATATTTAGAAAGAAATTTTCTATTTTTTATTTTCAATTTAGCATCATTTAAAAAAAATTGAAAGGTTATATAAAAAAGATTAAATATATTAAATTTATAAATACAGGGTGTCAGTGAAATTTTAGCCCATACGAAGTAAGGAGGTAGATTGGCTCAAATTAAGAAGGAAGGACTTGTACTGTTTTGTGATATTCGTAATAATTAACGAAAAATAAAATAAAGAATATCGGCCAATCTGCGTGAGTAGAAGCGCGCGGCGACGAGAGTCGTCCCACTGTAATCTTATACTAGGCGTGCGGTGAAGCGATGGGCGGATCGCTCTCCGAGACATGATGGTGGCGTGCGATATATCGCAATACCGCGCCGAAAAATGACCCGTCCTTTTAGTGGCGAGAAAATGATGCGCTATCATTTCCACACCACCTTGCGGTAGATAGCATGGTGCGCTTTTTTTATAGTGGTTTCCCCCATAGGCCTATTCCACTCTCAATTTAAATATTTGTGAAAATTTGTTCAAAATGCCGTTACTGTACGCTGAATGTATCGTAAATGTAAAAAATTGATTATGACAGTACCTTCACAAAAATTGATCCGTGATTGAAAATCCCTCGATAAAATGTATTGCACACGTTGGTAATGATACGGGCGTAATGCGTTACACGTAAAGCGTGATGTACCGCGTATCGCGAAAAACCAAATTCATGTGCCACAGGACGCACGCTAGTTCCAGGATTTTCATAAAATGCTTCGAGAATCCTTTCTTCATCTCGTACACGAACAGACACTGCTGGACCGGTTATCCCGATATTATGCACGATACCCAGTTTCACATAATTATTGCACAGCACGTAAAACTGTACGTCCACTTGGTTTTCGTGCACGCCCGGAAAATCATTCCACGTAAATTACGGCCGCGCGATAAGTATTTTCTCCCGCTAGCCCGTATGCCACAATCATATCCGTATATTCCTGCAGAGTACACTTCATTTTCACTGTTAATTTACTGCGCGAACACAAGATTTTTATTAAAAGCGTCTTAGCTCTCGCAGGCTGTTGCCAGAGTGCATTCGCTAGCAGCACGCAACTACAGCTGAGCGGACATGTGAGTATAATCATAATGCGCAGGCGCCGAGCTCACACGTACGCTTACACTCGCATATCCGCTCAGCTGTAGTTGCGTGCTGCTGGCGTATGCACTCTGGCAACAGCCTGCGAGAGCTCAGACGGTTTTAGTAAAAAACTTGTGTTCGCGCAGTAAATTAACAGTGAAAATGAAGTGTACTCTGCAGGAATATACGGATATGATTGTGGCATACGGGCTAGCGGGAGAAAATACTTATCGCGCGGCCGTAATTTACGTGGAATAATTTTCCGGGCGTGCACGAAAACCAAGTGGACGTACAGTTTTACGTGTTGTGCAATAATTATGTGAAACTGGGTATCGTGCATAATATCGAGATAACCGGTCCAGCAGTGTGTGTTCGTGTATGAGATGAAGAAAGGATTCTCGAAGCATTTTATGAAAATCCTGGAACTAGCGTGCGTCCTGTGGCACATGAATTTGGTTTTTCGCGATACGCGGTACATCACGCTTTACGTGTAACGCATTACGCCCGTATCATTACCAACGTGTGCAATACATTTTATCGAGGGATTTTCAACCACGGATCAATTTTTGTGAAGGTACTGTCATAATCAATTTTTTACATTTACGATACATTCAGCGTACAGTAACGGCATTTTGAACAAATTTTCACAAATATTTAAATTGAGAGTGGAATAGGCCTATGGGGGAAACCACTATAAAAAAAGCGCACCATGCTATCTACCGCAAGGTGGTGTGGAAATGATAGCGCATCATTTTCTCGCCACTAAAAGGACGGGTCATTTTTCGGCGCGGTATTGCGATATATCGCACGCCACCATCATGTCTCGGAGAGCGATCCGCCCATCGCTTCGCCGTGCGCCTAGTATAAGATTACAGTGGGACGACTCTCGTCGCGCGCTTCTACTCACGCAGATTGGCCGATATTCTCTATTTAATTTTTCGTTAATTATTACGAATATCACAAAACAGTACAAGTCCTTCCTTTTTAATTTGAGCCAATCTACCTCCTTACTTCGTATGGGCTAAAATTTCACTGACACCCTGTATATTATAATTATTTGTATAATATTTTCCATAAAGTAGTGTAGATAAGTGTTTTTTATATTGTATTTTATAAAGTAAGAGGAAGAGAGAGAGAGAGAGAATGGGAAAGAGAAAAAGCATGTGAGACGCGAGTGCGAAAATAGCATTTTCATTTAAATAGATTATATAATAATAAAAATTCATTGAGATAGTAGTGAGATATATTCTTTCTAAGCATGCAACATCATGTATGGGGAAATGTCAATCAACAGATCCTATTTGTGATTTTGCCCTCTATGGAGCTATATATGGGCTGTACTGACATGGAGGAAAATATAGACTGTCTGGCACTAATTTGTTGCGGAGTGCTTGGTGTATTGAAGACAATATGGTTCCGCATTAATGCAAATAGTTTAATTATCAATTACAACTCTGCTCTAAACGATTATCTAACGATTGACAATAGAAAGGAGCGCGACATCATGCGAAAACATGCTTTCATAGGAAGGATTCTTTGCTTTTCCTTTGTGGTCTTTACTTACTTTAGTTGTCTAATATATGGGGTAACTCCTTTTTTGAATTACAATCAAGATAATTTTATTAACATAACGAATAGAGATGCGGTATTGAAATATGCAATGCCATCGAGATGCGCTCTGGAATATTTCAATTTTCCAACGAACATGTATAAAATCTCCTGTCTCATTGAAGTTGTTATACTAGTCATAGCAGCTACAACAAATCTTGGTAATATTTACCTAATATATTTAATATTTATATATTTAATATATGTTTTAATCAATATTACAAATGTAAACAAAAGTGTATTCTTCTTCATATATAAAAATGTTTTACAAATTTTATTAATATTATTCATTTTTTTGGCTATGGAACATTTAAAAACGCTACAGTTTGCATGATTTTATATAGCAAATTATTTCATTGATATATTTCAAAATCTTCCAGTTCTCTTAATCATGCATAATAAATTAGATGGTAGAATCATTCTTTTTTTTATTAAACAATATAAAAATAAGTATATATGACAGCATTAACGTGTTTCGTTACTGCTTATTTAAAAGAAACTTTAAATTTTTAAAAAACTTACACCTATGCAAAAAATATTATGTTTCAAATATATGTATATTAGACATAAAAAAAATATTATTTGTTATTTTTTGTGATACATATCTTTTAATTACAAACATTAGCTTTAATTACAATAGAATAATAAATATAAATATGTATTTTAAATGCAATAAGTTAATTCCGCACATGAATGTATTTTCTAAAGGTAACGACTTATTGTTTCTCAACATTACATTGCATATTTGCGGTCAAGTTAAGATTCTAAGGCTTCGTTTTATGAACTTTGATGTTACAAGTCCACAAATATATAATCGTTTCAACGCGCTAATTCAAAGACATTGTTACCTGATAATGCTAGCCAGAGAACTTACCGATTTGATCAGTTTTGTATTGTTAATAGAATTATTTATTATCAGCGTATTAATATGTATAATGGGTGACTATTATGACATTTATGATTGTTCAGCGAAACACGTAAATTACATATTTGTAAAAAAGATTTACATTCAACTAACAATTATTCTTTTCAGGATTTCAGGTCATCCTCGCATTGAAAGTCAATGATATCGTTATGATGGGAAAGAGTTTAATAACACTAAGTGCTTTCCTGGTACAATTAACGTTATTTAGTTCTATCGGGAATTATCTGAAATCTGAAATGGAGGAGATAGGACTCTCTATTTATCAAAGTGCTTGGCATAGTTTTCCTAGGAAATTGACAAGAAACGTTATCTTTATTCTTATGCAGGTAAAATCTCCAGTCGTGCTTCAGGCTGGAAATTTTATCGTTATCAATTTGCCAACCTATGTAAGCATTTTAAAAACCTCTTTTTCGTATATATCTGTACTTCGCATAATAGTCGGAGTATGAAATATAAGATGAAAATGATAGAGTTCTGTGCAAACTGTATATATATGATATGTTCGAAATAATATGATATATGGTTTTAAAATAAAAATACATAAAAAAGTATGTATTAAAATGTCACGTTAATAAACTTTATCTATGTATGATCTGTTTATATTTAATCCAAGTTTATGCAATATCAATAATATCATAAACTTAAATTAATGTTACATTCTACTAATTCCATTATTCTTTCCTTTTGTGAAATTGCGATCATGATTGTCGCATTGGTGATAAAAAATATCGTTCGATAAGTGATTCTCGTTCAATTTCGAGATTATAGATGTTACACCTCTTTCTTCGGTCTATTATTCTCCGGATCTGTGTGTAAAATTGTTATTAATGCATTATTGTATTGAATTTGAGGACAGGCATTTTCTGATATGTAGAATTACTTATGTGTCGCATAATTTTGTATTTGTTGATTTTATTGGTCTGCAGTATAAAAAAAGCAAGTTACGTGTTTATACTTTCATTTTTTAACAATTTTTGAAGCTATTCTATATTTTTTGTAGCCTATCGAATATCAAAATAAAATATAGTATAATGTACGAGTCTATCAGTAAGTAAAAACGTGCACATGGTTTAGCACAATAAAAAAAAATAGTTTCTAGATGGACGATAACAATTTAGAAATTGTATCATAAATTTTTACTCAAAGACATTTTCCATAAGAGCATAGTTATTTGTATTTTGCTATAATGCTTTAAGAGAGGCATACAGATAAGCATGCATAATTTTCATGTTGAATAAAAAATAAGTTGGAATACCCTCCTGCGTCGTTTCGATATAGCGAGTCGATCATGGGTTATTGGCATCTATTATCTCGACAATGACAAGTAAACAATATAAGAATGATATCGCATACGCGATGACTCCTTTTAAATGGCTTATTGGTGTATGGCCACTTCAAGTTTATGATATTTATTCGCTATTACGTTGTTTCTTCGGCACTTGTTGTGCGATAAGTATCCTTTATAACTCAAAAAATCACTGACGCACACAATTCGTGTGCGAAGACGACAAATATTTTTTACATTGATATTGGAATGCTTTGGAGAAAGCTTGGGTGTATCGATTAAGATGTCAAGATTTTACATTTTCAATTCTTGATAACACACATGATAAATCACTTTTACCAGTTGTTTTAATGATGTATGAATGATAAATCGGCATGATTGTAAGTCATTAAAAATTCCAATATTAAGAGAGATTTTTCTTAAAATTTTGTGATTTATATGTGCTTTTTTTAATCATGTGTAAAAATGATACGATCTTTTTAAAAGAATTTAGAGAAATATTATGGGAAACTTGCACTACACTGTTTATAGTATTTCACACCAATTTCATGTGTAGCAGTGGTAAGGTATTCCGTGGACCTATACTTAAATATACTAGTTGAGAATGTCTTAGATTATCAATTTCAATTTTCAAAAATTAAGTCTAAAAATTATTACACACAAAATAAGAAAATATATATAAAATTTAATTAAAAATACTTGGCACTAATATGCTGAATAATAAACTCATTAGTAATATCAGTTTATGAAAAATTAAAATAACTGTTACGCATAATGCCTTGTTTTTAATATAACAATTTTTTGAAATATAAAGTAATAATAATGTTTTGTTTATATTAAAATGACATTTATTATATATAAAAGTATTCTCTATTTGGATAAAAAGAGACGCCAAGTACACACGCACTAATTGTGAAAAATATACATATATTTATGTAAAGAAATTGTGACAAAGTAGTGTATGTACATTATAACTTGACGCTTCTTGTTTTACATTTTTTTTTTTTAAAAAGAAGCTTTTAGTTATATAAAAATAATATTATATTGTAACAATGCGTTTACGCATTGTCACTAGTCTTAATAAATTTATTTATTTTCCACCTAATTCGCTCTGCTTATCTTTCTCACCCGCTATCTTCCTGATACGCACTATCTATCTCGCTTGCAACCATATACGCTCGCTTGCTATTTCGCTCGCACGCTCGTTCTCTCGCTTGCTCTCACCGCCTGCGCATGCTGCCTCGCTCACTCGCTCGCCCGACTATTCGCATCTCTCTCGCAGTCGTATCCCACCTGAGCGACTCGCCAGGTAGGGGAATCCCCGGCCGAGTATATAAGCCGGCACGACCAGCGCATCGGGGTTAGATCCCGACCAGATCTCGCCCGGGCCGAGGTGTTTCTCGGCTCGACCGGGTGTCTCCGGTTACGGTCATTCAGTCCGGGTCGAGGTGTTTCTCGACTCCTGCCGGGTGTCTCCGGCAGCCTAATACCAGTCCTGGTCGAGGTGTTTCTCGACTTCTGCCGGGTGTCTCCGGCATCCTGATACCAGTCCTGGTCGAGGTGTCTCTCGATCCACCGGGTGTCTCCGGTTTTCCAGTACCAGTTTCGTTCGAGGTGTCTCTCGATTCAACGGGTATCTCCGGTTTCCCGTACCTGTCTGAGTCATGGTATTACCTGACTCCACGGGGTGTCTCCGGCGTAACTGAGCCGTCCTGACACCGAACCCCGTCGACAGTACGCTAGTCCTAGGCTCCGTGTTCCCGTGTCCGTCCCAAGTACCCGTAAGACTTTCGCGTCCCCGTAGAAGTAAGCTCCGTGTTTTTCCGGGCCGTCCAGTATCTGGGAAACACCGCCCGTATGCGTTTCCGTACACCCGCTAAATACCGCTTGCACGCGCCGTGGTATTCGCTTATTATTTTCTCTGTACACGTAGTATATAGTTTTTCATTCACTCACAGCGTACACTGACATTCACACAGACATACACATACATTGTACACACACCGGCAGGAATGGTGTCCCGGTATGCTTGTGTGATGCTCACTGACGTCACACTCACACAAGCGAAGCGCGCATGTACGCGGGCCGGGCAGCGAGAGAGAAAGTGGGGGTAGAGTAGTGGGGGGCATTCCGATGTTGCGTCCTTCGCGCACGGCACAAGAGCGAGAAAGAAAGCACTATAAGACATGATACCGAATTAGAGGTGTCCGATAGCCGTCTCTTTCGCTCGACGCTCGAACGAGAGAGTGCGAGCGAGACAGCTATATACCGCGCGGGTCACCGCGCTATTTCTATACGTGTCTCTTGCGCTCTAGTATCGATATGCGTACTTTTCTTTTCTTTCTTTAAGAAATGCGGCTTAATCGCGTGCACTAAAGGTCGGCATTCATTCTATTAAATTAAATAATAATTAAATTATATAAAAAGATAAAATTTAATGAAGTAATAAATTCTTGGCTACGTGCGCGCTTCGCGTGTGTGCGTATGACGACGGCCGTCCACACATACATACCGGGACACCACTCCTGCCGGTGCGTGTACATATTATCATGACACAATAAATACACATTAACCACAATGATCGCACAAGTTGGTTTCTCCCCTTCTCCCGAATCCTGACTCCGGCGAGCTGATCCGCGGCGTCGGGAAGGGTGACCCGTTTCAATATATTACTAAATGTCACACATAAGCTGTAAATAAAATATTAAATTTTATTGTATTTTTGGTATATTTTATATTTGAGAAGAAATTTTCTATTTTTATGAGTTACGTTATCACACATATATTTTTTCGATAATATACAATTTCGTATCATTAAAAAAAAATTTAAAGATTACATAAAAAAGCTTAAATATACAAATAATAAATTCATAAATATATTATAATTATTTATAATATTTTGGATCTCTAAAATAGTATGGAAAAATTGCTTTTTTATATTGTATTTTATAGAAAGAGAGAAAGAGAAAGAGAGAGAGAGAGAGAGAGGGAGAGAGAGAGAGAATGGGAAAGAGAGAAAGCATGTGAGAGGCAAGTGAGGAAGTAGCATTTAAATAGAATACATAGTAATATAAAAATTCATTGAGTTAGTAGTAAAATATATTCTTTTTAAACACGAAACATCATGTATGGGAAATGTCAATCAACAGCCCATATAGGAATAGCCAGACTTGACAACAGGGCCAATGCTTGGCCCGATATATGGTAACCGATGATTAGTCGATACTTGGTATTCTATGTTGGCCCATGCTTGGGGAATAATTGGGTGCCATTTACATAAGAAAACGCTACAATTTGCTACAACGCCAATGCTTGGCCCGATATACGGTGACCAATGATTGGCCAATACTTGGCTTACTGTATTCGCCCATGCCTGGCATTTTCAAATTTGCTAGAAAATTCTAGAAACTTGGCGGGTATAAAATAGCCAACGAAAGAAATCCTCTGCGCAGTCCGTAACCGCTCTAAATTCGTTGTCGCACAGCATATCTTTTTTTTCGCAGCAATTTTGCAGCAACCGCTCGAGTAAACGTTTTTTATTACTTTGTTGCAGAAATAAATTATTATAAATATATACTTATAAAATAGTTTATTGGATATTTTTCGAATTTTTATTAAAAATACATTAACATATAATAATTATATATAAGTATTCTTAATAAAAAGGGAAAAATTTTTAGCAAAATATATTTTGATAAATGTATATTTGTAAAAATGTATTAACGCGATAAAGCAATAAAAAATAATAATTTGGCTAAGTCGAGCATCGTAAGAACGATATTATTAGCCAAGTATTGGCATAATAGATTAGCCATTAATGGCAAAATATTGGCAAGATATATTGACCATTAATGGCTTAATATTGGGAAGATATATTGACTATTAATGGCCCATCATTGGTTACCATGTTTGGCCGTACATTGTTACCTATTGCTGGACCGAAGTTATCATTCCAGAGAAGTCCCATTGCTGGGCCAGTCATAGGCGCCATTATCGCGCCAATATTGGTGACTTGGCAACCAATTTTGGGCCAGAATAGGACCGTTAGTAAAACCCTATATGGGAGATTCTATTTGTGATTTTGCCCTCGATGGAGCTATACTTGGGCTGTATCGATGTAGAGCAGAATATAGACTGTCTGGCACTAATCTGTTGCGGATTGCTCAGTGTACTGAAGACGACATGGTTCCGCATTAATCCAAATAGTTTAATTAACAATTATGACTCTGCTCTGAACGATTATCTGGCGATTAACAATACAAAAGATCGCGATATTATGAGAAGACATGCTTTTATAGGAAGGATTCTTTGCTGCTTCATGTTGGGCTTTTCTTACCTTAGTTGCTTAATATATGGGATAATTCCATTCTTTTTGGATTACAACCAAGGTAATGGAATTAACAAAACGAATGAGGATACAATAATGATGTATGCATTGCCGTCAAGATGTGCTCTGGAATATTTCAGTATTCTAAGAAGCATGTATAAAATTTCCTGTCTCATTGAAAGTGTTATAATGATATTGGCAACTACAACTAATCTTGGTAATAAGGACTTAATTTTCTGTGGGTATTTTGTGTGTTATCCGATATTTTTCTTGAAAACAAAAATTTTCTTAATGAATAATTCATTATTTTACATATATATGTCTCACAACCTTTGTACAATACTTAAATAGCGTACTCTAGAGATAAAATAGAGTCAAAAATTCTAATACGAAAATATTGATGCTGCAATAGTTTTTGAGTTATAAACGATTAAAGTTTGCCAATGATGTCGCGTAGAATTCGCGCGTTCGGGCTTGTAACTACATTCATACGCGTACTGATCTGTCATTTGTTATTGATTTTTTCATGTTAAGTGATATTGATTCTACACAGCTGATCTTATCGTTTCTTATTAATTTGTTATATTAATTAATCACCATAATGTACATTGTACAAAAAGTTTTTTTTTAAATAAAAGTTTGAATAAAATAATTAAAAAGTTTAAATAAATAAAATCGATTAAGTATTATATTTAAACAGAATTATAAAATGTTTTCACATATTTGAAAAATGAGATACATTTCTTTTTAATCTAATATTTGTAGGAATCTATTTTCATTATAAATTAAAATAAAGAATCAGCCATGCAGTAAAATCAATATTACCTGACATGAAAAAATCAATAACAGCTGATAGATCGCGTGTAAGTGTACTTATAGAGCTGAATGCACGAGTTCTGTGCGATATCATTGGCAAACTTTGATCGCTTATAAATCAAAAGCTGTTGCAGCCTTCATATTTTCGTATTAAAATTTTTGATTCTATTTTATCTCTACCGTATGCTATTATAGTATTTTACGAAAGTGGTGGGACATCTTGTATAATTTTATTAAGTTTATTATTCTTATAAAACTTATTATCAATTTTATTAAAGTGCAATTTTTTATTAATTATGCGACACTACATAAGAGCGAAAGTTTGAATTTACAGCACGCTTCCATTAAAATGGCCAAAAATGTGTTAAATTATATTGTATTGTATTAATTCTCTTAATCAAGCATATTAGATTAAATGGCAGTATATTTTTGAAAACGATGTAAATAGAAATATAACTACACTTTTAATGTCTCATTAACTGCTTGTATAAAAAGAAAATTTAATTACGCCTTACGCAATGCATATTATGTTATATATATTTAATGCGAGAGTAATATAATTTGTTTTATATTATATTATATTTTATATTATATTGTAATTCATGTCTTTTGACTACAAAAATAATAATTTAAACACAACAGAAAAATAAATATTGTTTTGTGCATAAATATAATAAGATAGTTTTATGCATCAATGTATTTCCCAAAGGTAACGATGCATTATTTCTTCACATTACATTGCATGTTTGTGGTCAAGTAAACATTTTGAGAATCCATTTCACTAATTTTGATGTCATAAGTCCGCGAATCAATGATCGTTTCAATGCACTAATTCAAAGACATCAACATCTAATAACGCTGGCCAGAGAACTTGCCGATCTGATCAGTTTTATATTGCTGATAAAATTTTTCATGATCAGCATATTATTATGTATAATGGGTGAATATTATATTACTTATAATTGTTGGGCAAAATATGTAAATTACATATTCATAAAAATATTTTCATCTAGCATACAAATCCTTTTTCCAGGATTTCAGTTTATCTTCGCGTTGAAAGTTAATAACATTGTAATGATGGGAAAGAGTGTAATGGCACTGAATGCCTTTTTAACACAACTAACATTGTATAGTTTCATCGGGAATTATCTGAAATCTGAAATGGAAGAAATAGGACTTTCTATTTATCAAAGTGCTTGGTACAGTTTTCCTAGAAAATTGGAACGTAATCTTTATTCTTATGCAGACAAAATCTCCAGTTGTGTTGCAAGCTGGAAATTATATTGTAATCAATCTGTCAACTTAGTGAGCATATTAAAAACCTCTTTTTCATATATGTCTGTACTTCGTATAATGGTCGAAGTGTGAAATATATAGATATAATTCTGTGCAAACTGTAAATATTTGATATGTTCGAAATAGTATAATATATTGCTTTGAAAATTAAAATTATATGACAAAGTATTCATTAAAATATACCCATAGACTGTTTAGCAAAACAATTTTTCCTATGTAATTTCAATAATATACATAATAATATACATAAAGAAATCAATGGATCTATGGGATATATGTCGGTCGATCATATTTCTCTGAAGACGTGCTACAAGTTTTTAGGAAAAAATAGTAGGATAGAGGAATCACTATAGCTGACCCTCTTTATGGCAGCTGGCATTGCATCCATTGAGTGAGAGTCTAACGTCGATCTTAAGTCACATCACTTTATAACTGTAAAAGCGGCATAAGATGTGAGATCTGTTGTAAATTCAATGGCAAGAATGGTTGCTCGGAAAGCGGAAAGATTCGGGTTTGATTCCTAATTAAGTCATTTGTGTCATATCACTAATATATCAAGAGAATCAGCCTAAATAATAACGTAATCTTCCTTCTATCCTTTTCTCATTAGAATTAAATAAATTTTCTTAGCTATTTAAATTAATCAATTTTTGACAATCTTCTATTCTCTTATTTATTTTCTAAATCCAATGACTTATTTTCTTTGCTATAGTAGATGTTAAAATTATCGATTCTATTAACTTTCTTCACACATACTTTCACAACCCATTTAATTTACGTTTATTAAAAAGAAAAAAGAATAAAATTGTAATCCAGTTAAAATCTAAGAGTTTAATACTAAAATCACTCCGTACTATCGTAACACCCGCGAAACAAACAAACACACACACACACACACACACACACACACATATGCACATGCAAGAGTTTAATAATAAATTTATTACTGGATATAAAATCATGTATATGAATTGAAAAATATTTTTCAGAATAAATTAAAAAAATTTTTTTTTTAATTATTATCTACTCACTAACTTGTTTTCATTCCCAGTTCTAAGATACCCGTCTTCTGCAAGCAAGATGAGATTCTCTTCTTATCAAAAAGAGATCGAGTATATATGATACAACAACATAACTGTAATCCAAACAGTCATTTATCTGTCTTTCGAGTCTAAGAATTTATTCAACATGAGTTATATTCAACAAAGTATCTGATTTTGGAATTATAGTTGTAATTTTCCTTCGATCCATGTTTCTCCTGGTTCTAAACGTAAAATTATTATTAAACTATTATTATTGCAATTATTATATTGAATCTTAGGACAGACATTTTCTGATATGAAAATTTACTTACGTTATATGTCACGTAATTGTTTATCTGTTAATTTTATTGTTCCGTAGTATAAAAAAATAAGTTATTTGTTTTTCATTTTTGACACAGATTGAATCTCTACTATACTTATTTTTAGCCACACGAATATCAACTAGAATGTAGTACAATGTGCTAAAATGTAATACAATGTGCGAGTATATAAATAAGCAAAACGCGCATATAATTCCGTCCAACAAAAAAAATATAGTTGCTTGATGAACGGAAACGACTTAGAAAAAATTGTACTATATAAATTTTATTCAATGACAATTTTACGTAAAAACATAGTTACGCTTCCACTTAGTTATAATGCTTTAAGAGTATAGAGACTGATAAGCATGTATACTTCTCATGTTGAATAAAATATGAGATGAAGTACCTGCGTTGTATCGATATAGCAAGCGGATCATCGGTTATTGGCATCAGTTAAAGTCATTATATCGACAATGGCAAGAGAACGATGGAAGGATGATATCGCATATGCGATGACCCCTTTCAAAATAATTACGTGGCCTATCGGCATATGGCCACTTCAAATCTATAATATTTATTCGTTGTTGCGTAGTGCCTTAGGCACCTGTTGTGCGGTAAGTATCTTTTGAAACTCAAGATTATACATACACTCAAAGATCAGACACATACATACACACAATTCGCGATCATACGAAGACGACGAAGAATATTTTCAACATCGAAATTGCAATGTTCTGGAAAAACTTCGGCATAACGATGGAGATAACAAGATTTTGCAGTTCCTGATAATGCATATCATAGCTTTTGCCAGCTGTAACAATTTAGATGAGTTGTAAAGCAGCACGATTGTAAGTCGTTGAAAAATTTTAACAATAAGAAAGATATCTTTTTTTTTATAATTTACATGTTTTTTTAATTATGTATAAAATGATACGATATTTTTCACGAAATATCATGTACTACGTAAATTATTTCATGGTTCCAATATAACAATCGTATGTGAAACAAAATAAATAATCTGACATAAAATGTCACATAAATTCTAAATAATATTAAATTTCGTTTCTTTATGTTTTTTTATATTTAAAAAAAAAGTTTTCTATTTATACAAATTTTATTACACGCATATATTATTTTAGTAATTTACATTTTTATTACACTATTTAAGGACTTCATAAAATTAAATATATAAATAGTAAATATACAAATATACGATTATATGTACAATGCTTTGCATCTATAAATAAGTCCGAAAAAAAATACTTTATTTATATCATATTTTATAGAGTGAAAGACAGAGAGAGAAAGAGAGAAAGAAATTTAAAGAATTTAAGAAAAGAATTATAAGAATGAGAAAATAGGGGATTTGCACTTTAATAGAATATTTATTAGTAAAAATTCATTGAGTTAGGAGTGAGACATGTTTTTTTGTAAATATCATATATGGGGAAATCAACAGATCCTAGTTGTGATCTTGCCTTCCATGGAACTACATATGGGCTGTACTGATGTAGAACAGAATATAGCATGTCTATCAATAATCTGTTGTGGGTTGCTCGGTGTGCTGAAGATGGGATGGTTTCGCATTTATGCAAAAAATTTAATTGATAATTACAACTCTGCTCTGAACGATTATCTGACGATTGAGAACACAAAGGAGCGCGACATCATGAGAAAACATGCCTTTATAGGAAGATTTCTTTGCTGTTCCATGTTGGGCTTTAGTTATTTTGGTTGCGTAATATATGGGGTAACTCCTTTCTTGAATTACAATCAAGATAATCGCATTAACATAACGAATAGAGATACGATATTGAAATATCCAATTCCATCGAGATGCGTTTTAGAATATTTCAATGTTCCAACGAGCATGTATAAAATCTCCTGTCTCATCCAAGCTGTTATATTAACTATAGGAGCTACAGCAAATTTTGGTAATATTTACTTGTTTTGATATTACATAGAAATAAAAATTGTTGTATTTAAAAGTTTAGTCTACATAAATAAACTAATTTTACTAATTACTATATTTTTACTAATTTTATTAATATTATGTATTTCCTTTTGGTTAAAAACATTGTAAAGGTGCTAAAGTTTGCGTGACGACAAACCATTTCATTGATTTCATGCTTCAAAATCTTCCAGTTTTCCTGATCAGACATGATAGATCAGGTAGCGGATTTTTTAAAATGATATCTATAAAAATAATTATATATAATAGTTTTAACGTGTATCAATACTATTTGTTTAAAGAGAAACTGAAAATTTTTAAAAAACTTTTACGCCTTATGCAATGCATTATAATATAAGAACAATATTATTTGTTATATTTTGTGATACATATCAGAAATGGGATCAAATTCAATATACATTTAAAAATTCGAGTCGAATCCAATAATCAAATTTTGTTTTCAAGGATTTGATTAATACTTTTAAAAAATATGTTTTATATTGTACTTGTAAAGTAATCAAATGTAAAAAAATTATATTCAAATGTTGGAGAATGAATACTTGCACGATTCAAAATGTATTGTATTTATAAGCACTTTTTAAAGAATCGAAAAAATCAAGTCGTAAAGAATCGAATTTTTTACAAGTAGCATTCAAACTTTATGATTAAAAAATCAATTTATAAAACTTGTCAACTTCAAGTATATTTTTAAAATATTGTTTTATCTAAAGTAACTATAGAGTGTTCGAAAATGTGCAAATTCGAATTTATTAATAAGACATTTTATCCCATCGCTAAAATACATATCTTTAATTGCAAATACAAATTTATATGCAATAGAACAATAAGTACTGTGTTTTATATCAATGCAATAACATAAATTCGTTCATGGATGTATTTTTTAAAGGTAACGACGGGTTGTTTCTCAATATTACATTGCATGTTTGCGGTCAAATAAACATTCTGAGGATCCATTTTATCAATTTTGATGTCACAAGTCCGCAAATCTACGATCGCTTTAACGCATTGATTCTAAGACATCAAAACCTAATAACGCTGGCCAGAGAACTTGCCGATCTGATCAGTTTCGTATTGCTTATAGAACTATTCATTATTAGCATATTATTATGCATAACGGGTGAATATAATATTATGATTATTCAGCAAAATATGTAGTTGCACATTTATAAAAAAGGATTTACATTCAACAAACAAATATTTTGTATATTTTTCAGGATTTCAATTTATATTCGCGTTGAAAGTCAATAACACCGTAATGATAGGAAAGAGTTTAATGGCATTGAGTCTCTTTCTGATACAACTAACATTGTATAGTTTTATCGGGAATTATCTGAAATCTGAAATGGAAGAGATAGGACTCTCTATTTATCAAAGTGCTTGGTATAATTTTCCTAAAAAATTGGCAAGAAACGTAATTTTTATTCTTATGCAGACAAAATCCCCAGTCATGTTGCAGGCTGGAAATTACATTGTAATCAATTTGTCCACTTATGTGAACATTTTAAAAACCTCTTTTTCGTATTTGTCTGTACTTCGTATAATAGTCGGAGTGTGA
Organism: Camponotus vicinus; assembly: GCF_025532165.1. NCBI lineage: Eukaryota > Metazoa > Arthropoda > Insecta > Hymenoptera > Formicidae > Camponotus > Camponotus vicinus. The sequence continues at coordinate 11,584,402 of NW_028141945.1, forward strand.
AGTATAAAGTGAGAATGAAAAAAATCTGTAAATATTTGATAAATTTAAAATAGAAACCATATAATACTTTCAAAATAGAATGAAGAAGTGTTTATTAAAAAGCCAAGTAAATAAACTTATTATCCATATAAATTCTTGTACCAAATAAGTATTTCCCATCAATATCAATAATATGCACATATCTGAATTTTTTTTACTATTAATATATTTTTATATTGAAATTGAAGATGAATTTTCAATAATTACCTACTTGCGTTGCGTAAGTGTCTATCAGTTAATTTTTGTTGGCTTGTAGAATAAAAAAAAATTATTTATTCATATTTTCACATCTGAACAAATTGAATTTATACGACTTATTGTTAGCCAAACGAATATCGAGTAAATAATGTGCATATAGATAAGCAAAACATACATAAGTCTGCTCAACAATAAAAGTAGTCGCTCGCAAGAAACGGCAACAATTTGGAAAAGTATTATAAATTTTTATTCAACGACATTTTCCATAAAAACACAATTATTTGTATTAATGGTTTAAGAGAAATAAACTGATAAGCATGCATACTTTTCATGTTGAATAAAAAATGAATTGGAATACTTGTGTCGATATAGCGATTGGATAATCGGTTATTGGCATCATTTAGAGCCATTGTCTCGACAATGACAAGTAAACAATATAAGAATGATACAATTATGGCTCTGTTCTGAACGATTATCTGGCGATTGACAATAGAAAAGATCGCGATATTATGAGAAGACATGTTTTTATAGGAAGAATTCTTTGCTGCTTCATGTTGGACTTTTCTTACCTTAGTTGCCTAATATATGGAATAATTCCATTCTTTTTGGATTATGACCAAGGTAATAGAATTAACATAACGAATGAAGATATAATATTGATGTATGCACTGTCGTCAAGATGTGCTCTGGAATATTCCAAGATGCATGTATAAAATTTTCTGTTTCGTCGAGTGTTATAATGATACTGGCGAGTATAACTAATCTTGGTAATATTGATTTAATTTTCTGTGAGTATTTTGTGTGTTATCCGATATTTCTTGGAAACAAAAATTTTCTTAATAGTTTATTATTTTACATATACAGGTTGTCTCACAATACTTTAATAACGTACTCTAGAGATAAAACAGAGTCAAAAATTCTAATACGAAAATATTGATGCTGCAATAGTTTTTGAGTTATAAACGATTAAAGTTTGCCAATGATGTCGCGTAGAATTCGCGCGTTCGGGCTTGTAACTACATTTATACACGTATCGATCTGTCAATTGTTATTGATTTTTTCATGTTAAGTGATATTGATTCTACACAGCTGATTTTATCGTTTCTTATGTGAGTGTTTATTATTAATTAATATAATAAATTGTAATTAATATACAAAAAGCTTTCTTTTTTAAATAAAAGTTTAAATAATCGATTAAGTATTATATTTAAACAGAATTATAAAATGTTTTTGCACATATTTGAAAAATGTGATACATTTCTTTTTAATCTAATATTTGTAGGAATCTATTTTCATTATAAATTAAAATAAAAAATCAGCCATGCAGTAAAATCAGTATCATCTGACATGAAATAATCAATAACAGCTAATAGAACGGGTGTAAGTGTACTTATGGAGCTGAATGCATGAGTTCTGTGCGATATCATTGGCAAACTTTCATCGCTTATAAGTCAAAAGTTGTTGCAGACTTAACATTTTCGTATTAAAATTTTTGATTCTATTTTATCTCTACCGTATACTATTAAAGTATTTTACGGAAGTGATGGGACATCCTGTATAATTTTATTAAGTTTATTCTTATGAAACTCTTATACCAATTTTATTAAAGTGCAATTTTTTACTGATTATGCGACATTGCATAAGAGCGAAAGTACTGTATTGTAAAAGCGGCATAAGATGTGAGATCTGTTGTCAATTCAATGGCAATAGTGGTTGCATGGAAAGTGGAAAGATTCGGGTTTGATTCCTAATTCAATCGTTTGTGTCATGTCACCAATATATCAAAAGAATCAACCCAAATAGTAACATAATCTTCCTTCTATCCTTTTTTCATTACAATTAAATTTTCTTAGCTATTTAAATTAATCAATATTTGTCGACCTTCTATTCTCTTATTTATTTTCTAAATCCAATGACTTACTTTCTTTGCTATAGTAGATAAAATTATCAATTCCATTAACTTTTTTCGCACATACTTTCACAACCCATTTAATTTACGTTTATTAAAATGAAAAAAAAATAAAATTGTAATCCAGTTAAAATCTAAGAGTTTAATATTAAAATCACTCCGTACTATCGTAACCCGCGAAACAAACACACACGTATACACATACAAGAGTTTAATAATAAATTTATTACTAGATATAAAATCATGTATATGAATTGAAAAATATTTTTCAGAATAAATTCAAAAAATTTTTTTTTTAATTATTTTCTACTCACTAATTCGTTTTCATTCCCAGTTCTAAGATCGCACGAAGATTCGTCCTCCGCAAAAGAGATGAGATTCTCTTCTTATCAAAAAGAGACCTAGTGTATGTTCAATAGAACAACATAATTGTGATTCAAACAGTCATTTACCTGTCTTTCGAGTCTAAAAATTTATTCAACATGAATTATATTCAAAGTATCTGATTTTGAAATTATAATTGTGATCTTCCTTCGTTTCTTCTGGTTCTAAACATAAAATTATTATTAAACTATTATTATTGCAATTATTATATTGAATCTTAGGACAAACTTTGTTTTTCTGATATAAAAATTTACTTACGCTATATGTCACGTAATTGTTTATTTGTTAATTTTATTGTTCTGTAGTATAAAAAAATAAGTTATTTGTTTTTCATTTTTGACACAGATTGAATTTATACTATACTTATTGCTAAGCACACGAATATCGACTAAAATGTAGTACAATGTGCTAAAATGTAATGCAATGTGCGTATATATATAAGTAAGCAAAACGCGCACATGATTCTGTCCAACAAAAGAAATATAGTTGCTTGATGAACGGAAACAACTTAGAAAAAATTGTACTGTATAAATTTTTACTCTACGACAATTTTACGTAAAAACGTAGTTAGGCTCCCACTTAGTTATAATGCTTTAAGAGTATAGAGACTGATAAGCATGTATACTTGTCATGTTGAATAAAAAATGAGATGAAGTACTTGTGTTGCATCGATGTAGCAAGCTGATCATCGGTTATTGGCATCAGTTAAAGTCATTATATCGACAATGGCAAGAGAACGATGGAAGGATGATATCGCATACGCGATGACCCCTTTCAAAATAATTACGTGGCCTATCGGCATATGGCCATTTCAAATCCATAATATTTATTCGCTGTTGCGTAGTGTCTTAAGCACTTGTTGTGCGGTAAGTATCTTAAACTCATAGATCATACATACACTTAAAGATCAGACACATACATACACACAATTCGCGATCGTACGAAGACGACGAAGAATATTTTCAACATCGATATTGCAACGTTCTGGAAAAACTTCGGCATAACGATGGAGATAACAAGATTTTGCAGTTCTTGATAATGCATATCATAATTTTTGCAATCTGTAACAATTTAGATGAGTTGTAAATCAGCACGATTGTCATTGAAAAATTCTAACAATAATATAGATTTCTTTATTTTTATAATTTACATGTTTTTTTTAATTATGTATAAAATGATACGATATTTTTCACGAAGTATCATATACTACATAACTTATTTCATGATTCCAATATAACAATCGTTTGTGAAACAAAATAAATAATCTGATAAAATGTCACAAATTCTAAGTAATTAAATTTCGTTTTTTATGTGTTTTATATTTTAAAGAGAAAAAATTTTTTATTTATACAAATTTTATTACACGCATATATTATTTCAGTATATAATTTACATTTTTATTATAATATTTAAATATTTCATAAAATTAAATGTATAAATAGTAAATATACAAATATACGATTATATGTATTGCATTTATAAATAAGTCCGAAAAAAAATACTTTATTTATATCATATTTTATAGAGTGAAAAACAGAGAGAGAGAAAGAGAGAAAGAAATTTAAAGAATTTAAGAAAAATAGAGAATGAGAAAATAGAATTTACATTTTAATAGAATATTTATTAGTAAAACTTTATTGAGTTAGGAGTGAGATATCTTTTTTTGAGCTTAAAACATCATGTATGGGAAAATGTCAATCAACAGAGCCTAGCTGTGATCTTGCCTTCCATGGAGCTATATATGGGCTGTACTGATGTAGACCAGAATATAGCAAGTCTAACAATAATATGTTGTGGGTTGCTCGGTGTGCTGAAGATGGCATGGTTCCGCATTTATGCAAAAAATTTAATTGATAATTACAACTCTGCTCTGAACGATTATCTGACGATTGAGAACGCAAAGGAGCGCGACATCATGAGAAAGCATGCCTTTATAGGAAGGTTTCTTTGCTGTTCTATGTTGGGCTTTTGTTATTTTGGTTGCGTAATGTATGGAATAATTCCGCTTTTGGATTACGATAAAAGTAATCAGATTAAAAACGAGAATATAATATTGGAATATGGATTGCCATCAAGATGCGCTCTGGAATATTTTAATTTTCCAACAAGCATGTATGAAATCTCCTGTTTCTTCGAAACTGTTATAATGATACTGGCGGCTACAGCCAATGTTGGTAATATTTACTTATGTTTCGATTATACATATAGATTCGAAATAAAAATTTTTGTATTCAAAAGTTTATTAATTAAGAAGTTTATTATTAATTTACTAATGTTATTAATATTATGCACTTTTTTTGGTTGAAAACATTGTAAATGTGCTAAAGCTTGCATGATTTTACGACAAACCATTTCATTGATTTTGTACTTCAAAATCTTCCAGTTTTTCCTGATCAGATATAATAGATCAGATAGCAGATTCTTTTTTATTAAACAATATAAATAAAAATAATTATATATGATAGTTTTAACGTGTATCAATACTATTTGTTTAAAGAAAAACTTTAAATTTTTAAAAAATTTTTACACCTTATGCAATGCAATATAATAACAATGCACTATAATAAAAACAATATTATTTATTTATATTTTGTGATACATATCAGAGATGGGATCAAGTTCAATATACATTTAAAAATCCAAGTCTAGTCCAATAAACAAATTTTATTTTCTAGGATTTGATTAATACTCTTAAAAAATAATATTGTACTTGTAAAGTAATCGAATGCAGAAAAATTATATTCAAATGTTGGAGAATGAATACTTGCACGATTTAAAATGTATTGTATTTATAAGCACTTTTTAAAGAATCGAAAAAATCAAGTCGTAAAGAATCGAATTTTTACAAGTAGCATTCAAACTTTATGATTAAAAAGTCAGTTTATAAAATTTGTCAACTTCAAGGATATTTTTAAAATATTGTTTTATCTAAAGTAATTATAGAGCGTTCGAAAACGTGCAACTTCGAATTTATTAGTAAGACATTTTATCCCATCGGTAATATATATTTTTAATTACAAAAATAAATTTATTTGCAATAGAATAATAAGTACCGTGTTGTATATCAATGCAATAACTTAAATTCGTTCATGGATGCATTTTTTAAAGGTAACGACGGGTTGTTTCTCAACATTACATTGCATATTTGCGGTCAAATAAACATTCTGAGGATCCATTTTATCAATTTTGATGTCACAAGTCCGCGAATCTATGATCGCTTTAACGCATTAATTCTAAGACATCAAAACCTAATAACGCTGGCCAGAGAACTTGCCGATCTGATCAGTTTCGTATTGCTCATAGAACTATTCATTATCAGCATATTATTATGCATAACGGGTGAATATAATATTATCATTATTCAGCAAAATATGTAAGTTACACATTTATAAAAAAAGATTTACATTCAGCAGACAAATATATATTCTTTTCAGGATTTCAATTTATCTTCGCGTTGGAAGTCAGTAACACCGTAATGATAGGAAAGAGTTTAATGGCATTGAGTGTCTTTCTGATACAACTAACATTGTATAGTTTTATCGGGAATTATTTGAAATCTGAAATGGAAGAGATAGGATTCTCTCTTTATCAAAGTGCTTGGTATAATTTTCCTAAAAAATTGGCAAAAAACGTAATTCTTATTCTTATGCAGACAAAATCCCCAGTCATGTTGCAGGCTGGAAATTACATTGTAATCAATTTGTCCACTTATGTGAATATTTTAAAAACCTCTTTTTCGTATTTGTCTGTACTTCGTATAATAGTCGGAGTGTAAAGTATAAAGTGAGAATGAAAAAAATCTGTAAATATTTGATAAGTTTAAAATAGAAACCATGTAATACTTTCAAAATAGAATGAAGAAGTGTTTATTAAAAAGCCAAGTAAATAAACTTATTATCCATATAAGTTCTTGTACCAAATAAGTATTTCCTATCACTATCAATAATATGCACATATCTGAATTTTTTTTACTATTAATATATTTTTATATTGAAATTGAAGATGAATTTTCAATAATTACCTACTTGTATCGCGTAAGTGTCTATCAGTTAATTTTTGTTGGCTTGTAGAATAAAAAAAAATTATTTATTCATATCTTCACATCTGAACAAATTGAATTTATACGACTTATTGTTAGCCAAACGAATATCGAGGTAAATATAGTGTGCATATAGATAAGCAAAATATACATAAGTCTGCTCAACAAAGTAGTTGCTCGCAAGAGACGGTAACAATTTGGAAAATGTGTTATAAATTTTTATTCAACGACATTTTCCATAAAAACACAGTTATTTGCATTAATGGATTAAGAGAGATAGGCTGATAGGCATGCATACTTTTCATGTTGAATAAAAAATGAGTTGGCATATCTGCGTCGTGTCGATATAGCGAATGGATCATCAGTTATTGGCATCAGTTAGAGTCATTATGTCGACAATGGCAATTGAACAATGGAAGCACGATATTGTACACGCGATGACTCCTTTCAAATTGATTACATGGCCTATCGGTGTATGGCCCCTTCAAGTTTATAACATTTATTCGCTATTTCGTTGTGCCTTAGCTACTTTTTGTGCGGTAAGTATCTTTTGGAACTCGAAGATCATTGACATATTCGCGATTGTTCGAAGACAACACGGAGTATATTACCTACGTTGATATTGCAACTCTCTGGAGAAAATTTCGACATAACGATGAACAAGATATTATATTTTGAATTTTGGATAATGTATATGGTGAAAAGTTTTTATCAGCTATAACATTTCAGATGAGTTGTAAATCAGCATGATTGTAAGTCACACATTAAAAAATAACAAGAAATATTGTTTTTTAAGTTTCATGATTTATGCATTTTTTCTTAAGCATGTATAAAAATAATACGATCCTTCTCATGAAATATCATGACAGCAGCGTGTACTACATTATTTATTTCATGGTTCTAGTATAACGATCGTATATGAAATAAAATAATTATATATAATGTCATTTAGATTCTCAATAATATTAAATTTTATTATATTTTGGTGTGTCATATTTTGAAGGAGAGAAATTTTTTATTTACACAAATTTTGTCAAATATTATAATTAACATATATTATTTCAATAATATACATTTTTATGTTGTTTTTATCTAGAGATTGTGACATAAAATTGTATACACAATATACAAATAGTAAATATACAATTACATTGTTATATATATGTAGTGCTTTGCATTTATAAATTAATCTGAAAAAAAAAACGTTTTTTCATACCGTCTTTTATAGAATGAAAAGGAAAGAAAAAGTTGTGAAAAATTGTGCGAAAAGAAGCATGAAATTCAGAAAGTAGCATTCGCATTTTAATAGAATATTTATTAGTAAAAATTATTGAGTTAGGAATGAAATATATTCTTTTGAGCACGGAATATCATATATGGGACATATATCAACAGAGCTTAATTGTGATCTTGCCTTCCATGGAGTTATACATGGGCTGTACTGACATAGAGGAGAATATAGACTGTCTGACACTAATCTGTTGTGGATTGCTCGGTGTACTGAAGACGACATGGTTCCGCATTTATGCAAATAGTTTAATTATCAATTACAACTCTGCTCTAAACGATTATCTAACGATTGACAATATAAAGGAGCGCGACATTATGCGAAAACATTCTTTCGTAGGAAGGATTCTTTGCCTTTCCTTACTGGCCTTTACTTATTTTAGTTGTCTAATATATGGGGTAACTCCTTTTTTGAATTACAATCAAGATAATTTTATTAACATAACGAATGGAGATACGGTATCGAAATATGCAATACCATCGAGATGCGCTCTGGAATATTTCAATTTTCCAACGAGCTTGTATAAAATCTCCTGTCTCGTCGAAGCTGTTATACTAATCATAGCAGCCACAGCAAATCTTGGTAATATTTATCTAATTTACATGTTTATTTTATGTTTTAATCAATATCACAAATGTAAATGAAAGTTTATTATTCTTCATACATATATGTGTTTACTAGTTTTATTATTATTATGCATTTTTTTTCTTGGATATGGAAAACGTTGCAAAGACGCTACAGTGTGCATGATTTTATATGGCAAATTATTCCATTAATATATTTCAAAACCTTCCAGTTCTCCTAATTATGCATAATAAATTAGATGGTAGAATCTTTTTTTTAATTAAACAATGTAAAAATAATTATATATGACAGTTTTAACGTGTTTCGTTACAGCTTATTTAAAAGGAACTTTAAATTTTTAGAAAACTTGCGCCTATGCAAAAAATATTATGTTTCAAATATATGTATATTAGACATAAGAAAAATATTATTTGTTATATTTTGTGATACATATCTTTTAACTACAAAAATTAGCTTTAATTACAATAGAATAATAAATATAAATGTGTATTTTAATGCAATAAGTTAATCGGTACATGAATGCACTTTTTAAAGGTAACGACGCATTGTTTCTCAACATTACATTGCATATTTGCGGTCAAGTTAACATTCTGAGGCTCCATTTCATAAACTTCGATGTTACAAGTCCACGAATATATGATCGTTTCAATGCGCTAATTCAAAGACATTGTTACCTGATAATGCTAGCTAGAGAACTTGCTGATTTAAGTAGTTTTGTATTGCTAATAGAACTATTCATTATCAGCATATTAATATGTATAATGGGTGACTATTATTATGACACTTATGATTGTTCAGCGAAACATGTAAATTACATATTTATAAAGAAATACATTTACATTCAACTAACAAATATTCTTTTCAGGATTTCAGGTCATCCTCGCATTGACAGTCAATGATATCGTTATGATAGGAAAGAGTTTAATGACATTGAGTGCTTTCCTGATACAACTAACGTTATATAGTTTTATCGGGAATTATCTAAAATCTGAAATGGAAGAGATAGGGATTTCTATTTATCAAAGTGCTTGGTACAGTTTTCCTAGGAAATTGGCAAGAAACATAATCTTTATTCTGATGCGGACAAAATCTCCAGTCGCGTTACAGGCTGGAAATTTCATCGTAGTCAATCTGTCAACTTATGTGAGCATTTTAAAGACTTCTTTCTCATATTTGTCTGTGCTTCGTATAATGCTCGAAGTGTGAAAAGTAAGATGTAATTAAAAGAAATACTTGAAAACTGTAAACATTTTATACTTTCGAAATAGAATAATTTAATGATTTTAAAACAGAAATACATAAAAATATAAATAAAATATCAAAAAATGTTTACTGAAATGCCACGCCAATATACTTATCACTCACATTAATCTATTTGTTCCAAATCAACTTTTCCTATACAAAATCAATAATATATACAATTCAAACAATTATTAAAATAAATTTGTAAACAGATATTTTCGGATATGTAAAATTATTTATTTATGTCGTGTAATTTTCCATCAATTAATTTTGTTGGTACATAGATATAGTAAAAACAATATTTATTTACTCATATGCTCATCTTTGAACCAATTGAATTTATCCTACTTATAGTTAGCCAAATCAATATCGAGATAAAGTACTACAATGTACGCATAAGCTAAACGCACATGATCTCGTTCAACAAAAAAAATATTTGCTCGACAATATAGTAACAATTTAGAAAAATGGTATCATATAAATTTTTACTTGATAACAATTTTACGTAAAAACGTAGTTATTTGTATTTAGCCATAATGCTTTAAAAGAGACAGACCGATAAGCATATATACTTTAAATTAAATATTATGACACGTTGAATAATAAACGAGTTGGAATATATACTTGCGTTGTATGTAACGATATAATGTGCCGAATATTGGTTATTGGCGATGATCTTCAAATTATTAACGTGGCCCATTGATGTCCGCTTCAAATTTATGATTATTCGCTTATAAGATGCGTTTTAGCCGCTTGTTGCATGGTACACATTTTTTATGTCGTTTTAATGATTTTCGTCGAATGTGATCGCATTTAAAGATATAGATAGAACATTTTTTTACGATGTCACTAGGATATTTTAAACAACAAATTTTATTTTCCCAATAATAACTCAAATGGTCAAATTTCTGGTTCGAAAACATTTCTTATTCACATCGTCAAATAATGGCAACGCATCAGACGCATACATTGTAAACGGATACAGCCGTAAATTGTTGGAAATTAATCAACAAAGATGCTTTTTTAAAGTTTATTTTAAAGTTCATTTCTCTTCCATGTATAGCATGTGCTTTATTATTTACTTCATGATTCTTTCATTAGTAATTAATGTCGTACTGATACATTTTTCTGAAAATATATCATATAAGAAATAAATTGGGTTGAAAATTATGAAATGATACTCAAATTTTTATTAGTATCAATTTATATTCATTATTAATATTAATTTCTTAATTAATTATGTATTCTTAAAATCTAGTTCTTCAAGTTAAATTCTCTAATTATCTAATTTTATTTTACAGTGTATAGACACACATTCCTATTTTACATTTACCCTATTATCCTTTGAGATGTCCTTTACAGCTAATAAAATATGAACCCCGTGGAAGCATCATATTTTATCAATCCATCGCGGTCCGATAATAAAGATAATATTCACAAATTGAACATAGAATTTGCAAGAACGAACTTCGATCAGAGTAGTTGTTGTGAACTGTCTGTTCAATTTATATAACTACTATAATGTCTTCGCGTGTTCTTGGAATGATGATATCGCATATGTCTTTTCCCCTCATGAAAATAATGACCCCTGCGAAAAAAGATGGTGTTCACGATCATGCAATGGAGTCTAGTAATATTTATGAAGATATATTAGCAGGAAAAAAGAGATTATAAAAACATGTTGCAGTCAGCAAATATGATGATACTCAATTTTGCAAGAATTTATATATCTAAAAAACTCATAAAATATTTTTCTAAATATTTCTTGAATTTCTTAAATGTATATTTATTTACAATACAAAATTTATGCATCATTTGTAGTCAGATAAATAGATTCAACAAAATGTCTTAATTTGAAGGTTTATTATGGAATATTAAGATACTAGAAGACATTCCATAAATATGTTTTATTGTTTCTATCTTCTCATTTATTATATACGTTGACTGTATTTTCTAAGACAATTTTAAAGGATCATTATTAGTTTATGATTTTCAGCTTCCTATTTATGAAGTTTACTGGGTATCATCGTGATGCTAGTATAAATAATTATATTATTTTTCACGTGCACAGTAATTTTGATGCTGAAAAATTTCTACATTATTGACAATCAAAAAAAACTTGCCAGAAATATTGACACTGTTATCAGCAATCGATTGTCCGCGAAGAATGATGATTCTTATAAGATCATGAAGAAACATGCATTTAAATCCAAAATATTTACTCCGATGATACTATACTCAGGTTTCATATGCACTACAATTTATATATTGGTCATATTTCTAAATGTGAAACAAAGATTTTTGCAAGACACATATATATATCAGATATTATATAATATTCGTGTGTACATTTGTTGAATCATTATTATATAAATAAAAAAGTGCCTTTCAAGATATTAATTCACAAATAATAATAATTATAAATATGGTTTTTTTTCTTGTCTATAACACTTATATAAAACGTCTCATCCTAAAAAGCGTGATATTATTTTTTGACAAATTTTTCCTATTTCCTTACTCTAAGAATAAATCTATTTCTCATTATTATATATTATTTTATACTACATTAAAGTGTCTTACATATACTGAAGAATAAAAATAATACCATATGTTCATATAAATTATTATTGTAATTTTTTATTAAAATGTTTGTATTTTTTACTAAAAATATTTATAAATTATGTACATTCGATTTTTTAGTTAAATTTTAAATTTTTAGTAAAATTAAGACATCAAAATTTATTATTATAATTTGCTATATTTATTATGTTATTATCTATTACATATGAAAATAGAAAATAGAAAATTGTTTATTATCGAATGTTTCAAAAAGATGTGATAGATAAACTTCACTTATTTCACCACCCTAAAGACCGATCGTTGTGCGGAAAGAATGTGTGCGTACAAACCACAGTAATTATTTTTGCGAGGGATAAATGTAAGCCATTGACCCGATCGAATATGTAATATTCAAGACAATCACAAATTTCCATTTTCGAAACTAGCAATCGCCAAACATGAAGGAAGACAAATTGGAACAGTAATACAGATTACAGCTTTTCTACCATAAGATCGATGATGTGAAGCTACTTGATGTACGGCCTTTGCAAAATGGTATAATTTAAATGTTCAGCTGCTTGTAATGTTCACAGCAGCGGTAAGATAATATAACGTAATAAAAATGTAAAATAACAAACAATGATTAAATGATAAGATTAATTAAATGATAAGAACAAAAAACATTTATCCTCAAATTTCTTAGTCAAAATCAATAGAGAAACAAAATTGTAGGAATCTGCTTAAGACCACGCTATTATCATGCAATTTCACACCAAAACTCGCATCGTATGCCGCGGGTTTAGAATTTATTCGAGCCGAATCATATGCAACAAAGTGTCTCGTCCAATTTCGAGATTATAATTGTTACGCCACTTCCTTCTACGCATTCTCCGAGTGGACTTAAAATTACTATTAATGCATTGTTATATTGAATTTGAGGACAAACATTTTCTAACATACAAAATTACTTACATCATGTGTCGCGTAATTCTTTATCTATTAATTTTGACTTGAAGTATAAAAAAAGCAAGATACTGCTTATATTTTCATTTTTGAATCTATGCTATATATATTATTGTTAGCCAATCGAATATCGAAATAAAAATGCAATACACTGCAAGCATGTAAGTAAGCGAAAAATGCGAATATCGTTCTACGCAATAAAAAAAAAATAGTTGATAGATGGACGGTAACAATTTAGAAAAATTGTATCATATAAATATTTACACAACAATATTTCCTATAAGAGCGTAGTTATTTGCATTTTGCTATAATGCTTTAAGGCAGACTGATGCATACTTTTCATATTGAATAAAAAATGAGTTGCAATACTTGCGTTGTGTCGATATAGCGAGCGGATCATTGGTTATCAGTTAGAGTCATTATCTCGACAATGGCAATTGAACAATGGAAGGACGATATTACATACGCGATGACCCCTATCAAAATGATTACATGGCCTATCGGTGTATGGCCGCTTCAAGTTTATGACATTTATTCGCTCTTACGTTGTGTCTTAGGCACTTGTTGTGCGGTAAGTATCTTTTGGAAGTCGAAAATCATTGACATATTCGCGATCGTTCGAAGACGACACGGAATATTACAATTGGTTGGAGAAAACTTCGGTGTAACGATGAGCATAGCAAGATTTTATATTTTGAATTTTGGGTAACGCAAATGATATGAAACGCTTTTGTGAACTGTAAAAGCACTTTAGATGAGTTGTAAATCAGCACAGTTGTAAGTCATTACAAAAATTATAACAATAAGAATATTTCAAGTTTCAAGTTTCATGATTTATGTGTACTTTTTCTTAAACATGTATCAAAATGATACGATTCTTCTCACGAAATATCATAAGAGCTAGATTACTTATTATAAGAAGCTACATTACTTATTCCATGATCCCATCGTAACGATCACAAACGATATGTAAAATAAAAGTTATACACTGAAAAAAAGGCTTGGTTATAATAATCCAAACTTGATAAATGTTACCCACCGCTGTGGTGAAATAGTTCCAACTAAACGTATAGGTGATTAAGACGAAATTATTTAATTATTTTTAATATTTAGTGAACTCAATTAAACGTAAAATATTTATAACTATTTTTGGAAAATATTTATAACTATTACTAAATATTTTGTTATTATTATCATACTTGATGATAAAAACTAAATATTTCAAAAAATGCATTACTAAATGCATCTCATAGATTTACCCAGAATTTTTTCTTCAGTGTATAATATCACTTCTATTCTAAATACTATTAAATTTTGTTTTCTAAATTTTATATTTTGAAATTTTCTGTATTTTTGTATTTTATATTTTGAAATCCTTTATTTACATAAGTTTTGTTACATATACAGGGTGTACCATTTTAACCTTTAATGGAGAATAACTCGAAAACCAAGCCCGGGAGAGAAAAATGTTTCAGACAAAAGTTGTTTGGTTTCGAGGGGGCCATAAGATGGTATCATTGGTTTGACCTTGAAGAGTTATTTGAAGGTCACATGAAGGTCACCTTCAATTTCTTAAATGGAACCTACTATTTGTCATTGCATATTCTTGTAGCTTATCTCGAGAGCTTTCCAAAACACTATAATTAAGTACCTTTTCGTTAAGTACTTTTTGAGTTATGAGGCTTGAAATAATTTCTTAAGTTTACATAAACCGTAAAATATTTTGTAAAATATTCATTTTTCGATTATCTTATCTTAATACTTTTATGTACAAAATAATGAGAGGAATCAATTGGTGTAAAGAAAACACATAGTTGTTTTTAAGAAAAAATATGGAATTGTTAATTGCAAATTACATATTTTTTCTTCAAAACAACTATGTGTTTTCTTTACACCAATTGATTCCTCTCATTATTTTGTACGTAAAAGTATTAAGGTAAGATAATCGAAAAATGAATATTTTACAAGATATTTTATGGTTTATGTAAAATTAAGAAATTATTTCAAGCCTCATAACTCAAAAAGTACTTAACGAAAAGGTACTTAATTATAGTGTTTTGGAAAGCTCTCGAGATAAGCTACAAGAATATGCAATGACAAATAGTAGGTTCCATTTAAGAAATTGAAGGTGACCTTCATGTGACCTTCAAATAACTCTTCAAGGTCAAACCAATGATACCATCTTATGGCCCCCTCGAAACCAAACAACTTTTGTCTGAAACATTTTTCTCTCCCGGGCTTGGTTTTCGAGTTATTCTCCATTAAAGGTTAAAATGGTCCACCCTGTATATTATTTTAATTATATATATATATATATATATATATATATATATATACATTAGATTTTTGTGTTATTTTTATATATAAAGATTGACATATATAAAACTGTATGCATAATATATAAATAGTAAATATAAATATACAAATATATTAATATATGTATAACACTTTGCATTTATGAGTCAATCTTAAAAAAAAACGCTTTTTTTACCGTCTTTTATAGAATGAAAGAGAAAGAAAAGAAATGAGAGAGATTGAGCGAAAAGAAGCATGAAAGTGAAAAAGTAGCATTGACATTTTAATAGAATATTTATTAGTAAGAATTTGTTCAGTTAGGAGTGAGATATTCTTTTGAGCACGAAACATCATATATGGGAAAATGTATCAACAGAGCCTAATTGTGATCTTGCCTTCCATGGAGTTGTACATGGGCTGTACTGACGTAGAGCAGAATATAGACTGTCTGACAATAATCTGTTGCGGATTGCTCGGTTTGCTGAAGACGACATGGTTCCGCATTTACGCAAATAGTTTAATTATCAATTACGATTCTGCTCTGAACGATTATTTGACGATTGACAACGCGAAAGATCGCGACATTATGAGAAAACATGCTTTTATAGGAAGAATTCTTTGCTGTTCCATGATGGGCTTTTCTTACCTTAGTTGTCTAACATATGCGATAATTCCTTTTTTTGATTATGTTCATAGTAATCGGATTAACATGACGAATGAAGATATGATATTAAAATACGCTCTGCCATCAAGATGCGCTCTGAAATATTTTAATTTTCCTACAAGCATGTACATAACCTCCTGTCTTATCGAAACTGTTGTAGTGATATTTTCGACTACAACAAATCTTGGTAATATTTATCTAATATTTACCTATTTTATATTGTATATTTTATCTAGTATAGAATTTTTAAATAAAAAGTTTCCTAGATAGCACATAAATGTCATCTGAAAATCCAAAAAATATTCAATATAATAGATAGGACGGATATCCTACAAACATCCTGTGATTATCTAGTAGATATTTGTGAAACATTTATATTTTATTATAATATATATATATATATATACGTAAGATTTCTAAATTATATTGAACACATAAGATTACACATAACATAATAATCATATTAAATATTTTATATTTTCATAAAAAATAAATTTATAATGGCATCTTAAAACATTCAACACAAATATCTTGAATTATCATGGACATATTCAGGAGAATCATAAGAATGTATTGTGCTATCTGGGTTATTCTTGATATAAAGATTTTTATTAATCTTATTTATATTATATTAATTTTTTCATTTATTGAAAATATTGCAGAAGCGCGGAAGTTTGAGTGGTTCTATGGTAAATTGTTCAAAATAAAATGATCCATGATCATATATTAAAATCACATTCAATTCTTCTGATATATATATATATATATATATATATATATATATATATATATCAGAAGAATTGAATGTGATTTTAATATATGATCATGGATGTATATATATATATATATACAGGGTGATTTATATAAAGTGACCGATGTGAATATTAGCTAAAGTTGAAGAGCTATGAAAAAATTTTTATACCAAAAGATGTTTGACACAGAGGGGGACATCGTATGGTACAAACGATATTTTTATAGATGAAGGCATTAAGGAGATTTCAAGATCAACTTAATTTTTTCAAATGGAACCCCCTATTTTTTATTACATATTCTTGTAGCTCATCTCGAGAGCTTTCTAAAACACTGTAATAAAGTATTTCTTCATTAAGTACTTTGGTAATTGTAAATTACATATTTTTTCTTCGAAACAACTATGTTTTTTCTTTACACCAATTGATTCCTCTCATTATTTTGTACATAAAAGTATTAAGGTAAGATAATCGAAAAATGAATATTTTACTAGATATTTTATGGTTTATGTAAAATTAAGAAATTATTTCAAGCCTCATAACTCGAAAAGTACTCAATGAAGAAATACTTTATTATAGTGTTTTGGAAAGCTCTCGAGATGAGCTATAAGAATACATAATAAAAAATAGAGGGTTCCATTTAAGAAATTGAAGGCGACCTTCACGTGACCTTCAAACGACTTTTCAAGGTCAAACCAATGACACCATCTTATGGCCCCCTTCAAGCCATACAACTTTTGTCTGAAATATTTCTTTCTAAAGTGCATAGTTTATAAAATATTCGACCGTTCCGAGATTTTTGGGACACCCTGTATAATAATTAGTAATTTAATTATATTACATTTAATGGCAAATTTTTTTTTATTAAAAATGCAAATGAAAATAATATATGGTATCCTTGATATATTTCATTACAGTTTGTTTGAAGAAAAAAAACAATTTTTAAAAACCAATTACAGCTTGTTTGAAAAAAAAACAAAATTAAAAAAAGAACAGTTACAACTTATTTAAAAAGAGGAACAAAATTTTAAAAAAACTTTCGCGCCTTATGCAAAAAGGATATTATGTTTTAAACATATATATTAAAACATAAAAGAAATATTACTTGTTATTTTTTGTGATACATATTTAATTTTTTAATTTAAAAAATATGTTTAATTACAATAGAATAATAAATGCATATATATATTTCAATGCAATAAGACAACTCGGCACAATTTCCCAAAGGTAACGACGCATTATTTCTCAACATTATATTGCATGTTTGCGGTCAAGTGAACATTCTGAGACTCCATTTCATGAACTTCGATGTCACAAGTCCACGAATATACGATCGTTTCAACGCGCTAATTCAAAGACATTGTTATCTAATAACATTGGCCAGAGAACTTGCTGATCTGATCAGTTTCGTACTGCTAATAGAACTATTCATCATCAGCATATTATTATGTATAATGGGTGAATATTATGTCACTTATGATTATGTTTAGCGAAATATATGAATTATAAATTCATAAAATTAAAGATTTACATTTAGCAGACAAGTATTCTTTTCAGGATTTCAATTCATCTTTGCGTTGAAAGTCAATGATATCGTTATGATAGGAAAGAGTTTAATGACATTGAGTGCCTTTCTGATACAACTAACGTTGTACAGTTTTATCGGGAATTATTTGAAATCTGAAATGGAGGAGATAGGACTTTCTATTTATCAAAGTGCTTGGCATAGTTTTCCTAGGAAATTGGCAAGAAACGTAATCTTTATTCTTATGCAGACAAAATCTCCAGTCACGTTGCAGGCTGGAAATTTCATCGTAGTCAATCTGTCAACTTATGTGAGCATTTTAAAAACCTCTTTTTCATACTTGTCTGTACTCCGTATAATGCTTGAAGTGTGAAATATAAGATGTAATTAAAAGAAATTTGGTAACTGCAAACATTTTATACTTTCGAAATAGTATGATATAATGATTTTAAAATAGAAATACATAAAAAAATGTTTACTGGAATGCCACGTCAATATACTTATCATCCACATTAATCTATTTGTTCCAAATCAATTTTTCCTACTTAATATCAAGAATATACACATATTAAATTTATTATTTATGCATTATTAAATTAAATTTAGACAGATATTTTCGGACATAGATAAAATTATTTACCTGTGTCGCGTAATTTTCCATCAATTAATTTTGTTGGTATATAGAATAATAAGAACAATATTTATTTGTCCGCATCTTCATCTTTGAACAAATCGAAATTGTGCTACTTATTGACTAAATAATATCGAGATAAAATATTACAATGTGCGCACATATAGGCAAGTCAAACGCACACAATCCCGCTCAAGAAAAAAAAAACATTTTCTCGACGGTTACAATTTAGAAATTGTATCATATAAATTTTTACTCGACAACAATTTTATGTAAAAGCGTTATTTAGTCATAGTGCTTCAAAAGAGAGACTGATAAGTATATATACTTCACGTTGAATAATAAATGTCACGTTGAATAATAAATGAATTGGAATGCCTGCGTTGTGACAATATAGCAAGCCGATCATTGGTTATTGGCATCAGTTAAAGCCATTATCTCGACAATGACAAGTGAACAATATAAGAATGATATCGCATACGCGATGACCCCTTTTAAATTGATTACATGGCCTATCGGTGTATGGCCACTTCAAGTTTATAACATTTATTCGCTGTTACGTTGTGCCTTAGGCACTTGTTGTGCGGTAAGTATCTTTTCGAAGTCGAAGATCATTGACATATTCGCGATCGTTCGAAGACGACACGGAATATTATCTACGATATTGCAATTGATTGGAGAAAACTTCGGTGTAACGATGAGCATAGCAAGATTTTATATTTTGAATTTTGGATAACGGATGGTATGAAACGGTATTTTATGAATTGTAAAAGCACTTTAGATGTGTTGTAAATCAGCATAATTGTAAGTCGTTAAAAAATTATAACAATAAGAATATTTGTTTTAAGTTTCATGATTTATGTCTATTTTTTTCTTAAACATGTATGAAAATCATACGATCCTTCTCACGAAATATTATAAAAAGCTACATATTATTTATTTCATGATTCCATCATAACGATTACATGTAAAACAAAATAGTTATATAATGTCACTTTGATTTTGAATATTGTTATATCTTTTGGAGTATTTTATATTTTGAAGAAAAGAAATTTTTTATTTACATAAATTTTGTTACCCATATATTATTTTAATAATATACATTTTTGTATTATTTTTATATCTAAAGATTGACATAAAATTGTATACAAAAAATATATAAATAGTAAATATATACAAATATATTGATATATGTGATATATAAGACTTTACATTTATAAATTAATCTTAAAGAAAAAAACGTTTTTTTATACCGTCTTTTATGGAATGAAAGAGAAAGAAAAAAATTGATAAAATTTGAGCGAAAAGAAGCGTGAGAATGAGAAAGTAGCATTCACATCTTACGATTAATAGCATATTTATTAGTAAAAATTTATTGAGTTAGTAGTGAAATATATTTTTATTGAGCACCAAACATTATATGTGGGGAAATGTATCAACAGAGCCTAGTTGTGATTTTGCCGTCTATGGAGATATGTATGGGCTGTACTGACGTAACGCAAAGCATAGAGTGTCTGATGATAATCTGTTGCGGATTGCTCGGTGTGCTGAAGACGACATGGTTCCGCATATATGCAAATAGTTTAATTATCAATTACAGTTCTGCCTTAAACGATTATCTAACAATTGACAACATAAAAGAGCGCAAAATTATGCGAAAACATGCTTTTATAGGAAGGATTCTTTGCTCTTCTTTAATGAGCATTGCTTACTTTAGTAATCTAATATCTGGAATAGTTCCTATTTTAGATTATGATAGTAATCGGATTAACATAACAAATGAAAGTATGACACTAGAGTACGCTATGCCATCAAGATGCGCTCTGGAATATTTTAATTTTCCAACGAGTATGTTTAAAATCTTCTGTCTGCTGGAAACTGTTGCAATGATATTTGCATCTACGACTAATCTTGGTAATATGTAGTTAATATTTACCCATGTTTTAGGAATATTTTATATTTTATCCAATATTATAATAAACAAGAATTTTTTAACAAAAAATTTCCTAGATAGCCATAGATATAGATTCATTGATAGTGAATCGCGTCGCTCTGGTCTACCTCTTATACTGTGGGCCCGTAATAAATTAACTATTTCCTTTCATAATTCAAAAACTAAGCTTTGGACAAAATTTTTCAAAATCTCAGAATTGAGTCAGGAATATGTCATTTTAAGAAATGTATATATATATATATATATATATATATATATATATATATATATATACAGGGTGTCCGATTCGTGAGGGACCAAACGAAAAGTGATGATAGATTGGGTCAAACTAAGAAGAAAAGTCCTCTACCATTTTGCAAAATTCGCAATAATTATTAAGTAATAAGCAAAAATGTCACATGAAGGTTACCTTTAATTTTTTAAATGGAACCCCCTATTTTTTATTATGTATTCTTATAGCTCATCTCGAGAGCTTTCCAAAACACTATAATAAAGTATTTCTTCATTGAGTACTTTTCGAGTTATGAGGCTTGAAATAATTTCTTAATTTTACATAAACCATAAAATATCTAGTAAAATATTCATTTTTCGATTATCTTACCTTAATACTTTTATATACAAAACAATGAGAGGAATCAATTGATGTAAAGAAAAAACATAGTTGTTTTTAAAAAAAAATATGTAATTTGCAATTAACAATTACATATTTTTTCTTAAAAACAACTGTATGTTTTCTTTACACCAATTGATTCCTCTCATTATTTTGTACATAAAAGTATTAAGGTAAGATAATCGAAAATGAATATTTTACTAGATATTTTATGGTTTATATAAAATTAAGAAATTATTTCAAGCCTCATAACTCGAAAAGTACTCAATGAAGAAATACTTTATTATAGTGTTTTGGAAAGCTCTCGAGATAAGCTATAAGAATACATAATAAAAAATAGGGGGTTCCATTTAAAAAATTAAACCTTCATGTGACATTTTTGCTTATTACTTAATAATTATTGCGAATTTTGCAAAATGGTAGAGGACTTTTCTTCTTAGTTTGACCCAATCTATCATCATTTTTCGTTTGGTCCCTCACGAATCGGACACCCTGTATATATATATGTACATATGATACATATACGTAAGAGATTTCTGAATTATATTAAATAACTTAAAAAAAGATAATAATCACATATATTAAATTTTAATGAAATAAATTTGTAAATTTGTAGTGCTATCTTAAAACATTTCACACAAACATAATCATTTTGACACATTGAATCATTTTGGATACATTCAGGATGATCATGAGAATGTTTTTTGTGCTATCTGGGTTATTTTATATACATAAAGATTTTTATTAATCTTATTTATATTATATTAACTATATCATCAATTATAGAAAATATTGCAAAGGCGTAGAAGTTTCATGGCAATTTGTTCCATTGAGATATATATATATAATCCAAGATCATAAAATTAAAACCAAATTTCCTGATCAGGCATATTAAATTAAATGGAAGAATTTCTTTATTGAAAGATAATAATGAAAATAATTATATACGATATAATGGATTACTGAATTTAAAGAAAAACTTTAAATTTTTAAAAAACTTTTCCGCCTTATGCAAAGAATTATGTTTAAAAAAATATACATAGAATGTTTGACGTAAGGTGTCCCACCGAAGATATGCAAGTAGATCTCGTTAAACTGAACGAAAAAGTCTTATACCATTTTACAAACAACCACATAAAATTTCGAGATATTAATTAAAGAAGATCGTTCAATGAGTGCACGATCCACGTGGCTAGACCATAAGATATACCATGAGCTCTAAGCGTATCAATGGCGAATCGCTGATAGATATATCAGCGGTGAGTGGCACATGACAAGAAAATTTTAGATCGTACCTTCTTCGACTTTTGTGTTTTCGTTGCTGTATGACTTTCGCTATTGACACGCCTAGAACTATAGAGCAGTGATGCCAGATTCCGGCCTTTCGGTAGCATGCGATAGCATGAAGGGGGTAATAGAAGGAGACAAAACATGATTCTCTCTCGCTCTTCTCTGCGAGATCTTCTCTGCCTACCGCATGCTACCGAAAGGCCGGAATCTGGCATCACTGCTATAGAGCACACATTTCATAGTCTAGCTGTATAAAACGCGCGCTTATTTGCAAACTCTTTTTAATTAATATTTTAATAATTATTGTAAAAATTGGTAAAGACTTTTCTGTTCAGTTTACTGCGCTCTATCCGCTCAAGGGCGTTGGTCCAATCTTTATCAAACATCCTATATATAATATAAGAGAAATATTATTTGTGTTATTTTTTGTGATACATATCTTTTAATTATATGTTTAATTACAATAGAATAATAAGTACAAATGTATATTTCAATGCAATAAGACAATTCGGCGCATCAATGCATTTCCCAAAGGTAACGACGTATTGTTTCTCAACATTACATTACATATTTGTGGTCAAGTGAACATTCTGAGGCTCAATTTCATCAACTTTGATGTTACAAGTCCGCGAATATGCGATCGTTTCAATGCGTTAATTCAAAGACATCAAGAACTGATAACGCTGGCCAGAGAACTTTCTGATCTGATGAGTTTTGTATTGCTAATAGAACTATTCATCATCAGCATATTATTATGTATAATGGGTAAATATTATGACACTTATGATTGTTCAGTAAAAATTTATGTAAATTATATATTTATAAAGAAAGATTTATGTTCAATCAACGAGTATTATTTTCAGGATTTCAGATCATTATAATGTTGAAAGACAATGATATCATTATGATAGGGAAGAGTTTAATGACACTGAGTGCCTTCCTGATACAACTAACGTTGTATAGTTTTATCGGGAATTACCTAAAATCTGAAATGGAGGAGATAGGACTCTCTATTTATCAAAGTGCATGGTACAGCTTTCCTACGAAATTGGGGAGAAACGTAAACTTTATTCTTATGCAAACAAAATCTCCAGTCGCGTTGCAGGCTGGAAATTTCATCGTAGTCAATCTGTCAACTTATGTGAGCATTTTAAAAACCTCATTTTCGTATTTGTCTGTTCTCCGTATAATGCTCGAAGAGTGAAATATAAGATATAATTAAAAGAAATGATTGGTAACTGCAAATCTTATACTTTCGAAATACGATATAATGATTTTAAAATAGAAATGCGACAAAAAAAATTTACTAAAATGCCACGACAATATACTTATCACTCACATTAATCTATTTGTTCCAAATCAATTTTTCCTATACAATATCAATAATATACACACATACATAGTAAATTACATACATAATTTTTCATACATTGTTATATTGATTTTGTATACAGATATTTTCGGACATGTAAAGTTATTTGTGTCGCGTATAATTTTCCATCAATTAATTTTATTGATATATAGAATAATAAAAACATTACTTATTTGCTCACATTTTCATCCTTGAACAAATTGAATTTATCCTTTTCCTTCTGTCCAAACTAATATCGAGATAAAATATTACAATGTGCGCATATGCAGGTAAGTCAAACGCACATGATCCCTCTTAGCAAAAGAAATATTTTCGACGGTAAGAATTTAGAAATTGCAATAGATAAATTTTTACTCGACAACAATTTTACGTAAAAGCGTAGTTTTATCATTTAGCTATAATGTTTTAAAAGAGGTAGCCTGACAAGCATATACTTCACGTTGAATACTAAATTGCACATTGAATAATAAATGAGCTGGAATGCCTGCGTTGTGACAATATAGCAAGCCGATCACCGGTTATGGCCATCAGTTAAAGCCATTATCTCAACAATGGCAATTGAACAATGGAAGGAAGATATTGCATACGCGATGACCCCTGTTAAATTGTTTACATGGCCTATTGGCGTATGGCCACTTCAAGTTTATAACATTTATTCCTTGTTACGTTGTATTGTAAGCACTTGTTTCGCGGTGAGTATCTTTCGGAACTAGACGATCATTGACATAGTCGCGATCACTCGGAGACAACACAGAATATTATCTAAGTTGATATTGCATCTCTCTGGAGATAACTTCGGTATAACGATGAGCATATCAAGATTTTATATTTTGAATTTTGAATAACGCATATGGTGGAACACTTTTGTCAGCTGTAGTAACACTTTAGATGAGTAAATTGTAAGTCGCGTTAAAAAATTTTAACAGTAAGAAGTATTTTTTTTAAGTTTCGTATTTGTGTGTATTTTTTCTTAAACTGTAATTACTTTTACTTAAATCTAAATCCAAAAATATGATACGATCCTTATCACGGAATGTCATAAAAATCATTCTTTTTTTGTTACTACATTACTTATTCCATGATTCTATTTCATGATTTCATGATCATAACGATAGTAAAACAAAATAGTTATAAAATAGTTATTGTTAGATTCTAAATATTATTAAATTTTTTTTATATAATATTCTTTTATATAATTTTTTATATAATATTATTAAATTCTTTTAATGTGTTATACAAATTTTAAAAAAGTATTTACTCCTAAACTATGGAAAATAATAAAAATTAAAAATTATTTTCTTCTAAAAAGTATTCTCTAAAAAATAATAAATTAAAACTAAATATGAAATCAATATTATTATAACTATCTAAATACTTAGAAGCCATTCAATTTATGAGGATTTGTAATTTTAAAAAATATTTATTATAAAGTCCATTTTACATTTATAAAAATATTATATATAATTTCTTCTCATGATATTAAAGGCATTTCATTTTTGTTAAAAAAACCTGTTTTTCAAGATAAATTTAATTTTTGTATAAATGTATGTATAACGTACCTATACATATATGTTATTGTATAATTAAATAAAATTCTGCATACCTATAATTATGGCTACATAGAAATTTATTTGGCTGCGTAATCGTAATTATTGCTGCGCAGAATATTATTTAATTACACATGATTATACATACAATGATATATTATGGAATAATTATATATGTTTAAATATAATTGTGGATATGATAATCTTTTTCCGCATATAATTATATAGTTACAGAAAAATTTATATATTTGTTTGCGTAATTAAAATAATGACTGCACAGAAAAAGATTATATACATACGTAATTATACAAGATGTCTGACTTCCGTGCAATATACTTTAATAGTGTATTCTAGAAATAAAATAGTCAAAAATTCTAATATAAAAAAATGATTATAGACTAAAGTAGTTTTTGAGTTAACAGCGATCAAAGTTCATCAGTGATATCGCGTAAAAATCGCACCTAAAGTCCGTATCTATATTTATACCTTACCGATCTGTCATCTATTATTGGTTTTTTCATGTCAGATGATATTGATTTTTACACACCTAATTTTATTTTTTTATTCTATTTTTTATTTATAATGATAATAGATTAATTTCTACAAATATTTCTTTGATTAAAAAGAATGTATGTCATTTTTCAAATGTGGGAAAACCTTAAGTTTTTAGTTTTGTTTAAATGTAATAATTAAACAATTATTTAAATTTTTATTTAAAAAAAATGAAATGTTTTCTATATATTATTTATAATTTGTTAATATTAATTAATCATTATAATGTATGACGTACATAATAAACACATATATGAAAATCGACAAAATAAAATCAACTGTGCGGTAAAAATCAATATCACCTGACATGATAAAATCAATAACAGATGACACAGATCGGTAAGCATAAAAGTGTAGTTACAGACCTGAGCGCGCGAATTCTACGTGGTATTATTGTCAAGCTTTGATCGCTTATAAATTAAAAATTATTGCAGCATCAACATTTTCGTATTAGAATTTTTGACTCTATTTTATCTTCTATTTTATCTAGAATTCGCTATTAAAGTATTGAAGATTGTGACACCCTGTATATAAATGTACATAATTATTATACACGGTCCGACAATTTTCCACCCAGACTTTAAATCTCCTGCCTAAACGCGTGGCGCTATTTGTCGGAACTATATATCGTTAGAAAGGTGGGAATGTCTTCTATACGTCAAGCGAAGTTTGAACGCTGTGCCATGTAAAATGGCTGAGTTATGACATTTCACGTGACAGCCCAAAAAAAATTGTGTCGGAAAATTATAATGGAACAACATGTTATCCATTCAAAAGAAATGATTAGCTTCGCTGCAAACAACCCCAACTTCACAAAATCTATAATAACTGGAGACGAGACATGGTGCTTTCAATATGATCCCGAAACAAAGCGCCAAAGTACCTGGAAGTCACCCGGAGATCCGAAAGTCCAAAAAACACGTCAAACACCATCAAAAATCAAAGTAATGCTGATCGCCTTCTACGATAGCAAGGGTCTGGTGCATCACGAGTTTCTTCCAAGTGGCCAAACAGTAACGGGAACATTCTACCTTGAAGTTCTACGGCGTTTGGTTACAAGAATTCGACGTGTTCGGCCAGAATACAAAGATCCGGAAAGTTGGTGCTTGTTGCACGACAACGCACCATCTCACAATGCCATCATTGTACGCCAATTTCTAGCGAAAAATCAAATCTGCGTGCTTGACCAACCGTCGTATTCGCCGGATTTGGCACCGTGTGACTTCTTTCTGTTCCCGAAACTGAAATTAGTACTTAAGGGTTGTTTTTTCGACGATGTAGATACCATCAAAGCTGCGGCGACGCGACAACTAAAGGCAGTACCGGTCAAGGACATGTACCACTCATTTGAATCGCTATTGAGTCGCTGTGAAAAGTATATAGATGCGGAAAAGGAATACTTTGAATAACAAATAAAGAGTTTTAAAAATTATTGAATTGTTTGGATTTTATGAGGAAAGTCTGGGTGGAAAATTGTCGGACCGTGTACAACATATAATTATTATATAAATTAGAAGAAATTATTTTTCTTTTTTCCTTGCACTATTCTACAATATTTTTTATCTTTAATTACTTTATTATTTTTCTCGCTGTTACATTATTCTGTGAAACTTTTATAATTTCACACATATGCACAATCCACATATGATTTTGTTTCTTAAAGCATACTAAAGCGAATAATTATACATGCGCGATATAAACTTGAGGGACAAAATCGCTTTGCGTCTATGCGTGCGAACATATCTACATACGTGAGACTGAAAACTGAAGAATAACTGAAACTGAAAACGAAAAGTGTCATAAGTTTTGTTACACAAACATTATTTTAATAATATATGTTTTTATAATATATGTTTTAATAATATATGTTTTGTGTTATTTTTATATCTAAGAATTGCTACATCTATAAAATTATATATACAATATAAAAATAATAAATACATTCGTATATGTATATTAATAAATATATTGACATATGTAACATTTTGCATTTATAAATTAATCTTAAAAGAAACTTTTTTTTATGTCGTCTTTTATAGAATGAAAGAGAAAGAGAAAAATTGAGAGAAATTGAGCAAAAAGAAGCATGAGAGTGAGAAAGTAGCATCTTAATAAAATATTTATTAATAAAAATTTATTGAGTTAGGAGTGAAATATATTTTTACTGAGCACGAAATATTATATGTGGGGAAATGTATCAACAGAGCCTAGTTGTGATCTTGCCGGCTATGGAGATATGTATGGGCTGCACTGACGTAACGCAAAGCATAGATTGTCTGATGGTAATCTGTTGCGGATTGCTCGGTGTACTGAAGTTGATATGGTTCCGCATTTATGCAAATAGTTTAATTGTCAATTACAACTCTGCTTTAAATGATTATCTAACGATTGACAACACAAACGAGCGCAAGATTATGCGAAAACATGCTTTTATGGGAAGGATTCTTTGCTCTTGCTTAATGAGTCTTGCTTACTTACCTAATCTAGTAGCTGGAATAGCTCCCATTTTAATTTATGATAATCAGATTAATATAACAAACGAAAGTATAGCACTAGATTATGCTATGCCATCAAGATGCGCTCTGGAATTTTTTAATTTTCCAGCGAGCATGTTTAAAATCTCCTGTCTACTCGAAATTGTTATAATGCTGACGGGGGCTACAGCTAATATTGGTAATATGTAACTAATATTTACCTATTTTTTATGAATATTTTATATCTTATTTAGAGTATTATTAGGAAATAAAAATATTTTAATGAAAAGTTAGATAGCACATAGGTATTTTTTGGAAATCCATAGGACATGCAATATAATCGATAGAACAGATATCTTACAGACATCCAATAATTATCCAATAAACATTTATAAGGCACTATATTAAATAACTCATATAAAGATAATAATCACATATATTAAATTTTAATAAAATAAATTTGTAAATTTATAATGCTATCTTAAAACGTTTTATATAAACATTTTAAATCATCCTGGATACATTCTGGATGCTCATGAGAATGTTTATTGTGCTATCTGGGTTATTTTATATATATATATATATATATATATATATATAAAGATTTTTATTAATTTTATTTATATTATATTAACTATATCATCCATTATAGAAAATATTGCAAAGGCGCAGAAGTTTCATGGCAATTTGTTCCATTGAGATAATTCAAGATCATGCATTAAAATCAACCAATCTTTTCGATCAGGTATATTAAAATAAATGGAAGAATTTTGTTTATTAAACGATAGAAATGAAAATAATTATACATGACTTAATGGATTTCGTTACGTTTAAAAAAAATTTAAATTTTTAAAAAACTTTTGCGCCTTATGCAAAGAATTATGTTTAAAAAAAAGGTATATATATATATATATATATACAGGATGTCTGATGTAAGATGTTTCAACAAAAATATACAAGTAAATCTCATTAAACTGAATTAAAAAGTCCTATACCATTTTATAAACAACCACATAAAATTTCGAGATATTAATTAAAGAAGATCGACCAATGAGCGCATTATCCGCGTGGTTAGATCGTAAAATGTACGCTCTAGGCGTATCAGCGGCTTTCGTTGCACGGCAACGAAAAGACAAGAATCGAAATAATTTTTGTCACATGGTAACATAGTAAAAAAGGACGTACTCCGACTTTTTTGCCGTGTAACACTCGTCTAGAGCGTACACCTTATGCTCTAGCCACGCGGACCGCGCGTTCATTGATTGATCTTCTAATCTAATTAATATCTCAAAATTTTACATGCTTGTTTACAAATTGGTATAGGACTTTTTAATTCAGTTTAACAAGATCTATTTGTATATTTTCGGTGGGACATTTTATGTTAGATATTCTATATACATATACAACATATAGTATCTATAACATAAAAGGAATATTCTTTGTGTTAATTATTTTGCGATACATATCTTTTAATTATATATTTAATTATAATAGAATAATAAGTACAAATGTGTATTTTATTGTAATAAGACAATTCGGTGCATCGATGCATTTTCTAAAGGTAACGACGTATTGTTTCTCACCATTACATTGCATGTTTGCGGTCAAGTGAATATTCTGAGGGACCATTTCATCAACTTCGATGTTACAAGTCCGCGAATATCCGATCGTTTCAATGTGTTAATTCAAAGACATCAAGAACTGATAAGCCTGGCCAGAGAACTTTCCGATCTGATGAGTTTTGTATTGCTAATAGAACTATTCCTCATCAGCATATTATTATGTATAATGGGTAACTATCGTGATACTTATAAATGTTCAGCGAAATATATAAATTATATATTTAAAAAGAAAAATTTGCATTTCAATCAACATATTATTTTCAGGATTTCAGATCATCATCATGTTAAAGGTCAATGATATGGTTATGGTAGGAAAGAGTTTAATGGCACTGAGTGCCTTCCTGATACAACTCTCGTTGTATAGTTTTATCGGGAATTACCTGAAAACTGAAATGGAGGAGATAGGACTCTCTATTTACCAAAGTGCATGGTACAGTTTTCCTACAAAATTAGCAAGAAACATAATCTTTATTCTTATGCAGACAAAATCTCCAGTCGCGTTGCAGGCGGGAAATTTCGTCGTAGTCAATCTGTCGACTTATGTGAGCATTTTAAAAACCTCATTTTCGTATTTGTCTGTACTCCGTATAATGCTCGAAGAGTAAAATATAAAGGATATTTAAAAGAAATCTGGAAAGTGCAAATATATTATACTTTCGAAATAGTACAAAGTAATAATTTTAAATAAATAGAAATTAAATAGAAATACATTAAAACATGTTTATTGCAATGCCACGTTAATAAACCTATGTCACATAAATTAATCTATTTGTTCCAAACCAATTTTCCCTATGCAATAATATAAACATATTGAAATTACTATTCATATATTATTATATTGATTGTAAACAGATATTTTCGGACATGTAATGTTACCTGTCGCGTAATTTTCTATGAGTTTTTAGTTTTATTGCTAAATTAAATAATAAAAGCAATACTTATTAGCTCACACTTTCATCTTTGAACAAATTGAATTTATTCTACTTATTGTTGGCCAAACCAATATCGAAATAAAGTACTGCAATGTGCGCGTACAGGTAAGCTAAAGGCACATGATCCCCCTCAGCAAAAAAAATTTGCTCGGTGGTAGCAATTTAGAAATTGTATCATATAAATTTTTACTCGACAACAATTTTACGTAAGAGCGTAGTTATTTGCATAATGTTTTGAAAAAAGGCAGACTGATAAGCATGCATGCTCTTCATGTTAAATAATAAATGAGTGGGAACATATATCTGCTCATATTATGACGATATAGCAAGCGGATCATCGGTTATTGACATCAGTTAAAGTCATTATATCCGCAATGACAAGTGATCGATGGAAAGACGATATCGCATACGCGATGACCCCTTTGAAATTGATTATATGGCCTATTGGCGTATGGCCACTTCAAGTTTATGACATTTATTCGCTGTTGCGTTGTAGCTTTGGCACTTGTTGTGCGGTAAGTATCTTTTGAAATTTAAAGATCATTGAAACTTTCGCGATCGTTCGAAGGCAACGAAGAATTTTCTACATCAGAATTTTCTATTGCAACGCTTTGGAGAAAACTTCGGCGTAAAAATTTTATACATATATTCAATTCTTGGTAATGTATATGACGAAATATTTTCATTAACCATGTGTGTCTCATATTAGATGAATTGTAAATTAGCAGCATTTTATTAAGGCCTTGAAAATTTTTAAAAATAAAAAATTTCTCTTTTAAGCTTTATATGTACTTTATGTGTATTTTTTCTTAATCATGTGTAAAATTGATGCAATATTTTTGGAGAAACATTACGGAAAGTATACTCTACTCTACTTATTTCATGATTCTATCATAACGTATGAATAATAAAATAAATAAATATTTACAAAATATCACTTAAATTTTGAATAATATTAAATTTTGTTATATTCTGTGTGTTTCATATTTTGAAGCAGAAAAATTATGTTGTAGATACGTTATTATAGTAAAATAAATTCTTGCATTATTTTAATTTTCAAATTAATATAAAATTTAATATAAAAGTATATA
Source organism: Camponotus vicinus (assembly GCF_025532165.1). Classification (NCBI taxonomy): domain Eukaryota; kingdom Metazoa; phylum Arthropoda; class Insecta; order Hymenoptera; family Formicidae; genus Camponotus; species Camponotus vicinus. The sequence goes on from NW_028141945.1 coordinate 11,616,916, forward strand.
AATAGCAAAATATATGATAATAAATACAATATTTTACATTTACAATTTTACATTTACAAACGTCCTAGAAAAAAAATCACTTCTTTTATATCGTATTTCATAGAGCGAAAAAGAGAGAGAAATTGAAAAAGATAGAGCAAGAATGGGAGAAATAGGGAGAAAGAAAGAGAGAAAAAAAATAGAGCGAGAATAGGAGAAAAATTGAGAATGTGAAAATAGTATTGGCAGTTTGTTAAATAAATAGAATATTTACTCGTAAAAATTCATTGAGTTAGGAGTGAGACATGTTTTTTTGTAAATATCATATATGGGGAAATCAACAGATCCTAGTTGTGATCTTGTCTTCCATGGAGCTATACATGGGTTGTACTGACATAAAGCAGAATATAGACTGTCTGATGATAATCTGTTGCGGATTGCTTGGTGTGCTGAAGACAACATGGTTCCGCATTTATCCAAATAGTTTAATTACCAATTACGATTCTGCTCTGAACGATTATTTGACGATTGAGGACACAAAGGAGCGCGACATTATGAAAAAACATGCTTTTGTAGGAAGGTTTCTTTGCTGTTCGTTGCTTGGCATTTCTTACTTTAATTGTCTAATATATGGGATAGTTCCTATTTTGGATTATGACATAAATAATCAAATTAACATAACAAATGAAGATGTGACGTTGGAATACGCTATACCATCAAGATGCGCTTTGGAATATTTTAATTTTCCAACGAGCATGCATAAAATCTCCTGCCTCGTCGAAACTGTTATAATAATACTATCAACTACAACTAATCTTGGTAATATTTACTTAATAAGTTTAATAAGTATTTTTTATTTTATCCAGTACTACTTATACAGAAAATAATAACTTTTTTTATTGAAGAGTTTTAAATAAATAAATAAAAGGTTTTAAATAAATAAAGATTTTTATTCATTTTATTAATATTATTCATTTTTTAATTGACAATAAGCAATATTGCAAAAGCGCGGAAATTTGAGTAATTTTATGGCAAATTTTTAAGATTAAGATGGTCCAAGATCATGATAGTTTTCCTAACTCAATACAGGATGTTCTAAAAAGGTATGTCAAAAATTTAAGGAGATATTCCTCACACTTGAAGGATGAAAAAATGTTATATGGACATAGGTGTGGAAATGCTTATTTCAGGAGTTATGTTGAAAATACTGTTGGTTGTATTACTTACACAAGGAAAAATTTAGGATTAATTATTGTAGACGACAATCGTTTAATTAGGCTTATTTACATTTGGTTTTAATGTGACCTTGAGTATGTACAATAAATGTTGAAAATGTTCACCATTTTCCTGAATACAAGCAGTGACACGTCGACGCATCGATTCACGGACACGTTCAAAAATGCCACCAATGCGTAATATTCAAGATCTTCGTGACCGTATCATTGCAGGTTACGAGACAATCCGCTGTACGCCAGGCATTTTTGAACGTGTCCATGAATCGATGCGTCGACGTGTCACTGCTTGTATTCAGGAAAATGGTGAACATTTTCAACATTTATTGTAACATACTCCAGGTCACATTAAAACCAAATGTAAATAAGCCTAATTAAACGATTGTCGTCTACAATAATTAATCCTAAATTTTTCCTTGTGTAAGTAATACAGCTAACAGTATTTTCAACATAACTCCTGAAATAAGCATTTCCGCACCTATGTCCATATAACATTTTTTCATCCTTCAGGTGTGAGGAATATCTCCTTAAATTTTTGACATACCTTTTTAGAACACCCTGTATATTAGATTGTCAGAATTTATTTTTATCAAACATAAATAATGTAAATGAAAATAAAATATATGATAGTTTCAACGTGCCTTATTCTACTATATGTTTAAACAAATTTTAAATTTCAGAACGTTCGCGCCTTATGCAAAATGCACATTATATTTTATATATTATTTGCAATATTACATATTTTCTAGATTTTGTGATACATATTGTTTGATTACAAAAATTGTAATTTAAGCACGATAGAATAATAAGTATTGTTTCGTTTATCAATAATAATCAGTGTCGTGCATTATTTTATTTTCTAAAGGTAACGACATATTGTTCCTCAACATTATATTGCATGTTTGCGGTCAAGTAAATATTCTGAGAGTCCATTTCATCAACTTTGATGTCACAAGTCCACGCATCTATAATCGTTTCAGTGCGCTAATTCAAAGACATCGTTACTTGATAGCGCTGGCTAAGGAACTTGCCGATCTAATCAGTTTTATATTACTGATAGAACTATTTATTATCAGCATATTATTATGTATAATGGGTGAATATTATGTATGATTTATTTATGGTTCAGCGAAATATGTGAATTTTATAATTCACATATTTCGCTATAAATTCATGCAAAAATTTTAGCAATCAAATATTCATTTTTCAGGATTTCAGTTTATCTTCGCCTTGAAAGTCAAAAACATCGCAATGGTAGGAAAGAGTTTAATAGCACTGAGTCTCTTTTTGTCACAACTGTCGCTGTATAGTTTTATCGGGAATTATCTGAAAACTGAAATGGAAGAAATAGGACTCTCTATTTATCAAAGTGCTTGGTACAGTTTTCCTAAGAAATTAGCAAGAAACGTAATTTTTATTCTTATGCAAACAAAATCTCCAGTCGCGTTACAAGCTGGAAATTTTATCGCAGTTAATTTGTCAACTTATGTGAGTATTTTAAAAACTTCTTTTTCATATTTGTCTGTACTTCGTATAATGCTCGAAGTGTGAAATATAAAATGCGAAATGAAAAAGAAATCTGTGCAAACTGTAAATATTTGGTACGTTCGAAATAACACGAAATAAATGCTTTCAAAATAAGAATACACGAAGAAATGTTTATTAAAATATTTATTAAAATGCCACATTAATAAACTAATTACCCATAGTAGTCTGTTTGTGTTAAATCAATTTGTTCTGTACAATATCGATAATATGCATGCATTCTTAAAATTACTAATGTATTATTATATTTAAACATAACATTTAACATTAATATTATTTTTTAACATGTAGAATTACTTACCCATTGTGTCATTATTAATTAATTAATTAATTAATTCATTCATTATTAATTAATTTTGATTTTCTGTAGAATAAAAAAGAACAATTATATTTGCTACATATTTTCATTTTTGGACAGATTAAATTAATATTACTTAGCCGAGACAATCGAGAAATCGAGATGATGAATACAATACAGTCGATGCGTACATAGTGCGAACGAAACATGCATAGTTCTCTTCAACACTTCACAGAATAAAAGAAAAACAGTTTTTTATCGAATGACGACTTAGAAAGCATAGTCATGTGTGTTCTTATTTCAGCAATACAATTTTGCGTAAAAGCATAATACTCTATATTTTGTCGTAATGCGTTAAGAGCATAAAAGGCAGGCTGATAAATGAGTATACGTCTCAGACTGAATAAAAAATGAAGCAAAATAGCTCCCTTCTATCGAGCATATCTAGATTATTAGCGTCAGTTACAGTCATTACCTCGACTCGATGGCAAGCGAACGATGGAAGGATGATATCGCATACGCGATGACCCCCTTCAAATTGTTAACGTGGCCCATCGGTGTCTGGCCTCTTCAAGTTTATAACGTCTATTCGCTTATAAGATGCGTTTTAGCGACTTGTTGCATGGTACACATCTTTTGAATATTGTTCCAACGATTTCCATCGCGCATAATTGCATTTGAGGGAATAGATAGAGCACTTTATACGATGTCACTAAGACACTTTAAACAAAAAATTTTATTCTCGCGGTAATAACGTCAAATGTTCAAATTTCTGGATCGGGAGCATTTCCTCATTCACATCGTCAAATGCTTTTTCTTCAATAATGACAACATATCGGATGGGTTATAAATGGATATAGTCGTAAGCTGTTGAGAATGTTAATTAACAAAAATGATTCTTTTAAACCTTATTTTCCCTTTATGTCTAGCATGTGTATATTATTTATTTCATGATTCTTTCATCAATGTCGTACTAATATGACATTTCCTTTGACAATATATCATATAAAAAATAAATTACATGAAAAGTGCAAAATGATACGCAAATTTTTATTACTTTCAATTTATATCCATTATTAATTAATTATATATAATTAATTATGTAATTCTTAAAATCTAATTCTTCAAGTTAAATCCTCTAATTATCTAATTTAATTTTATATTTTGATGCAAAAGAATTTATTACATCTATAAATTTTATTATTTATACTATAACATTTTTATCTCTTTTTATTTATATTTATATTCAAATTATATGCTTTAAAATTTAAAACATAATTATCTAATTTTTTAATTAATCTCTAATTCTAATAATTTCTTCTACATTATAGTAGATGACAAACACAGAAACATTATCAGTTTTTAAAAAAAGGATTATTATTTAGGGCTCAACTTCCGAATAGCCCCTACCTCCGAATTTGATGAAACTTCGAGCATTTGAAGACTATAACAAAACATTTACACCATAAAGGATTTTTTGCGGAAACGACTAGGAGTGGAGAAATTCAAAAAAGAAGACGGTAAAACTACCGTTTAGGATTTATTTCCGACTACTTTGATTTTGACATATCTTGTTAAGGTCATAACTCTGAGCAATTTTCAGAAGGTTTTAACCGTTGCTTGTTGTTTGTTAAAAAGTTATTGAGAAAAAAATTTTGAAAAATGTAGAAGTTATTTTGATTGTTGAAAGGTATAAACTGTGTGAGGTCTGTAATGTTTTGTTCTATATGGGTTTGCGAGTTTTCACGTGAAGCAATATCCACCCCATATCTCCTTATGCTTTGACCTGAAACGAGGTTTATAGTTGTTTTGTTCCACATGAGTTTGCGACTTTTGAATTTTGATAAATATTTATAAGTGGGGTAATTGTGAAACAGAGGGGTATCCTCACCGATTTCGCTGAAACTTGATGTATTGACGTATTATAGTGCGTAGAACATGAATCTGTTAATTAAAATTGTCGCTTTTACTTACGAAAAAAGTTATGAAGGTCTAAAGTTGGCAGGTATTTAAGGTTAGGAAATCCGTCATACCGACTAAATGTAGTGACGCGAACATGTTTCTTGACTACGTGCGCATGCGTTTTAGTTTATAACAGCATGGAGCTGACACACACACACACGGGAGGGGTGCAAGGGGGGCCTTCGCCCACCCCCTCCCGCACCCACCCTGTCCCCCTCGCTTCGCGTGGAAAGTTGCAAAGTGAAACCTCGCTTCGCGTGGAAAGTTGCACCCTCCTGCACCCACCCCGCCGATAGAGGGGGGTGCCTACGGTAGGGTGCAACTTTCCACGCGAAGCGAGGTTCCACTTTGTAACTTTTCACGCGAAGCGAGGGGGACGGGGTGGGTGCGGGAGGGGGGCCGAAGGCCCTCCTTGCACCCTCCCATGTGTGTGTGTGTGTGTGTGTGTGTGTGTGTGTATATATACGTTTCTGATATTTATATAAGTATCTTTTGCGAAATATATGAAAACTTTCTTTTTTGAATTTCTCCGCTCCTAGTCGTTTCCGCAAAAAATCCTTTATGGTGTGAATGTGTTCTGTTATAGTCTTCAAATGCTGGAAGTTTCATCAAATTCGGAGGTAGGGGCTATTCGGAAGTCTTACCTTATTTAGAATTAAATATTAATATTTGAGAAAAAATCCGGCGATTTGGAATTGGAGAATATTTTTTTAGACACAAAAAAAGCTTTTCAATGAAAAAATATATCGTTTACGCATATATCAATAGAGCATAATAGTGACCTTACCCACCATGGAGATTCAAATGGGCTGTACCGATGCAGGGCAGAACATTGACAGCATCATGTTGATCTTCTGCGGTATACTAGGAGTGCTGAAAACAGTATGTTTCCGCATTTATGCGGAAAATTTAACTAACAATTACGGATCAGCCCGGAATGATTATTTGACAATTAGAAATACGGAGCATCGTGCCATCATGCGAAGACACGCCTTTATGGGAAGGCTTCTCTCCTGTTTTATGGTGTGCTTCTCTTACTTTAGCGTGACGGTATATTCGCTAATTCCTCTTCTGGGTAATGACGAAGACAGCCAGATGAACGTAACAGACGAGGACGTTGTGCTGGAATATCCGATGCCATCAAGATGCGCGTTGGAATATTTCAGTGTCTCGGAGAGCTTGTATAAAATTATCTGTCTCTTTGAATTTATCGTGCTTATACTTACGTGTACTTGTAATCTCGGTAACATGTGTTTATTGCTTTATCTGTTTTTCCTTCCATTCTTCATATTATATAACGACGCTTAGAGAATATATGTATATCAAAATTCTTAAATAATTACGACTATCAAATAACATTTTTTTTATTACTTTATTTAATGCGATCTACTTGCTCGTTGTGTGGTCAAATATTATTTATAGTATGGAATATATACAATAAAAGAATAAAATATATTCATAAAAGTATCTGTAAAAAATGAGATTAGATGCATGTATAATTAATATAAGATGAAATATATAATTTTATAATTATAAGAACAATATAAAAATAATATAAAAATTAAATATCAAAATTAAATATCAAAATTTACACATAAAAATTATATGAAAATCTATTTCTTACAAAACTAATATAAAAAAATATGTCAGAATATCATATTTATCAGTTATGAGATCATAGTATATATATAATCTGCACATTTCTCAACAATTTTTTTTTTAATTTAAGGTAACGATTCTCTCTTTCTGAATATTACATTACACGTTTGTGGTCAAGTGAAAATTTTAAAGGCCAGTTTCATCGACTTTGATGTTTCAAGTTCGCAAGTCTACGATCGTTTTAACGCTTTAGTTAAAAGAATGAGCTATCTTATAGACATGGCTAAAGAATTGGCCAATGCTATCAGTTTTGTTTTATTGATGCAATTATTTCTTAGCAGCATCTTGTTATGTATAATGGGTGAATATTTCATGCTATTTAGATTTTATAATAGATTTATAAAACATATAAAAAAATTACCTAATAAAGAGAGAGATTCACATATATATCAAATATTTATTAAATATAAATACTCTGTTTCAGGCTTTCAATTTATTTTAGCGTTTAAAATGAACGATATCGTCATGATGGGAAAAAGCTTAACAGTATTATGCACTTTCCTGACGCAACTTACAGTGTATAGTTTCGTCGGAGATTACCTGAAATCTCAAATGGAAGAAGTTGGACTTTTTATTTATCAAAGCGTTTGGTACAATCTTCCTGGAAAATTGTCGAAAAATTTAATATTTATCATTATGCGGGCACAGTCTCCCGTCAAGCTGCAAGCTGGAAATTTTATCGTGGTAAACCTGGCAACATATATGAGCATCCTGAAAACCTCCATGTCGTACTTATCTGTACTCCGCGTAATGGTAGAAACTTGAGATATAAAATAATGCGTTTCGTGAAAAGGAATCTTACAAATTACAAATCGACGTTTGGAAAGTACGTTCAAAAATATAGGAATCTATAGTAGTAAAAATTTACTCCAATTTGGTTTTAATAAAACAACTAATTATAATCACTATGCGACTATTCATTCGTGCCAAATCATCAATTTCTTCTCATGTAATATCAAAACTATGTGTACACTTGAAAAAAACATGCTGCCTTTGTTGCAGTTATATAAAATGATTTAAATCTGTATCAGCCTTTTTGTAAGAAATGTTTTATTTTCATTTAGTATCCATTCTTTTATACTTTTATATAAATAACAATTTATTTTTACCATTTTGAAACTATCGTTAGATTGTGATAATTATAACATATCACTGTACTTTGTTACTATAGTATAAATATATCGATAATTGTCATTTACTCCAACTTTGATGATTTCTGCACAACATCGATGTCACTTTGCTTAACCTAACACTCAATAAAATCCAAAAATGTATCCCAAATAAATATACCGGAAATCGCACTTGCCTATAAACAAACATTTCCAATTCGTATATTAATCATATTAAGACAGTTGCTTCAATCTGTCAACAATTCACAATTTTTTCCATTGCTACGATGCACATTCGCTGCCATACTACTCCTTTCTACTGCAATGCTCACGACTACGGGAAAGTGGACAGTAATTCAACAGTGTATAGACACACATTATCCCTATTTCACATTTATCCTATTATCATTTGAGAAGTCGTTTAAAGCTAATAAAATATGAACTTCGTGAAAGCAACACATTTTATCCCGCGGTTGATTATCCGATGATAAAGATGATATTCACAAATTGAACATAAAATTTGCAAGATCGAACCTTCACTTATAACGATCAGGCAGAGTAGTTTTGTGAATTGTCCGTTCAGTTCATGCAACTACTATAATGTCTTCGCGTGTTCTTTGGAACGATGATATCGCGTATGTCTTCTCCACTCATAGAGCCCTCATGAAAATAGTCGGTATATGGCCGCTGCAAAAGAAGACGGGGTTCACGATCATGCAACGGAGTTTAGCAATATTTATGAAGGTATGTTAGCAGCAGAAGAAAAGAACCATATAAATGTGTTGCGGCAAGTAAATATGATGATACTCAATTTTGCAAGAATTTATGTATCTAAAAGAATTATAAAATATTTTTATGAATAGTTTTTGAATTTTTTAAAATGTATATTTATTTACAATATAATATTTATATATCATTTGTAATCAGATAAATAGAACAAAATCTTCAATATTCAACAAAATCTTTTGTTTTGTTAATTTCGAGATCTATTAAATATTCAGGTACTATAAGACATTCCATAAATGCATTTTATTGTTTTTGTCTACTCACTTATTGTATACGTTAACTGTACTTCCTAAAGAAATTTTAAAGAATTATTATTAGTTGATGATATTTAGCTTCCTATTTATGGAACTCACTGGGAATCATCGCGATGCCAGTACAAGCATAGAAACTATATTATACTTTGCATGCACAATGATTTTGACATTGAAAAATTTCTGCATTATTGCCAATCAAAAAAAGCTTGCCAGAAATATTGACGGTGCTATCAGCGATTGGTTGTCCGCAAAGAATGATGAAGAATCTTATAAGATTATGAAGGAATATGCATTTAAATCCAAAATGTTTACTTCGGTGATACTATACTCTGGTTTCACATGCACTGCACTTTATATATTTGCTGTCATATTCATAAATGTGAAACAAAGATTTTTTCAAGACACATATATATCAGGTAATATATAATATATAATATTCGTGTGTATACATTTGTTGAATATTATTATTATAAATAAAGAAGTGGCTTTTAAGATATTAACTCACGAATAATGATAATTATAAATATGCTTTTTTTCTTGTCTATAATTTATATAAAATATTTCATCCTAGAAAGCGTACTATTACTTTTTTGATAAATTTTTTTCTAGAATTACTAAGAATAAATCTGTTTCACATTATTATATATTATTTTATTATGCTATTACATTGAAGTGCTATTTATATGTTGAGGGATAGGAATAATACTATGTATACATATAAATTATTATCGTAATTTTTTATTAAAATGTTTGTATTTTTACGAAAAAATATTTGTAAATTATGTATATTCGATTTTTTAATATATAAAATTAAAACATCAGAATTTAAAGCCATTTATTATATTACTTGTGTATTATATTTATTATTGCCGTTATATATGTGCTAATTAATATATTATTTTGTATCTTCTAATGTTTGTATGTTCTATTTTAATTTACATATAAAATAGCTGCATATTAAATTATATCATTATTTTTATTGTGCATAGGTACAATGGAGTGGGTGTTTTTAATTCCATCTGGCGATTTAAGTAAAATAATAACCGGATCGCAGTACTTGATACTTATTATATTTCAAAATTTTCAATTACTCATATTATGTTTAATGCAATGTGTTTCGGACAGTTTTTATATTAACATTACGTTACATATCACTGGTCAGCTGAAGATTCTTAAAGAGAAATTCAAAACTTTCGCAAGCAAACCGGACAACGTGGAAAATAATCGGAAGCATATGTCCAAATTGGTCAACAGGCACTGCAAATTAGCGGAACTTAATAAAAATATTGAAGATACCTTCCATCTTATTATATTATTCCAACTTGTTATAGTAACACTTTTACTCGCATTGTTGGGTACTAAATTTTGCCAAGTTTATGTATATATATTACATGACTATAATTAATTTTTAGAAATTCATCTTTAAACGATTATGTTTAACGATTACATTACAAACAATTTTCATATGTTTTTATATATCTTTATGTTTTAAAGATAATAACATTCTATATATAATAATTATAAAATATAAATGTAATATATACAGGGTGTCCCATTTTAAATAACGACCTCAAATATCTCCCGAATAATACGTTTTACAGAAAAATGTTTCAGACAAAAGTTGTATGGTTTCGAGAGGGCCATAAGATGGTACCATTGGTTTGACCTTGAAGAGTCATTTGAAGGTCACGTGAAAATCACTTCAATTTTTTTAAACGGAATACCCTATATATTTTTGCACATTCTTGTAGCTCATCTCGAGAGCTTTCCAAAACACTATAAGTAAGTTAGTTTTCATTAAGTACTTTCCGAGTTATGAGGCTTGAAATAATTTCTTAATTTTACATAAACCATAAAATATCTTGTAAAATATTCATTTTTCGATTATCTTACCTTAACACTTTTATGTACAAAATAATGAGAGGAATCAATTGGTGTAAAGAAAACACATAATTGTTTCGAAAAAAAATGTAATTGTTAATTGCAAATTATTACATTTTTTTTTTTGAAACAATTATATGTTTTCTTTACACCAATTGATTCCTCTCATTATTTTGTACATAAAAGTATTAAGGTAAGATAATCGAAAAATGAATATTTTACAAGATATTTTACGGTTTATGTAAAATTAAGAAATTATTTCAAGCCTCATAACTCGGAAAGTACTTAATGAAAACTAACTTAATTATAGTGTTTTGGAAAGCTCTCGAGATGAGCTACAAGAATGTGCAAAAATATATAGGGTGTTCTATTTAAAAAAATTGAAGTGACCTTCACATGACCTTTAAATGACTCTTCAAGGTCAAACCAATGGTACCATCTTATAGCCCCCTCGAAACCATACAACTTTTGTTTGAAACATTTTTCTGTAAAACGTATTATTCGGGAGATATTTGAGGTCGTTATTTAAAATGGGACACTCTGTATATATATATTTTTTTTTAATTTTAAAATAATATTTTTATATATTTCAGGATTACGTATAATATTCAGTTTACAAAATAACGATTACATCGAATTAGCTAAAAGTGTTCTAGTCTTGAACTTCATGTTTATGGAGGCACTTGTGTATTGCTCCGGCGGTGACTTTATACAGAGAGAAAGCGAGAATATATTCCGTGCAATGTTCATGACTTCCTGGTTCACGCTTCCTGCCACGTTGATGAAAGATCTGCGCTTTGCGATGATGAGATCAAGCTATCCGTTTCGTCTCACCGGGGGGAAATTTTTCTACGTTAATCGCGAAACGATAATATACGTTCTCAAAACGGCAGCATCGTACGTCTCGGTTTTGCGAATTGCACTCAGAAATTAATGTAGGTCAATAAGGAGAGAATTTTCAAAATATATATATATCATATATAAAAATTATTAATACCATTTAAAATATGTGCAAAAATATTAAAATATTTTTAAGCATACGTTTTCATCTTTTTTTTTAAATTATTAATATAATTTTTCAATCATTATTCGCTAAAAAAATCAAAAATTTCATTCGCTATTTTAAAATAAATACTGGAAATTCTGTTCATTCGAGCATTGAAATCTCTCGGTCCGTCCACATCAGCTTCTTCTATTTTATTACTTTTATTACAAACAAGCATAACTTCAATTTTTTTCCTATTTTGTTGGTTTCACTCGATAAAATAATAGACGCAGAAAAAAGAAGTACCTTTCTCGTAAAAAATAAGATGTTATACTTGATGTCATCGTACAATTGATCGTGAACATCTTGCTGACACAATAACATTACATACGTAGAAAATTGTGTGGATTATCGAATGTTCCAAAGAGATGCGTGGTAGATAAACTTGTCACGTCACTTATCTTACCACCCTAAAGACTAGTCGATGTACGGAAGGGATATGTGCGTACAGACGATAGCAATTTTTTTTTCGAGGGATAAAAGTAAGCCATCGACCCGGCTGAATAACATTCAAGACGATCATGATTTTCCGTTTTCGAGGTCGAAACTAGCAATCGCCAAGCATGAAGGAAGACAAATTGGAACAGTGGTATAGATCACAGCTTTTCTACCATAAGATCGAGGATGTGGATGTATAGCCTTTGCAGAATGGTGTAATTAATTTACACTGTTCAGTGGCTTGTAATGTTTATGGCAGAGGTAAAATAATATAACATAACATAAAATAATGTAACATTCAATATACAAATTAAACAGTAAAAACGAAAAACATTTATGTGCAAATTTCCTAATAAAAATATATGCAAATTTCATGATAAAAATCAACAGAGTAATAAAAAAGAATCTAAGAATTTGTTTAAATCTTTAAAAATAATTACCTTAAAAATAAAATAAAATAAATAATATAAATAATATAAATAATATAAATAATATATAAATATTTATATAAAAATAAAGAAGTTATTAAAATATTAAATTTCTTATGTGTAAGTAGAATAAAATTTTGTATGACTTATCTGCACACTCTTATACACATTTTTACAAATTTTAGAAAATAGAAAAATAATTACATATATATGATACTTAAGATAAAGCATAACAACAATTGAAGCAGTGCATTTTTATATTAATTATAGTGTCTTACAATGATGAACATGCTGATAGAACCTCTCAAGAATTGCGGCGTTTCCAGAGGCGGTTTAAAAATTCTTCGTCTACTAGAAAGCTGCATACATGGATGGATAAATATCGTTTTTCTGCGAATTTGCATGGGAAAATTTGCCATTAATATCAATTCAGCAATCGACGATTGGTTATCTTCGTTCACGAAAAAAAGAATTCTGCGACAATGATGGCACGTAAGGAAGACTGGTCACCCTGACCATGTGAGCATTGCATCTGAGGAGCATCCTATGGTTCGTATTCGTCTTCCTCAGTAGTAAAGATAAGGTTGTCTTAAATTGTTATTAGATTATATAATTGAATAAGATTCACCGAAAACATCTTTAGTTAATAATAAAAAAAATATCTCATTTCTTTCGAAAGAAAATCAAAATATGTTATATTTATATATATAGAAATATAACATATATATATATATATAGAAATATAACATATATAACATATATATATATATAATAACATATATATAAACATATATATAAATATACATATAACATATATATAAACATATATATAAATATACATATAACATATATATAAATATAACATATATAACATATATATATAACATATATATATATATTTTCGATAAATTGCAACTATAGATAACAACACCGTGTGGAATGGTTTTGTCCTTCCATCAACGTGTGTGTAAAAAGGAATTTCATATTGTATGCACAAAAAACTCTATATTAAGCAGATTATACAAAGATTTCTGATATTAATATCTGAATGCGCATACTATCAAAATTTTAATACGGAAATGTTGAAGCTACGATAGTTTTTAAATTATAATAAGTGATCAAAGTTTGCCAATAATATGACATAGAATTTATGAGTTCAGATCCGTAATTACACTTACTGATCTGCCATTTGTTACTAGTTTTTTCAACTGATATTAATTTTTATTATACAATTGATTTTATTTTTTTTATTTTATAATGTGATAATAAATTAATTTCTATTAAATATTTCTTTGATTAAAAAAAAAATGTATCTTATTTTTCAAATTTAAAAATATTAAATTTCATAGTTTTGTTTAAATGTAATAATTAAACAATTATTTAAATTTTTATTTAAAAAATAATTAAATGTTTTCTATATATTATTAATAATTTGTTAATATTAATTAATTGTCATAATGTACGATATAGTAGTATACGTAGTAATCACGCACGCAAGACAAAATCAGCTGTAAAAATCAATATTATCTGACATGAAAAAATCAATAAGACAGATTGGTACTCGTGTCAATGTGGTTACAAGTCTGAGTGCACTAATTCTATTATTAGCAAAATTTCTCTTATGACTCAAAAACTATTGTAGCCTCAACATTTTCGTATTAAAATTCTTGATTTTTATTTGTTCTCTATTTTATTTCTAGAATACGCTATTAAATTATTGTACGAAGTTTTTGAGACATCTTGTATATATATATATATATATATATATATATATATATATATATATATATATATATATACACCCACACAAAATATTAATTTATATATATTTTATGATGAATTTTCTAAATTCTGCATTTCTGTTTTGAGTGTATTACTTTATATAATTTTAATAAAATAACTAATATTAATTACACAATATGATCATCCATAAATCAACAATTTATTCTTATGTAACCTCAAAACTGTATACATATATACTTAAAAAAATCATGCAGTTTTTATTGCAGCCATAAAAAGATTAAATCTATATCAGACTTTTTATATGAAATTTTTCATTTTCATTTAATGTTTATTTTCTTATATTTTCGTAATAATAATTTATTTTTAGCATCTTGAAGCTATCATTAGATTATGATGATTATAATATATCATTGTACTTTGTTTCTACAATCTAAATATATTGATAATTACTCTCTTTTACTCCAACTTTGATGACTTCTGCGTAGCATCGATGTCACTTTGCTTATTGCATCCAATAAAATTAAGATGTATCACAAATGAACGCTTGAAATCACACTTGCATATACACATATATTACGATTTTGCATATTAATCATTGAAGTATCACATTTTTAATCTGTTTTTTATTTTATTGATTTTTCCACAATATTTTCACTGCTACGATGCGTTCGCCGTCCTTCTGCTCGCGCGGTCTTCCTTCTACTGCAACGTGCCACTACGCTCGTGTCTCTATGGAGAGTGGAAAGTAAACATACACATATACAACAGTATATAGACATATACGTTATCCCTATTTCACATTTATCCTATTATCATTTGAGAAATTCTTTATAAAATGTGAACCCTGTGGAAGCAATATGTTTTATCAACATGTCGCGGTTGATTATCCGATAATAAGATGACAAGTTAAGATCACAAATTAAAAATAAAATTTAAGAGACCTCCACTCCTAATGATTAGGCAGAATAATTTTGCGAATCGTTCGTTTAATTTGTATACAATTAATATAATCTTTGCATCTGATATTTAGAACAATGATATCTCGTACATCTTTTCTGCTCATAGGACGTTTATATAAAATCTAGATATATAGGTCACTGGGGAAAAGAACAGCGTGTTCTCACGATCACGCAATGGAGTTTAACGACAATTCTGAAGGTGAATTAGCAGCAAGAGGAGAAAAATTATAGAAGCGGAAAATAAATGTAACAATAATCAATTTTGCAAGAATTATAAAATATATTCATAAACAATCTCTTAAATTTCTTAAATATTTATTTATTTACAAAACAATATTTACATATTGTCTGTAATCAGGTAAATGGTTTCAATAGGAATTTTTGTTAATATTTCGTGCATTATTATGGAATATTAAGATATTAAAAGATGTTCCAAAAATTGATTTTTTATATTCACATACTATATATACGCAAACTGCATTTTCTAAGGCAATTTTAAAGAATTATTATTAGTTGATGATATTCAGCTTCTTTATTTATGAAGCTGACTGAGAATTATCGTAATACCAATACAAGCTAATATAGATATTATATTATTCTTCACGTGCACGATGATTTTGAATGATGAATGATGAAAAATTTTTGTAGTATTCCTAATCAACGAAAGAAGTATTGAAGCTGATAATAACGTCAATATTTTACCATTTCAATGAATCACGAAGAACGATGAGGAATCTTATAAAATAATAAGGAAACATGTATTTAAGTCCAAAAATGTTTACTTTGGATATACTCAAACTATACTCATACTATACTCAAATTTCATGTGCACTGCAATTTATATGCTGGCTGTCATATTGATAAATGTGAAACAAATTTTTACAAGACAAATATATTAAATAATGTATATAATATTTATATGTATATATTATATAATATTTGTAATATATATATATATATATATATATATATATATATATATACAGGGTGATTCAAAATAACCTAATTGTCCTTAAAATGACACATTCTTGAGTCAATTCTAAGACGATTTTTCCTTTGGCAAAATTTCATCCGACGCTTAGTTTTTGAATTATTAAAAGAAGTAATTAACTTATGACGGGTCGGATACAAGAGGCAGGCAAGGGTGACGCGATTCACCGTCAGACGCGGGTGCTTACGCAGAGCGCCTGCTGCGATTACCTGATCGCTACAGACATACACACACATGCGAATACATACATTCTCATTCTCTTTCTCTCTCTCTCTCTCTCTCTCTCTCTCTCTCTCTCATATTTGCTTACTTTAAGTCATTATTATTCTTACTTAAATTATTATTTACTTTTTATTATTATACGTTTTCACTTTAATTATTATTATTTTTTAAAATTGTACTGTTTCTTTTTTTTTTTTACGAAAGGGGAAAATGCATTTTATGCATACTCACCGGGCGGTCCGGTGAGTTATGTGGGACTCGAGTACCAAGTCGAATTACCAACTCGGTACTCCCTACCCACTAAAAACCCCTCTCTTTCGCGAATTTTCTCTAACACTGTTTATTTGACATCCCGAAATCTGTTTTCACACAACACCAAAGAATAGTTATTATTACCTTGTTCGATGTATTGCTGTAATTCCTTGAGAAATGAATTTTCCGATAGATTGTACTTTCACTCAAATTGAACGTAGATATCACGTTCTAAAGGACAGAGATCTAAATAATTAATCGAAAGTTCTTTTTTCTTTTATAAACTGTATTCTTTTATAAACTTCAACATAATCACATTCATTCACTCACTCGATAAGACGAGAAATTTACCAATGACTCTATCACTAATCACTATCAATCATTGTCGAATAATCACTGTTGGCAATTGAAAACCACTCGATTAAAGAAAGACACGCGCACATACGTTATTACACGACGCGACGACGCGACAACGCGACGATATTTACCCGGCGACAGCAAACAGTTTTTGGTTACGGTAGGTTAAGGTACTAACAACGCTGTCGAACGTGAACATGTGTTTGATTGAAGACGCGACAATTTAGCGTATAATATTATTATCATATGATATTTATACATCGTATATTTGTTTTAAAATTAATTAGAATAAATAAATGTTTAATACTTTCACTATTAATGTTAAATATTATTTATTATTAATACTAAATATTATTATTAAATATTCTTAAATATTATTATTAATATTAAATATTTATTTATTATTATTAAATAGTATTATTAATATTAAATATTTATTTATTATTATTAAATATTATTATTAACATTAAATATATTTATTTATTATTATTAAATATTTATTAAACTATTATCTGATTGAAAATCGATAATCATATGAAAATAATATGAAAAAATATCATTAAATTCTAGCGTTTTAATCTCTCTTGGTTTTTTCTTATGGTTTTAAAAACGAAAGAAAATGTTCCAAATGTTCAAAAATATTGGTCGCTCTGAAAAGAGCGGATTGTTTCTGATCGCCCTAAAAAGGGCGGAATAATTTAGAAATCATAGTAGGTGCTCGAAATGGCCCTCATCCATCCTAACGCAAGCTCTCATGCGTTTCAATAAATTTTCTTGGACATTCTCCATTACGTCTTCTTCGATAGACCATATGGCATATCGCAATCTTGTTTCTAAATCTTCAATGTCTTCAGGGAGCGTTTTATAAATTTTTTCTTTGCAATATCCCCAAAGAAAAAAATCCAATGGATTGAGATCCGGAGATCTTGCAGGCCAACGTATCGGACCATATCGGCCCATCCAGTGTCCAGGAAACTCGTTGTTTAAAAAATTCGTCACAATTCTGGCATTGTAAGGTCCAGCACCGTCTTGTTGAAATATAATTTTGTTTCTTTCCAATAATGGTACTTCTTCTAGGAAATCTGGTAGATTATTTTTTAATAAGTCTATGTATGTTGCGCTGGTTAAAATATCCGGGAGAACGACTGGACCTAGTATTTCAGTTCCCATGATTCCAGCCCAGATATTGAGCTTCCAACGAGTCTGGAAATTCCTGACTCGTGTAAGAGGATTTTCATCGCTCCACAAATGCATGTTATGCGAATTAAATAATCCTTCTCGTGTAAATAGCGATTCATCGCTAAATATTATACGAGAAGGGAATCTGAGATCTCTATCCGACTCGCGTGTCGCGGATTGTTCGCGGGAGGCGCGGAGGGACATGGACCCACCGCGAGGATCGTATAAATAAGATAAGGCGATCGATGCTGCAATCAATAATCCTTCGATCATTAGAACGTCAAGACAACATGGCAAGATACACAAATGAAGAATATTACGATATTCTAATGGCACTCGGTGAATGCCATGGGGAACATTACGTCGCTGCAAGAATATATCCAAACATACGCCGAATTATATCCAAATCGGCCAAGACATCCAACGGCTGCTATCATACTTGGAGCAGCTCAAAGATTGTACGAAACGGGCAACGTTCTTCCGAACATGACGTTGGACGAAATCGTAACGCAAGAAATTTGCGGGATATGGAAACAGTTATTCGGGCTCTCGAGCAGGAACCTGAAACAAGTATTCGGAGTATTGCTCGAGAGCATAACTTATCGTATTCGACAATACAGAGGATATTGCGAGAAGAAAAATTGCACGCATTTCATTATACCCGCGTGCAACACTTACGACCAGAAGATTATCCTCTGAGAAGAATATTTTGCGAAAATTTTCTGAGGAGCGTGGATAGAGATCCCAGATTCCCTTCTCGTATAATATTTAGCGATGAATCGCTATTTACACGAGAAGGATTATTTAATTCGCATAACATGCATTTGTGGAGCGATGAAAATCCTCTTACACGAGTCAGGAATTTCCAGACTCGTTGGAAGCTTAATATCTGGGCTGGAATTATGGGAGCTGAAATATTAGGTCCAGTCGTTCTCCCGGATATTTTAACCAGCGCAACATACATAGACTTATTAAAAAATAATCTACCAGATTTCCTAGAAGAAGTACCATTATCGGAAAGAAACAAAATTATATTTCAACAAGACGGTGCTGGACCTCACAATGCCAGAATTGTGACGAATTTTTTAAACAACGGAGTTTCCTGGACGCTGGATGGGCCGATATGGTCCGATACGTTGGCCTGTAAGATCTCCGGATCTCAATCCATTTGATTTTTTTCTTTGGGGATATCGCAAAGAAAAAATTTATAAAACGCTCCCTGAAGACATTGAAGATTTAGAAACAAGATTGCGATATGCCATATGGTCTATCGAAGAAGACGTAATGGAGAATATCCAAGAAAATTTATTGAAACGCATGAGAGCTTGCGTTAGGATGGATGGGGGCCATTTCGAACACCTACTATGATTTCTAAATTAATCCGCCCTTTTTAGGGCGATCAGAAACAATCCGCTCTTTTCAGAGCGACCAATATTTTTGAACATTTGGAACATTTTCTTTCGTTTTTAAAACCATAAGAAAAAACCAAGAGAGATTAAAACGCTAGAATTTAATGATATTTTTTCATATTATTTTCATATGATTATCGATTTTCAATCAGATAATAGTTTAATAAATATTTAATAATAATAAATAAATATATTTAATGTTAATAATAATATTTAATAATAATAAATAAATATTTAATATTAATAATACTATTTAATAATAATAAATAAATATTTAATATTAATAATAATATTTAAGAATATTTAATAATAATATTTAGTATTAATAATAAATAATATTTAACATTAATAGTGAAAGTATTAAACATTTATTTATTCTAATTAATTTTAAAACAAATATACGATGTATAAATATCATATGATAATAATATTATACGCTAAATTGTCGCGTCTTCAATCAAACACATGTTCACGTTTGACAGCGTTGTTAGTACCTTAACCTACCGTAACCAAAAACTGTTTGCTGTCGCCGGGTAAATATCGTCGCGTTGTCGCGTCGTCGCGTCGTGTAATAACGTATGTGCGCGTGTCTTTCTTTAATCGAGTGGTTTTCAATTGCCAACAGTGATTATTCGACAGTGATTGATAGTGATTAGTGATAGAGTCATTGGTAAATTTCTCGTCTTATCGAGTGAGTGAATGAATGTGATTATGTTGAAGTTTATAAAAGAATACAGTTTATAAAAGAAAAAAGAACTTTCGATTAATTATTTAGATCTCTGTCCTTTAGAACGTGATATCTACGTTCAATTTGAGTGAAAGTACGATCTATCGGAAAATTCATTTCTCAAGGAATTACAGCAATACATCGAACAAGGTAATAATAACTATTCTTTGGTGTTGTGTGAAAACAGATTTCGGGATGTCAAATAAACAGTGTTAGAGAAAATTCGCGAAAGAGAGGGGTTTTTAGTGGGTAGGGAGTACCGAGTTGGTAATTCGACTTGGTACTCGAGTCCCACATAACTCACCGGACCGCCCGGTGAGTATGCATAAAATGCATTTTCCCCTCTCGTAAAAAAAAAAAAGAAACAGTACAATTTTAAAAAATAATAATAATTAAAGCGAAAACGTATAATAACAAAAAGTAAATAATAATTTAAGTAAGAATAATAATGACTTAAAGTGAGTAAGCAAATGAGAGAGAGAGAGAGAGAGAGGGAGGTGAGGGGGAGAGAGAGAGAGAGAGAGAGAGAGAGAGAGAGAGAATGTATGTATTCGCATGTGTGTGTATGTCTGTAGCGATCAGGTGATCGCAGCAGGCGCCCCGCGTAAGCACCCGCGTCTGACGATGAATCGCGCCACCCTTGCCTGCCTCTTATATCCGACCCGTCATAAGTTAATTACTTCTTTTAATAATTCAAAAACTAAGCGTCGGATGAAATTTTGCCAAAGGAAAAATCGTCTTAGAATTTACTCAAGAATGTGTCATTTTAAGGACAATTAGGTTATTTTGAATCACCCTGTATATATTTATTTATTTATTTATTTGTAACATATATAATTTATATTATATAATGTGCGTGATGAGTGCGGCCCGGATTCATCACTCCTTTCCCACTCACCGCTTCGCCGCGCGCCTAGTATAAGGTTATAATGAGACGACTCTCATCGCCGCGCGCTTTTATTCACGCAGATTGGCCGATCTTCTTTAATTAATTTTTTGTTAATTATTGCGAATATCGCAAAACAGTAGAGAACCTTCCTTCTTAATTTGAGCCAATTTACTTTCACGCTTCGGGATTGCGAAAAGTTATCAGACACTCTATATATACAGGGCGTCTGTGCAATCTCCCGCCAAAGAAAACCATATAGATATTGTTAAAACGAACTAAAAAGTCATATATATACCATTTTGAAAACCGCCACGTAAAATTTCGAGATATTAATTAAAGAAGATCGGCCAATCCGTGCACGTATTACAGGGTGGACCATTTTAATAAATTCACGCGAATATCTCGAAAAGGAGTTTTTCAAAAAAATGTTTTAGATAAAAGTTTTATGGTTTCAAGAGGGGCATAAGATAGTGGCAATTATTTGACCTTGGACAGTTCGTTTGAAGGTCATATAAAGGTCACCTTTAATTTTGAAAATAAATGGAACTCCCTATTTTTTATTGCTTATTCTTATAGCTTATCTCGAGAACTTTCTAAAACATTATAATAAAGTATTTTTTCATTGAGTACTTTTCAAGTTATGAAGCTTGAAATAATTTCTTAATTTTACATAAACCATAAAATATCTAATAAAATATTCATTTTTTGATTATCTTACCTTAATACTTTTATGTACAAAATAATGTGAAGACTCAATTGGTATAAAGAAAAAGCATAGTTGTTTTTAAGAAAAAATATGTAATTGTTAATTGCAAATTAGAGCCGTGGAAAGCCTCCAGAAAAGATAGGGACGTACAGGGTGTTTCCGCAACATACACATCATTAAGTCGGTTTGCCTATCTGCCCACTCAGGGGCATGCTTTACTGGGCTCGCAGAATAAGAACAAAATGAGAATAAGGAAAAAGGAATCTGTTTTTATCACTCTATTATAATGAACAGTTGTGAAATTTAATAATATAAATAAAATATTTATCTAATAATAGATAAAATAATAATAATTAAAATAACATAAATAAAATTTAATAAACAAATTTGGACAAATATAATGAAAAATACTTATAATGAAAAATATATTTGATTTTTAAATATAATAAATTATAAAAACTCGATTTAATCACTATTTTCTACTATTTTCTTCTAAACATAGAGCAATCCTGCTGAAAATGTCTCTCACTTGTTTTATCAGAAGAGTGATCTCTGCCCATGGATCTTACGCCTATGGACTTTCTTATGTGGAACATCTTAAAAAATAAAATATATCATACCCTGCCGGAAAATGTAGAAATTGTTAAAAATAGAATTCATAACGCGTGTGCGGAGATCACTTCTCTCATGATAAGTCGCGTGAAAGAAAATTTCATGCGTAGAATTGCTTTATGTTCAGAAGAAGATGATGGTTATATTGAACATTTATTATAATTTATTACATTTAAAGATCAAAAATATTTGTCATTATAAATATATTTTATTATATTTGTTTATTATATTTTTTACAATATTTGTTCAAATTTATTTATTAAATTTACATTATTAATATATGTTAATATATATTATATAATATATATAATATATATATTATATAATATATATTAACATATATTTATTATATTTATTATATATTTATTAATTATATAATATGTATTTTATATATATATATATATATATATATATATATATATATATAATATATGTTAATATTTATTATTAAATATTATAATTAAATGTTATAATATGTTATTAAACAAATTTCTCAATTTATTAGAATTGAATATTTTATATACAGGGTTTACCAAAAGTGTGGAAACCCCTTAATATTTCGAAAAATACGCATTTAAAAAAAAAATGTTTCATACAAAAGTTATAGGGTTTTATATGGCGCATTACACAGCAACATTATTATGACCTCGAATAGCGTTGTCAAGGTTATGTGAAGGTCACCTCCAACTTTTTAAATGGGACACTCTATATGCTTTTACATATTCTTGTAGCTCATCTCGAGAGCTTTCCAAAACAC
Source organism: Camponotus vicinus (assembly GCF_025532165.1). NCBI lineage: Eukaryota > Metazoa > Arthropoda > Insecta > Hymenoptera > Formicidae > Camponotus > Camponotus vicinus. The sequence goes on from NW_028141945.1 coordinate 11,640,335, forward strand.
TATAATTAAGTTAGTTTTCATTAAGTACTTTCCGAGTTATGAGGCTTGAAATAATTTCTTAATTTTATATAAACCATAAAATATCTAGTAAAATATTTATTTTTCGATTATCTTACCTTAATACTTTTATGTACAAAATAATGAGAGGAATCAATTGGTGTAAAGAAAAAACAGTTGTTTTTAAAAAAAAATATGTAATTGTTAATTGCAAATTACATATTTTTTCTTCAAAACAACTGTTTTTTCTTTACACCAATTGATTCCTCTCATTATTTTGTACATAAAAGTATTAAGGTAAGATAATCGAAAAATGAATATTTTACTAGATATTTTATGGTTTATGTAAAATTAAGAAATGATTTCAAGTCTCATAACTCGGAAAGTACTTAATGAAAACTAACTTAATTATAGTGTTTTGGAAAGCTCTCGAGATAAGCTACAAGAATATGCAAAAGCATATAGGGTGTCCCATTTAAAAAGTTGGAGGTGACCTTTACATAACCTTGACAACGCTATTCGAGGTCATAATAATGTTGCTGTGTAATGCGCCACATAAAACCCTATAACTTTTGTATGAAACATTTTTTTTAAAAAATGCGTATTTTTCGAAATATTAAGGGGTTTCCACACTTTTGGCAAACCCTGTATATATAAATATATACAGGGTGACCCATTTTAACTTAGGCAGCCAAATAACTCGAAAAATAAGCAAGATAGAGAAAAATGTTTTAGACAAAAGTTGTATGGTTTCGAGGGGGCCATAAGATGGTATCATTGGTTTGACCTTGAAGAGTCATTTGAAGGTCACGTGAAGGTCACTTCAATTTTTTTAAATGGAATACCCTATATATTTTTGTACATTCTTGTAGCTCATCTCGAGAGCTTTCCAAAACACTATAATTAAGTACATTTTCGTTAAGTACTTTTTGAGTTATGAGGCTTGAAATAATTTCTTAATTTTACATAAACCGTAAAATATCTTGTAAAATATTCATTTTTCGATTACCTTACCTTAATAGTTTTATGTACAAAATAATGAGAGGAATCAATTGGTGTAAAGAAAACACATAGTTGTTTCGAAGAAAAAATATGTAATTTGCAATTAACAATTCCATATTTTTTCTTAAAAACAACTGTATGTTTTCTTATGTACAGATAAGCGAAACGCACATGATCTCGCTTGAAACGAAAGAAAGAGATATTTGCTCAACAATAACAATTTAGAAATTGTATCATATGAATTTTTACTCGACGATAATTTTACATAAGAGCGTGGTTTTTTGAAATTAGCCATAATGCCTCAAAAGAGGTAGACTGATAAGCATGTATTTTCGCGTTTGAATAATAAATAAGTTAGAATACCTACGTTGCATTGATACGACCAAGCCATCGACATCATAATTATTGGCAGACTGATATAAGCATAAACTGTATACTTTTCATGCTGAATAAAAAATAAGTTGGAATACCTGCATTGTGTCGATATAGAGAGCGGATCATCGGTTATTGGCATCAGTTAGGCTCAATATATCGACAATGGCAAGAGAACGATGGAAGGATGATGTCGCATACGCGATCACTCCTTTCAAATTCATTGCATGGCCTATTGGCGTATGGCCACTTCAAGTTTATAACATTTTTTCGCTATTGCGTTGTGTCTTAGGCATTTGTTGTGCGGTAAGTATCTTTTAGAATTTGAAGATCATTGATATATTTGCGAATGTTCAAAGACAACGCGCGACGAATATTTTTCATTGTGATGTTGCAACACTCTAGAGAAACAACACTCTTGATGTAACGAGAGCTAATGTTAAAATTTTACATTATTAATTTTGGTAACGCAATTTTTGGTACAGCGTTTTTGCCAGCGTTTTTTAATAACACTTTAGATGAATTGTAAATCAGCACGATTATGTCACTGAAAAATTTTAACAATAACAAAGTTCTCTGTTTTAAATTTTATAATTTATATATGTCTTTTCTCTTAATCATGTGTAGAAATAATATGACATTTTATGAGAAATATTATGCACTATATTATTTATTTCATAATTTCATCATAACGATCGTATGTGAAACAAAATAAATTATATCTTACAAAAAGTCACATATAAACTCTTAGATATTATGTAATTAAATGTTTAGTCTGTGTTTGATTACGAGTCGGGTACGCCAAGTTTTCATAACTTACTTCGATTTGAAGACTGATTTAAAACTTGCGTAAAACATTTTTCTTTTCAATTATATAAAAAATGTTTTAAGAATTAAAGGAATCTTAATTCTTATTTAATGTCAATTCTAAATATTTTAAAAATCAAGTTTCTCTGAATAAAATGCGTTTTTTTAAATTTCTTAGGGAGAATCTATGTATAATATTTCTACAATGTAATTTGATATTAATGATATTGATATTATGGCAAATATTATTTCAAATTTACAAATTGCTCATGAATTGCTTCTAAGTACTTGGCTAGTTGTAATTATTGATTTCATATTTAGTTTTGATATTTTATTTTTTAGTACTTTTTAAAATTATTTTGAAAATTATTTTTTGAAGTTTTATTTTTTTTAGGAAAATTATTCCTTGAGAGAAAATATTTGTAAATTATTTTTAGGGGTATTTTTTTATTAAACGTTTCGTTGCATACAATGTGAAATATTTTTTATGTACCGGTTACTCTTTCTACAAGTCTTATTTAACGGTCACAAGTTTTATATTTATGTAATACATCGTTTCTAAGGTATTAGATTTCACTCCAAAGAGGTGGATTTTGAAAATTGTTATTATAGGACAAATTAATCTTTGTAGAAACTTTAACTAACGGCGTAAGTCTCATATTTCTGTGACGCATCATTTTCGAGATATTATTTTCACCCTCAAGGGATGGTTGGGATTTTTCAAAAATTGCTTTTATAAGGGATGATTTTTGAAGAAAATTGTTACTATACGACAAATTAATTTCTTAAAAATTTGATTTAACAACACAAGTTTCATATTTTTATGGCTTTACCGTTTCTAAGATATTAAATTTCACCCTGAAGGAGTGTTCAAAACAATTTTCAAAAATCTACACATATACATACACATATCACACGTATGCACATACATATATATGATTTTGTCTCTTAAAGCATTTTCCACACCGGAACAATAATCGCACGGTGTGAACGCCGCTTGAGGAACAAATTTACTTTGCGTGTGTGCGTGCGAGAATATGTACGTGAGTCTGAATTTAGAAAAAGAAGAGAAAAACAAAAAATGTCACAATTCTGATATTCGATCGTCATTTCTCAGGATTGACTGCACCGATTTTATTCAAACTGGTCCCAATTGAAAGCTTATATTCATATTATATCATAAAAGTGCCGTTAGATTTTTTATTATGGCTTTAGTTTATTAAATATTTTAACCGAAAGTTTACTTGACGTAAAATTCCGGATAAGCTACTTGGTAGCATCACATCGAGAATAGTGATTCTGAATGTACGGATCCTGTTTTTTATGTGCTTGGCGTCGGGACGCTACCGTTGCGTCGCTTAATTTTGTTGTATTTTCGATAAATGTGTGTAAATATAGAGATCTATTCCCATATAACTTTGATCTTGACATATTTGATTTTGTCATAAATGATCACAAATAATCAAAAGATTTTTTAGTCATTATTATTATTTATTAAAATATTGTTAACAATTAAATTATACGATAAGAACAAGTATTATATATAATAGTTTAAACTTCTTCCAACATGAGTTTTTATTAATTAAATATTTAAATATAATATTTAAATATAATAGAATATGAATGCTTAAAACAGGAAAAAGTTTCTCCTCTCCCTCTGCATTCCATTCCAAGAAATTCTAATCTAACTTATCAAACTTATTTCTATTTTTAAGAATTAGGTTTTTCTTAGGAGAAGATGCAGGTAAATGGACAATATTCCTTTATTATATAATTACTTAAATATTTATAATCATGCAATTAATATAAAATTCGAAGAAGTACAGCTATTGCATTTAAAACGTTTTTGTTCTTATCATACAATTTAATTGTTAATAATTTCTTAATAAACTTTGTAATAAACAATTGACGGCTAAAACCTTTTAAATATTATACAAAATCATGATCTTGACAACATATTACATATTAAGATCAAGGTTATTGGAAGAGTGAGTTCTTAATTTACATATTTTATCTCGTGGATTTCTATCTTAACCATATTACATTGCGTATTTTACATTTTGACACAGAGACTTTTTCTATTTATACAAGTTTTATTACACATGTTTATTATTTAAATAATATGTATATTTTTGCTTTACTTTTTAATATATAAGGATTATAAAATATAAAATTAAACATATAAATAATAAACATACAAATGTATTATTAAATGAATGATACTATGCATCTAATTAGAATTTATTAAATTATCTCAAAAAAAACACTTGTATTATACCATGTTTTATAAAGTAAAAAAGAGAGACATATTAAAATAAATTGAATACAAGTGGAAGAGAGAAATAGTGTGAAAGTAAAAAGTGGGTGAAGCACTCGCAATTAAATAGAAATATTTATTAGTAAAAATTCACTGAGTTAGGAATGAAACATATATTTTTACTAAGGAGGAAACATTATATATAAGGAAATATATCAACAGAGTCTACTTGTGATTTTGCCATCTCTGGAGATGTATATGGGCTGTAATGATGTAGAACGGAACATAGACTGTCTGCTGTTAATCTGTTGCGGAATTCTCGGTGTGCTGAAGACGACATGGTTCCGCATTAATGCAAATAATTTAATTATCAATTTTAATTCTGCCATAAACGATTATCAAACGATTAACAACATAAAAGAGCACGATATCATGAAAAAACATGCTTTTATAGGAAGGATTCTTTGCTTTTCTTTATTGACCATTGCTTACTGTAGTAGTTTAACATATTCATTAATTCCTTCTTTGAATTGTGACAAAGGAAATCAGATTAATATAACAAACGAAGATATAATGGAGTACAATAGGCCATATCGCGATCTGGAATCTCTTAATTTACCAACATACATATATATAATTTTCTCTGTGATCGAAACTATTGTACTAATACTAGCGACTACAGCTAATCTTGGTAATAGTTCATTATTTTTTACAAATATTTTGTGTCTTATTGAGTATTATTTAGCCACAAAAAATTTTTTAATGAAAAGGATATTATTTTACATGTATAATGATTTTTATTAGTATTATTTTTAATAATTATTATTAGTTTTATTAATATTGTGCACTATTTTATTGATTATGGATAATCCCATATAGGAATAACCAGACTTGACAACAGGGCCAATGCTTGGCCCGATATATGGTAACCGATGATTAGTCGATACTTGGCATTCTATGTTGGCTCATGCTTGGAGAATAATTGGGTGCCATTTACATAAGAAAACGCTACACTTTGTTATAACGCCAATGCTTGGCTCGATATACGGTGACCAATGATTGGCCAATACTTGGCTTACTGTATTCGCCCATGCCTGGCATTTTCAAATTTGCCAGAAAATTCTAGGAACCTGGCGGGTTTAAAATAGCCAACGAAAGAAATCCTCTGCGCAGTCCATAACCGCTCTAAATTCGCTGTCGCACAGCATATCTTTTTTTTCGCAGCAATTTTGCAGCAATCGCTCGAGTCCGAGTAAACGTTTTTTATTGCTTTGTTGCAGAAATAAATTATTATAAATATATATTTATAAAATAATTTATTGGATATTTTTCGAATTTTTATTAAAAATACATTAACATATAATAATTATATATAAGTATTCTTAATAAAAAGGGAAAAAATTTCTAGTAAAATATATTTTGATAAATGTATATTTGTAAAAATGTATTAACGCGATAAAGCAATAAAAAAAAATAATTTGGCTAAGTCGAGCATCGTAAGAACGCTATTATTAGCCAAGTATTGGCATAATAGATTAGCCATTAATTGCTAAATATTGGCAAGATATATTGACTATTAATGGCCCATCATTGGTTACCATGTTTGGCCGTACATTGTCACCTATTGTTGGACCGAAGTTATCATTCCAGAGAAGTTCTATTGCTGGGCCAGTCATAGGCGCCATTATCGCGCCAATATTGGTGACTTGGCAACCAGTTTTGAGCCAGAATAGGACCGTTAGCAAAACCCTATATGGGATAATGATAAGGCGTAGAAGTTTGCATGATTTGGTGGGAAACTGTTCGTTTCATTGAGATAGTCCAAGATGCTTTAAAAACCAGTTCTGAGCAGACGTTTTAGATTTGATGAATAAAATTTTTTTTATTAAACAAAAATAATTACACGTGATGTCTCAATGTATTTCATTATTACTTGATTTAAAAAATTTACGCCTTACATAATGCATGTTTTAATATGTAATAAAAATAATATTTTATATATTATGTAATATATATTTATTTAACAAAAAAAATTGTTTAAATGTCATAGAATTATAAGTATGATTTTGTATATCAATACAATAAGACAGTTTTATGCATCGATGCATTTTCTATAGGTAACGATGCATTGTTCCTCAACATTACATTGCATGTTTGTGGTCAAGTAAACATTCTGAGGATCCGTTTCATCAAATTTGATGTCACAAGTCCGCGAATCTGTGATCGATTCAACGAGCTAATTCAAAGACATCGTTATGTGATAATGATGGCCAGGGAACTTGCCGATCTCATCAATTTTGTATTGCTAATAGAACTATTCATTATCAGCATATTATTATGTATAATGGGTGAATATTATAATACATCTAATTTCTTAGCAATATATATAAGTTAGATATTTATAAAGAAAGATTTCCGATCAATAGACAGATATCCTTTTCAGGGTTTCAGCTTATTTTAGCGTTAAAATTCAATAACACTGCTATAGTGGGAAAAAGTTGCTTGTTACTGAGTGGTATTATGACACAACTAACATTGTATAGTTTTATCGGGAATTATCTGAAATCTGAAATGGAAGAGATAGGGCTTTCTCTTTATCAAAGTACTTGGTACAATTTTCCCAAGAAAATAACAAGAAACGTAGTATTTATTCTTATGCAGACAAAATCTCCAGTCGCATTACAGGCTGGAAGTTTCATCGTAATCAATCTGTCAACTTATGTAAGCATTTTGAAAACCTCTTTTTCATATTTGTCTGTACTTCGTATTATGCTCGGAGTGTGAAATGCAAAATGCGAATAAAAGAGATCTGTGCAAATATGCTAATTTCGAAATAACATGATATAATGCTTTCAAAGTAGAAATACATGAAGAAGTATTTGTTAAATATAAATTACTATTCAAATTAATTTGTTTGTGCCAAACCAATATTTCCTGTGTAATATCAATAATATACACATACTTGACATTATTACTAATGCATTATTATTTAGACATCTTTTAACTTAGAATTATATTGAGGACTACTTATTGTTAGTATAAAATTACTTACTTAGCCGTGTCGCGTAATTCTTCGTCAGTTAATTTTGTTAGTTTCTAGAGTAAAGCAGGTTACTTGCTCATATTTTCACTTTTCAACGTATTGAATCTATACTATGTTAAACAAACCAACATCGAGATAAAGTATTATAATGTGTGCGTATACAGGTAAGCGAAACGCACATGATCCCGCTTAACAAAAAAAAATTGCTCGACGATAACAATTTAGAAAAATTGTATAATATAAATTTTTACTCGACGATAATTTTACATAAGAGCGTGGTTATTTGAATTTAGCCATAATGCTTCAAAAGAGGTATATTGATAAGCATGTATACTTTTTACATTGAATAATAAATAAGTAGGTATGTGTTGCATCAATATAACGATCGAGTCATCAGTTATTGGCATCAGTTATCTCGACAATGGCAAGAGAACGATGGGAGGATGATGTCGCATACGCGATCACCCCTTTCAAATTGATCACATGGCCTATTGGTCGTATGGCCACTTCAAATTTACGACATTTATTCGCTGTTGCGTTGTGCCTTAGGCATTTGTTGTGCGGTAAGTATCTTTTAGAATTTGAAAATTCATCATTGATATATTTGCGAATGTTCAAAAACAACGATAAATATTTTTTACATTGATATTGCAACATACTGAAGAAACTTCGATATACATGTTACATTTTAAAGTCAAGGTCATCGGGAGAGTGAGTTTTTATATTTACATATTATATCAGATTTCTATCTTTTCTATCTATTATCTTGTATTTTACATTTTGACACAGAGACTTTTTCTATTTATGCAAGTTTTATTACACACGTTTATTATTTAAGTAATATGTAAACGATGAGGGTATCAAGATTTTATATTATTAATTTTCGGTAACACAATTTTTGGTAAAACGTTTTTGCCAGTTATAATGATATTAGATAAATTATACATGTGATAATCTAAACTTCTTCAAGCATGAGTTTTTATATTAATTGAATATTTCAAAATATATAAATAAATTGTTAAGATAGGCAGAGAAGCTCCGCTTTTCCCTCTGCATTTTCATTCTAAGAAATCTTAATCTAACGCACTTATTTTTATTTTTTGAATAAAAATTAGATTTTTCCAGCGAGAGAATGAACGGTATTCCTTCATCTCTCATATATTTATTTAAATATTTATAAACATGCAAGTAATATAAAATTCAAAAAAGTACAGCTTATTGCATTTAATACCTTTTGGTTCTTACCGTATAATTTAAGTGTTAATAACTTCTTAATAAGCTTTTTAATAAACGAGTGACGCGGCTAAAACTTTTTAAATATTATACAAAATCATGATCTTGACAACATATTAAGGTCAAAATCATTGGGAAAGTGAGAGCTTTTACATTTACATATAATCTCATGGATTTTCACATTTACCATACTATTTTGTGCGTTTTACATTTTGACATAGAGACATTATCTATTTATGTATCTATGTATTTAAGTTTTATTTTACACATGTATATATTACTTAAATAATATATATATATTTTTTTGGTCTTATTTTTTTTTTTAATATATAAGGATTATATAAAATTAAATATACAAATATATAAACAATAAACGTACAAATGTATGATTAAATAAATAATGCTATGTATCTATAATTTAGAATTTATTATAAATTATCTAAAAAACACTTTATATCATGTTTTATAGAGTAAAAAAAAGAGAAACATATTGAAATAAATTGAATGCTAGAGAGAGAAAAGTAGCGTGAAAGTAAAACATGGGTGAAGCAATTAAATAGAAATATTTATTAGTAAAAATTCACTGAGTTAGGAGTGAAATATATTTTTATTGAGCACGAAACATTATATATAAGGAAATATATCAACAGAGTCTAATTGTGATCTTGCCATCTATGGAGATATACATGGGCTGTACTAATGTAGACCGGAACATTGACTGTCTGCTGTTAATCTGTTGCGGAATTCTCGGTGTGCTGAAGACGATATGGTTCCGCATTTATGCAAATAGTTTAATTATCAATTACGACTCTGCTCTAAACGATTATCTTACGATTGACAACACAAAAGAGCGCCTCATTATGCGAAAGCATGCTTTTGTAGGAAGGATTCTTTGCTCTTCTTTATTGACTCTTGTTTACCTTAGTTGTCTAATATATGGCATAGTTCCTATTTTGGATCACATAAATAATCAGATTAACATAACAAATGAAGATATGACACTGGAGTACGCGATACCATCAAGATATGCTCTGGAATATTTTCATTTTCCAACAAGCATGTATAAAATTTTCTGTCTGGTCGAAACTGTTGTAATGCTGTTAGCGGCTACAGCTAATCTTGGTAAAATTTAACTATTTTATATGAATACTTTGTATTTTATCGAGTATTATTCGAAATTTTTTTAGTAAAAAGAATATAATTTCAAAAACATATAGATTTTTATTAGCACTATTTTTAATAATATTTCAATATATTTTAATATAATTATTTTTATTAATATCATGCTCTTTTTTGTTGATTATAATCAATAATACTAAGGCGTGGAAGTTTGCATGGTTTCACAGGAAACTGTATCATTGAGATTGATTGGATTAAAAACTAGTCTTGATCAAATGTATTAGTTTTAGATGCATTAAATTTGATGAATAGATTTCTTTTATATATTAAACGACGTAAATAAAAATAATCATATATAATAGTCTAGATATGTTTCACTACTACTTGATTAATAAAAAACTTGTACGCCTTATATGATATGTTATTAATATGTTGCATAACATATTTTATGAAAATGTATATACAAAATATGGGAACAATATTATCCCATAATTTAACCCCACAATATTATCCCATAATTTATTATACACATTTTCAACAAAAAAAAATAATTTAAATACAATACAATTATAATCACAATTATAAGGCTTTATATATCAATGAAATAATACGGTTATGTGCATCAATTTATTTTCCATAGGTAATGTGACGCATTGTTCCTCAACATTATATTGCATATGTGTGGTCAAGCAAACATTCTGAAGATCCGTTTCATCAATTTTGATGTCACGAGTCCGCGAATCTACGATCGATTCAACAAGCTAATTCAAAGACATCGTTATGTGATAATGTTGGTCAGGAAGCTTGCCGATCTGATGAGTTTCGTATTGCTGATAGAATTATTCATTATCAGCATATTATTATGTATAGTAGGTGAATATCATGTAATTTATTGTTTAGAAAAATAAATATGTAAGATACATATTCATAAGAAAAAATTTCCAATCAGCAAATATTCTTTTCAGGATTTCAGCTTATTTTTGCATTGAAAGTCAATGATACTGTTATGATAGGAAAAAGTTCAATTGTACTAAGTGGCATTTTGACACAATTAACATTGTACAGTTTTATCGGGAATTATCTGAAATCTGAAATGGAAGAGATAGGGCTCTCTATTTATCAAAGTGCTTGGTACGGTTTTCCTAGAAAATTAATAAAAAGTGTAATCTTTATTCTTATGCAGACAAAATCTCCAGTCGCGTTGCAAGCTGGAAATTTCATCGTAGTCAATCTGTCAACTTATGTGAGCATCTTAAAAACCTCTTTTTCATATTTGTCTGTACTTCGCATTATGCTTGGAGTGTGAAATGTAAAGTGCGAATAAAAAAGATCTGTGCAAATTGTAAATATATGATAATTTCGAAATAACATATAATGCTTTTAAAGTAGAAATACATGAAAAAGTGTATATTAAATGTAAATTATCATCCAAACTAATTTGCGCCAAGTCAATATTTCCTGTGTAATATCAATAAAATATAAACACACTTGATAATAATATTAATGCATTATTATATTTAGACATTTTCTAATATAGAATTGCTTAGGATTATTTAATATAGAATTACTTAGCCGTGTCGCGTAATGCTTTGTCAATTAATTTTATTAGGATAAAGGAAACAAAAAATTTGTAGAATAAAGAAAAGAAAATATTTACTCATATTTTCACTTTTTAACATGTTGAATCTATACTACTACGTATATCTATTATTAAACAAACCAATATCAATAAAGTATAATACTACAATGTGCGCGTATAGGTAAGCCAAACACACATGATCCCGCTCAACAAAAGAAATATTTGTTCGACGATAAGAATTTAGAAAATTGTATCATATAAATTATTACTCGACAATAATTTTATATAAGAACTGGTTATTTGAATTTAGCCATAATGCTTCAAAAGAAGCAGACTGATAGGCATACTTTTCGCATTGAATAATAAATGAGTTGGAATACCAAAACGTTGCACCGATATAGCGAGCAGATCATTGGTTATTTGCATCAGTTAGAGTCATTACCTCGACAATGACGAGAGAACGATGGAAGGATGATATCGCATACGCAATCACCCCTTTCAAATTAATTACATGGCCTATCGGCGTATGGCCACTTCAAGTTTATAACATTTATTCGCTCTTACGTTGTGTCTTAGGCATTTGTTGTGCGGTAAGTATTTTTTTGGAATTTGAAGATTCGCATTGATACATTCGCGGATGTTCGAAGACAACGGAGAATATTTTTTACGTGATATTGCAACACTTTGAAGAAAACTTCGACATATATACATATATCTAACGATAAGAATATCAAGATTTTATATTATTAGTTTTTGGTAATACGTTTTTGCCAGCTTTAATAATACTTTAGACGAATTGTAAATCGACACAATTGTAAGTCATTGAAAAATTCTAACAATAACAAAGTTCTCTGTTTTAAATTTTATGATTTATACATGTCTCTTTTTAATCATGAGTAGAAATAATATGACGTTTTTAGAGAAATATACATTGCTTATTTCATAATTCCATCATAATAATCGTATGTGAAACAAAATAAGTAAATAAATATGTTACAAAATATCACGTAAATTTTAAATAATATTACATTTTGTTGTAATTTCGTTAAATGTGTAAGTATAGAGATATCTATTCCCGTTAACTTTGATCTTGACATGTATAATTTTGATCTTGTCAAAATCATGACCCAGAATAACATTGAAAAGATTTTAATTGTCGTTATTATTTATTAAAATGTTATTAATAACTAATTATACAATAAAAATAAATATTAAATAGTTTAAACTTTTTCCAGCATGAGTTTTATACTAATTGAATTTACGTATTTAAATAAGTGCTGAAAGGGTCGTCTACATTGGCCGTAGCATAAGGTTGTAAGGCCGTAGTCGTAAGAAATTGACCAATCCCAGTTGAAGTTCAGGAGAATAATCAACTGTGATTGGTCAATTTCTTACGACTACGGCCTTACAACCTTATGCTACGGCCATTGTAGACGACCCTTAAGGCGGAAAAGGAACTCTCACTCTGCATTGCTATTCCAAGAAATCCTTATTTAACCCACTTATTTTTATTTTTTGAATTAGATTTTTTTGAGAGAATGTATAAGCAAATAAACGATACCCCTTCGCCCATGTATTTACTTAATTAAATAATTATAAATATTTATAATTAATATAAAATTATAGAGATTAATATAAAATTTATAGAGAAGTTCAGCTTATTGTATTTTAATTTTGTTCCTATTGTACAATTTAATTAATTGTTAATAACTCCTTAATAAACGAATGATAGCTGAAATTTTTAAATATTATATAAGGTCATGACCTTAAGAACATACATATTAAGGTCAAGGTCACTGGAAGTGGGTCTCTGTATCTATATCTTGTGTGTTTCACATTTTTCATTTTTGACGCAGATATATTTTCCTATCTATACAAATTATTTTATTATACACGTATATTATTTAAATAATACATATATTTACCTTATATTATATATATATATCCTTATATATATATATATATATATATATATATATATATATATAAGGATTATATAAAATTAAATACACAAACATATATATGTAGCAAATATACAAAAATATATTTATATGAACAGTAATTTTTGCATCTATAAATTAGTTTAAAAAACACTTTTATTGTATTATATTTTATAGAATAGAAGGGAGAGAGATATATTGAAATAAATTGAATGCTAGTAGGAGAGAGAAGAAGCGTAAAAGTTAGAAAATATGTGAAGCATTTGCAATTAAATAGAAATATTTATTAGTAAAAATTCATTGTGAGTTAGGAGTGAAATATATATTTTTATTGAGCACGAAACATTATATATGAGGAAATATATCAACAGAGCCTAGTTGCGATCTTACCTTCTATGGAGCTATACATGGGCTGTACTGACGTAGGGCAGAACATAGACTGTCTAATGTTAATCTGTTGCGGAATTCTCGGTGTGCTGAAGACGACATGGTTCCGTATTTATGCAAATAGTTTAATTATCAATTACGATTCTGCTCTGAACGATTATCTGACGATTGAGAACGCAAAGGAGCGCGATATTATGAGAAGACATGCTTTTATAGGAAGGATTCTTTGCTTTTCCTTATTAGCTATTGCTTACTTTAGTAGTCTAACATATTCAATAATTCCTTTTTTAAATTATGTCAAAGGAAATCGAATTAATATAACAAACGGAGATATGATACTAGAGTACGCTATGCCATCAAGATGCGCCCTGGAATATTTTAATTTTCCAATAAGCATGTATAAAATCTCCTGTCTGGTCGAAACTATTGTACTAATGCTAGCGACTACAGCTAATCTTGGTAATAGTTCACTATTTTTTATGAATATTTTGTGTCTTATTGAGTATTATTTAGCCACAAAAATTTTTTTAGTGAAAAGGATATTATTTTACATGTATAATAATTTTTATTAATATTATTTTTAATAATTATTATTAATTTTATTAATATTGTGCACCATTTTATTGATTATGGATAATAATGATAAAGCGTGGAAGTTTGCATAATTTGCTGAGAAACTATTCGTTTCATTGAGATGATCCGAGATGCTTTAAAAATCAGTTCTGAGCAGACGTTTTAGATTTGATGAATAAAATTTTTTTTTTAAACAAAAATAATTACACATGATGTCTCAATATATTTCATTATTACTTGATTTAAAAAATTTACGCCTTACGTAATGCATGTTTTATTAATATGTATTAAAAATAATATTTTATATACTATGTAATATATATTTTTTATTTAACAAAAAAAAATTGTTTAAATGTCATAGAATTATAAGTATGATTTTGAATATCAATACAATAAGACAGTTTTATGCATCGATGCATTTTTTATAGGTAACGACGCATTGTTCCTCAACATTACATTGCATGTTTGTGGTCAAGTAAACATTCTGAGGATCCGTTTCATCAAATTTGATGTCACAAGTCCGCGAATCGACGATCGATTCAACGAGCTAATTCAAAGACATCGTTATGTGATAATGCTGGCCAGGGAACTTGCCGATCTGATCAGTTTTGTATTGCTAATAGAACTATTTATTATCAGTATATTATTATGTATAATGGGTAAATATTATGACACATATATATGATAAGCTCAGTAATATATATAAATTACATATTTATAAAGAAAAATTTACATTCAGTAAACAATTATTTTTTTCAGGATTTCAGATTATTTTTGCATTGAAAGTCAATGATACTGTTATGATAGGAAAAAGTTCAATTGTACTAAGTGGTATCCTGACACAACTAACATTGTATAGTTTTATCGGGAATTATCTGAAATCTGAAATGGAAGAGATAGGGCTCTCTATTTATCAAAGTGTTTGGTACAGTTTTCCAAGAAAGTTAATAAAAAGTGTAATCTTTGTTCTTATGCAGACAAAATCTCCAGTCGCGTTGCAAGCTGGAAATTTTATCGTAATCAATCTATCAACTTATGTGAGCATCTTAAAAACCTCTTTTTCATATTTGTCTGTGCTGCGTATTATGCTCGGTGTATGAAATGTAAAGTGAGAATAAAAGAGATTTATTGAGAGAGTAAGTTGTAAATACATTATAAATGATAATTTCGAAATAACATGATATAATGCTTTCAAAGTAGAAATACATGAAAAAGTGTTTGTTAAATGTAAATTACCAAACTAATTTGTTTCCGTCAAGTCAATATTTCTTATATAATATCAATAATATACACATAATGCACATACACATTATTATATTCAGACACTTTCTAATATAAAATTATTTAAAACTACTTAATACAGAATTACTTAGCCATGTCGCGTAATTCTTTTTGTCAGTTAATTTTATTAGTCTGTAGGATAAAGGAGACAAAAAGTTTGTAGGATAAAGAAAAGAAAATATTTACTCATATTTTCACTTTTTAACATGTTGAATCTATACTATTACGCATGTCTATTGTTAAACAAACCAATATCAATAAAGTACTACAATGTGCGCGTATATAGGTAAGCCAAACGCACATGATACCGCTCAACAGAAATATTTGCTCGACAGTAACAATTTAGAAAATTGTATCATATAAATTATTACTCGACGATAATTTTACATAAGAGCGTGGTTATTTGAATGTAGCCATAATGCTTCAAAAGAGGCAGACTGATAAGCATACTTTTCATATTGAATAATAAATGAGTCGGAATACCTGCGTTGCATCGATATAGCAACCATCGGTTATTGGCATTAGTTATCTCGACAATGGCAAGAGAACGATGGAAGGATGATATCGCGTACGCGATTACTCCTTTCAAATTGATTACATGGCCTATTGGCGTATGGCCACTTCAAGTTTATGACATTTATTCGCTACTGCGTTGTGCTTTAGGCATTTGTTGTGCGGTAAGTATCTTTTAGAATCTGAAGATCATTGACACATCCGCGAATATTCAAAGGTAACTATGAATATTTTTTACATTGATATTGCAATGTTTTGGAAAAAACTTCGATGTAATGATGAGAATATCAAGATTTTATATTATTAATTTTCGGTAACGCAATTTTGGGTGAAACGTTTTTGCCAGTTGTGATGACACATTAGATAAATTATAATTCAGCACAATTATAAGTCATTGAAGAACAACAACAAAGTTCTCTGTTTTAAATTTTATGATTTATATGTGTCTTTTTAATCATGCATAGATATAATATGATTCTTTACGAAAAATATATTAGCACTGCACTCCTTATTTCATAATCCCTTCACAACAATCATATATGAAACAAAATAATTAATACGTTATAAAATGTTACATATACGCTAAATAATATTTTAACAATAATTAATATTTTAACAATATTTTATTAATTAATTAAGTTCTCTTGTATTTTCGAAATGTGTAAGTATAGAGATCTATTTCCCATAACTAATCTTGACATATGATTTTGATTTTGTCAAGATTATGATCCTAAATAACATTTAAAAAATTTTATCGTCATTATTATTTATTAAAATATTATTAATTATTAAATTATACGATAAGAATAAGTGTTACATACGATAGTCTAATCTAATCCAAATTTATTTCTATCTTCTGAATAAAAATTATGTTCTTCTTGAGAGAGGGTGCAAATGGATGATACTTCTTCGTCTTTCATGTATTTACTTAGATATTTATAAATATGCAACTAATATGCAATTCAAAGAAGTACAGTTTATTGCATTTAATATTTTTTTGTTTCTATCGTACAATTTAATTATTAGAAACTTCTTAATAAGCTTTTTAAAAAAACGAGTGACGACTAAAACCTTTTAAATATTATACAAAGTCATATGATCTTGATATATTATATATGTATTAAGATCAAGAAAGTATGAGAGTTCTAATTTACATATTATCTCATGGATTTCTACATTTACCATATTGTCTTGTGTGTTTTACATTTTAACACAGAGACATTTTTTATCTATGCAAGTTTTACTACACGCACATTAAAATAATACGCATATTATTTAAATAATACATATATTTCTTTCTCCTACTTTTTAATATATAAAGATTATAAAATATATAAAATTATAAATATACAAATATATAAATAATAAGCATACAAATGTATGATTAAATAAATACTACTATGCATCTGTAAATTAATATTTATAAAAGTATCTAAAAAAAAAAACACTTGTATTAACCATGTTTTATAGAACATAAGAGAGAGAAAGAGAGAAACATATTTAAATAAATTGAATGCTAGTAGAAGAAAAAAGTAGCGTAAAAATAAAAAAAATAGGTGAAGCATTCGCAATTAAATAGAAATACTTATTAATAAGTAATTATTGAGTTAGAAGTGAAATGTATATTTTCTGAGCATGAAACATTATATATGGGAAACTGTATCAACAGAGCCTGGTTGTGATCTTGCCTTTCATGGAGATATATATGGGTTGTACTGACGTAGAGCAAAATATAGATTGTCTGATGATAATCTGTTGCGGATTTCTCGGTGCGCTAAAAACGACATGGTTCCGCATTTATGCAAATAGTTTGATTATCAATTACAACTCTGCTCTAAACGATTATCACACGATTGTCAATACAAAAGATCGCGACATTATGAAAAGACACGCTTTTATAGGAAGAACTATTTGTTCTTCCTTATTGACCATTGCTTATATTTGTTGTCTAACATATGGGCTAATTCCTATTTTGGATTATGATATAAGTAATCGGATTAACAAAACAAACGAAGATACGACACTAGAGTACGTTATACCATCAAGATGCACTCTGGAATATTTTAATTTTCCATCATACATGTATACAATTTTCTGTCTGGTCGAAACTGTTGTAATGTTGTTGGCAGCTACAACTAATCTTGGTAAAATTTAATTATTTTATATGAGTATTTTGTATCTTATCAAGTATTATTTGAAAACAAAAAATTCTTTTTAGTATAAAAGATATATAACTTCGCATATATATATAGATTTTTTAATGTTATTTTTAATATTATTAATTTTTAATTATATTTTAACATATTTTTATTAAGATTATATAATTTTTTATTTTAATTATGAGCAATGATGCTAAGGCGTGGAAGTTTGATAGTTTCACGGAAATGTTCCATTGAAATCGACCGAGATTCATTAAAAGTCAATCCTGATCAGACGTAATAGATTTGAAAAATACAATTTTTTTATATTAAACGACGTAAACAAAAGTAATTACATATGACAGTCTAAATATGTTTTATCACTATTTGATTAAAAGAAACTTGTACGCCTTATATTATATGCATAATATGTTTTATAAATATACATATATTAAATATAAAATCAATATTATCCTCCATAATTTCTAATACATATTTTTTAACAAATGATTTAAATGCAATAAAATTATATGTACGACTTTGTATATCAATAAAATAATACAGTTTCGTGTATCGATGTATTTTCCAAAGGTAACGATGCATTGTTCCTCAACATTATATTGCATGTTTGTGGTCAAGCAAACATTCTGAGGATCCGTTTCATCAATTTCGATGTCACAAGTCCGCGAATCCATGATCGATTTAACGAACTAATTCAAAGACATCATTATGTGATAATGCTGGCCAGGAAACTTGCCGATCTGATCAGTTTCGTATTGCTGATAGAATTATTCATTATCACCATATTATTATGTATAGTGGGTGGATATCATGTAACTTATTGTTCAGTGAAATATATAAATTACGTATTCACAAAAAGATTTCCAATTAGCAAACAAATATTGCTTCCAGGATTTCAGCTTATTTTAGCATTCAAAGTCAATGACACCGTTATGATAGGAAAAAATTTAATTATTCTGAGTGGCGTCCTGACACAACTAACATTGTATAGTTTTATCGGGAATTACATGAAATCTGAAATGGAAGAAATAGGGCTTTCTATTTATCAAAGTGCTTGGTACAATTTTCCTAGAAAATTGGTAAAAAGTGTAATCTTTATTCTTATGCAGACAAAATCTCCAGTCGCATTGCAAGCTGGAAATTTTATCGTAGTCAATCTGTCAACTTATGTGAGCATTTTAAAAACCAGTTTTTCATATTTGTCCGTACTTCGTATTATGCTCGAAGTGTGAAATATAAGATGCAAATGATAGAATTCTTTGCAAACTGTAAATATTTGATAAGTTCGAAATATGATATAATGTTTTCAAAGTAGAAATACATGAAGTTTGTTAATTATATAAATTATTACCTAAAATATTCTGTTTGAGCCAAGTTAATATTTCTTGTGTAATATCAATAAAATACACATACTTCAAATTATTATTACTGCATTACTATATTTATAGACATTTTTTAACATTACTTAGGATTGCTTAGTGTAAAATTACTTAGCTGTGCCGGTTAATTCTTCATCAGTTGATTTGGTTAGTCTGTACAATAAAGAAAGTAATGTTATTTGTTCATATTTTCACTTTTAAACGTATTGAACTAATAAGTATATTTAACTATTAAGTATATTTATTGTTAGTCTAGCGAATAACGAGATAAAATGTAATACAATGTGCCTGTATATAGGTAAGCAAAACGCATATGATTCCGATCAATAAAAGAAATAGTTGCTCGATGGACAGTAACAATTTAGAAAATATATCATATAAATTTTTACTCAACGACAATTCCGCGTAAGAGCCTGGTTACATTTCCAATTACTCATAATGTTTTAAGAGTATAGAGGCAGACTGATAAGCATATATGCAAGAACGTTTTATGTTGAATAAAAAATGAATCAGAATTCCTGTGTTGTCGATATACCGAGGGAATCAACGGTTATTGGTATCAGTTAGAACCATTATCTTGACAATGGCAAGTGAACGGTGGAAGGATGATTTTGCATACGCGATGACTCCATTCAAGTTGATTACGTGGCCTATAGGCGTATGGCCACTTCAAGTTTATGACATTTATTCGTTATTGCGTTGTATCTTAGGCACTTTTTGTGCGGTAAGTATCTCTTGGAAGATCATTGACACATTCGCGAATGTTTAAAGACAACCATGATTATTTTCTACATTGATAATGGAGCAATCTGGAGAAATCCTTGATGTAACGAAAGATAATATCAAGATCGAGATTTTATATTATTTAATTTTATATTATTTAATTTTTGCGAACTCAATTTTTGGTAAAATAATTTTGCCAGCTGTAATAACATCTTAAATGAATTGTAACTCAACACGTAAGTTGTTAAAAAATTTTAACAAGTTCTTTGCTTGAAATTTTATTATTATGTCTTTATTATGTCTTTTTATAATTATGTGTAAAAATGATGTGATTTTTTACTAAAAATACTACGCACTGCATTCCTTATTTCATAATTCTATCTAACATTCTATCTTCATAAGATTTGCATGTGAAATCAATATAAATAATATGTTACAAGGTATCACATAAATTCAACTTCATATTTTGATAGAAATTTCAAAGAAATAGAGATTTCAAAGAAATTTTCTATTTAAGTTTTGTTACATATATGTTATATAAGTTATATACGTTTGTTATATAAGTTTTGTTACGTATACATTATTTTAATAACACACATATTTGCGTTACTTTAATATTTAAAGATTGCATAAAATTAAATATATATAGTATCGCAAGTTCACAAATTTATGTTTAATACTATGTATAATACTATGAGTCTAAAATTTAATGTAAAAAAATGCTTCTTTTATTTCGTATTTTATAGAATGAAATAGACAGAGGCAAAAATTGAAAGAAATAGAGCAAAAGTGGGAGAGAGAGAAGACGCGTGAGAGTGAGAAAGTGTGTGTAGCATTTGCATTTAAATAGAAATATTTATTATTAAATATTTATTGAGTTAGGAATAAAATATATATTTTCTGAGTATGAAACATTATATATCGGGAAATGTATTAACAGAGTTTAGTTGTGATCTTGCCTTCCATGGAGATATATATGGGCTGTACTGATGTAGAACAAAACATAGACTGTTTGATGATAATTTGTTGCGGATTTCTCGGTGCGCTGAAGATCACATGGTTCCGCATTTATGCAAATAGTTTAATTATCAATTACAACTCTGCCCTAAACGATTATCTTACGATTGACAATACTAAGGACCGGGACATTATGCGAAAACATGCTTCTGTAGGGAGGATTCTCTGCTCTTCTCTACTGATCCTTACTTATTTTTGTTGTCTAATATATGGGATAATTCCGATTTTGAATTACGATATAAGTGATCAGATTAATATAACAAACGAAGATATGATACTGGAATACGCTTTACCATCAAGATGTGCTCTGAAATATTTTAATTTTCCATCGAGCATGTATAAAATCTTCTGTCTGATCGAAACTGTTGTAATGATATTGGCGTCTACAACTAATCTTGGTAATATGTAACTAATATTTTATATGTATTTTATGTCTTATTCTCTCTCCTAGATTTACTTAAAAATAATTTTATTTAATTGGAAGAGATATTATTTTATTTATATAAAAATTTTTAATGATTTTATTAATATTATGCACTTTTCTTTCTTTTCTTTTTATTTTGGACAAACAATGCAAAGGCGTTACAACTTGCGTGGTTTCTTGAAAATATATTCCACTGCTTGTGAGATGTATTTAAGAGATACATTAAAATCACTAAATTTTCTATCAGGCACATTAAAATAGAATTTTTATTAAATGATAATATTTTGTATAAATGACAGTCTCATCATGTGCCTTACTATTACTTCTTTGAAAAAAATTTGCTATTTCTTTTGAAAAAAAAAAACTAAATTTTCGAAATTTTTTACAGCATATACATGTTATGTTATATATAATTATTAAATATAAGAACAATGATATTTACTAAATTTTGTAGTATATATCTCCTGATTAATATAATAATAATTTAAATACATAGGAGTACTAATAAGTGTCTTAAATATTAATGCTATAAAATAATTAAGTGCATCAATATGTTTCTCAAAGGTAACGATGCGTTGTTTCTTAACATTACATTACATATTTGTGGCCAAGTAAACATTCTAAGGATCCGCTTCATTAACTTCGATGTCACAAGTCCGCGAATCTACGATCGTTTCAACGTGCTAGTTGAAAGACACCGTTATCTGATAACGCTGGCCAGGGAACTTGCCAATTTAATAAGTTTCGTATTGCTGATAGAACTATTCATTATCAGCATATTATTATGCATAATGGGTGAATATCATGTGATTTATTGTTCAGTGAAATACATATGTAAGTTACATATTTATAAGAAAAGATTTCCAATCAGCAAACAAATATTTTTTTCAGGATTTCAATTTATTTACGCGTTGAAAATCAATAATACTGTTATGATAGGAAAAAGTTTAGTGGTACAAATGTTATTCCTGACACAACTAACACTGTATAGTTTTATCGGGAATTATCTGAAATCTCAAATGGAAGAGATAGGACTCTCTATTTATCAAAGTGCTTGGTACAGTTTTCCTAAAAAATTAGCAAGAAACGTAATCTTCATTCTTTTGCAGACAAAATCTCCAGTCGCCTTGCAAGCTGGAAATTTCATCATTGTCAATCTGTCAACTTACGTGAGCATTTTAAAAAGCTCTTTTTCATACTTGTCTGTACTTCGTATAATTGTCGGAGTATGAAAAGTAAGCTACAAATAAAAGAAATATATGCGCGCGAACTATGAATACTGAATACATTCCAAATATCGTAATATATTGATTTCAAAATAGAATACATGGAGAAAAGTGTTTATTAAGATGTAATTTTAATAAAATTATTACTCACAACTGTCTATTTGTGAAAAATCAATTTACATATGATATCAATAATATAATACACATATTTTAAATTATTACTAATGCATCATTATATTTAAACATTTTCTCATATGTAGCATTACTTAGCCGTATCGCGTAATTCTTCACCAGTTAATTTTGTTGATCTGTAGAATAAAGAAAAGCATGTTATTTGCTCATATTTTTACTTTTGCACATATTGTATAATCTGACATTGCTAGGCAGACTTGTAGCTTATTAATCGAATATCAAGATCAAATGTATTACAATGTGCGAGTATAAGTAAACAAAACGCGCGCACATAATTCCGTTCAATAGTAACAGATGTTCAACAGGACGTTAACAATTTTAGAAAATGTATCGTATGAATTTTTTACTCAATAACAATTTTACGTAAGTGCGTAGTTATATTTGCATTTGGTCATAATGCTTCAAGAGTATAGAGGCAGTCTGATAAGCATGTATACAAGCATGTTTCATAATGAATAAAGAATGAGTTGGAATTCTTATGTTGTGTCGATATAGCGAACGGATCATCGGTTATTGGCATCAGTTAGACTCATTATATCGACAATGGCAAGTGAACGGTGGAAGGATGATATCGCATACGCGATGACTCCTCTCAAGTTGATTACGTGGCCTCTAGGCGTATGGCCACTTCAAGTTTATAACATTTATTCGTTATTGCGTTGTGTCTTATGCACTTTTTGTGCGGTAAGTATCTCTTGCAAGATCATTTGATACATTTGCGAATGTTTAAAGACAACCATGAATATTTTTTACATTAATATTGCAACGCTCTGAAGAAATCTTCGACGTAACGATGAGAATATCAAAATTTTATATTATTAATTTTTTCGGTGACGCATTTTTTGGTGAAACATTTTTGATAGCTTTTAATAATACAATTAATGAATTGTAAATCAGCACGATTGTCAGTCAGATTTTAACAAATAAAAGAGTTCCCTGTGTTTTAAATTTTATTATTTATCTATACATATATCTTTTTCTTTACTCGTGTATAAAAATGATATGATGACATTTTTACGAGAAATATTATACATTTGCACATTTCTTTCATAATTTCAATATAATGATCGTATGTAAAATAAAATAAATTATATTTTATAAAAATCACATAAACTCTAACGATAATATTAAATTTTGTTGTATATTTTGTTGTGTGTTTTATATTTTCTCACATAATAATTTTCTGTTCATATAAATTTTGTAATATATATATTATTCTAAAATAATATACAATTTTGCATTATTTTAATATACTTAAGTATTATATAAAATTACATATACATACATACATATATATATAATTTTTACACATTTATGATTAATATTTTGTATGTACAATACTTTACATCCTTAGATTATTTTTTAAAAAAAGATACTTTATTTATATCATGTTTTAATGAAATAAAAACAAATTAAAATAATATTAAGCAAGAAAAGGAGAAGAGCGAGAGTGAGATAGTGTGTGTAGCATTCGCATTTATATAGAAATATTCTTTAGTGAAAATTCATTGAAGTAAAATATATTTTTTCTGTCCACGAAACATAATATGTGGGGAAATATATCAACAGTCCCTAGTTGCGATTTTGCCCTCTATGGAGCTATACATGGGCTGTACTGACGTAGGGCAGAACATAGATTGCCTAATGTTAATCTGTTGCGGATTTCTCGGTGTGCTGAAGACGACATGGTTCCGCATTTATGCAAATAGTTTAATTATCAATTACAATTCTGCTCTACGTGATTATCAGACGATTGACGACATAAAAGAGCGCGATATTATGCGAAAACATGCTTTTATAGGAAGGACTCTTTTCTCCTCCTTACTAATTTTTGCTTACTTTGGTTGTCTAATGTTTGGAATAGTTCCTATTTTGAATTACAACATAAGTAATCAGATTAATATGACAAACGAAGATATGACACTGGAATACGTTATACCATCAAGATGCGCTCTGAAATATTTTCCAACAAGCATGTACAACATCTTTTGTCTGATCGAAACTGTTTTAATAACGTTGGCTTCTACGACTAATTTTGGTAATATGTAACTAATATTTCATAGGTATTTTACATCTCACCCCTTCTTCTAGGATTACTTAGAAATAAAAATTTTTTTATTGGAAAAAATATATCATTTTTTATTTATACGGGGTGTCATGAAAGTGATCATAATTTTAAAAAATTAAGGTAGATTGGCTCAAAGTTAGAAGAAAAGTCTTGTACAGTTATGCAATATTCGCAATAATTAACGAGAAATAAATTAAAGAAGATCGGCCAATGCGCGTGGCTAGAAGTGCGTGGCGGTGAAGGCGGTCTCATTGTAACATAATGGCGGCGCGCGGCGAAGCAGTGATTGGAGAGGGGAAGAGCCTTCGCCGCGCGTCTACACACTCATCGCTCCTCCCCTCCCCAATCACCGTTTCGCCGCGCGCCGCCATTATGTTACAGTGAGACCGCCTTCACCGCCACGCACTTCTAGCCACGCACATAGCCGATTTTCTTTAATTTATTTCTCGTTAATTATTGCGAATATTGCATAACTGTACACGACTTTTCTTCTAACTTTGAACCAATCTACCTTAATTTTTTAAAATTATGATCACTTTCATGACACCCTGTATAAAGATTTTTAAAATAATTTTATTAATATTATACACTTTCCTATTTATTATGGACAAATAATACAAAGGCGTAACAGTATGTGGTTTCACGGCAGACTGTGTCACTGAGAGAGTCCGAGAATTAAATCCACCGAATTCTCTATCAAGCTTATTAAATTACATGAATTTTATTTTATTAAATAATAGATAATAATTGTACGGATTCATCATCTCATTACTGTTTGTATAAAAAGAAACTTTAAATTTTCGAAATTTTTTTCGGTTTATACATGTTATGTTACATATACAGGGAGTCATGGAAATTTTAGCCCATATGAAGTAAGGAGATAGATTAGCTCAAATTAAGAAGGAAGGACTTGTACTGTTTTGTGATATTCGCAATAATTAACGAAAAATTAAATAAAGAATATCGGCCAATCTGCGTGAGTAGAAGCGCGCGGCGACGAGAGTCGTCCCACTGTAATCCTATACTAGGCGCGCGGCGAAGCGATGAGCGGATCGCTCTCCGAGACATGATAGTGGCGTGCGATATATCGCAATACCGCGCCGAAAAGTGACCCGTCCTTTTAGTGGCGAGAAAATGATGCGCTATCATTTCCACACCACCTTGCGGTAGATAGCATGGTGCGCTTTTTTTATAGTGGTTTCCCCCATAGGCCTATTCCACTCTCAATTTAAATATTTGTGAAAATTGTTCAAAATTTTACTGTACGCTGAATGTATCGTAAATGTAAAAAATTGATGATGACAGTACCTTCACAAAAATTGATCCGTGGTTGAAAATCCCTCGATAAAATGTGTTGCACAAGTTGGTAATGATACGGACGTAATCCATTACACGTAAAGCGTGATGTACTGCGTATCGCGAAAAACCAAATTCGTGTGCCACATGACGCACGCTAGTTCCAGGATTTTCATAAAATGCTTCCAGAATCCTTTCTTCATCTCGTACACGAAGACGCACTGCTAAACCGGTTATCCCGATATTATGCACGACACCCAGTTTCACATAATTATTGCACAACACGTAATATTGTACGTCCACTTAATTTTCGTGCACGCCCGGGAAATCATTCCACGTAAATTGCGGCCGCGCGATAAGTATTTTCTCCCGCTAGCCCGTATGCCACAATCATATCCGTATATTCCTGCAGAGTACACTTCATTTTCACTGTTAATTTATTACGCGAACACATGATTTTTACTAAAACTGTCTCAGCTCTCGCAGGCTGTTGCCAGAGTGCATACGCCAGCAGCATGCAACAGCTAAGCGGACATGTGAGTGTAATCATAATGCGCAGGCGCCGAGCTCACACGTACGCTTACACTCGCATGTCCGCTCAGCTGTAGTTGCGTGCTGCTGGCGTATGCACTCTGGCAACAGCCTGCGAGAGCTCAGACGGTTTTAGTAAAAATCTTATGTTTGCGTAGTAAATTAAGTGAAAATGAAGTGTATTCTGCAGGAATATACGGGCTAGCGGGAGAAAATGCTTATCGCGCGGCCGTAATTTACGTGGAATGATTTTCCGGGCGTGCACGAGAGCCAAGTGAACGTACAGTTTTACGAGTTGTGCAATAATTATGTAAAACTGGGTATCGTGCATAATATCGGGATAACCGGTCCAGCAGTGCGTCTTCGTGTACGAGATGAAGAAAGGATTCTGGAAGCATTTTATGAAAATCCTGGAACTAGCGTGCGTCATGTGGCACACGAATTTGATTTTTCGCGATACGCAGTACATCACGCTTTACGTGTAATGGATTACGTCCGTATCATTACCAACGTGTGCAACACATTTTATCGAGGGATTTTCAACCACGGATCAATTTTTGTGAAAGTACTGTTATCATCAATTTTTTATATTTACGATACATTCAGCGTACAGTAAAATTTTGAACAATTTTCACAAATATTTAAATTGAGAGTGGAATAGGCCTATGGGGGAAACCACTATAAAAAAAGCGCACCATGCTATCTACCGCAAGGTGGTGTGGAAATGATAGCGCATCATTTTCTCGCCTCTAAAAGGACGGGTCATTTTTCGGCGCGGTATTGCGATATATCGCACGCCACCATCATGTCTCGGAGAGCGATCCGCCCATCGCTTCGCCGCGCGCCTAGTATAGGATTACAGTGGGACGACTCTCGTCGCCGCGCGCTTCTACTCACGCAGATTGGCCGATATTCTTTATTTAATTTTTCGTTAATTATTGCGAATATCACAAAACAGTACAAGTCCTTCCTTCTTAATTTGAGCCAATCTACCTCCTTACTTCGTATGGGCTAAAATTTCCATGACTCCCTGTATACAAATGCATTAATTTCAAGTATACATCTAATGACTTTAAATTATTATATTTTTAATTAAATAATATGTATCACAAAAAAGTAGATATTTATTGTATATTAAATATAAGAGCAATAATATTTCCTATATTTTGTGATACATATCTTTTTTGATACATATCTGTTTTGTAATCAGTGCAATAAGATGGTTCGGTGCATCAATGTGTTTCCTAAAGGTAACGACGCGTTGTTTCTCAACATTACATTACATGTTTGTGGCCAAATAAAGATTCTGAGGATTCGCTTCATTAACTTTGATGACACAAGTCCGCGAATCTGCGATCGTTTCAACGCACTAATTGAAAGACATCGTTACCTGCTAACGCTGACCAGGAAACTAGCCAATTTGATAAGTTTCGTATTGCTGATAGAATTATTCATTATTAGCATATTATTATGTATAATGGGTGAATATCATGTGACTTATTGTTCAGTGAAATACATATGTAAGTTATATAGGTATTCATAGGAAAAGATTTCCAAACAGCAAACAAATATTCTTTTCAGGATTTCAATTTATTTACGCGTTGAAAGTCAATGACACCGCTATGATAGGAAAGAGTTTAGTGGTACAGATTTTATTCTTGACACAACTAACATTGTATAGTTTTATCGGGAATTATCTGAAATCTGAAATGGAAGAAATAGGGCTCTCTATTTATCAAAGTACTTGGTACAATTTTCCTAAAAAATTAGCAAGAAACGTAAACTTTATTCTTTTGCAGACAAAATCTCCAATCGCACTGCAAGCTGGAAATTTCATTGTTATTAATCTATCAACTTACGTAGGCATTTTAAAGAGCTCTTTTTCGTATTTGTCTGTACTTCGTATAACTCTCGGAGTGTGAAAGTAAACTGCTAATAAAAGAAATATGTGCGAACTATAAATATTGAATACATTCCAAATACTAGAATATAAAATCTCAAAATAGAATACATAAAGAAAAATATTAATTAAAATGTAATTTTAATAAACTTATTACCTACAATAATTTATTTGCGTCAAATCAATTTTTATACCTTATCAATAATATACACATATACTTGAAATTACTAATGCACTATTATATTTAGACATTTTCGCACATGCGTAGAATTAGTCGCATAGCGTAATTATTCAGCAGTTATTGTTGTCTGTAAAATTAAAAAGAACAACTTATTTGCTGATATTTTCACTGCTGAACAAATGGAAAGATCTTTATTCTAGATATATTTAATGTTAGTCAAACACGAATATCGAAATAAAATGAAATACAATGTGCGCATAAACAAGTAAAACGCACATGATTCCGCTTAACGAAAGAAATAGTTTTCAATGGAAGGTAACAATTTAGAAAATGTATCATATGAATTTTTGCTCAAGGATAATTTTATATGAAAGCCTAGTTATATTTCCAACTAGTCATAATGTTTTGAAAGTATAGAGACAGACCAACAACAGGATGTTTTATATTGAATAAAAAATGAGTTGGAATTATGGTTGCATCGATATAGCAGACGGATCATCGATTATTGGCATCAGTTAGAACCATTATCTCGACAATGGCAAGTGAACGATGGAAGGATGATATCGCATACGCGATGACTCCTTTCAAGTTGATTACGTGGCCTCTAGGCGTATGGCCACTTCAAGTTTATAGCATTTATTCGTTATTGCGTTGTGTCTTATGCATCTTTTGTGCGGTAAGTATCTTTTGCAAGATCATTTGATACATTTGCGAACGTTAAAGACAACCATAAATATTTTTTACATTGATATTGCAATGCGCTTTGGAGGAATTTTCGACGTAACGATGAGAATATCAAGATTTTATATTATTAATTTTTTCGGTAACGCATTTTTTGAGGAAACGTTTTTGATAGCTGTAATAACGATAGAGTTTTAAATCAGCACGATTGTCAGTCAGATTGAAAGATTTTAACAATAAAAGGGTTTTCTGTTTGAAATTTTATTATTTATCTATATATCTCTCTTTATCCATAAAAATAATATCATATATTATTTTATAAATAAGTATAAAAATGATATGATTTTTTGCGAGAAATATTATACATTTGCACTATTTCTTTCATAATTTCATCAATAATGATCGTATATATCATCATAATGATTGTATGTGAAATAAATGTGAAACAAAATAAATTATATCTTATAAAATGTCACATAAACTCTATGAAAATATAATAAATTTTGTTGTAGTTTGTTGTGTGTTTTATATTTGGTCATATAATAATTTTCTGTTTATATAAATTGTGTAACACATATATTATTCTAATAATATACAATTTTGCGTTATTTTAATATATTTAAGGATTATATAAAATTAAATATACAAATATATATATATATATATATATATATATATATATATATATATAAATACACATATATATCAAATTTACACATTTAATATTTTGTATGTACAATACTTTAGATCCTTAGATTATTTTTGAAAAAAGACATTTTATTTATATCATGTTTTAACCAAGAGATTAATTGAAAGATATTGATCATGAAAAGGAGAAGAGCGAGAGTGAGATAGTATGTGTACCATTCGTATTTATATAGAAATATTCATTGGTGAAAATTCATTGAAGTAAAATATATTTTTTCTGTCCACGAAACATAATAATGTGGGGAAATATATCAACAGTGCCTAGTTGCGATCTTGCCCTCTATGGAGATTTACATGGGCTGTACTGACGTGGGGCAGAACATAGATTGCCTAATGTTAATCTGTTGCGGATTTCTCGGTGTGCTGAAGACGACATGGTTCCGCATTTATGCAAATAATTTAATTATCAATTACAATTCTGCTCTACGTGATTATCAGACGATTGACGACACAAAAGAGCGCGATATTATGCGAAAACATGCTTTTATAGGAAGGACTATTTTCTCCTCCTTACTAATTTTTGCTTACTTTGGTTGTCTAATGTTTGGAATAGTCCCTATTTTGAATTACAACATAAGTAATCGGATTAATATAACAAACGAAGATATAACACTGGAATACATTATACCATCAAGATGCACTCTGAAATATTTTCCAACAAGCATGTATAAAATCTTCTGTCTGGTCGAAACTGTTTTAGTAATGTTGGCTTCTACGACTAATTTTGGTAATATGTGACTAATATTTCATAGGTATTTTATATCTCACTCCTTCTTCCAGGATTACTTAGAAATAAAAATATTTTTATTGAAGAGGATATATCATTTTTTATTTATATAAAAATTTTTAATAATTTCATTAATATTATACACTTTCCTATTTATTATGGACAAATAATACAAAGGTGTGACAGTACGTGGTTTCACGGCAGACTGTGTCACTGAGAGAGTCCGAGAATTAAAACCACCGAATTCTCTGTCAAGCTTATTAAATTACATGAATTTTATTTTATTAAATAATAGATAATAATTGCACGGATTCGTCATGTCTCATTACTGTTTGTATAAAAGAAAAAATTTTTTAATTTTCGAAATTTTTTTCGCCTTATACATGTTATGTAACATATATATACAAATGCATTAACTTCAAGTACATATCTAATGATTTTAAATTATTATATTTTTAATTAAGTTATATGTATCACAAAAAAGTAGATATTTATTGTATATTAAATATAAGAGCAATAATATTTCCTATATTTCGTGATACATATTGTTTTTGATACATATCTGTTTTGTAATCAGTGCAATAAGATGGTTCGGTGCCTCAATGTGTTTCCCAAAGGTAACGACGCGGTGTTTCTCAACATTACATTACATGTTTATGGCCAAATAAAGATTCTGAGGATTCGCTTCATTAACTTTGATGACACAAGTCCGCGAATCTGCGATCGTTTCAATGCACTAATTGAAAGACATCGTTACCTGATAACGCTGACCAGGGAACTTGCCAATTTGATAAGTTTCGTATTGCTGATAGAATTATTCATTATTAGCATATTATTATGTATAATGGGTGAATATTATGTATAATTTATTTATAATTCAGCAAAATATGTGAATTATAAATTCATGCAAAAATTTCAGCAATCAAATATTCATTTTTCAGGATTTCTGTTTATCTTCGCATTGAAAGTCAAAAACGTCACAATGGTAGGAAAGAGTTTAGTAGCACTGAGTCTCTTTTTGTTACAACTATCGCTGTATAGTTTTATCGGAAATTATCTGAAATCTGAAATGGAGGAGATAGGAATTTCTATTTATCAAAGTACTTGGTACAGTTTTCCTAGGACATTGACAAAAAACGTAATCTTTATTCTTATGCAAATAAAATCTCCTGTCACGTTACAAGCTGGAAATTTCATTATAGTCAATTTGTCAACTTATGTGAGCATTTTAAAAACTTCTTTTTCGTACTTATCTGTACTTCGTATTATGCTTGGAGTGTGAAGTATAAAGTGCGAAGAGTAAAAGAAATCTGTGCAAACTGTAAATATTTGATAAGTTCGAAGTACAATAATATATAAAGCTTTCAAAATAGAACTGTACGCAGAAATGTTAAATATAATTTATTCAACAGTAGTCTGTTTACCAAGTTAATTTTTCCTATATAACATCAAAAATACAATATCAATAACGTTAACACAATAATCAATAACAATAATATACAGGGTGTCCTAGACCACCCGTACACCCCTTTTCTTTCAAAAACTAAGCATTTTAGAGAAAAACGTTTTCAACAAAAATTGTATGGTTTTGACGGGAACATAAGATGGTGTCATTGGTTTGACCTTGGATGGCATCGTTAAGGTGAGGTCAAGGACACCTTTAATTTCTTAAATGGAACTACCTATTTTTTATTGCATATTCTTATATCTTATGTCGAGAGCTTTCCAAAACACTATAATAAAGTATTTTTTCATCAAGTACTTTTCGAGTTATAAGGCTTGAAATAATTTCTTAATTTTACATAAACCATAAAATATCTAGTAAAATATTCATTTTTCGATTACCTTACCTTAATACTTTTATGTACAAAATAATGAGAGGAATCGATTGGTGTAAAGAAAACACATAATTGTTTCGAAAACATATTTTCACTTTTGAACATATTGAATCTATATTATGTATATTTGTTGTTAGTCTTAGTTATATCGAAATAAAATGTACAATGAGCGGATATATAAGTAAGCAAAACGCGCGCACATAATTCCGTTCAATAGAAATAGATGTTCAATAGGACGTTAACAATTTTAGAAAATGTATCGTATGAATTTTTACTCAACAACAATTTTACGTAAGTGCGCAGTTATATTTGCATTTAGTCATAATGCTTCAAGAGTATAGAGGTAATCTAATAAACATGTGTACAAGCATGTTTCATAATGAATAAAGAATGAGTTGGAATTATGGTTGTATCGATATAGCAGACGGATCATCGGTTATTGTCATCAGATAGAGCCATTATCTCGATAATGGCGAGAGAACGATGGAAGGATGATATCGCATACGCGATGACTCCTTTTAAATTGATTACATGGCCTATCGGCGTATGGCCACTTCAAGTTTATGACATTTATTCGTTATTGCGCTCTGTCTTAGGCACCTTTTGTGCGGTAAGTACCTCTTGCAAGATCATTGAAACATTCGTGGATGTTCAAAGACAACGATGAATATTTTCTACATTGATATTGCAATGCCCTGGAAAAAATATTGATGTAACGAGAAATAATCAAGATTTTATATAATTAATTTTTGGTAACACAATTTTTGGTAAAATGTTTTTGACAACTGTAATAACACTTTAGATAAGTTTTTAATCAGCATGAATTTTCTGTTTTAAATTTTATTATTTATCTATATAATTTTCTTTAATCATAGGTAAAAATGATATGATTCTTTACGAGAAATATTATGCACTGAACTTCATATATCATAATTCTAGCATAACGATCGCATGTGAAACAAAATAGATAACATATTATAAAATGTCACATATATAAATTCTAAATAAAAAGTTTGTTATATTTTATGTATACTTTATATTATTTGATACAAAGAAATTGTCTATTTATATAATTTTTGTCACATATATATTTTAATAGTATACATTTAATAATAAATTTTTTTAATTTTAATATTAAAGGATTGCTTAAAATTGAATGTACGTCTATATAAATAATAATTTCATAAATTAATGTTTAATACTATATATGTGTAATATTATGAATCCAAAAATTGTCGTTGAAAGAAAACATTTGTTTTATTTCATATTTTATAGAATGAAATAGATAGAGATAATTGAGAGAAATTGAACAAGAGTGGGCGAGAGAAGACGCGTTAGAGTGAGAATTTGTGTGTAGTATTTGTATTTAAACAGAAATATTAATTAGTAAATATTTATTCAAGTTAGAAATGAAATGTGTATTTTCTGAGCATGGGACATTTTATGGGGAAATGTATCAACAGAGCCTAATTGTGATCTTGCCTTCTATGGAGATATACATGGGCTGCACTGATGTAGAGCAAAACATAGACTGTTTGATGATAATCTGTTGCGGAATTCTCGGTGCGCTGAAGATCACATGGTTCCGCATAAATGCAAATAGTTTAATTATCAATTACAACTCTGCTCTAAACGATTATTTAACGATTGACAACACCAAGGACCGGAATATTATGCGAAAACATGCTTTTATAGGAAGGATCCTTTGTTCTTCCTTATTGGCCATTGCTTATTTTTGTTGTCTAACATATGGCATAGTTCCTATTTTGGATTATGATATAAATAATCGGAATAACATAACAAACGAAGATGCGACACTAGAATACGTTATACCATCAAGATGCGCTCTGGAATATTTTAATTTTCCAACAAGCATATATAAAATCTGCTGTCTCGTCGAAACTGTTATAATGATACTAGCGACTACAGCTAATCTTGGTAATTATTAATATTTTGTAGTTATTTTATGTCTTATCTCTATCCGTTCCCAGAATTAAAATAAGATATTTTTATTGATAAAGATATTATTCAAATGCATAAAGATTTGATCAAATTTGTGACTACTTACGCACTATTCTATTTTTGGATAACAATGCAAAGATATAAGCTAGTTTGCATAATTTCACGACAAACTGTTTCAATCCGATGTTGCTAGATACATTAAAAATCAGTTCTTCTAATTAGCCACATTAGATTATTAAGACTTATGCAATGCATAATATTAAATATATAAACTAAATATAAAAACAATATTAATTTATATTTAGTAATTGAGATATATATTTTTAAAAGACATATATTTTTAAGATATAAAAAATAGTTTAAATACAATAAAATAATAAGTATATTAATGCAATAAAACATATCTGTGCATCGATTTTCCAAAGGTAACGACGCATTGTTCCTGAATATTACATTACATGTTTGTGGTCAAGTAAACATTCTGAAAATCCATTTTATCAACTTTGATGTCACAAGTCCGCGAATTTATTATCGTTTTAACGCACTAATTCAAAGGCATCAAGACCTGATAACATTGGCCAGGGAACTTTCAGATCTCATCAGTTTCGTATTGCTGATAGAACTATTTATTATCAGCATATTATTATGCATAATGGGTAAATATCATATGACTTATATAATCGTTCAGAAAAATATATAAATTATGTATTAATAAGAAAAGATTTCCAATCAGTAGACAAATATTCTTTTCAGGATTTCAGCTTATTTTAGCGTTGAAGGTCAACAACACTGTTATGATAGGAAAAAGTTCAATGGCACTGAGTGGTGTCCTGACACAACTAACATTGTATAGTTTTATCGGGAATTATTTGAAATCTGAAATGGAGGAGATAGGAATTTCTATTTATCAAAGTGCCTGGTACAGTTTTCCTAGGAAATTGACAAAAAACGTAGTCTTTATTCTTACGCAGATAAAATCTCCTGTCACGTTACAAGCTGGAAATTTCATTATAGTCAATTTGTCAACTTATGTGAGCATTTTAAAAACTTCTTTTTCGTACTTATCTGTACTTCGTATTATGCTTGGAGTGTGAAGTATAAAGTGCGAAGAGTAAAAGAAATCTGTGCAAACTGTAAATATTTGATAAGTTCGAAATACAACAATATATAAAGCTTTCAAAATAGAACTAGCACGTAGAAATGTTAAATATAATTTATTCAACAGTAGTCTGTTTACCAAGTTAATTTTTCCTATATCATATCAAAAATACAATATCAATAACGTTAATACAATAATCAATAACAATAATATACACATATATCTTGAAGTTACTCTCTCCATTAATATATTATTATATTTAGACATTTTTTCACACAGAATTACTTAAAATTACTTAGTGTAGAATTACTTAGCAGCAACGCAAAAGACCATCAGCTAATTTTGTTGGCTTGTAGAATAAAGGACACTAATTTGCTCACATATTTTAACTTTTGAACTTATTGAATTAATATTAGGTATATTTGTTGTTAGTCTATTATATCGAAATAAAATGTACAATGGGCGAATATATAAGTAAGCAAAACGCGCGCACATAATTCCGTTCAATAGAAATAGATGTTCAATAGAACGTTAACAATTTTAGAAAATGTATCGTATGAATTTTTACTCAACGACAATTTAAGTAAGTGCGTAGTTATATTTGCATTTAGTCATAATGCTTCAAGAGGTAATCTAATAAGCATGTATACAAGCATGTTTCATAATGAATAAAGAATGAGTTGGAATTACGGTTGTATCGATATAGCAGACGGATCATCGGTTATTGGCATCAGATAGAGCCATTATCTCGATAATGGCCAATGTACGATGGAAGGATGATATCGCATACGCGATGACTCCTTTCAAGTTGACTACGTGGCCTATCGGCGTATGGCCACTTCAAGTTTATGACATTTATTCGTTGTTGCGTTGTGCATTAGGTACTTTTTGTGCGGTAAGTATCTTTTAGAAGATCATTGTCACATTCGCGAATGTGCAAACACAATTATGAATTCTATGTTGGTAATACAACGCCCTGTAGAAAACTTTGATTTAACGGAGGAGAATATTAAGATTTTATTATTATTTTTTGGTAATACAATCTCTGATGAAATGTTTTTATCAACTGTAATAACTCTTTAGATGAGTAATAACTTTCTAAATAACAGAATCATTAGATAAATTTAGATAAATCAGCAGGATTGTAAGTCGTTGAAAAAAATAACTTAACAATAAGAAACTTTTCTGTTTTAAATTTTATTATTTATGTATATAATTAGTTTCCTTTAATCATAAGTAAAAATGATATGGTGACATGATTCTTCACG
This sequence comes from Camponotus vicinus, assembly GCF_025532165.1. NCBI lineage: Eukaryota > Metazoa > Arthropoda > Insecta > Hymenoptera > Formicidae > Camponotus > Camponotus vicinus. The sequence goes on from NW_028141945.1 coordinate 11,677,817, forward strand.
CGAAACATTATGCACTGCACTCCTTATTTCATAACAATCGTATATGTGAAAAAAATAATAATGTATTATAAAATGTCACTTCTGTAATGTAAATTCTGAATAATATTAAATTTTATTGTATTTTTTGTATGCTTCAAATTTTGATATAAACAAATTATCTATTTATATAAGAATTTTATATATTCACATATTTATGTTTAATACTATGAGTGTAAAAATTAGTATCGAAAAAAAGTACTTGTTTTATTTCGTGTTTTATAGAGTGAAATAGTGACAATTGAGAGATTAAGCAAACGTGGGAGGGAGAAGGGTGAGAGTGAGAAAGTGTGTGTAGTTTTTGTATTTGAATTGAAATATTTATTAGTAAATATTTATTGAGTTGTGTAATAAATATTTTTTGAATATGAAACATTATATATGGGGAAATGTCAACAGAGTCTAATTGTGATCTTGCCTTCTATGGAAATGTACTTGGGTTGTACTGACGTAAACCAAAATATAGATTGTCTGATGATGATCTGTGCCGGAATGCTCTGTGTACTGAAAATAACATGGTTTCGCATATATCCAAATAGTTTAATTATCAATTACAACTCTGCTTTAAACGATTATCTTACGATTGACAGTACAAAGGATCGTGACATTATGAGAAGACACGCTTTTATATCAAGGGTTCTTTTCTCTTCCTTATTCGCCATGGATTACTTTTGTTGTCTAATATATGGGATAATTCCTATTTTGGATTATGACATAAATAATCAAAGTAACATAACAAACGAAGATACGACACTAGAATACGTTATACCATCAAGATGTGCTCTGGAATATTTTAATTTTCCACCAAGTATGTATAAAATCTGGTGTCTCGTCGAAACTGCTGTAATGATATTAGCGACTACAGCTAACATTGGTAATTATTATTAACTAATATTTTGTATTATGTTTTTAGTTATGTCTCATCTCCATCCCCCAAAATTAAAATAAAAGTAGTTTAGTTTAATTTTAATTTTATTTAATTCTACCTTTAGTTTATGTTATTTATTTAAATTATTTCAATTTGTGTTCTTGATTTTTTTTTTAATCTAATTTATTCATTGACGAATTTTGAATTGATTTCATTACAGACATTCGTCAAAATGAGACACCGAATCATTCAATTTTAACTTAATTTTGACTCCGATTATGTAAAGCCTTTGTTATTTCCTTGTTTAATCATTATATTTGCGCTGAAGATGGCCAAAAAATAGGGTCGAAAACTTTTTACTGTATCTATTATTTTCGTATTTGTTTTTATACAATAAATAACTGTATAATTGACATTTGACTCGCATTGCCATTAAACCAACTTATTATATATGTTTAATTTTAATATTTTCGAGTCTGACATTTTCAATATTTTTAAAATAAAAGTATTTTTATTGATAAGAATATTATACATACATAAAAATTTTTAATAAATTTGTGATTATTATACACTATTCTATTTTTTTTATAACAATGCAAAGGTATAAGGCAGTTTGCACAGTTTCATGGTAAACTGTTTCATTCAGATGTTGCAAGATACATTAAAATTCAGTTCTTTTAATTAGGCACATTGGATGCAAAATTCTTTTATTGGTTTCTTTTATTAAACGATAATAATTAACAAATAAATAATAATTTCACATTATGGTGTCCTATATGTTTCATTATATCATTTATAAAAAAATCTTTTAATTTCGAAAACTTTTACAGCTTACGCAATGCCTAATGTTAAATATAAAAATTAAATATAAGAACAATGTTATATTTGATATATATTTGTATATATTTTTAAATTACAGAAAATAGTTTAAGTACAATAAAATAATAAGTATTGTTTTGTTATATCAATGTAATATAAGATATTTCTATGCATCGATTTCCCGAAGGTAACGACGCATTGTTTCTCAACATTACATTACATGTTTGTGGTCAAGTAAATATTCTGAGAATCCATTTTATCAACTTTGATGTCACAAGCCCACGAATATATGATCGTTTCAACGCTCTAATTCAAAGACATCAAGACCTGATATCGCTGACCAGGGAACTTGCAGATTTGATCAGTTTCGTATTGTTGATAGAACTATGTATTATCAGTATATTATTATGTATAATGGGTAATTATTGTGTCACTCATGATTATTCAGAAAAATATATAAATTACTTATTCATAACAAGAAGATTTACGTTCAGCAAACGAAAATTTTTTTAGGATTTGAGCTTATTTTAGCGTTGAAAGCCAATAATACTATTATGGTAGGAAATAAATTATTTGCACTGAGTGGCTTTCTGACACAACTAGCATTGTATAGTTTTATCGGGAATTATTTAAAATCTGAAATGGAAGAAATAGGGCTCTCTATTTATCAAAGTACATGGTATAGTTTTCCTAAAAAATTAGCAAGAAACGTAATCTTCATTCTTATGCAGACGAAATCTCCTGTTGCATTGCAAGCTGGAAATTTTATCGTAATCAATCTGTCAACTTATGTGAGCATTTTAAAAACCTCTTTTTCATACTTGTCTGTACTTCGTATAATTCTTGAAGTGTAAAAAGTTAGTTGCGAAAAGAGATCTATGAAAACTATAAATATTTAATTTTAAATAGAAATATGTAATGTATTCAAAATAGATTACAAAAAGAAAAGTGTTCGTTAAAGTATAATGTTAATAAACTTTATACCCACAATATTCTGCTTATGTCAAATTAATATTTTTATACGATATTAATAAAATAGATATATTTTAAATTAGTATTAATTCATTATTATATTTAAACATTTTCTCACAGTAAAATTACTTAGCAGCATCGCAGAAAACTTTATCAGCTTTTGTTGTAGAATAAAGGACAATAATTATTTGCTCACATATTTTCACTTTTGAACATATATTGAATTTATATTAGGTATATTTGTTTTTAGTCAAACGTATATCGAAATAAAATGTGCAATGAGCGAATATATAAGTAAATAACACGCGCGCACATGATTCTTCTCGAACAGAAATATTATAGTTGTTCAATAGACGGTAGAAATTTAGAAGATGTATTGTATGAATTTTTACTCAACGACAATTTTACGTAAGTGCGTAGTTATATTTGCATTTAGTCATGATGCTTCAAGATTATAGAGGCAGACTGATAAGCATATATACAAGAACGTTTTATGTAGAATAAAAAATGAGTTGGAATTATGGTTGTATCGATATAGTGAGGGAATCATCAGTTATTGGCATCAGTTAGAACCGTTATCTTGACAATGGGAAGTGAACGATGAAAGGATGATATCGCATACGCGATGACTCCTTTCAAGTTGATTACGTGGCCTATCGGCGTATGGCCACTTTAAGTTTATGACATTTATTCATTATTACGTTGTATCTTAGGCACTGTTTGTACGGTAAGCATCTTTTGGAGATCATTGACACATTCGCGAATATGTCCATGATGAATACTTTTTACAATGATATTGTAATGCTTTTGAAGAAAAAACTTAGACGTAACACTGAGAATATTAAGATTTCATTTTATTAATTCTTGGTAACGCAATATTTGGTGAAGCATTTTTTGCCAGTAATAACACATTAAGTAAATAAAGCAGCACGATTATTAGTCGTTGAAATATTTTAACAATAAAGAAGTTCTCTTAAATTTTATTATTTATTTATATATTTTTCTTTTTATTCATGTATAAAAATGATATGATCTTTTACGAGAAATATCATGCATTTTTGCATTATTTCTTTTATAATTTCATTATAATGATATGTGAAATAAAATTAATTATATCTTACAAAAATTATATAAACTCTAATAATAATATTAAATTTTATTATATATTTTGTTGTGTGTGTTTTATATTTTGTCACATAATAATTTTCTGTTCATATAAATTTTATGTAATATATATATTATTCTAAAATAATATACAATTTTATTATTTTAATATATTTAAAAATTATATAAAATTAAATATATATATACATACATATATATATATATATATATATATATATATATATGTATATTGAATTTTTACAATTATATGATGAATATTTTGAATGTACAATACTTTGCATCCTTATTTTTGAAAAAAAAAAAAGAAACACTTTTTTAATACTATATCTTGATGAAATTGAGACAAATTGAAAGAAATTGAGCAAGAAAGGGAGAGAACAAGAGCGAAAATGAAATAGTATATACATATATGTGTAGTATTCGCATATTTATATAGAAATATTCATCAGTAAAAATTCATTTTATTAGGAGTAAAATATATTTTTTCTTATGAAACATGATATGCGGAGAAATGTACATATCAACAGAGCCTAATTGTGATTTTGCCGTCCATGGAGTTATACATGGGCTGTACTGACGTAGAGCAAAACATAGATTGTCTGATGTTAATCTGTTGTGGATTGCTCGGTGTGCTGAAGACAACATGGTTCCGCATTTATGCAAATAGTTTAATTATCAATTACAATTCTGCTCTACGTGATTATCTGATGATTGACAACACAAAAGAGCGCGACATTATGCGAAAACATGCTTTTATAGGAAGGATTCTGTGCTCTTCTTTACTAGTGTTTGCTTATTTTAGTTGTCTAATATATGGGATAATTCCTTTTTTAAATTACAATCAAGGTAATCGCATTAACATAACAAATAGAGACACAATATTGAAGTATACAGTTCCATCGAGATGCGCTCTGGAATATTTCAATTTTCCAACAAGCATGTACAGAATCTCCTGTCTCGTCGAAACTGTTATACTAATGCTGTCGGCTTCAACTAATCTTGGCAATATTTATCTAATTGTTTTGACATTTTGCGTCTTACTTGCAAAGGATATTTTTATTGAAATCATATTATGTCATATATATAAAGATTTTTATTCATTTTATTAGCATTATGTTTCTTTTTATTGATTATAAATAATAATGCAAAGGCGCGGAAATTTGAGTGATTTTACGGCAAACTGTTCCATTAAAATGGCCCGAGATATTTTTAAACCTAGTTTCCTTGATCGAGAATATTATATTTAATACAGAATTCTTTATTATGAAATTTAAACGAAAATAATTGAATATAATAAGATATTTAACATTTTGAAAATTTTGCGCCTTATGCAATGTATGGTATATAATTGATATCTCATTATATATATATATATATATATATATATATATATATATATATATATGTGTGTTAAATACAAAAGTAATATTATTCTATACATTTTGAGATAATAATTTTTTAACAAAAATAATTTTAGTACAATAAAATAATAAATATTATTTTGTAAATCAATGTAATAAGACGGTTCCGAATCGATGCATTTCCCAAGAGGTAACGACGCAATGTTTCTCAATATTACGTTGCATGTTTGTGGTCAAGTAAATATTCTGAAGATCCATTTCCTCAACTTTGATGACACAAGTCCGCGAATCCACGATCGTTTCAACGTGCTAATTCGGAGACATCGTTACCTGATAATGCTAATAAGGAAACTTGCCGATCTGATCAGTTTCGTATTGGTGATAGAACTATTCATTATCAGCATATTATTATGTATAATGGGTAAATATTATGCTACTAAATTGTTCCACGAAATTATAAATTTATAAAATGATTTACATTCAGCAAATATTCTTTTCAGGATTCCAGCTTATTTTAGCATTGAAAGTCAATAATGGACAGTAATGGTAGGAAAGAGTTTTATGGTACTGAGTGGCATCCTGACGCAAATAACACTGTATAGTTTTATCGGAAATTATCTGAAAACCGAAATGGAAGAAATAGGACTCTCCATTTATCAAAGTGCTTGGTAGAATTTTCCTAGGAAATTGGCAAGAAACGTGATCTTTATTCTTATGCAGACAAAAGCTCCGGTCGCGTTGCAGGCTGGAAATTTCATCGCAATCAATCTGTCAACTTATGTGAACATTTTAAAAACCTCTTTCTCATATTTGTTTGTACTTCGTATAATGCTCGAAGTGTGAAATATAAAGTGCGAATGAAAATCTCTGTGCAAACTGTAAATATTTTATACATTCCAAAAAGCACAATACATTGCTTTCAAAGTGAAATACATGAGGAAAGTTTATTAAAATTTCATAAACTTATTACTCACAATAATCTATTTTTTACGAATCGATTTTCAGTATGCAATATCAATAATATGTACATACTTGATACTACTTCTAATGCATTATTATATTTATGTTAGACATTATTTGGCACGTAGAATTACTTACCCGTGTAACTGTCTCAATCAATTAATTTTCATAGCGTAAATAGAATAAAAAAGCAAGTTATATATTTGCTACATATTTTCACTTTTGGTCGGATTGAATTTATATTATTTAGTTGGAAGGAAATCAAGGTAAAGTACTAAAATATAGTCAATATATAATATAATATAAAAAAATTAAATATAATCGGCGCGTACGTGAACGAAACGTGCACAGTACTTTCCAAATATTTTGTACACTAAAAAAAAGAAACAATTTCTCATCGGACGACGACTTAGAGAACATAATCGTGTACATTCTTATTCAGCAACGCAATTTTACGTAAAAGTATAATTCTCTATATTTTATCGTAATGCGTTAAGAGCGTAAGGATAGGCTGATAAACGGGTATATGTCTCAGACTGAATAAAAAATGAGTCGGAATATCATCGGTCTATCAAACATATCTTGGTTATTGGCATCAGTTATAGTCATTACCTCGATCCGATGGCAAGCGAACGATGGAAGAACGATATCGCATACGCGATGACCCCCTTCAAATTATTAACGTGGCCCATCGGTGTCTGGCCGCTTCAAGTTTATAACGTCTATTCGCTTATACGATGCGTCTTAGCCACTTGTTGCATGGTATACATCTTTTGAATATTGTTCCAACGATTTCCATCGCGCATAATTGCATTTGAAGGAATAGATAGAACAACGTCACTATGATACTTCAATACTAAAAATTTTGCTCTCGCGATAATAACGTCAAATGCTCAAATTTCTGGATCGAGAGTTTCCTTATTCAAACATCGTCAGATATTTTTTCTTCACTAACAACGGATGGATAAATGAATACAGTCGTAAGATGTTGGGAATTAATTATTAGAAATGTTTCTTTTACACTTTCTGATTTTTTAAACGTTTTTATTTTTTAACTTTTTAAACGTTCTTATTTCTCCTTTGTGTTTAGTGTATGATATATTATTTACTTCATGATTCTTTTATTAATGTCGCAGTGATATGACATTTTTTGACAATATATAAAGATTAAACTACATAGATGAAAAATGCAAAATGTCAAATTTTTATTAATGTCAATTTTTTAATTAATTAATTATTAAGATCTAATTTTTCAAATCTTAAGATCTAATCTCTCAATTTAATTCTCTGCTTGTCTAATTTAATTTTATATTTTGAAGAAAAAGAAGTAAAAGAATTTATTTCCATAATTTTTATCATTTATATTAAACATAACATTATATAACATTTTCATCTCTTCATATTTATATTCGAATTATATAAAAGCTCTTTAAAATTTAAAACATATAATTTTCTAATATTTTTTAATTAGTCCTTAACTAATTCTAATAATTTCTTCTACGTTATAATAAATGTCTAACACATAAAAATATTACCAGATTTTAAGAAGAATAATTATTTATAATAATAATATTATAATTATAATATTAATATTATAATATTAAATAAATATTAATTTTTGCAAAAGTCCGGCTATTTGAAATTGGGGCATATCCTTATAGACGTAAAAAGAGTTATTTGCATTAAAAATATATCGTTTACGCATATCAACAGAGCATAATAGTGATCTTACCCACCATGGAAATTCAAATGGGCTGCACCGATGCTGAGCAGAATATTGACAGCATCATGTTGATCTTTTGTGGTGTACTAGGAGTGCTGAAGACAATATGTTTTCGCGTTTATGCGGAAAATTTAACTAGTAATTACGGCTCAGCCCGAAATGATTATTTGACAATTAAAAACACAGAGCATCGTGCTATCATGCGAAGACACGCCTTTATCGGAAGGGTTCTTTCCTGTTTCATGGTGTGCTTCTCTTACTTTAGCGTCACACTATATTCGTTAATTCCTCTTCTGGGTGATGAAGAAGATAAACAAATGAACGTAACGAATGAGGACATTGTGCTTGAATATCCAATGCCATCAAGATGCGCGTTGGAATATTTCAGTGTCCCGGAAAGCTTATACAGAATTATCTGTCTCTTCGAATTTATTGTGCTAGTACTTACGTGTACTTGTAATCACGGTAACATCTATTATTTTATTTATTATTTTATATGTTTTTTCTTGTATTTTTCATGTTACAACGCTTAGAGAATATAAAGTTAAATAATTATCTTCATCAAATAATACTTTTTAATAACTTCTTTAATAAGAAATATTATTTGAAATAATTATTTAATGATCTATTCGTTGATTGTGTGGTATTACATATATAATGTAATCGCATATAATATAAAAATAAAAATATTCACATAAAAATCTATACAAAAATGAGATTAGAGACAGTTATGAAATTATATTTAATAAGAGATAAAACATATTTTTATAAAAATATAAAATATTAATATGAAAATAATATAAAACCAAAATTCTGATATAAACTTCAAAATCTACACATGACTATAAATCTACACAAAACTATATATAAAAGTTTTCACAAAACTAGCATAAAAAATATGTGAGGCACAATATTATATTTTTTTTATTACAGTGTTATAAGGTAAGTAGTCTCAGTACCTTTTTCAGTAAATTTTATTTTTGTAAAGGTAACGATTCTCTGTTTCTCAACATTACATTACACGTTTGTGGTCAAGTGAAAATTTTGAAGGCCAGTTTCATCGACTTTGATGTGTCAAGTTCCCAAGTCTATGATCGTTTTAACGCTTTAATTCAAAGAAATATCTATCTGATAGAAATGGCTAAAGAACTAGCCGATGCGATCAGTTTGGTTTTAGTGATACAGTTATTTCTTAGCAGCATCCTGTTATGTATAATGGGTGAATATTTTATACCACATTCATAATAGAGATTTATAAAATATATAACTTATGTGACAAAAAGAAAAAGAGAGAAAAATTTATACAAGGGAGAGAAATTTATATAATTATTAACATTTATTAAACGTAAATACTTTTTTTCAGGGTTTCAATTTATCTTAGCGTTAAAAATGAACGATGTCGTCATGATGGGGAAAAGCTTCATGGTATTGTGTACTTTCCTGACGCAACTTACAGTATATAGTTTCGTCGGAGATTATTTGAAATCCCAAATGGAAGAAGTTGGACTTTTTATTTATCAAAGCATTTGGTACGATCTTCCTGGCAAATTGTCGAAAAATTTGATCTTTATCATTATGCGGGCACAATCTCCCGTCAAGTTGCAAGCTGGAAATTTTATCGTGGTAAACCTAGCAACTTATATGAGCATCCTAAAAACCTCCATTTCCTATTTATCCGTACTCCGCGTAATGGTAGAAACTTGAGATATAAAATAATGCGTTTCAAGAAAAGAAATCTTACAAAAATTACAAATTGACATTTTGGAAAGTACATACGTTAAAAAATATAGGAATCTATAGTAGCAAAAATTTACCTCCAATTTGATTTTAATAAAATAGTTAATCATGATCACTATCTATTTGTGCCAAATCATCAATTTCTTCTCTCTCATGTAATATCAAAAATTATATATACACTTGAAAAAAACATGTTGCCTTTGTTACAATTATATATAAAATGATTTAAATCTATATCAGCCTTTTTGTAAAAGATACTTCATTTTCATTAGTGCTCATTCTCTTATACTTTTATATAAATAACAACTTATTTTCCATTTTGAAACTATCATTAGATTATGATGATTGTAATATATCACTGTATTTTGTTAATACAGTCTAAATATATCGATAATTATCACTTACTTCAACTTTTCTGCGTAGCATCGATGTCACTTTGCTTATGACACCCAATAAAAACTAAAAATGTATCCTAAACGACTCCACCAGAAATCACAAAAACAAATATTTCCAATTTGAATATTAATCACATTAAGACAGTTGTTTAATCTGTCAACAATTCGCAATTTTTTTCATTGCTACGATGCACATTCGCTGTCATACTGCTCGCGCGGTCTTCTCTCTACTGCAACGTAGTTCACTATGTTCGTGACTGTGGGAGAGAGGAAAGTAATACAACAATGTATAGACATATACATTATTCTCTTACTTCACATGGTAAATATTCACCTTTACTTGTCCCCCATCAATGATTTTGACATATGTTGTGGGGAACCGTGCCCTGCAGTTAGTGCGATGTCTATTATTGTATGGCTCCATATGGACTTGCAACTTTCCACGCAAAGCGAGTTCCATGTTATTATGTTTATTGTTATACAAACTTTTATAAAAATCATATTCTTACATGTCAGGAAAGGAAAGTATTCAATATATCGAAAATCATTAAATAGTTAAGATGTTGGCTTCATGAATTTCTAGATACGTACAAAGATCAATTATTGGGTTATTTACTCAATCATAATATAATTCGTCAAAAAATAACATGTCCTCGGTGCAAAACACATCTCTTTGTGCGATATAAACTAACTTTATTTATTTTCTATTGCACAAATAATTACTATTTTAAATATTTAAATAAACGCATGGATAGGGGAGGGACCCCTCTCGCATTTACATATTCGATTTACGACATGTAAATAAACGAATCTTAAGAATTCTATTAAGTGCACATGGTGTCCAAAAACTATGTGAAATTCATGAAAAAAAAATTTTCGTTTGTAATTTTTTAATAAATAATGAGCGGCAGTTATTATTTTTTGCATGTTACTTAGGGATATGATCCTACAATATATGTCAAGATCAAAGTCATTAATGGAGGGTATAAAGTATAATAAAGGTGAATTTTTACCGTTTTATTAACTTATTGCGATTGAGATTATTGATAAAAAAATGATATTCACAAATTCAACATAAAATTTGCAAGATTGAACCTTTACTTATGACGATCAGGCAGAGTAATTTTATGAATTGTTCGTTCAGTTCATGGAATTACCATAATATCTTCGCGTGTTCTTTAGAGCGATGATATCATGTTATCATATATGTCTTCTCCACTCATACAGCCCTCATGAAAATAATCTATATAGGGCCGCTACAAAAAAACAGTGTTCACAATCATGCAATGAAGTTTATGTCATTTATGATGATATGTTAGGAGCAAGAAAAAAGAAATTATAGAAGCATGTTGCAGCAAATAAATATGACGATACTTAATTTTGCAAGAATTCATGTATTCGAAAGAATTATAAAATATTCTTAAATAAATAGCTTTTGAATTTTTTAAATATATATTTATTTGTAATACAATATTTATGTATCATTCTTAGTCAGAAATTTTTTTGTAAATAGATTCAATAAGAGAGAGAAATGTGTTTGTTAATTTCGAACTTTATCATGGAATGTTCAGATATTAGAAGACTTTCTACAAATGCGTTTTATTGTTTCTTTCTACTCACTTATTGTATACGTGTTAACCGTACTTCTTAAAGTAATTATAAAGGATCATTATTAATTGATTAGGCAAAGGATCATTATTAATATTTAGCTTTCATTCATGGCATTCACTGAGACTCATTGTAACGCCAATACAAGAAATATAAAACGTATATATAAAAATTTTTATATTATTGTCCCTCAAAGAAAGCTTGCTAGAGATATTGATTGTATGAAGATTGTTGAAGAACGATGAGGAATCTTATAAAATCATGAAGGAATATGCATTTAAATCCAAAATGTTAGATTATATTATAACCATCCATGACATGAGGATGAGAATATGCATTTAAATCCAAAATGTTAGATTATATTATAACCATCCATGACATGAGGAATAAAAATAATACCATATGTTCATATAAATCATTATTGTAATTTTTCACTAAAATGTTTGTATATTCTTTACTAAAAAAATATTTGTAAATTATATATATGCGATCTTTTAATATATAAAATTCAAAATCATCAAAATTTAGAACTATTTATTATGTTACTATATTTATGGCATTATTGCTGTTATATGTATTGTTTATTACATTATTTTGTATCTTTTAGCTTTTTTGTGCTCTATTTTAATTTACATATAAAATTAGCTACATATTATATTATTATTATTTTTATGATTTGTTATTTTTATTGCGTATAGGTACATGATGAAATGGATGTTTCTAATTCCATTTGATTAGTGATTGAATAAAATAATAATCAGCTTGAGTGCTTGATACTCATCATATTTCAAAATTTTCTATTGCTCACATTATATATAATGCAATGTGTTTCAAACAGTTTTTATATTATTGTTATGCTACATCTCACTCGGTCAGCATAAAAAATTCTTAAATTTTCCAAAATTTTCCAAAATTTACCAAATTGGACATATATATATATATATATATATATATATATATATATAATTTATTTATTTATTTTAAAATAATATTTTTATATGTGACAGGATTACGTATAATATTCAGTTTATAAAATAGTACATTACATCGAATTAACGAAAAAGTACTCTAGTCTTGAATTTCGTATTTACGGAGGCGCTTGTATATTGCTACGGTGTTTTTATACATAGAGAGGAAGCGAAGATACATATTCCGTGTAATATTCATGATTTCCTGATTCACACTTCCTGCCACGTTGATGAAAAATCTGTGCTTTGCGATAATGAGATTAAGCTATCCGTTTCATTTCACCGGAGGAAAATTTTTCTACGTTAATCGAACGAGACGATAATATACGTTCTCAAAACGGAATCGTACCTCTTGGTTTTGCGAATAGCACTTAGAAATTAATGTAGATCAATAAGGAGAGAATTTTCAAAAGACGTATCATATTTAAAAATTATTAATACTATTTAAAATATATATACAAATATTAAAATATTTTTAAGCATGCGTTTTCATTTTCTTCACAATTATTAAGATAATTTTTCAATTATTAATCGCTAAAGAAATCAAACATTTTCTCAAATAAATACCGAAAATCATATTCGTTGAGCGTTCTTGGTCCTTCTACATCAGCTTCTCTCTTCTATTTTATCCTTTTTATTGCAAACAAATATAACTTCACTATTTTTTTCTACAATATTTTGTTGGTTGTTGGTTTCGCTTGATATGATGAAATGATAAACGCATCCAAAAAAGGAGTTTTTTGCTCGTGAAAAACAAGAACTGTTATACTTGATGTCATCGTATAATTCGTAAATTGATCGTAAGCATCTCCTCGCTGACATAATAATATTATATGCAGAAAATTGTGCGCATTATCGAATGTTCCACAGAGATGCGCGATAAATAAACTCATGTCACTTATCTTACCATCCTAAAGACCGATCAGTGTGCGGAAGAGATATGTGCGTATAGACAATAGCAATTTTTCTCGAGGGGTAAAAGTAAGCCATCGACTTAACTGAATAATATTCAGCACAATCATAATCTTTCGAGATCGAAACTAACAATCGCCGAACATGAAGAATTGGAACAGTGGTATAGATTATGGCTTTTCTGCCATAAGATCGATGATGTGGATCCTTGGTGTATGGCCTTTGCAAAATGGTGTAATTTACACTGTTCAGTGGCTTGTAATGTTCACGGCAACGGTAAGATAATGTAATATAAAATAATATAACACACAACATAGAAGTTAAATGGTAAGAATAAAAAACATTTGTACGCAAATTTCCTAATAAAAATTAGCAGAGCAATAAAATTGTAAGAATCTATTTAAATATTTAAAAAATGATCCTAAAATTCAATTAAATAAATAATAGTATTATATAAATATTATATATATAAATATAATATATAATATAAAATATATAAATATTATATATAAATATTTATATAAATAATATTATATAAATATTTAGATAAATAAAAAGAGTTGAACGTCTGTAAATAAAATAAAATTTTATATAGCTTATATAAAATCTTGATACTCTTATAATTTTTACATTTTTACAAATTTTATAATAGAAAAAAATACATATATGATACTTAAAATAAAGCATAAGAAGAATTGAAACAGTGCATTTTTATATTTATTATAGTCTCTCACAATGATGAACGTGCTGATAGAACCTCTCAAGAACTGCGACGTTCCTAGAGACGGTTTGGAAATTCTTCGTCTAATAGAAAGCTGCATACATGGCTGGATAAATATCGTTTTTCCGCGAATTTACATGAGAAAACTCGCCATTAATATCAATTCCGCGATTGACGATTGGTTGATTTCGTTTACGAAAAAAGAGTACCGTGTGACAATGATGGCGTATGCACGTACGGGAAGACTGGTCACCCTGACTCACGTGAGCGTTGCATCTATTGGGAGCATCCTATGGTTCGCATCTGTCTTCCTCAGTAATAAAGAGAAGGTTGTCTTAAATCGTTATTAGATAATTGAATAAAATTCACCAAAACATCTTTAGTTAATAATAAAAAGAATATCTCATCTCTTTCGAATTAGAATATGTGTTATATTTCTATGGATATATATTTTCGATAGGTCGCGACTATAGATAACAACACCGCGTGGAATTTTGTCCTTCCATCAACGTGTATGTACAAAGGAGTTTCATATTCCACGTACAAGGCACTTTATGTTATGCAGATTGTGCAAGGATTTCTAATATTAATATCCGAATGCGCGTGTGACAACTTTTTTTTCAGCATTACTATGCACCTCTGTGGTCAATTGGAGCTTCTTAGAATACAATTCATGGAGATCTGCGAAAAGCGCGATGATGAGAAACATCGTGGGAATATTCTCGGACCACTGGTCAAAAGACATTGTCAGCTGATAGAATTGACTAGGAATATTGAAGACGCTTTCAATATCAATATTTTGCTACGCCTTTCAATAATTAGTGTTGTTATTGCAGCTTCAGGTATATATTCAACATAGTAATTTTAAAACAAATTCGTTGTTGATTTAATCCATTCAAGATCTTATATAAACACGAGCTATATATACACAGTAAAAAAATAAAATGTTAATTATAATATTTTTCACATGTCCCAGAAAGTCCACTTTAAATTTTAAGTTAAAATAACTCATTCGTCTTATGTTACTTATTGACAAACTAAAAATGTTAAATAATTGATACATTACTTTACATTTATTTTTATTATTGTGACTTTAAGTGTAATGTAAAAATAACATACAAATTAATTAAAAATTACATGAAAAAAATAGTTACAATAACTCGTAAGAAATGTTGAGGACATTAACATATAATAGTAATTATTTTAACTTAAATTATTTGTAATAGAAACATTTAATTTTAGTAAATTTAATTATTTTGTATGTCAAAGTTCAAGATTTTTGAAGATACACTAACTTTTCTTAGAATGTTAAATTGACTTTGAGACATGTTGATTGTTTAAAATGATTATGTTAAAAATACTCAAAATAATATTCCATTTCTAGAGACATATACAAAGTGTTAAGTTATGAAGTTGACATAAATGTAACACATGAAAACGTTATAAAAATAATAACATATAGATTGTATGTTAATTTTACATTGAAGTACTAATCAAAACGTGGTAACACAAGAAAATTTTAACATATGGACGTACAATTATATATTGTATATTACACGACACAAAATCTTGTATAAGGACAATAAAAATTACAAGAAAAAATTTATAATATATACACATTTATAATTAAATTAAATTTTTCTTTAATTAATTTAAGATTCATGAATATAGAAGATTCAGAAATAGAAATACAAATTTTACTTTTTAAACTTTACACTCGCTGTTACTCTATTCATATATATTTATAATCATTTTTAATTGATAGTTTTCAATTATAATTTATAATTTATAATTTATATAAATTATATAAGTTAATTTATAATTTTTATTTTCTTATTCTGAATCTTTTATATTTATGAATTTTAAAATTAATTAATGAAAAATTTAATTTTGTTATAAGTGCAATTTTATTATGTGTGCAATTTTTTTTATTTTTATCATTCTCAAGATTATCATAGTATCATTCTTATTATATTATTATTTATGTAAAATATATTATTATATAGTGTATTATGTAAATAATAATATAATAATCTTGAAAATGATGTATATATTTATTATATATAATTTATACACTAGAAAAAAATACATGTATGCATAAAATATATCTTACATATAATTTTCAGGAATAGGAATTATCCTGTCATTCAATAGCCACGATTACAAAGAGATGATAAAAATGGTGATGTCTGTTCAGTTTTATCTAGTACAGACCTTTTTATACACGTATGCCGGTGATATCTTGCAGGATCGAAGTGAGTCGATCGTTTACGCCATATATAGCTCTACGTGGCATGAAATGTCACCTATCATGGTGAAGGATCTGATATTCATTATGATGAGAATGAAAATCCCTCTTCGAATCAGTGCCGGAAAATTTTTCTATCTCGCACGAACCACTATGACGGATCTCCTAAAAACCACTTTATCATACATATCGTTCTTACAGGTGACACTTAATAAATAAAAAGACTGCTATTTTCTGCAAATATAGAAACAAGGGAATATATGTAAATACGTAAAATAGAATATAATTATATTATTAGTAAATATATTATTGTCTAATATTTTCAGTTAATACGTTTTTACTCATTATATATATTTCAAATAAGATTAGATTCATAGTTGACTTAATTTAACTTATTTTATGAAAATTGTGGAAAAAGTGTTTAAATTCTTAATTCGAAAATCATTAACTTAAAAACTGCGAATCGTATTTTATGTTAAATCGTATTTTATATGAAATCTATAACGAAATATGCAATTTTGGAAAGAAACTACTACAGCAAGTCAGTTGCAACTGAAAAAGCGAAAGAAAAATAAAACTGTCTCTTTTTCTTTTCGTTCTTTTTTCATAAAAAAATTATTTCCATCAATTGTTGAAACAACTGTACTTGAGAAAATAATATACCATTTTGATAATATGTTAAGCATTTAAATTGCATCACAATTTCAATAAGATATAAACCGCGAACTGCAACTTCCACCGCAATGGATCGATTTGATTATGAACAAAGGCTAGCATTAGGTAGTAACTGTCATTCCAATTTGATTGCAACCATGGGATGGAAGGATGAAGTGGCGTACGCTATGACCCCTCTCAAAATCTTAACTGTGCCTATAGGTGGTTGGCCCTTGCAAGAGTACAATAAGTTTGCTTTAGCTCGACATATCTTGTCTACTTGCGGGTTGGTAAGTTTCTCAATTTTACGGCAGAAACCAAGATTTCTCCTCTGTTTTCGATATAGAATAAAACGGTGTAATACACATTTGTTTAAATTCTTATAAAATACACTTATGAAGGTTTTCTTGGTAGTTGAAATTTATAAAATTTATTAATATTACAATTAATAATTGTCCTAACTTTTGATTAATTGAAATATTCTAATTATGAAGTCAACTTTTTGAAAATAAAAAGGGCGTTCCCTCCCTCTTCCCCCTGTCGATGAAAAATAAAAGCCACAGATAAATATAATCAACAAAAATAATTTTTTTTTTAATTCGATAAAACAAAAATTCATATTTTAACTCAATAAAAATACTAATTGAATATTTATAAGAATAGCATCTCTTTTTATTTCTTCTAAAAAACATTAACATTTTTGTAATGACTTAACCTTCATCATTGCTTCTAGCAATGCTTCTTCATTTTATTTCGCTCTTGTAGGTTTATACATTTTACTCGTGATTTGAAAAAATAATAAAAAAATAATTTAAAAGAATATTATAAATTAGAGTTAAGGTATATTTCCTCTAGTGTGTGGCTTTTTGTATCTTTTTTGCATCCTCATACATTGAATAGAAAAACATTTGTATATGACTGTCATTATATTTACATTCTATAAATTGTATGTGTCTTTAGAAATATAATAAGAACATGTATAAAAATAATGATTTTTATTGAATGGAAAATAATTAGAAATATTTACCAACACATTTTTCCTCAAAAATTATTAATTTTAATTGTTTTAAATAATAAAGTTTATTTTAAATATAAAATCGCACTCAGAGCAATTTTATACGGTTTTCAAATTGACTATGTATTGTCAATTATCCAAAGCCGTTTCAATAACTTATTAAAAAAGCTCATGTCTGAACAATGAGTAAAGCATTGGCCAGGACATTACACCGTTTTATCTTAAAATTAATAAGCATGTACATATATTATATGATTTTATATGATTTTATTTTATACATCATATGATATTTTATGATTTTCCCGAGGTTGAATGTTGAAAATAATATTGACATAAAAAGCGAATATAAAGCAACTTTGCAATAAATAGATCGATTCTTGCTTCCTAATGCAGAGCGTGATAGTGATCGTACAAGCTCTCGAGCTCTATTACAATTGTACCGGCGCGAATGCGAATCTCGATGCTCTGACGCTCTTGGCATGTGGCATTCTCGCTTTGTTAAAAATAATATGGTTTCGTATATACGCCGATAATCTGATTTGCAATTACTCCTCTGCCATGAACGATTATCTCGCAATCGACACCGAGGAGAAGCGCGCCGTTATACGAAAGCACGCTTCTTGGGGAAGGATGATTTCAATCATCGCCCTGCTGATTACTTATGTCGATTCACTCATCTTCATCGTGGGACATGCATCAGTGAGTAGCGAGGAGGGTAAAATTAATATAACCATTCTAGGTCATCAGGCGGGGTATGCTGTTCCGTCAACATGTACCTTGACGCACTTTCACATCTCGACGAGCACGTATTTAGTGATTTTCGTGCTTGAATATATCTATCTGATGATCATGTGCACCAGTAATCATGGTAAATCATTTGGCAATAATATGTAAATATATACAAGATAAATAAAAAATTATTACGTAAATAATTATTATATTTGAATAATTAAATAAATAAATAAATATATATATATATATATATAAATTTATATAATAATTATATAAATAATTATTAAATAATTACAAATATTGTTTACATTTATATATAAAAATATAATTTTATATAAATTCATATAATTATATGCATATATAAAATATTAATTTATCTTAGACATTATTTCAGATATTTTTTGAAATATTTTTGAAATATTTATCAGACGTCTTGTAATGAATTTTCTAAATTCTGCATTTCTATTTTGAGTGTATTACTTTGATCACTATCAAATATGAAGTAAGCTTTTTATTTTGAGTTAAATGAAATATCTAGAGGAGTTGTGTAAAAAATATTAAACATTTTTTTTTATCGATATCAAAATTTTTTTCTTTAATATGAGTTGTCCTTTGATATATATATTCCCAATAACACATCAACGAATGTGGAAGATATTATTAACCATAATTTTTTAAGGTAGCGATTCTCTGTTCCTTCACATTACATTACACATTTGTGGCCAATTGAAAATTTTAAAGACCAGTTTCATCAATTTTGATGTTACAAGCCCGGATGTTTACAAACGTTTCAAGGAACTGATTTTGAGACACGATCATTTGATAAGAATGGCTAGGAAGCTCGCTGAGATAGTCAGTTTTGTTTTAGTGGTACAATTGTTTATCAGCAGTATGCTTATATGTATAGTAGGTGAATATGCTGTTTTGGTGCATTCGTGCATCGGCAAAAAGGTGAGATGCCAAAAAAATTTATATTAGACGGATATATATGTCTTTACAGGATTTCAATTTATCGTTGCATTAACAACTAGCGATTTTAGTATGATGTCGAAAAGTTTTATGGTACTTAGCGCTTTTATGGCACAGTTAACGGTATATAGTATCGTGGGGGATTATTTAAAAACGCAAATGGAAGAAGTCGCGCAGTCGGTTTATCAATGCGCTTGGTACAATCTTCCTGTGAAGTTGACAAGAAACATAGCGTTTATCATGATGTGGAATCAGTTTCCGATTAAGCTGCAAGCTGGCAATTTTATTGTGGTGGACCTCGAAAGTTATATGAGTATCCTAAAAACTTCTGCTTCGTATTTGTCTGTTCTACATGTAATGATGAACACATAAAGCATTTGATATAAATCATATTTCTCACCGATTAATCATTTAGAGAAACATTATAACAGAATTTTAATAAAATTGCTAATTATGATCAATATATTCAGCTGTTTATGCCACATCAAAAGAATCTCTCACTCGTATAATAATAAAATGCACATCAAAAACTTTTTCATTATTTATTGTCTTAGGAATTGCATTAAAACTTCTAAATTAAATTACATTCTCGATAAAAATAAGTCGTTCTAAGATAAAAGATATTATATCAATGTGATAAATATTATGTTATTTAAAAAACGACATAATAAAACGACGGAATAAAAATAAATCTTCCTCTTTTTCTATTCATTTTTTGATTTTCTGTTTTCATAATAAAAAAATTGTTTTTCTTTCAACTGTTTAAATAACAATATTTTTAAAATATTAGATCACATGTTAGTAGTAAGACTATGAGGTTTCTAACGCAGGGGCTCCGAGGGGGGTGAGGGGCGAGGGGGAACCGCGGGCGGGGGGGGGTGACGTCACGGGGGGGTGACGTCACGCGGGGGGGGTGACGTCACGTGCGGGGGATGATGACGTCACGCGGGGGATGATGACGTCACGTGCGGGGGATGATGACGTCACGCGGAGATGATGACGTCACGCGGGGGATGATGACGTCACGCGGAGATGATGACATCACGCGGGGGATGATGACGTCACGCGATGGATGAGGGGGTCCGCGCGGGTAGGGGGGATCCGCGGCGCGAGCGATGGACGAGGGGGTCCGCGCGGGTAGGGGGGATCCGCGGCGCGAGCGATGGACGAGGGGGTCCGCGCGGGTAGGGGGGATCCGCGGCGCGAGCGATGGACGAGGGGGTCCGCGCGGGTAGGGGGGATCCGCGGCGCGAGCGATGGACGAGGGGGTCCGCGCGGGTAGGGGGGATCCGCGGCGCGAGCGATGGACGAGGGGGTCCGCGCGGGTAGGGGGGATCCGCGGAAAGAAGACGGTGGTGTGAGAAGAATAGCGCTACGTGTGGGAAAAGGATAGCGTAAAGTGTGTGAAGAGGACAGTGCGACAAGGATGACACGTGACATCATCAACATGTGACAAGGATGGCGTCAACGTGGGACAAGGACGACGCATTATAAGATGCCACATAGGTGGGAGCAGGACGACGCAAAGGTAAGTGAGTGATAGCGACGAGCTTGTGAATGAGAGAGAACGATAATAGCGCGAAGAGAACGCATACGAAAGAGAACTATAATATCGCGAGAACAACGTGTGCGAGAGAGAACGATAATAGCTAAGATAACGCGTGCGAGCGAGAACGAAGATATCGCGAGACTTACAACTAACGCGAGACTTATTGTTAGAACGATAGCGCGTACGAAAGAGAGAGAGAACGATAAATTCTTACAATTAGCGCAAGAGAGACGCAAGGGATGGGAACGCAAGGAGAGGCGCGTAAATAAATACATTTCTTTTCAATACTAAATATAACATTTATTTTAAAATGTGTGCGTGTATTATACAATTTGTGTGTGTGTGTGTGTGTGTGTGTGTGTGTGTGTCTAATAAAATAATAATATAATAATATAAAATTTAAAATTTAAAAAAAAATAATAATAATATAATAATAAAATAATAAGAATAATATATTTGGGGGGAGTGCGCCGGGCTAAGGAGGAGGCCGCTCCTAGAATGCTAAGGGGTCGATGTGCCGGGCTGAGTGGAGCCGCTCCTGGAACAGAAAAAGACATTTGAATAGTTTTTAATAATTTATTTTAGAACTTTTGATATATTATAAATTGAAAGTTACTTACAAATTATGTTTCTTGAAAGAAGAGTTCGTTACGCGTCGCCGAATTTTCGCTCTGAGTAGGCAGCATGTAATAAGGTTCCAGCAACTCCTCTCGTTGCTCTTCTATACTAGGAGGTTCAGATGGTAAAAAATGTATCTTCCATATTTCCATTCGGTCAGTATTATATACTATGATGGACATATTATCTACATCATATCCTTGTCTCTTGAGGGTACGGAACGTATGACAATATTCCTGGTAACAATCCTTGCAGTCTAGGACAGATCTTATCACCGTTACCTCCGTGCCGCAGTGACAGCACCTAAACGGTGTAAACGGTCCCTCGAAGAACCCGTGGAAATAATTATGTTTTAATGCATAATTTCGATAAAATCCGTACCGACAATCCTTGCAGTAGTGTCGGTTTCGACGTTGGTAGGATTCGGTCCAGAAACATTTTGCAATGTGTATTCTCGGGAGATCAGAGTAAAAGCGAGGATCGGACCTCGGTTTGTATGGTTTAGGAATACACATAATTTTGTTCACTTTTCTTCCTCACACACTCTCCACAACTTTGTGACAAGCACAGAACAACGAAAGAAATAATATTCTAATGTCGCAGGCTCCTCTTCATTATATATCTTTTAATATCTTTTGTCTCATTCCAACTAGAGCATCACGTCTCATCTACCTCAGCATTTCTCTACATCTTTAGCGGAGCGTGTTGAGAAAAGTATAACTATTCTTATTCGTATGGAAGGAAAGAATTAAAATCATAGATGGAATAAAAATAATTATTTATTGCACGCATCGTAAAGAATATCATTTACAGCACATGTTAATAATTCGCAATCGATTAATGATTCGCTGTTAAAGACGTCACTATCACGTATCGTTTTTACAGCATCGCATACAGTAGTAATATTGTTACGTCGTAAAACAGTTTCAAATTGTTTAAATTTTTCATTTACGAGATACGTATTCTCGCATAACCAATTATGCATATGATCGATACAATTTTCAAAATTAAATAAATGTAATAATGTCGGTGGTTTCATGTACAAAGAATTGTCACATAATGTGAGTTTTACAATTTTCGATTGATACATTTCGATCGATAAATCTCCAATCCTTAATGCGAGAGCAGTCGATTGTAGAAATTGTTCAATGTCTGCTTGCTTCTGCATCAACAAATTCCACGTTGAAAAAGGCAACACTATTTGATTGCCTCGATTATCACCGAGAATCAGTTCCACGTACGACACAGCTCCAACGCTTATTCCAATGTCCAAATACTTGTACGACGTTGGGGTTAGAGCGTATCTTCTTCCAAGTATGCGAGTCGCACGACGAGGCTGAATGCTATAAAAATATATAAATTAGATCAATATTTAAAAAAATTAAATAATTAAATATTTAAAGATCGAAACTTACGTGTCACATTTTTGCTTCTTACACGGTGGAGTTTCACCGTTTCGAATCGGAACGTAAAAATTCATGTTGATTTCTTCAGTGAACCTTTCACACGCGCGATTGATGCAATACTGATCGTATTAGAATTAATATCAATTCAAATAGTATCGCAAATTGCAATGTAGAGGGGATTATTGCTGACACGACATTTTAATTTCCTCTAAAATTTTGTCGCGCCGATATACGGCTGCGATGACATCATCATCCCTAGAACAAAGATTTAGCTGAATTCGCTAAAATCGAGCGCCGGTGTACGGCTGCTCCCGACGCAACCACGTTAGATTTTTCAAATGTATGTGACAAAACGCGAAATTATCAAGGTTAAATTGCAAACGTTACTCCGGGAATTTTTTAAGATGAAATCATTCTAGAATGTTCGATGATATGCATGAGACAGTATATAAATCATGCCGTCAAGGTTAAAACACACATCACCCCTAGACAAAGATTTAGCTGAATGTGCTAAAATCGTGCGCCGATGTACGGCTGCTCCCGACGCAACCACGTCAGATTTTTTCAAATGTACGTGACAAAACGTAAAATTTTCAAGGTTAAATTGCGCATCAGAACAAAGATTTAGCTGAATGCGCTAAAATCGAGCGTCGATGTACGGCTGCTCCTGATGCAATCACGTCAGATTTTTCAAATGTACGTGACAAAACGCGAAATTTTCAAGGTTAAGATGTGCATCGGAACAAAGATTAACCGCCAAGGTTAAAACGCACATCACCCCTAGACAAAGATTTAGCTAAATGTGCTAAAATCAAGCGCCGTTTTACGGCTGCTCCCGATGCAACCACATCAGATTTTTCAAATGTACGTGACAAAACGCGAAATTATCAAGGTTAAATTGCAGACGCTACTCCAGGGAATTTTTTAAGATGAAATCATTCTAGAATGTTCGATGATATGCACGAGACAGTATATAAATCATGATCAAGAGGCACGCCCCGCCAGTAATTTTGCTAAAGTACATCCGGAACTATCATTGGGAAGCGCATTTCGCAAGTGTGTTACAATATGGAGGAACAAAATTTGCGAGAGCAATCCACATTGATTGATTCGCTGGAAGATTACATTGTGTGGGAACAACGATGCGACCAATACATCGAGTCGTTGGAAGAGCAAAGTCGCATCAAGCGACCGCGATTATCGATCGGAAATCGACAATCGCTGATTGCTCGGATCGCGCGCCTCGAAGGGTTGAAAAATTCGGTACGTGGACGTTTCGTACACGCGGGTGCCGGATGTAGCGCGCGTCAAAATAGACTTGTGTGGCGCGAGATTGATACGGCGTTCGAGAGTCGCGTATCGACTGGTGCGGTGATAAACTATAATCACATTGAACCTCGCCAATTTCTCGATGACGCCAAAGACATAGTGATAGAACATGTGCAGGACGTTATGAAAAAACACTGTAATGTGAAAGTGAACACTATATTTAACGGTGAATTCGTGGCTGGGGATAAACACGCCAACAAAAGTATCAATACGCGAAACTATCAACTCTTTCGCACATCCGATTTACGCGAGTGGTACGAACGGCGCGTTATCGAACCCACCCTAGCGTCTCTGGAAGAGTTTCAGGAACGCGACAGCGGGTGGGCTTTGTCGCGAATATTAAATTTAACTGTAAATATAAATAAGTATAATCCTATGCGTGCGGGATGTCACATTAAGTTACCGCGGGAGATTATGTTGAAAAGAGCGGTGATTAATGTACAATCAAAGGACAATGCATGTTTCGCGTGGGCAGTGGTCGCCGCCCTATACCCCGCCGAAAGAGACACGAATCGGGAATCATCGTACCCGCATTACACGACAGTGCTGAATCTCCGGGACATTGAGTTTCCAGTGACTGTGAACCAAATAAAAAATTTTGAACTTGCCAATGACATTTCTATAAATGTGTACAGCATCGAAGACAAGAACAGCATTGTCCCGATGCGTCTTACGGAGCAGAAGCAGGATAAGCATATCAACTTGCTGTACATTGAAGACGACAACAGCGTCGGACATTTCACTTGGGTTAAGAATTTATCCCGGCTCGTGAGCTCACAATTGAGCAAACACAAGAATCCAAAATATATCTGCGATCGGTAAGTTTAATTTGAATAATTATAAGTTATGTAGCAAATTGTATATAAATCTAAAAAAATTTTTCTTTTACAGATGCCTGCATTATTTTAATTCGGACACCAAGTTGCAGTCGCATACGGTCGACTGTGGAAAGATGAATGATTGCGCTGTCCGATTGCCGAGCGATAAGGACAAGTGGTTATCGTTCAACAACTTTAATCGGAAGGAGCGGCTTCCATTTGTGGTCTACGCCGACCTGGAATGCGTTCTGGCCAAGACGGAAGAAGAGAAAAACGCATATCAACATCACCAAGTATTTAGTTTAGCTTATTATGTACATTGTTCATACGACGAATCTTTATCGGCATATCATTCGCGTCGTAGCGCCGATTGTATAGCATGGTTCGCCGCAGACCTCAAAAATTTAGCGTTACGTGTAAAAAATATTTTAAAAACAAATGTCCCCATGGTAAATTTGACGTCCGAAGAGTGGGAGAAATTCCATAGCGCCACTCAATGTCATATATGCGAAAAACCGTTCGTGCAAGACGATACACGCGTTCGCGATCATTGCCATCTGACCGGGCGGTACAGAGGTCCAGCACACTCAAATTGCAATTTAAATTATAAAGAATCTTTTTGTATTCCCATAGTTTTTCACAATTTATCCGGTTATGATTCACATTTCATTATCGAGGAAATAGCCACATCGTTCGAAGGGAAAATCGAGTTACTTCCGATAACAAAAGAGAAATATATTTCGTTTACAAAAGATGTTTGTATGGATGAAGAATCAAAAAATCATGTAAAATTACGTTTCATCGATTCATTCAAATTTCTCGCATCGAGTCTCGACAAATTGGCATCGTTTTTGGACAAAGATAAACTCAAAATTTTAAAATCAGAATTTCAAAATTTATCAACAGAAAATTTCAATTTGTTAACGCGAAAAGGTGTATTTCCGTACGAATACATCGACTCTGTAGAGAGGTTGCAAGATACGTGTTTACCACCGCGCGAATCGTTTTACAGTTCCTTGACCGGTGACACTGTATCCGAGAGCGATTACGCGCACGCCGAGAACATCTGGACGCGATTCTCCATTCGAACGCTAGGAGAATATAGCGATTTATATCTTAAAATTGATGTCTTGTTATTAGCAGACATTTTCGAAAACTTTCGAGATAAATGTATCGAAAGTTACGGACTCGACCCCGCGTATTACTATACTCTCCCCGGATACACGTGGGACGCCATGTTGAAACATACCAAGATCACGTTCGAGCTGCTTACTGACATCGACATGGTTATGTTCATCGAACGTGGTATACGCGGCGGTCTGAGTCAATGTTCGGGTAGATACGCTCGCGCTAATAACAAGTACATGGAGTCGTACGATCCATCGAAACCATCATCGTACTTGATGTACTTTGATGTAAATAATTTGTACGGATGGGCAATGTGTCAACCGTTGCCTTACGCCAATTTTCAATGGGTCGACGATGTGACCAATTTTGATGTATCATCCATCACGCTAGATTCGCCTACAGGCTATGTCCTCGAAGTGGACCTCGAGTACCCGCAACATCTTCACGATGCGCACACTGACCTGCCGTTTTGCCCGACACGCGACAAACCACCTGGCAAGCGGGAATTTAAACTGCTTGCAACGCTATACGATAAGAAGCGTTACGTGATACACTATCGCAACCTGCAGCAGTGTACGCGTCACGGTCTTCGCGTAACAAAAATACATCGAATTTTACAGTTTTCACAATCTCCGTGGCTTCGAAATTACATAGAATTAAATACACATTTTAGAACATTGGCTAAAAATGATTTCGAAAAAAATTTATATAAATTAATGAACAATGCAGTGTTTGGTAAAACGATGGAAAATGTGCGCAATCGTGTCGATGTTAAATTGTTAACAAAGTGGGATGGTCGGTATGGCGCAGAGGCAATGATCGCGAAACCAAATTTCCACAGCAGAAGCGTTTTTTCAGAAAACTTAATCGCTGTGGAATTGCGCAAACTCGAGGTGAAATTCTACAAACCGATTTACGTGGGTATGTGCATACTCGACATATCCAAGACATGTTTGTACGAGTTTCATCACGAGTATATGACGCCAATGTATCGCGACAAATGCCAGGTAATGTACACCGATACGGATAGTCTCATATATCACATTGAGTGCGCGGATGTGTATGAGAATATGAAGCGCGATATCATCAGATTCGACACGAGCGATTATGCAGTGGATAATGCGTATGGTATACCGCTTGTAAATAAAAAGGTACCGGGCCTGATGAAGGACGAAAACAACGGTACCATAATGACCGAATTCGTCGGGCTCAGAGCAAAGATGTACGCGTTACGAGTGAATGGAAAAAAGGACACGAAGAAAGTTAAAGGTGTCAAGAGTAACGTTGTTGCGAGAACGATAACGTTTGACGACTACATGCGGTGTTTGAAAGAAGAAATTGAAATGACGCGTCAGCAGTCGTGTATACGATCTAAACTGCACCAAGTATACACGATCTGCGAGACGAAAATTGCTCTGAGTCCGTACGACGATAAGCGGTATATCGTACCCGAAACCACCGATACGTTACCGTGGGGACATTATAGAATACCATTGTAAATAAATGTATATTTTATTTATTATTAATTGTATATTTTGTACATAACCATGTATATATTTTTATATTTAATACACTTTATATATTTTTATATTATTAAATATTTATATATTAAATTATTTATATAGTTTATATGTATATTATTTTAATAAATATTTATAATACACTATTTTTATGTATCCAAGAGTTGTATGATTTATCCATTCCCAACCATTTCACGTATACGTCATCACCCTTTTCCCGCAAAATTTTTTCCACGAGATATACGTCGGGATTAGCGACGCGTTGTAATTCGTATTCGTAGAATCCTCCAGCGACGGGATCTCCACGCGAATCTTGGAGTATGAATGTCGCGGGATTAGTTTTCTGCACCTCGACAATCTTAAAAACTTCGGTCGTCCAATTAGGTGTGAAACCTTTTTCAAAGATGGTCTTGTATTTGCTTACGCGTACCGAATCGCCTACTTTAAATTTTGTCGGAGCCGCAATTTTTACGTTGCTATACACCGTATTTAAAAGTTTTTCGGCGATCGCTGGAGTGACGTCGGCAGGTCTCATACCGATGGTGCGATGTTTTCGCGTATTGTACTCTGCAACGAGTCGAGATAGCTCGTCGATCCATTTGTAATTTCCGTTGAGCGTAAACATTTTCCACATATTGTTTTTCAAAGTACGATTGAATCGTTCCACGACCGAGGCTTTCATAATGGAATACGTCGAGTAATGATTAATGTTGTGTTTCTTCATGAGTTTCTGCACACTCGCGTTGTAAAATTCTTTTCCTCTGTCGGTTTGAAAATTTTTCGGACACCTTTTATCGTCTCCAATAATCTTTGCGATCGTTTCGGACATTTCGTTTCCGCTCTTGCTCTTGAGCGGTACGGCCCACGCATACTTGCTCAACACATCGATAACTGTGAGTATGTATTTATGACCCTTGTTGAGTCGAGAATACGAACGCATGTCGACCACGTCCGCCTGCCACAGATCGTCGTATCCGCATACAATGACGCGTCTTCGTGGAAAATTTCTTCTCGCCGGAGCATGTAGTTCCTCGACAAGTTGTCGCTTTTCGGAGGTGTTTATCTTCTTTCGCACGTTTGATCGAGGCATAATTAATATTGCGATATTAGTATGTCTCGTTTACTGTGTCGAGTCAGATGTTGCATATCTCAGCACATTCTTTATCTCATCCATCATTATTCGTAGCGCCTGCACGTGTGTTTCAAGCGTGATAATTTTTTGCTCAATTTCTCCCTGTCGATCTCTCAAAAGTTTATCCACATATCGTTTGTTGACGGCGTCAGTATCAGTTTCCGGTTGCGCTACACGTTGAATCTTGCGCGACCTTGCGTCAAAGCCGGTAGTAGTCTGGCAGAGAGCATTATCGCGAACGTAATTTCTCAATAATCCATTCCATTGATAGTACAAATTATTCGACGTTCCGAGCGATAATCCAAATTTATTAATCGACATTTCGGTACCGAGAACTTTGACGGAATGACATGTATCGTTGACGCATAGTTTAATTTATAATAATGCCAGCCTCGCGAAGTTCTTCGATAATTGACAAGATTTCATTGTCGTGAGCATTGTTGCCGGCTCGACGCGAGGCGTCCAGCAATCGCAAACGATCTACCAATTCGTTGGGATCGTTCCAATGCACGTAATCGATCATGTTGTCGCTTAGCGTCATGGTGTGCGGCGCGTCTATACCTCTTCCCACCTTTCTATCGGGGAATAATGGTGCAATTATATATTTGTACTTGTATCCTTTGTTACTTTTAATAGGATTATTAACTTTGTTGTCACGTTTATGCGCATTTGTTGCTTTTAATATACTTTGATATTTATACAAATCGTCTTGAGTGTATTTTTTATGATTGGGAAATTTTCTAAAAATCAAATCGTAGATACCTTCGGATCCCGTATATTTTATTCCATCGATAATTATATTATCTTCCATGTCCACATCGAAACGTTTATCACCGAGCATCATTCCTTCGCTGGTAAATTTAACACCGTAGACGTAATCCATACTCTTATTTTTATCAACACTCATGATAGCTCCTATATATTTTTGCGCTAGTGGACCAAAATGATCTCGGAACGTTTTCTGACCTTCGGACGTTTCTAATTCATGTCGGACCGATGTTACAAACGAATCGGGCGTGGTCTCATAAATTTCTTCGACGGACGGGGATGGTATTGTTTGACGCGGTTGTACTTTTATCGGAGTAGAAACAGTAGCCATATTAGAAAATTGTTTCCTTCGTTTCGATCGATTCGGTGTCGAATATATCGGCGAATCGTTTATCGGCATATTTATCCGTGCTCGCTTTATTCCTTGCTTCGACTCTTTTATTTTTTCCTCGTGCTTCTCTCCAAACGTTAAACTCAATGGTTCAATTTTCGGCGCATCAGATTCCACAGTATTTTCGATAAGCTGTTTTAAAGGTTCGGTAATTGGCTTAAATTGTCTTTCCAATGCAACGTCTTCCTCCATTTTACCAGTTTTCAAAGCGCGATATTTTTTGCGAATTGATTCGCTCATTTTTGCAATCTCTATCGCAATCTTTTCACGATCGTCGTTCATGATGCTTGATCAATGTGTCGATGACGACTGATCGCTTTACGGTATCGCGAAATCATTAAATCCTCTTCTATATCGTCCATTGATCAACGTGCTGTCTTTATCAATGACTACGAAGCCATATTTGCGTTGCCAACATTTCTGACACAATGCGCGGAAATCGTCGTAAGACATGTCGGTATTTACATGATCGTTGTATACATGTTTCAAGTTTGTGCCGTCTTGTTTAAATAAAATCAAAAGATTCGCATTATCGCGTATAAGATGCTTAGGTATCTTGGCATACGTTTGACAAAGATAGAAACAGTCGACGCTCGAGTGTCGACCCATTGCAAAGTATTCTCTTATCGTATCTTGCTTGTCACATGCCACGTCATCAAAGATAAAGATGGAATTCGGAAGCGCCTCGCTCGGTGGAATGACATCGCTGTTATTAGAGAATGTGAAATAGCCAATTTCGTCTATAGGTGCTAATAAATTTTCCAAGTATCTATATTTCGGTTGTTGAAGCGATTTCGAGTATACGTACGCGTTCTCGAAACGTACACCGTACGGACTTTCTATCAAACTAATCAACACGTTTGTCTTACCGCAGTTTGAAGGGCCGCAAACGATACCGCGTATAGTAGTCGGTAGCATGTTTCCATGCTTGCGTACTTTTTTCTCCGATATTAGTCTATCGTCGAAATTTGATACTTTGATTATCCGCGCTTGTCGCACGAACCGCATGTTTTCTCTTTCGAATCAATTTTGCGAATGATCACGAGGGGGGAGACCTATTTATAGAGGTGTCTCAACTCGAAACCGTTCAGTATCAAAATGTTTCTCCTTCTGTCGGATGAAAGAGACATTTTCCGGCTTACCGCCGAACAACTGCAGTATATCCCAAAGATTGTTTTACTACAAAATTTTGGTGATTACGTGGAACGATTGTGGGACAAGCTTCCAGAATATATAAAGGCTGATTCGGAGGTTCGACAATATCGTTCGTGCATGCGACATTACAATCAGCCGTGGATGCGAACACACATCGACGGTCCACCACCGTTAATAAAAAATTGCTACGAATGTCAGCGAGAATCGTAAGAGGTAGCGGTCTCTTAAATCGTGCGATAAACGCTCTTCCCATCGAATTACATATTCCCGGTTATCAGTTTTGCGGCCCGGGAACTCGATTAGAGAAACGATTGGCTAGAGGCGATCGAGGCATCAATCCATTGGACACCGCTTGTCGCGAGCACGACATTGCTTACTCGCGAAGCAACGACCTCGGTCAACGACACGTCGCGGATCGCATACTAGCTGCAAGAGCGCGAGAACGCATTACCGCGAGGGATTCGACTCTTGGTGAAAGAGCAGCCGCTACGACTGTTTGGGCGACAATGAAGGCAAAGACAAAACTCGGCATGGGGATGAAAAAGTCATCGACGACAAAGAGGAGGAAAAAACGAATACTTCCAGTAGCGAAACGCGGTGGTATTTTACCACTTTTACCGTTGTTGGGAGTTGTCGGTTCTTTGGCCGGCGGTGCGGCGGGAATCGCAAAGGCGGTAAACGATAGCAAGGCGGCGCAACGTCAGCTGGAAGAGTTGCAGCGTCACAATCGCGCTATGGAAGGTCGCGGACTTTATCTTGCTCCGTACAAGCGTGGACAGGGATTCTCAACAAAGTCTAAGAGAAAAAAAAAAACGTCGAAAAAACATTAAAAATGCCTACGGGTGCGACAACTAACGTGCAATTGGAACAATTGGCGAAACGTATGCACATACCGTTCTTTAGAGGTGTTTTCATGCGCAATAATTTACCAATAAGCAGTGTACGACGAAACGAGAGCGGTATCGTCAATTTGGATGACGTTGATGGTCCCGGTACTCATTGGGTAGCGTACGCAAAGAGGGGAGATCGTATCGTATATTTCGACAGTTTTGGAAACCTTCGACCACCCAAGGAACTTGTGCGATATTTCGGACGAGTGAAAATTGAATACAATTATGCATCTTATCAAAGTTACAATCAGAGCATCTGTGGACAGTTGTGTTTAAAATTTCTTCAAACAGTCGACGATCAATTTAAAGCCTGACAATCCATCGTCATGACTCAGTATTCGTTCGACATGTCACTGACACTTACGTTGACTGGCAGAAGCAGCGTTCTCGCTGTAAGCTATTTTCCCGCTATAGATTTGACTGATGCCGATTACGAGCTTGGATTAACGGATTTTGAAACTTATCATACGATTCCAAACGTAAATTTTTTGAATAATAAATTTTACTTTGGCAACGACGACAAGGAAATTACGATTCCCGAAGGATCGTACGAATTGCACGCTATAAATGACTATCTCAAACGTGCAATTTTGCAAGATGAACACCTTTCCAGAGATGTTGAAAACGATTATGATGAGGAATATCCAATAGCGCTCCGCGCCAATCATAGCACGCTAAAGAGCGAAATCAAATGTGCCTACAGAATAAACTTTACCAAACCCAACAATGTAGGATCCTTGCTTGGATTCTCATCGAATCGTATATTGCAACCTCGCGAGTGGTACGAATCGGACGAACCAGTTAATATTATAAACGTAAATATTATTCGTATAGAATGTAACATGACTACTGGTGCGTACAGCAATGGCATGCGCGTACACACAATACATGAATTTTCACCGAGCGTACCACCAGGATATAAGATATCGGAAACGCCGGCACAGATCATTTACCTGCCGATCATCGTACGGAGCATTACGGATTTAACAATACGTATTGTGGATCAAAGAGGTCGATTGCTCGATTTTCGAGGAGAGGAAATTACCGTAAGATTGCATATACGGCGGCGACAAACATAGTATGCTCGTGCTGAACGAAACGGAGCACGCGAGAGACAATACTTTTACGAGGGACAATACTATTGCGGTATCGGGTGACAATAATAAGATAGCCATTAAGAAGAAGCTGAGCGCGTTGAATCGTGAATTTTTAAAATCATTGGGATTCATCGTACGAAAAGAATGATTGATATTTTGAATATCGGAGGTGAACCAGTCTTTGACGATCGCATCGTCAAGATTGAGACTCATACATACAATCCGTACGCCAATACGATGCTTGGATACAGCGACGAGATACGAATACCTATACAACATCAGGATTTGTACACGTTACCGTGCGAAAGCTTTCTTTACATCGAGGGAAGGTTTAATGTGCGTAAAGCGAATGACGAAATGAAGGTTGTATTGGGAAACAATTGCGTCGCATTCATGTTTGATGAGCTTCGATACGAACTCGACGGAGTAGAGATTGATCGCAACAGAAATGTTGGAATAACTTCGACGCTCAAAAATTATGTCTCTCTAACACACCAGAAAAGTATAAACTTGAAGAACGCTGCGTGGGATTTGACGTACAATGGTGACAAAAATTATTTCAACTATTGTGTACCGCTCAACATGCTGCTGGGATTTTGCGAAGATTATAAACGCGTTGTGATTAACGCTCGTCACGAATTGATTTTGATACGTTCGCGCAACGATAATAATTGTCTATTCGGACACCCATCGTCGGAGGCAGAGATTGAATTACTCAAGATACAGTGGCGTATGCCTCATGTAATATTGAACGAGATTAATAAATTGTCGATGTTGCGAATGTTGGAAAGCGGACGATACTTGAATATGAGTTTCAGATCTTGGGATCTATACGAATTTCCTCTGCTGCATAGCACGACTAAGCATTCATGGACCGTGAAAGCCGCCTCCCAGCTAGAGAAACCACGATACGTGATCTTTGCATTGCAAACTGGTAAAAAGAATTCAGTGTCACAAGATGTTACATTATTCGATGACTGCAAATTAACCAACGTTAAACTCTATTTAAACTCGGAATTTTATCCCTATGATGATTTAAATTTAGATTTTGAAAAAAATAGATTCGCCGTTCTATTCAACATGTACTCTCGTTTTCGCAAATCTTATTATGGATGCGATGATAATGCAACGCTATTAACCATTTCAAAGTTTCTACATTGCGGTCCTCTCGCGGTCATTGATTGCTCGCGACAAAACGAGTCTGTCAAAACTGCTACCGTGGACGTGAGAATAGAGTTTGAATGCAGGGAAAATATACCGGCGAATACTACCGCCTACTGTCTCATCTTGCACGATCGGGTTGTCGAATATAATCCATTGACCAATGTAGTCCGCAAAATTACATAAGTCAGCAAATATCCCCTCCATTGCATATGAAAAAATATAAAAGATTGAGATGTTTGACGATCGACATCAGTCTGCGATCGGATCTTGTCATCATGGCTGTGCCAACGTTTGTGGATCTACAAGGATTTATCGTTGGGAAAAATTTTGTCGTGAAGGAAGCTGCTGTTCTGAGAAAGGGATCCGTACTTTCTCATTATATTTTTACATGTCCCGAACCATGGCACATGCTCACAAAATCTGAGAGATGTCAGGTTTTATGGTTGATGAAAAATCACCATGGATTATCGTGGAATGATGGACACGTTTCATATTGGAAATCGAAACGTTTAATTACGACAGCGGTGATGGGTGCAACGGGGGAGGATGATGATGCGTCACCTCTCGTGTACGTTAAAGGGCATGAAAAACGGCAATGGCTAGCCGATATACTGGACAATGATGCAAGAAACGATGTGATTATCGAAACTTTGGATGCAGATTATGAGGATGTAGCTTCTTTAAATAAGTTAGATGTTAAGAATACTGTACGTTGTGAAAATCATGTAAAAAATTGTGCTTTAGAAAATGTATTTAAGATTTATAATTGGTGGTTGAAACATCATGATTCATCGAATCCATATTTATAATAAATTGATGATGCAATATATTTTTATCGTCTTTCTTATTCTCTCCTTTCTTTCCTCATCTCTATCTATGTACGTGTGCAGTATCGTGTTTCCGTACGCGACACAGCTGCCACAGATATTGTATTTCGATACTACATTGTGGTACATGATAAAACATTTAAATATTTGATAATTGAATATAGTTTTACGTTCGATGACCGTTCGACGAGCGTTCATTCCCGTTCAACGAGCGTTTGTTTCCGTTCGACGGGCGTTCGTTTCCGTTCGATTACCGTTCAATTACCGTTCGACGAGCGTTTGTTTCCGTTCGATTACTGTTCAATTACCGTTCGATGACCGTTCAACGGGTGTTCGTTTCCGTTCGATTACCGTTCAACGGGCATTCGTTTCCGTTCGACGG
This sequence comes from Camponotus vicinus, assembly GCF_025532165.1. Lineage (NCBI taxonomy): Eukaryota > Metazoa > Arthropoda > Insecta > Hymenoptera > Formicidae > Camponotus > Camponotus vicinus. Next base: position 11,713,814 of record NW_028141945.1, read on the forward strand.
GCGTTCAATTACCGTTCAATTCCGTTCGATTACCGTTCGTTTCCGTTCGATTACCGTTCGACGGGCGTTCGTTTCCGTTCGACGGGTGTTCAATTACCGTTCAATTCCGTTCGATGACTGTTCATTTCCGTTCGATGATCGTTCAATTACCGTTCAACGAGCGTTCGTTTCCGTTCGATGACCGTTCGACGAGCGTTCGTTTGCGTTCGATGACCGTTCGAGCAGGGTTGACACATTATAATGTTATATTATATCATGCATACTTTTGTCTTACGACGCGTTTTTGGTAAAGCGATAATGATATGTCCCTATTCTAAAGTTTCGTGTCGAGACCTCGTTGTCTCCTCACAAAGTAGCGATATGATAATATTAATATTATATTATATACCACGCTGAGAGTTGCATGGGACCGCGTATACTTTTGTCTTACGACGCGTTTTTGATATGGTGATAATGTCGCATCTCTGCTATAAAATCTCGTGCCGAGACCTCGTTCTCTCATCAGAAAGAGTTTAGAAGTGCGCGAGTAAGAAGTGTGTAAAAGTTTAAAAAACAATGGATCATCTTGCATCATTGTACAAGGACTGGAAGACGAAATTGATGGACATATTATGTATCGTAGCACTCAACATGACTTTCACGTGGAACGTAAGTAGTGTTTTGTGATTATTTTGTGAAAAAGTGTAAAAAATTTTGTATTTATATTAATTATACTTTTTATGTAGTTCCAGGATGAAGTCCGCATACCGGGCTTCATGAACATAGAGCACCGCCAGTGGGTGCGGGCGGTGCGCCGGGCCGAGAGGGAGAATTTTGGAGACGTGTGGGGCGACACCCCGGAGGGCCTAGATGGAGATATATTTGATCTGCGGCGGCTCTTCGGGGAAGAGCCCCACGAAGAAGAAGAGATATGGGTCCAAGAAGAGGAAGATTGGGAAGAAGAGGAGGAGTGGGAGGACTTAGTAGCCCCAGGGGGCTAAGGTATATCTATTTTTTATAATTTTTATTATTAATTATTAAAATAAAGCTAATGAAATGTCTCTTTTTCTGTTGCAGGAGCGGCCTCCCCATGTATTTTATATTTTTATATTTTTATTTTATTATTATATTACTATTCTTATTATTATTATATTTTTTAAATTTTAAATTTTATATTATTATATTACTATTCTTATTATTATTATATTTTTTAAATTTTAAATTTTATATTATTATATTATTATTTTATTAGACACACACACACACACACACACACACACACACACACACACACACACACACACACACACACACACACACACACACAAATTGTATAATACACACACACACATTTTAAATAAATGTTATATTTAGTATTGAAAAGAAATGTATTTATTTACGCGCCTCTCCTTGCGTTCCCATCCCTTGCGTCTCTCTTGCGCTAGTTGTAAGTATAGCAATATCGTTCTCTCTCTCTCTTTCGTACGCGCTATCGTTCTAACAATAAGTCTCGCGTTAGTTGTAAGTCTCGCGATATCTTCGTTCTCGCTCGCACGCGTTATCTTAGCTATTATCGTTCTCTCTCGCACACGTTGTTCTCGCGATATTATAGTTCTCTTTCGTATGCGTTCTCTTCGCGCTATTATCGTTCTCTCTCATTCACAAGCTCGTCGCTATCACTCACTTACCTTTGCGTCGTCCTGCTCCCACCTATGTGGCATCTTATAATGCGTTGTCCTTGTCCCACGTTGACGCCATCCTTGTCACATGTTGATGATGTCACGTGTCATCCTTGTCGCACTGTCCTCTTCACACACTTTACGCTATCCTTTTCCCACACGTAGCGCTATTCTTCTCACACCACCGTCTTCTTTCCGCGGATCCCCCCTACCCGCGCGGACCCCCTCGTCCATCGCTCGCGCCGCGGATCCCCCCTACCCGCGCGGACCCCCTCGTCCATCGCTCGCGCCGCGGATCCCCCCTACCCGCGCGGACCCCCTCGTCCATCGCTCGTGCCGCGGATCCCCCCTACCCGCGCGGACCCCCTCGTCCATCGCTCGCGCCGCGGATCCCCCCTACCCGCGCGGACCCCCTCATCCATCGCGTGACGTCATCATCCCCCGCGTGATGTCATCATCCCCCGCGTGACGTCATCATCTCCGCGTGACGTCATCATCCCCCGCGTGACGTCATCATCTCCGCGTGACGTCATCATCCCCCGCACGTGACGTCATCATCCCCGCGTGACGTCATCATCCCCCGCACGTGACGTCACCCCCCCCCCCCCGCGTGACGTCACCCCCCCCGTGACGTCACCCCCCCCCCGCCCGCGGTTCCCCCTCGCCCCTCACCCCCCCTCGGAGCCCCTGCGTTAGAAACCTCATAGTCTTACTACTCATGTTAAATATTAAAATTGTGTAATTTTAATAAGATATAAATATATAATAACAAATATCGAATATGATTGACATATATCATGTTATGGACAAAGATATTAATAAATATCATGTTCGATACTTATGTTTCTATACTTATTGCGATTATGTCATAAAATGATAATGTGACTTTCTTTTGTGTGTGTGAGAGAGAGAGACTCCTTTTTTTAAACTCTTAACTATCATTACATAGGCCATTGGTCTTTGAAAAAATATATATAATGAAATATATAATGAATTTTATATAATGAAGTATATAATAATGTATTTTTAATGTCATTTAGTGCATATTTAACTTTCTTACAAATGTCAATAACATTTTTTCTTTCCATTTTTTTGCTTTTGATTATATCAAGCGAAACATTCAATTTATCACGGATATAGTGTAACCAAAAAAAAGAATAAAATCATTTTATTAATAAGCAGTCCTGTTTATCTATGTAGATCCTACCAATCATGTTGCATCTCGAAATCTATGGGGAAATTACAATTCTAATCTCTATAAAAGAATATCATTCTCTTATTTTATTGCTCTAACAAAATATTTATTTTATCATTATATATATGTATAATAGAATATCCTTCTCTTATTTTATTGCTCTTACAAAATATTTATTTTATCATTATATATATATATATATATATATATATATATATATATATATATTATACAAGGCAAAAATATATAAACTATGTAGATTGTTCTATTTTAAACTCCCCAAAGATTTTAGAATGTAATTTTTGGTTTTGCCAGAAAGAAGAATGAGAAGTGTCACGATCGGTGTTTACAATCGTGCAATAGTCCGATCGTTTTTTAGACGCGCGTGTCATTTAGTCTTCAGAAATCGCAAAATATATACTACTCATGCATGTATAGAATATAATTAGCATGCATCTTAACTCTCGGTCGGCAGATTATTAAAAATCTATATCTTTAAAACTGTTTTAAAGCTCATATACAACGGAATTAAACATCTGATGTATGTTTATCATAAAATTGCAATAAAGATATCATCTTTATTTTAGAAATATGTTTCTTTCTACTTTAATTTTGATACACAATTAATATTTCTTTTTATAAAAGTTTAAAAAGATAAAATTACAATTTATTCTTTTTATAAAAGTTTAAAAATATAAATTTACAATTTAGTATAAAATTTTATTTTAGAAATATAGAATAAAAATACATATAAAAGAAATTTTTTTATGATTTAAAATTGATTAAAATTCGTACATGCGTCCCACCGTCCGAGAGTTAAAAGCAACGGACTTATCTACATGCATTTATAAGTCCATTGCTTCAAAATAAAAATTCATTACTCACCAGCACTGATGCGCAACAGCGGAGTTGATATTGGAGCTAAGTTGTCTGTAACATACAAATATAAAATTCAAATTTAGTAGCGCTTAAAATAATTAATATTTTAAGAAATTATTATTATTGTACGCATTGAATTTTATATCCGAATTATAAATAAATGTATAAATATGAAATAATTTTATAAATAATTTCAATTTTTAAGTGGAAACTTTTATAGAAAAAATTGTTATAAAAATTTTCCTTATTTTTTCTTGTTTAAATAATTCAAATAAATGAATCAAGTTAATATGTGTTCGCGATTTTAATAATTAATATATAATAATTAATAATAAAATAATAATAATAATATAATAATAATAATAATATAATAAGACATAATAATTAATATAAATAATAATACTTACTATCAGGTTGTTCCGCCGGTGCAGGATGCCTCTCCTAGGCCTCTTCCTCCTCTCAGATCATGAGGGTTGTTGCGATCTATAACATACGAATAAAAAATCTAAATTATAATAGCGTTCACAATAATTAATATTTCAAAAAATTATTATTGTTCGCATTGAATTTTATATTCCATGCACGTAATAATAAGCAGATTAATAAAATAATTCTACAAATTTTGTGAAAAAAGAACATTATTAATAATTTTCTAATAACTTTATATAAAAGTTTACAAAATTATAGTTTTTGTAAAAATCTCCAATCCTTTTCCCCAATTCTCTCTTATTTAAATCATGTAAATAAAAAATTAAGTTACGCGATTAATTGTTCAATTTAAATTGCGCGTATGCAATTATAATAAATATTTAATATATAATTACAAATAAATAAATTACTTACCAGAAGGTTGCTCTGCCGGCGCCCGATGCCTTTCCTAGGCCTTCTCCTCCTCTCAGTCTTAGACGCGCGATACTTTTATCGGCACTCTCGCACTCACGTGCGATATTTTTATCGCTATTTCCGCACTTTTACGCGCGATACTGAACGATTGTCTCGCACTATTTCGATACGATGAAAAATTTTCTATTTAGTCGCGCGATGTATATACTTAATATATATATACTTTGAACGGCACTCCCGGTTTCGGTACGAAAATCTCATTTCACTAACGAGAAGATTACGAGAAAGTCCAACGCGAAAACGCGATGACGCGATGACGCGAAAAAGCTAAACGCGAAAACGCGGTAACGAAACGCCGCCGTCCGCGACACGTTGATGGCACCGACGACGCGAAAGGGTACTTAGCTTCCCCTTCAGGCTCCTTAAGATTTATCCTAAATAGAAAAAATTTAAGATAAACCTCAAGGCACCATCCAAGTACTAAGCCCTCCCACCCCGACAAGGTGTACCCAATGGGAGGGTTATATTATATATAATTTTATATATAATATATTTTGTGGAATTTATTTTGTAATATACTATACAAATTTAAATTCACAAATATAAACGATAAATAAAAATATAAAGGATAAGAGAAAATATATTACATAAAGCAATGTTTAAAATAATTGATTTTAAAACTAATTATTGCGCGCAATTAATTTTTACATTTTTACTTTTAAATAGATATATTTTAATATTATAAATTGCGTAATTACAAAATAATTTATATTTTTTAGATATAAACTTTTAGTAATACGATAAATAAAAAAATTTATATTTTTTTATATGTGAAATATTTAAATAAATATATTAATATGAAATATTTTATAAAACATAAGAAGTATCTGAAAATATTAATAAAAAATTTTATAAATGTTTTAATCATTTTAAAATAAAATGGGATATTTTTTATAAGTATATGTATTATATATGTTACAATTTAAAATCACTATTAAATCACTATCAAAGAAATAAAACGAAACGTGAAATATGTATATTTTGAATATATACTAATGATAAATAATTTATATATTGTTGCGTCCGCGGAACGATATATATCGAACGCGCGCGACACAATCGGCATACGTAAAGTCACTGGATATACAAAGTACCGCAATCCATAAGACTCAATGTATAAGGATTTGGAGCCAAAATGACGCCAAAAAGTACAAGTGCACACTTTTTTTACGTATGTATGTACACTTTAAGTGCAATTTTCTAACCTGTATGTGAAATCTGAGAAGCATTCGTGACTAGATTGTTGTGTAAAAGGCTATAGAAATCAAAGCGAAAAAGGTTTTCGTTTATTTCGCATCCCAAAAAGCGAAAATAACAACAAAAAATGCAAAAAATGGCTGAAATTAATTGCCAAAAATACATTATCATTAAGGGGTCATGTAAATATATAATTTGAATAAACCGCTTATTGGAGCCAAAATGGCGAATAATTGCGGTACTTTGTATATCTAGTGACTTTAGGCATACGCTGACGCTCGTGCACTCGTAACTAATAACGCGATTTAAGGTGCACAAGAATTTTAATAAACCGCGAGTGACATACAAGAATTCAGAATAATCGTAAAACGGATCACAAATAGACGCGCGTCCGCACAGCTTGACAGCTGGGCTCAGACTCTCTGACAGTCGTTGTTTATAACAACATCTTGACAACGCGCGCGGAAACGATCTTCTTCGAAAGAATTCAACGGGTGACGAATACATTCAGCGGGACGGGACGCGGGGACGCAACAATATAATAAATAATGAATGTGATAAATAATTTATATTAATGACTTACATCATATCTTATTGGTCCATCCATTTCCAAAACCTCCTTCTTTCTTTTGCTTTCTTCGCTTTTTCCTCGTGGCACTTCAATCCTCCTTGCACTCATTTGAATTCCTCGTTGCACTTACACTCATTCACGAAAAGTTCCTCGTTGCACTTGCAATTGTGTTCAGAGAAAGAATTTGATAATATATGATATGTCTCACATCACTACTTCACTGCTCAAAAGCCACTGAGCGAATGATCGTAAGTCAGAAACATTACCGCGGTACTGTTTATATCGCCAAGGTTGACTATGTAAAGGAAGAATTTGATAATATGTGAAACGTCTCTCACGTCACTACTCAAGGTCACTGTGCGAATGATAATAAAGAATAATAATAAAGCCGTGTAACATATTAACAAAGCGCGATACTGTTTATCATGGTCGAACACGGTGTTATTGATAATTCTCTCGTTGCCGTAATATTTTCTGTAATATAAAATATTTGCGCGAGGAATATTAAATTATAGAAGTATTTTAATTTATTGATTAAGATTAATCGATTATTTATTAAACTATTCATCATTCGTCATGCTAATTAATTGCATCTATATTTCGATTGTTTTACTTCGTGTTCTTCCACAATCCCCCCTCCCCCCAAATTATATTTAGATTGTTAAGTAGAATGATCAAGTAACACGGATGAAATATATTTGTGACTCTAAGTATTAAAATAATAATTATTGTCCGTAAAGATTGCGAACATCGATGTGATTATTTAATATGTTGGATTCCTATCACATTAAATCGATTCTCGATTAAATTGTATATTGTTTAATTAACCAGGATTGAGAAAATTTAAAGCATTGGTCGAAATATATTTAATTCTAATATTGTTAAAGAAATATTATAATAAGCATCGATGATCAAAAGATCATAATATATTTAATTCTCTTGTCCCCTTTCATGTATTCTCTGTTTCAATTTTTATTCGCAGTAGTAAATGATTACGATTCGATAAATATTTATCGTTGCGATACAGTTTCATGTCGTTTATCAAA